>NC_139042.1:197354114-197954114 GCF_965140915.1 Aythya marila | reverse complement strand
TAGACTACTTTATTTTCTATAATTAAAAACAAAAAGCCTGTGAAGGATTATTTTTATTAAATCTCTCTAAGGCTAGAAGTTTGCAAAGGGAACTTGACAATGACTATTCATTTGATATGCTGTGCAGTGCATGGAAAGCAGAGACTTAGCCTATCTTCATGCTCCTGTTCTGTTTCTGTATTTCAAATAACCAATGAAACTCCATTACTAGGTTAGTTAGACAATTACTTTAAAGTCAACACTGAACAAATACTTTCCTGAAGCTAAGCCCAAAAAGTGGAAACAAACATTGCCCCACTTGATAAGTGCAGGAGTTTGTTCTTGTCAGCTACAGCTGAACACAAGTTTTAAATTACTGTTTCTAGTAAACACAAAGAGTATTTTATTTCATTTTATTGATTGAAAAAAAAATCCAATTTAAGTAGGGAAATGTTGCTACTGTGGCTTTGCTTGAAATGCTTCTTAAAACCACACTGTCTTATGAATATTTGGAGAAAGTAAATGGTTACTGAGCTATTTCCAGCTTGATCATAAATGGTTTAAATTAGACTTCATGAAGCAAATTGGAAATGTAGAATCTACGTGCAGTTAGGGAATACTATATCCTTCACAAAGCATCCTAAAATTAACTTCTCTATGCAACGCATTAAATTATCTCTAATTGCATATTTGACCAAAGCAGTAAGCCTCTTTTAATCAATCATTGAAGTAAAGTGTATTTGCAAAATGGTAGATTGATCATTGTAAACATTGGTATTTTGAGCTAAACTGTGATATATAATACTGCCATCATGAGATAGGAATTGGAATCAAATGTAATACTGTTAGAGTACTGGAGATCAAGAATCACCATTGCTGGAATCATTTTTAAGTGTGCTGAGTTTCTTATGGTAATACATTTTGCATTCAAAAGTAATTAGAGTAGAGATTGATTTCAAGTATTACTATTCTGCTGACTTTACATGGCTGTCTCTCTGATGAAGCAGGAAACCCTTTTAACTCTGTCAATGGCCATTCTCATTACATTTTCAGTATGAATTTGGGGAAGAAATAAACACTCTATATTTTTATTTTTATTTTTATTTTTATTTTTATTTTTATTTTTATTTTTATTTTTATTTTTATTTTTATTTTTATTTTTATTTTTATTTTTATTTTTATTTTTATTTTTATTTTTATTTATTTTTATTTTTATTTTTATTTTTATTTTTATTTTTATTTTTATTTTTATTTTTATTTTTTTTATTTGTTGCTGGTTGTTGGTGTTGGTAGTGTTTTTGTTTGTTTCTTTCTTTGTTTTGTTTTTGTTTTTTTCCAAAATCCAGAGGTGTCAATATAAGTTTTCTATTTCTAAACATGCAATTACCAAGTCTCTGTTCAGTAAAGCCTGATTAATAGACCTTGCTGACTGGGTTCCCATGATTAATAATCCATACATGCATAAAGTGTAGACTACGGTGGAGTTCTGTGCTAGTTTTTATGCCAGGTTTGGTGTAGACTTGTCATTACCCCTGAAAACAATACTAGTCTCTGACAATTTACTTGGCAAACCTTCAGGATAATCTGAGTTTTATATTTTTGCAGTGTGCCAGCAAAGTGAATGGAGGTCTGTACACTACCACCAAAGACTATCCTGATGAAGCTGTCCATTTTGCCAGGAGTCATCCACTGATGTATCAGCCCATCAAGCCTGTTCATAAAAGACCAATACTAGTCAAAACAGATGGGAAGTACAATCTTAAACAAATAGCGGTAGACAGAGTAGAAGCTGAAGATGGGCAATATGATGTCTTGTTCATTGGCACAGGTAAAGTAAACTAGGAATACAATTGATTTAACGGGTTTTTGACCTCCAGGATGAATGAAATTACCTACAGTCCAAAAATAATGAAGCAATACAACAGTCATTTTAAGAATAATTCTGTGCATGATGGAGCCAATCTTCACTAACAGCCTTACAGAAGTGGTTAGTCATTCCAGACATACAGTTCACTGTGGCGATAACATAATACAGAAAAATAATGGTAAGAAAAACTTTTAAAGACTAGGACTAGAGACTTAAGTATAGTATTCACCACCACCTTCACCCTACAAGAACTTTTAATCCAATTCCTGACCTTATTTTTAAAACTTCACAATACAAACATGTATTTCAATATCTTTCTGAGCTGAGACTTAGACTCTGGGAGAAATAGAAATGACAATGAATTTCAGAAATATCAGTTCAAATTCCTCCATTTCTGGAGATGACAAATCTATCTGCTACTGTTAAAAAGAAATTGATAGCTTCCAGACTTGGGTTATGACACAGCTCAAGGAAGGAAGGGGACTATAACCAAATTTATGGTTCAAAAAGAAAATTAGAAATTTCCTGCAAATTTTTTTTTGCCTTTCTTTTGTGATGTTTTCTAAGATACATAAAGGTTGTTTAAAGAGGATTTTTTAAACACCTACCAAAAAATATAAATAAGGTATAATGTGTCACAGAGTTCTGCAACCCTAAGCAATGGGGAAAAAAAAAAAAAAAAAAAAAAAAAAAAAAAAAAGTGGAAAGCCTAGAACTGGACACAATTTTAGTCATATCTAATCTGCCTGTAAAAAATCCAAGGATTCAACATTCACATGTTATCAAGCTAACAACAGAAGTGGTGACATAAATTGTTTTGACCATTTTGTCTAGGCAAGCATTTACTGTGAATTATTTTTTACTAATGAAATTCCTCTGATTCCTCTGAAAGCATTTTTCAGTGTAGAGAACATTAAAAAGAAGAAAGACTGTAAACTAACAAAGGCTTATTTATACTAGGGATGTATTCTGATCTTTTAAATAGCTTCTGTATGGTCTCAGTGTTGGACTCAGTGTGGTCCATAAAACATCGTGTCACTTACGTTTCCACAGCAGATTTAATAACAGTGACTAGATTTTTAATATTTTGCACTTGCACTTATGATTTAGATATTATATCTAATACTTGTACACAAGTACTCTATTTAGCAAAATTGAAACCATTGAGATTTAAGTATGCACTTTAGAGCTGGGCTGGACTGGCACCTAATGCTGCTTAGTCTTGCCTAATCTCAGGTGACAAGAAATTTCATCATAGATATTTGGACTTTAGAAACTCTAAGATGATTCCTGCAACCTCCACTTTGGCAAAGCTCCCATCAAAACCCTCACTGCTTCTTTCAGCAGTATAATGTTAGAAAGGGTTAATCTTCTTTCATCCGAGTCCAACACCTTCTATGTAACATTAGTAAACAAGGTCTTACATCCCAGCAAAAATTTCCTTATGGTATCAGTGCAGATTTATCAAAAGGGAAGTCTGAATGTCAGAATGAACTTTCACCATTTCACATCACCAGGATTTGAAGAAGGACTTATGAAAATCAGAGCTCAAATTTCTTCTTCCTCTTCCTCTTCCTCTTCCTCTTCCTCTTCCTCTTCCTCTTCCTCTTCCTCTTCCTCTTCCTCTTCCTCCTCTTCCTCCTCTTCCTCCTCTTCCTCTTCTTCTTCTTCTTCTTCTTCTTCTTCTTCTTCTTCTTCTTCTTCTTCTTCTTCTTCTTCTTTTTATTATTTACTATTCCAACACAAAATGGATTACTTATTCACTTTCAGAAGTGGTGTATGACCCCAGTTTAATGGTTCCTCTCATCCCTTTCACCTTTTGCTGAACATTTTTCCCACTGCTTGTCTGCTTAATATTTCCCCTGTAAATCAAGGATGACTGAAAGTAACATAAGAAAAGAAGCGATATTTGCATTGTTGATGGCAGATTTCAGACTAAGGAAAGTAAGACTATTATAATAATAGTCTGCAAGACAAGGCTGAAGTGGTGGAAGACTAGATGTTGCTCTTGTGTTTTAATTTCCTGAAAGAGATGTGCTGACAGAGAGACTGGTAAATATAAATTCCAATGTACTTTAAACTTTTTGAAAGTGCAGCTTTTCTTTGTTTCATCTTCCTTTGATTACTACCTTCAGTTCTCACTGAGAGAAAGAGAACTGTGCATAATGAACCCCTGAAAGCATTGGTATTCTTGCCTCAAGAACAGAGCTGCTGCCAGAAATTAAGTATAATTAGTAGTTTCCTAACCAGTGTCTAACACACATATCTTATAATTCAAGACACTTTATATTTCCCTAATTTGATGGTCTCAGCTTCTGCCTACACTTATTTCTTTTATTTTTCTCAAAATTTTAACTCTCTTAGATTATTTTTCTGCTCACCAAGGGGTTCTGGCCCAGAATTTGAAAACTACCTGAATTAATCAGGTAGGTCAAGGATGTCTCAGCTGCCTCTTAGTTGACAGATAGGCCAGAGCATGTCACAATGTCTTTGGAACAAATTAGCATACATGATTGTTCTCTAAGTGTAAGAACCCTCATCAATAACAGCAATGTGCAACTACTTGTATGTATAAGTTCCTATTCATGATCAGTTTGAAGATGTTATTTAATGTCTTTTAAGGCCAAGTAAAAGTTTCCACCAATTATATATTTTAGTATTTTATTTTTCATTTTTATTCCCAGATAATGGAATTGTTCTGAAAGTCATTACAATTTACAATCAAGAGACAGAATCAATGGAAGAAGTGATTCTTGAAGAGCTACAAGTATTCAAGGTGAACTGTGCTTTACATGAAACATACATACAACTAACTGTCTTGTATGTTTTTCAGATAAAAATGTCAAAAAAATCTGAGGATAGACAAATATAAAATAATTGTGCACAAGAAAATTTCTGATTATCTAGATATTATATGACATAAAATCTTTATTTTCTACTAAAGTTTTTCTAAAGTGGAGTTATGTTTAAGTACTGAAGCACACTGTGGCAAAGCAACACTGTCTTTCTATTTACATACTCAGTGTGTGATTAGAAACTTATAGCATTTTACTTAATTTTCCCTCATATCTAATTAAGTATTTAAAATAATATAATTGCAGACACAAAAAATGTGTCCTTAATGTTGGAAGCTTAAAAAAGGACCAGATTATTATTAATAATAATAATACTAAAAACAACAAGTTCCCAGAAAGAGTGAATCAGTTAATGTGTCATTACAGTGAGTAAAATTCATTCCTGGTGAGGCAAAAGTCACTTTTGTTTAAGAATAACCTAAGATTAAAGCTCACTATTCAGTATGTGGCAAAGGTAACACAATGAAATTCACTTAATGAATACTCACATCACTTTATTTTAGCCACATGAAGTAGAAGGCTAACCCACTTGTAACCACAGAGAAAACCTAACATCCAAATGTAGATATTTAAATCCGGCACCTGAATTTGGGCAGAGTAATTATGGACTTGCTACCCTGGGGGAAAAATGTTGGTTTTCAATATACCTATTAGGAGCCGTGTTTTGCCATTGCTCCAGGAAATCTGAGCAGAGGGCAGAGAGGAAAAAGTATGAGAAGGAATTCCTGCTATTTTTACCTATCTTCAATGTATGTTTTGTTATAAAGAACACTCCACTTATCACTCTGGAGTATGACAAAAGGGATTCAGTGGTGGCAAGAGCTAATGTTATGTTTGACAGGGAAATTTTAGTGTTCCTGTGACTCTGATAATCCTGAATTAAGTGTTGGCTGGTTGTTTTTAAATAAAATATTAAAAAAAAAAATAATTCTCAAAAACAATTGCCTCACGTTTTTCTGTAATGTCAGAAGTTAGAGCAAATCAAAGTATTTCACAGAGATGAACTTAAGTAAACATCAACACTATTTTACCTAATTTATTGTCATGGCAAAACTACTTTTTTATTTTTATTTTTTTCTAAGTAAGGATGCTTCCTATTTTCTAGGTGCCAGTTCCCATAATTTCTATGGAAATCTCATCAAAAAGGGTAAGTATTTCGTGAGTTTGACATGCAAACATTGGGACTCAAATTCAACAAAGCTGTAAGTCTGTGTGAGAGGGAGAGAGAGAAAACAATGTATATCATGTCTAAAGAGACCAGGTCTCATAACATGTAATACGTTTGCAGTGCAAACTTATGGTTATATGCTCTGTTCCTTTATAAAGCATTAATATTTTTCAAATCTAACATTAAAACTCTTTAATCCATCTCCTTATCTTATACATATTGTTCAGACAAAAACAAGTAAAACAAAACAAACCAAACAAACAAAAAAGACAATTTGATCCATGAGTTACTGAAATAGAAAGAACATCAAGGATTAGCTTGGTGGATATGGCAACCCAAAGAAAAGTTCCTTGTTGATAAAAGTAGACATGTCAGCCCCACAGGGATATGAGTCCTAAAAGAGCCTTGCTGCCTCCCATAAATACTCAGGGGCCCATGAAAGGCAGAGCTGTTTGGATCTAACTCCCTTTTGAGTCCACCACCAGGACAGTTATTTCTCAGAATAGACAATCTTTGCAATATAGGTGCACAGAAATGTAGTAAAACACAAGTAACAAAGACTGAAGATTGTATTAATAGTAGGCGTGAGTGTGCCTCAAAGATCATTTTAGTCTTGGTGTCTAGTCAACTTGTATTCCCTCTGTAATGTAGAAAGACAAAGTCCTCTGAGCGATTTAGGGGAAGATCCTAACTTTAAGTTTTCCAAATTATTTCTTGGATCTATTTATTTTTTTTTCCATAGACTGTGAAAGGACCTCTGGAGACTAGATTGTCTATCATTACACCTAAGTAATTATTTGGACAAAGAGGCCTGGAACACTTCCACGGATAGGGCATTCACTTCTCTGGTCAACCTGTTCCAATGCCTTACCACCCTCTGAGTGAGGAATTTCCTCCTTATATCTAATCTAAGCCCACTCTTTTTTAGTTTAAAGCCATTACCCCTTGTCCTATCACTCCTCGGCTTTTCTGTAGCTCCCTTTAGGTACTGGAAGGCTGCTGTAAGGTCTGTCTGGAGCTCTCTCTTCTCCAGGCTGAACAACCCCAATTCCCTCAGCCTGTCTTCACAGGAGAGGTGCTCCAGCCCCTTGATCATCTTTGTGACCCCCTACCTCCCCCCCCCCCCAACTCATTCTAATACTTCCATGTCATTCTTGTACTAGGGCCCCAGAGCTGAATGCAGGGCTCCAGGTGGGGTCTCATGAGAGAAGAGCAGAAGGGGAGAATTATTTTTTTTCTCAGAACTTTTGATGCAGCCCAGTTGGCCTTTTGGGCTACAAGGACACATTGCTAGCTCATATTGAGCTTCTCATCAATGAAGACCCCCAGGTCCTTCTCCTCAGGGATGTTTTCAATATCCATTCTCCACCCAGCTTTTATTTGTTCTTGAAATCTTGAAATAACAAGAAATTTCTTGGTACTGTGGACAATTAAATGTTTGAATACTTGCTAGGCACAGGGTTGGTACCAAATTATTTTGTCTCTAAAACATGATTTTGAGCAGAAGTATAGTGCAGTTGAGTTTATGTGGAAAAAAAAAAAAAAAAAAAAAAAAAAAAAAAAAAAAGCTTTCTCTAGTGAAGCATTTTTGCTGTTCCCCTTGGACTTTGGAGTTTGTAAGCCTGTAAAGATCTCATTGATAGCTTTGTTTCAACATCCTTGTAATACTAAACAGCCTTCACTTAGTCAGTGATATAAAAAAATATTGTGTTTCAGGGTTGAGCTATTTATCTGTGTGGCTGGGAGGGAATGTTCTTTGATGTTCTGTTGGCTAGATATTGGATGCTTTTTGCCATCCTCTCATGAACCTAGACTTACAGTAGAGCTTACTCTTTCTAAGAGATGAAAGAGAAAATCCTATTTTGTATGTTTCATTGAAAGAATTGTTCATGTGTTCTGGGACAGTCATGCTGCAATATCGGAAGATGAAAGAATTCCCCTTGAACAAGAACCCTAGGTTTCATCATTTTAAGTTATCAGATTTAGTTCCTATTTATCTGTTTTATCTCAGCTAAAGTCTTTAAACATTGCTTCAAACAGCCTCTCCTAGTCTCTTCCATTGACATTTCTGACAGTTCAAATTTTGAGACCTAGAAAGATATAGGAGGTATAATCAGGGACAAGAACGAGCTATTTGGATTAAATTTCATGGTTTGTGAAAGGCAAGCCAGGCTAAATGAACTGACTGTATTTTCCAGCTTTAAACAATTTTAAACTATAAAAAATTTGAAAGCTTGGACTATGTTTGTCCATTAGGATAAGCACAATTTAGAGTTCATTAGGAATGTTTTTTTCTGACACAAAAAAACACTGAAGCAAGCAGTGCAAAATCAGTTCCTATTGCAGTTCCTATTGCAGTGCACACTGTGTATTTCTGCGTTCAGTTGATTTACATTCACCAGCAACAAGAAGTATTTCTCATATCTCTGCAAATTCAAGCTATACTTTTCTGGATTTTTTATGTCTTAGATCAACAACTTGTGAATCAGATTTATCATCTTTCATTTCTTTTGAAAATGAAAGTTACATTAACTTTATTCAAGCAGTCTTAGAATGAATGATGGTGATATGTGTATATATATATATATATGTAGATTGTGACCAGTTAAGTTACAAGGAAAGGTAGCACAGAACCAGAAAAAATACCTATCTTCTGTGCATTGAGGGATTATATAAATCATAGAACTATTGTGAATGCGTATATGTGACTATACTGTATGTATGTAGCCACATCAAGAGTTAAATCCTCATAACTCCAGTTTTAATACTGAGATTGCTTGTAACTTCATCAAATTTGAACTTCTTCAATTAAAGACTTTAAGTCAAGTTTTGCAGGTTTTTGTTTGTTTGCTTGCTTCTTGTTTTTGATGATCGGTTAGGTAACAGAAGTGCTATGGGGGAGGCATTGGAAACTACCCTGAGGAAGAAAAAGACATGTAACACTCCCCCCCCACCCCCCACCCCCCGCCCCCAATTCAAACAGAAAGCTTACAAAACTGAAACTTCCAAAATTTCCAAAGTGAGGAAATGCCAAGCCAAACTTGCTCATTCTAGATTTTTTCTGCACCTCCATCCTCATGCAGGAGAGTTTAGTTTGTAACCAGTTTTCCTGCAGAGTAACTCTGCCTCCCTCAGGTTACAGGCTAGATGCACAACTGGCAATCTGCTGAATAACATTTCTTTAAAACTCTAGTAGTGGCAGAAATTTTAGTGGAAGTTCTAGGAATTTAATCATACATATATATATGTATGATTATACATATATATATATATATATATATATATATATATATATTTTTTTTTTTTTCTCCAGCAACAACTCTATATTGGATCTGAGTCAGTCGTAACACAAGTGAAGTTCCACCAGTGTGACATGTACGGCACAGCCTGTGCTGACTGCTGCCTGGCTCGAGATCCTTACTGTGCTTGGGATGGCATCTCCTGCTCCCGGTACTATCCCACAGGAATGCAGGCAAAGAGGTGAGAACTGCTTATTTTTGTGAAATCTGTTTTGCAAAATAGCTTAATAAAAGTTCCTAATGCAGTATAAATTACTTCATATCTCCTCTTCATACAAATGAGTGAGAAGACATATTAGCTGATAAGTTATTAGTGAGCTTTAGGGAACAGCTAAGGACCTGAATTAACAGAATGGCATAAATTGCAATACCAAGAATATTTTATGAATGAAGAAAACTGTCTACTTAGTCATTATTTAAACAAACCCCAATTTCCTTTTATTTCACCTGGTGGGCAGAGAAAATATGTTTGTTTCATTCCTTAAATTGTCAAGGACCTATTTTGTTAGTATTTGTACAGAACAGGTATCACACAGCAAAAATATACTATAGAATACTATATAGAATACTACAGAATTTCAGAGGAGGGAGGGAAGGAAGAAGGAAGGATGGAAGGCAGGAAGAGAGAGAGAGAGAAAGAGAGAGAGAGAGAAAGAGAGAGAGAAATGAAGGAAGGAAGGAAGGAAGGAAGGAAGGAAGGAAGGAAGGAAGGAAGGAAGGAAGGAAGGAAGGAAGGAAGGAAGGAAGAGAAAGAGAAGGACAACTCTGTTAATAGCCATTCACCTCCATCAGATAAAACAAAACTAGGATATCTGCAAAAGCTACAGACTTTATAAAGTGACTTTATAAAAACATGTTGATCTGCAGGCCAGTTCAAATCACTTTATGCTTTAACTCTCATTGGGCAGACTTCTCCTCTCCATGCCCAGTCACTTATGGATTCTGGCCTTCATTCTTTGTGCAGTAATTTCTCATATATCTATCTTCTTTCCTACCCTCTCAACTCCAGGTTCTCCAACTTAGGTCAATAGATACCTGACCAGACATATAAAACATGCACATTTTAATCCAGACATTTTCACAGGACCTGGTCTGCTCTGCAACTAGAGTGAGTCACTCAGATCCTTAGCCAGCAAAACTCTGGTTATGACTAAGTCAAGCCCTTTCTGTGGCATTTTTACAAGTACTCTTTCTGATAATTTATGTTTAGATATACTACACCTACATTGACGCCAGGCTTCAGAATTAATTGAATAACTTCTGGAGACAGTTTTGAAAACCTGTGCAGATTGTTCAATCAAAACAAACTATCCCCAAATTGATTATTGTTTTTTTATGGAAAACTAGGGAGGTTCTTTTCTTTTATTTTTTTGTCCTAAACATCTTATCTTCCCATGAACCTGGATACACTCAAACAAAATCACTGCTATCCAGACAAAACAGACATTTCTGTGGCTTTTGTAAAAGATAATGAATGCAGGAATTGTTGGGTAGCATAGCTTTTGGGTAGGGAACATAAAAAATTCAAAATAAGGAACAGAGCTAATGACCGTATATTTTAAAATCTCGGACTTTTTACACTGAGATATAAGCTAAACCAAGTAGGAAATCCACACCACTTCTACAAGCAGGATTGCATAGTCTTCTCATGTCTCTTGCAAGCAGACTTATGGGAGGAAGTGCGTTCTGCTTGCCTGCTCAATGTGAGAATTATTCTCAATGTGAGAATGAGAGTTATCATGATTTTAATGAGTATTGGTTACTCATCTAATGATTTAAACGCCCTTTGGGGAAGAGAGTAGGGGGTAAACATTTTCCTACCAGCCTGCTAGGCCTGCATCCACATTTATGCTGTTCTGTTGCAGGCTGTTTACTGTCTATGAAAAGATAAAAGAAACTCGCTCAGTCCTTTACTCAGTTGCACATTTTTAGCATATTTCTCACCTAAGACAATTTCCAGAGTAGCAGCCCTTAAGTTCCCTGACACATGCATTTATCCAGGGTTGAGTGATATGGGGCAGCACCCAGGCACCTTCCTGTGCTTTACCTCTGGAATTTTCAGCAGGTCAATCTCTAAAAGAAGAAAATACTGCTGTTATCACCCTTCTGTTCTTAAGATAAGAGCTGCAGTATTAGAGAAGGGATTTGCACTCTACTGAATGTTCTCAAGGTCTGTAAAACTTGTTTTACATTTAAGAGTTTGGGGAATTAGCAAGAACTTACAATACTGAGAGGGATGTATAGTATCTGTTTTGTTCACTTTAGCTCATACATAAAGCTCAGAACGTTTTAAAAGTTATGAGCTTACATTAACTGTGCAAAAAATGGTGAAGCAAGGAGAGCTCCTCAGGACACACATATGGAAGTTGTTTTAATTTACCTCCTGCTGGGTTCCAGGTGGAGAGCACTTCTGGAAAGGCATGTCAATAAATGATGTGGAGTTTTCTAATAGCAAGCAATGCTGAGCAGGTGATAACCCTGCCGTGGCTGCCCTGTGCTCCAGACATATTAATGCCCCACCCAAGAGCAGACACTTCTTGATTTGGCTTGGCCTTGTCTTAGGGCTCCAGACTTTTGCACAAGCTGTGCAGGGTCGTACAATTAACATTAGGACCAGAGGCATTAGAGTGCGCCTGTTCTCCCTGTTCCTGGCAGCCATACCTCCATGGGGCCTCATGGAGCAAAGACCTTCATACTGCAGCACACTTATGCTGGCTTTAACTGTCAGCAGAAATGTGGCCCTTATACTGTACATTTAGGTGTGCTTCTGAATTGTATGGGTAGTCCTGCTAGTGCAGTAAGAGTACTGTCAAGAGCTCTTTTAATTCCAGTTCTGCTGCTGAAATGTTGAACTAAAGCAGGGATGCACAATGTATATTGCTCCCTTTGATTAAAATGCTGACTGCTTTAGAGCCTAATGCCCAAAAGGTATAACAAGCATTTAGAGAAACAAGAAATATAAAAACTGTAAACTGTAGGCACATGAAAGATATAGATAGAGCTGCAGCACAAATTCAAACAAACAAACAACAACAAAAAAACACAACTCTTTGCTTGACAGCTGGTACTGTTTTAAATTTGAAAGCCTATATTTTAATTCCTTGCAAATTCATAACCTGTTTAATTAATTAAATATAGGATTTATTTAGGGAAACGTAAACACTGAGCCAAAAATTCAATATCATAATGCTGGCAGCATAGCATATTATAATGTCATGGTAGTTACAAGTGTATGTCTCCTGCATACTGCAAATACATTAGATGTCAGAAGGAAATTATTTTGCATTCAACTTTGAAATATGCTTGCAAAAGCAGAGAGATTCAGGACCTAAAGAACTGTTTTAGTTCACTATTACCTCAGTAATCTAATTTAGACAAGTTCAATTTTTATCCAAACAAGCACTAAATTCCACAGATGAGGTTCTTCACTGTGCCACCTCAATGTCTAGGCTGAAAAAACACTGGAGTCACTTTAAAATACCTTTCAGCTGGTAACCCTTTATTACTCTGCTAACTATAGGAAGCTGACAGTTGCCATCCTGCCCTCTCTCCTTCTCCAGCCTTTCTTCACCACCCACTCCACTAACAAACACACAAGCATGCTTCATCTCTCATGGCTAGCAAGAGAGCTCCAAACAGACATTTTTTTTTCCCCCAAAATTTACTTTTTTTCTCCCTGTGTACTGAGCCCACTTGTACACAGTACCTTGTGTGAAGAAGATAAAATCCTAAGCATTCTTCCTCAGTCCCCATGTTACTGCTGAATGGTGTTTCATGGCACCAATCATGCTTGTAGGCAAAAGAATATTTTAACAGTTTGCTTAAGTTTCTACTTAAGTTATATGCTGGCATTTGAATGAAATGCTTTGAAGAATAGAATCCAGGTGCTAACTCAAACATCACTCAGTTGTAACATTTGGTTTTGCAAAAGAAAACTCAGTCTACTGGTTTATTTATTCAAACTGCAATGATGTGTTTTCTCTGTGAACCATTTTGACTTTGCCTCATCTATCCCTACAAAATAATGAAGAAACATGAAGATAATGGTGACAAGGATGATAACTATATTGTTTTCCTATAAATCATCTTTTCCAAAGTCCTGAAGACACAGAGTTACAGACTGAAATCTAAATTCATGAATTTATGGATTACAAAAGACACCTCTGTGTACTTATTACATTTGTTAGTCACTGAAAATTATTCTTTATAGTAGCTTATCTCAGTGTTGTCTGGTAGCTTATTATTCATGGAATTCTGTATGAAATGATTACAAAGAAAAAAAAAAAAAAAAAGGATAACTAATACCAGGATTATATCAATATTTGTGAAATACATTTACCTCCCAGCATCTCTCTCTCTTTCAGCACCTCTTCTCATTTTTTTCTACTCTTCAAAAAGTAGCAGGTGAAGGCACAGATAAATGTCTCCACACTCACAACATCAAAAATCCTTCCAACAAGTAATTATTTTTTCTTGAATCATTCCAATGACTGGAGAAATATTATATCTTACAGGACTATGATATTTTAGCACTATGACAGTAGTACTGAAGGGTACTTGGTATACATATATTGCTAACTTTTCTGTTCCTACCAGATAGGGTTGCCCCACAGCAGCGGAGTTTGTTTGTTTGTTTGTTTGTTCCTTTTAAGGTTAATGTCTGTAGTATTTATGTGTATTTATGCAAGAAAATGTCTCTTCTGAATTACCTGTACACACAAATATGTAAAGCTGTTGGCAGCATTATTTAACACTGACACTTTGCAAAGTTATCAGTAGCCATGGCTACTACATCCATACATTAAAATGAGAACTCCCAGGACATGTTAAAGCCTTGTTACTATCTCAGAATCTCATCTTTCATTCTGAAAGATGCAATTATTTTTAGCATTTCTGTCCAGTAGTCCCCATGTAGTCCCCACCAAATTTGCAGATTCCACTGAAACAACAATGGCAAAACATTATCTCTGCTGCTCTGATTATCAGTAAAAGCTAAAGCTGTTCTGTTGGTCCTCCAGTACCACTACACCAAAAGTCTATTTGTGTGACAGGACTCAGAAAATAATCCCTACTTACTACCTATGGCAGTAGATTGCAAACAACTTCTTATTTCCGATCAGAATCTCAGTGCAACTTGTACCCATTGTACCTCGTCTTTTCTATGTGGTTCCTTCTAAAGAGGGAGTCTCCATCTTGTAGCTATGCTTTAAATATTGGAATTGCTCTTTATGTAAATTCAGGAAATGTATCCATGATATAACTAAATTTCGGATTGTTAGAAATACTACATCTGGCCTGATACCTCACTCCAGTTTCTTTTCCCTAGTAAGCAATCTTAATTTTATTTATCAGGACATTCAGAAAACAAAATTTTGATAAAAAGTACAATTCTTCTGGGGATACACTGTACAATTATGCTTCTAATTATTCTTTTGTATTAAAAAATATAAAATAAATAAATATATATATTTAAAAAAGGAAATTTTCCATGGTTTCAAGAGTGAGAGAACCCAAAGACAGGCTAAAAATCTGTTTGCCACTTCCTAACATGGAATGTTCCCCAGTTGGTTCAGAAGATCTTGTTTTAGTATTTATAGTGTTAGTATAGTTACACATAAACTGCACATAGTTACGACCATTTCTAATTAAAATCTACATCATTTTTTTCAGACATGATCACCAATAGGTTGAACTGAGAAAAAATACCAATGCATGAATGAGTATTTCTCTCAACAATGCTAAATTTTTAGGACCCAATATTTAGCTCTCTATGCTTTTAATGAATGTCACTCCAGTATAACGCTAGTAATCTGTAACCTAAACACATTATCTCAAACAGTTCTGTTTTTCCCCTCCAGACGTTTCCGCAGACAAGATGTTCGACATGGAAACGCAGCTCAGCAGTGCTTTGGCCAGCAATTCATTGGTAATCTACTCACACATTTATACATTGCTACCAAATGCCTGGAACAGAAAAAAACAAATTTTGCCAATAGTATGGGCGAGACCATGATCTCACCTGAGATTTTTTACTGGCATATTCCTATAATAAACTATAAAAGTTATGGAGATAAGCCCATATCATCCAAGTCTAAGCAATTACTTTGTTTCAATGGCAGGACAGGTGCATCCCCATAGAGTGTGTGCAGTCTTGCAGTCCTGTTGTTGACATTAGGGATGTGGGTAATGAATCTCATGAGTGCCTTCTGACCCCTGGGCAAAGGCTTCCAATGGAAATACATAAGGGAAGATGGGGCAGGGCTGTGTCTAATGCTGTTGTCCAAACCTTGGAAAATGTTGATTTCAGACACTGGTATTGGGAATGGCAAAACAGACAGAAGCTGAGACGATGGGAAAATTTACTTAGCAGCTTTTACCAGGCATCACTTTTCAGTAGCTATCTGGTTGGATGTAGATTAAATTTCACTCTTAAAAGTAAATGTATCTTGAAGACAGAGTATTGTCAGAAACAAAGTGGCAGACATTTTTAAAACCTTTATTTTCACACCAGGAGAAGTTCTGGAGAAGACTGAGGAGCGATTGGTTTATGGAATAGAGTACAACAGCACCCTATTGGAGTGCACACCTCGGACCTTACAAGCAAAAGTAATCTGGCTTGTCCAGCGAGCCCATGAAACTAAGAAGGAAGAGGTAATTATTGTTATGTCCTAATCTTTTAATTAAAAGATCCCATGGTTAAGAATATTATGTCTTCACTGAAAGGCCTGCCATCAGTTGCTGAAATGTGCATGGGCATAAGGGAAAATCATTGTTCATCTGAATCATTATGATCCACTGAATTAATAGAATTTCATCTGGTGTCTGAGTTCAGCATCTTGAAATTGAATAACTACACAGATGTTCTAGAAGAAGCTAAACTTGACTGAATGTCTCAGAACAAAAGGGAATCCACCACTTCTCTTGGTATGTTATTACAGAGGTGAAAATTATACATATTACTCCCAGTGTTAGTCTTGCTTAATGTCTATTAATTCTGGCTGCCTCAGCCATTACATCACAGAGACATCTAAAAATGAGTGTTCCTGGTTCTCTGCCACCAACATGCATTGTGGTATTACAAAAGTACTTAATGAGTGTTGCCATACTTAATTCCCTGGTACCTATCTGATACATGTCATTTTAGCTATCCCCACTTAGTATGTGTAAGCACTTAGGGAGGAAAGACACATGACCAAAGGATATGGTTGGTTTCCTTACTGCCTAGCGGCTAGGCTCTGCTGCAAACTCCAGCTCAGCCATAGACATACACAGATGTAAGTGTTGAGTCTGAGGAGTGGGATTCATCTAATATTGAATATGGACATTTACAATAAAGATAGCTAAGTGGGAGCTGGTCCCTGTAGGCTGCTTTGAGGTCAGAATAGCTGTTGTTGCAGTTATAGCCAGTGGTATCATCTCATGCCAAGCTAAACAGCTTCATTTGGTCAAGTAAAAAATGACTAGGTAAATCACTGAATGCAAAAGTAAATGAGGAGGCCACACACAGCAGTAGAAACATAAAATTAAGCAGGATGGATGCCATCCCTACTCTCCGTAAAACATATTTCTTCCTGAAGTTTTGTCCAAGTCCCAGACCCTCAGAGGGACCTTCACATTTGGTATTTCCTAATGCATTTTACTGGGAGATCCCAACCTATTATTCATGATCATTCTTACAGTAGAATTGTTCTTTCACAAAAGGCAGTGAATTTTGAGGATTTTTACTGTGTTGGGCAGGAGGATGTCCTCATATATGCCATTAGACCCAGCACCTCAAATGCTGAGCACCAGAAGCACAAACTCAAACAGACTCTAACCTTCCAGTACATCTTTATACTACTAGGATGAATGTATTTTAATGTTTCCCCGTCATAGTTATTCTGTTTTACATGAATAATTCTATAGTCATTAGTAAAAGGTAATCCCAAGCAGAGAGAAGCACTTCTCTTCTAAATAATATTTAGCATTTTACTGCTTAAATAGAAAAATGGGTCTTCCATTATTCTGCTGAGCTTTTCTGCTGGTTAAATCAGACAGCTCAGTGCTCCCTGCATGCTAGCATCTCTAAAAGCATCATATTTAATAACCTAGTTCTCGGAAGCTGCAGGGGGAATTCCAACACCAAACTCAGAACTGAGGTTTCAAGATCACAGTTAGATATAAACACAGGTGCTGCTTCAAAAACATTTGTAAATGAGCATTCACGGGGAGAGTTATTGAAGGTCAGCTGGCAAATGCCCGCTTGTTTTCCATCCAGTAGTTATCTGCATGTTTCAACCTAACTTCCCTCTGTGATTTAGCCACAAATGACTAGCTCATGCTGGGAAAACAGGAAACTATCTGCTCTATTGTCTGTTCTACCATGCTTGCCAGATCCTTAAGATTGCTTTCCTTTCACAGCATAACCTCTTCTTTACTTCAAGTAAATATTTTATTTACTTACAAACTGTGAATTAAAGGAGCTTAGAACTTTAATCTTCCTCCACAAATTTAATATTATATTCCTGAAAGTACTTTTCAAAAATAATCACACTGACTTTTTGCAATAGTGAACTCTCATCTATGCTGTATTACTGCATCGATCTGTTTTTCAGGTGAAGACAGACGACAGAATAATCAAAATGGATCTTGGTCTGTTATTCCTGAAGTTGCATCGCCTAGATGCAGGGATCTATTTTTGTCAGACAGTGGAACACAGCATCATTCACACTGTAAGGAAAATCACCCTGGAAATAGTTGAGGAAGAACGTGTAGAAGAAATGTTCAGTAAAGATTATGAGGAGGAGATAACTCACAAAATGCCATGCCCAGTGCAGAGCAACATACCTCAAGCATCAAAGCCATGGTACAAGGAATTTCTTCAACTGATAGGTTACAGCAACTTCCAGAGGGTGGAGGAATACTGTGAGAAAGTCTGGTGTACAGATAAGAGGAGAAAAAAGCTGAAAATGTCTCCATCCAAGTGGAAATATGCCAACCCTCAGGAGAAGAAGGCAAGGATCAGGCCAGAACATTACCGACTGCCCAGGAACATAGCTGACTCTTGATGAACAAAATCCACCTGCTGTTTCTGGGCAAAATTTTATTTGAACTTAAATAAGAGTGAGAAATCAGTCTTGGTTTTGGTAATTGAAACAGGTTTATATATATAAAATATCAGGACTGAAAACAAAAATGCTATGCTAAGTTATACTGTACACTCATGATGACTGTTTAGAAGAATTTTACACAAAATCTTCTTAACTATCTGTTTCTAAGTAGGTCAATGCAATCAGAGTTGTGCATTAAGGAGGACGTGACAATCTTCAGACTTTGAGTGCTAGAATCACTTTCCTGTGTGGACCATGCTTGCTCTGTATATTGTTGCAAATGATGGCATATTTAAGCAAATTCAAATAGCTAAGCATTCACAAGTGGATGAAAAATATAACATATCTTTTCTTGGTTTCACAAGTATATCATGCTTCTGAAAGCAGCACGTCTTAAGATCTTTCATTTTGATTGTGACCTGTCTGAATTTATCACTGAGAAAAGTGAGATGTGTTAATATGGTGTCCTGCTATTTCTAAAGATAATGAAGGGAAACCCTATTTACTTCCCAGCAGTTTTTGTCTCATCAGTCATTTATGAAGTGCAGTGTACTGTCACAGCTAAATAATATTTCCTAGTAACTTAATGTAAGTCAAATGCATGTTCAGAACACAAACAGAATGAAATTCTTCAGCACTTTCATATAAAATGTTGGAATAATGGTATGGAT
Source organism: Aythya marila (assembly GCF_965140915.1). NCBI lineage: Eukaryota > Metazoa > Chordata > Aves > Anseriformes > Anatidae > Aythya > Aythya marila. The sequence goes on along the minus strand of NC_139042.1, from coordinate 197,935,186 downwards.
AGAAAACAATTCTATCTTGTCTCTAGTAATGGGTATTTCCTTAATAACGACAAGAATTAAGAGAGTGCCCTCTTGTGGCAAAACGAAGCAAATCTGATATCATATATTTTCTCAAGAAATGAGTATTGCTAAGTATTACCAAGACCCACAGCTGGGTTGTTTTCAGCACACACGTCTAGTCACTATGTGCTAAACACACAATAAATAGAAGGTAGAGTTGGAAGTCAGTTATGCTGGACAGACAATATTTTAAGTAATGCTTTATGTTGTTAATGTGCTTTGGAGGTAAGATGCAGTAATGAAAAGTTAGGAAGTAGATTGAAACAAGAATAGCATTATATAGATGTGTTTCTATAGTTTCACAGTCCAGATAAATCTTTTCCTGATATGTACTCTCTGGTTAAAAGAGCTGTTTTGCTGCTCTTGTGCATGATATCAGGAGTGGAGATGAAAGAAGTAAATAACTTCTAATTGAGGGCTTTCAATACATTTTTTTTTCTTTTTCTTTTTCTTTGAGTACAAGAAATCAGATTCAGGAAATGCAGAAAGCATTTTCCAAGCAGTTTACTACTTGGAAAACCTGATATTACAAAATGAGCTGGAAATAAATAATAATAATAATAATGATAATAATAAAAAGATAGGGAAGTTATAAACACAAGTGAGTCATAAATGAGCTAACTCCTCAAATAAGAACATGATGCCAGTAAAGTAAATAGCCAAGCTGATAATAGATTTTGATGCTGCCAAGAAAATATGCAAGGAATTAACCAACCACAAAGAATTTAATGTCCAGCTTCAATGTCTAATCAGGAAACAGAATTTGGAATTAATGGGAATTAACATCCTGGAGAATAGAGATTTGCTAGGTTTGCTATGCTAACAAACCTAGCAATGGATGCTGAAGGAATGTTCTCCAAATAGACTGGATCTTACAGATGGACCAGGAAGCTTTGCTGTGCTCCTCTGGGAGAAGAGACTGTTCCCGGGTTTGAAATGAGCCTGTGTGCACACTGTCAGCAACATGAGTACAAGAAAAAACACGTTTGACACTGTGTCCATGGAAGAGCAGATTCAACCCTTCCATTAGTCAGTTATGTTAAGGAAAACTTTGCACTTCATTTAGCTAGAATGCCTGTCTGAGAGATGGGAATGGACACTGTTCACAGCCTTGCATGAATTTTTATGTTTGCCACCTTTGATCTGATATGGGAGACTGGATAAAATCACTCTTCTGTGACAGTTTAATAGAACTTAGCTGCAGTTAGAATTGTCTGTTTGTTTACAGCTACATGAAAAGAACTAGCACTGAAGGTTGTAACAGAGAGAACATGTAGAATAAGAATCCCTAATTTATACCTCTGTTCAATTCACCCTGGAATCCCTGTCTGGAAAACTGCTAAAACATCACTGAAATACTCTTTTGATAAATTACGGAGTCCACTTCTTTTCAACAGTAATAGGAGTTATATATTACTTTTTTTTCAGATTCATTTGTTAGCTTCTAGTGCCAAATGTACCATTAATGGATTATGAGAAAAGAATGACAGCATCTCATCCTGATGGAACAAATGTAACTTTATGTCTCGTTCTCTGAGATTTCAGGTAGAAATCATGTGATATGCAAATCAGGATTTCTGATTTTATATGAGTGTGTATTTTTAGCACCCCATCCCTTTAGTGGTTACATGTGGAGAATTCCATTAAATTTTTATTAAAATAATAAATTCCTAACTCACACCTTGCAACTTCCATTGTTGCAATGACTGAGAATTTGTAACTACAATGTCTTGTTCGGAATGCTACAACATCTATGGAAGAAGACAAAGACTGACAATAACATATTTTGGAAGGCTACGCACAAATGTGCTCGTACACTTACAATGTTATTTAAAATGCTTCTTTGTATATATGGGGGGCATTGTCTACTTCTTTTCATTATGAGTTTGATGTATTTTGTATGTGCATGAAGTGGTCAAATTATAAATATAAATAAGAATTATATTTGGCTGACATCATCTGTATTATTTCTCATAATTTAATTTGACCAGACAATGTGATCCTGTGCAGATCACTAGTCACACAGTGCTATTTGCAGATGCACTTTGCCATGCATTTTATGAGCAGGTCTTAGAAGAATGTTAGTATACGGTTGCCAGTTGGGAAACTGTGGCACTGGGTGATCTACAAGTAGTAGATCTAGTGCAAGTGGTCTACATGGCTTGTCTGTCATCAGGCAGCAGGGTGGAGAGTTAAAATAACTCTCACTAAGACATTATTTATTCTTTGCTCTTGCTTCTGTGTTGTAAATGAGATTATTGTCACCTTGTACAAATTACTATGATCTCAGACTCTGTTGGGGCAAGATAGTGCTAGCCTGCAGTGAAATTCCTGCCTTGTATGTATCTAAACAGGGCTTTAAGGTCTACAAAATGTGGTCCCATCCAGGTCCCTGAAAAGTAGAGTTAACAGTCAGTCATATTACAGGAAGTGCTTGAATTAACATAACTGACATAGTTAGGCAGTTTTTCTTTTTTCCTTCTAAAAAATAAAATAAAATAAAATAAAATAAAATAAAATAGAATAAATAAAATAAAATAAAATAAAATAAAATAAAATAAAATAAAATAAAATAAAATAAAATAAAATAAAATAAAATAAAATAGAATAAATAAAATAAAATAAAATAAAATAAAATAAAATAAAATAAAATAAAATAAAATAAAATAAAATAAACAAACAATTGTTTTCTTCCTCCTCCCTCTCCCTCCCCCCACAAACACCAGTCAAACAGTTTCCATTTTAAAAAGTCCATTAATCCCCTTAGTCTATCTTGAAGCAGTAAAGCTGGAGTTATTAATGCAACTTTATATCTCTGGGACCAGAAGGTACAAATGCCTTTGAAAGATGCACTGTCCAGATAAGAAGCACTGAAAGTGAGCTTTTCTACATTTGTAATCTAGCAGGATGTCTGCAATGCCTATCAGTCCCAGAATCCTGTTCAGTTTACCAAATTACTGTTTTAAAGGAGAATTCATGTCCAGTTAACATGAGTATTTATCACAAATGAAACCATGATTGACATGCCTAGTCTTGGGTGACACTTACTTTCTCTGAAAGTAATGAGTGACTTTTTTTTTGGTTTTTTTTTTTTTTTTGCTTTTTTAATAATTTAACTGACTAGCACTATAGACGGGAAAAAAGCAGAGCTAGCAATGTCAATTAAGGCTACTAGGTGTTATAAATTAATAAACATTTTACAATTTCTGAACAAATTTGACAAACATCAACCTAATCCATCACCATAATCCCATTCATCAAGACAACTTTGATGATTCACCTTATCAACAATGGAATAAGACATGACTCTCATGTAATGTTGAACCAGGAAATATATTGTTAAGTCTGTGCTCATAATTTGCTGAATTGTGAAACACTATGTAGAAGTGCAGGATTTAACATTGTTGAAGAGAACTGGAGCCTGGAAGCCCTGGCTGCCTGATTCTTATATTTTCTGAGATACTGACACATATCTAGAAAGAAAAGATTTAACTGAAGGAAGAGAATAATCACTGGAGATTTCAGGGAGTCAAAGATTGCATTTCAGAATATCTGCTGGTTAAACAGCTACTGCACATAACCTGTTTCAGTAGACTTTCCCAATTGCAACACCTGGCAAATTCCAGTGAAAAAAAAACACTTTACATGCCATGCTGGCTAATTCAAATGCAGAATTTCATGGCTTTGAGAGTGTTTTTGCACATATTTAAAAAAAAAAAAAAAAAAAAAAAGCATTTGCATAAGTACGGTCTAAGATTATATTTAATGTGGGTGCATTTGTGTGTGTTATGAACCCTAAGAATGTCTCTAGTCAGTTTTGAGAGCTATTTGAAATTCAGCATATCCTGCAAAATCTGACATATATGCTGATTTCCATGCTGACTTTTTTTCACTAGCTCTGAAGAATCACACTCACCCAATGCCCTCAACATGAATTTCAAGCATATCTGTACTCATAATTATGTCACATAAATAATAATAATAACAACAACAATAACAGTAAACAGCTGCAACATCTGTAATTCACTGTCTTCTCCTTTACCCAATAATGGGATGAAATTTGCAGAGCAATGGGCATAATTAATGCACCATGATCATTTTCGACATTTTAATTTGCTAGATGTATTAAAAGATGTTATTAATAATCAGAATTTGAAGAATGTACTCTGGACCTTGTCAAAATCAGGTAATTGAAATATTCAACCTTAGTTTTAATGCAGGCACACAGACCATTAGGATTTAATTTAATAGATTTTTGTTCTACTTAAATATGCTACTTAACACATTATTATTTTGCAATCACATGCACACACACAAAAAAGATCATTTTTAGTGCTTTTAATATTCAAAGAAATACTGAAGTATTGGCTAATTCAGTTTCACAATAGCCACCAGAGGAATGGAATAACTATTAATTATTAATCATTATAAAATCATTAATATAGTTAAACATTATAATATATATAATATCATATATTATTCATATATATTAATATATTATAATGTTATATTATCATATATTATTCATATATTATATATTAATATATAATAATGTTATAATATTTATTTTAGCATCCCTTACTCTTGTTCACAGGAACAAGAAGCTACACAAAGCTCCCCTATGAAACAATGCCATATCTTGCTGCAGCAATATATGGCATAGAGCCAGGTGAGTGGGCAAGTTAAAACACCACATCACGATGCCACATGGAGACCCCAGCCTTTGCTCCAAAAGTGGTGTGTGCCAGCAGTGTAAGGGTTGTGTTTGTGCTAATCAACATATTTTCCAGGCAGCTTCAGTTTACACAAGCATGTGGTAATAGAGACTTTTAGGTTCCAACCTATTTGCTCCTTTTTCAATGTGTTTGTTGGGATGAGATGATTTGTCAGATTAACTCCACCAGGTTGCTTTAAAATAATCAAAAAGACCATTTCAAGATATTTTTTATCTCAAAGTAAATATTCCACAGCATCAGTATAGCTGAAAATATGGTAACTGCTTCTGAGCAATCTTGTTTTAGAAAGCTAGCAAATGAAGACAGCATGGTGGATGAAGTTGGCAGCATTCAAAAAATAAATAAATAAATAAAATCAATGTATCTTAGGGAATTTTTTTGAAAACAGATTGTTTATTTAAAGCAGCAAAAATCACTAAGTAATGTGCTGTCATTCATTCTCAAGCCGTTTCATTACAAACTACTTTTAATAACGAAACATGACTTAGATTTGCTCAGAAACTAGTGGAATTAGGTGCTTGTTTGGATAACACAGTTATGTGAAAACATATTCATAAAACTGAAGTGTAACTTCCAAAGAATACCTGCCTTCTGTTGTATCTTTCTGCATTTTAATCATTTGGAAATAGTGTGTGGGGTTTATTTTTTTCGCAGCTAAAAAATACTTTTATTTATTTATTTATTTTTATGTGCACTGACCTTTTAACAGTGTGCTCATGCTTAAAAATCATTCAGCCTGGAATGTAAAATATCTTTTAGAAATTATGAATGTTCCAGCCTTGAACATTACCATTTATGTTCTGCACTTGGTCTTTTGACTGTTTTTCAAATCTTTGTAACATAGTTTCATGAATTTCATTAAATATTACACAGGCACATAACTGTGAGCTGGCAGCAGAATATTTGGCTGTGAGTTATTTATACTGGTGTTAGGTTAGTGTCTATAGTGATCTAGGAATGGCTCACCCACAGAAGCTTTTATAAAAGACCTTGAATTGTGATTTGTTATCATAGTTCCTGTGCCTGGGTGGATTATGAATTGTGGGGATCTTTTTTCAATTTTTATTGCATAGAAAATATGCTTCAGAAAGTCAGAAACATCCTTTTTAGTTTATAATAAATCAATCAATCAATCAATCAATCAAACATTTTCCATCCTATCTATCCTTTTCAGAACATTTAAAATGCACAAATTAGGAAACTGTAGAGGAGAAGATGAAGTGAGGGTGGCTTTTCTGGAACTTCCTTGGTACTTCCTGACTTGCCAGCATGGTCAACTGACATGTCTTTAGTAGTGAACCAAAGAGAGCTAAAGCATTCCCAGTCCTCTTCTGTATCTGTCAATAAAACTGAAGTTGCTGAGAAATGGCTTCCATTTCTACAGCCTATATTGGGGAGCATGCCCCAGCAGAGATGAACATGCCACAGGTTGTTTTCAGTGCCTCAAAAAATATCTAAAGCCTCAAAATATCTAAAGCCTCAAAAATATCTACCTATTAGCCTGGTGGGAGCTGAATATGCAGTCAAGCTATACTTTCAAAGGCTGTATAGGAATTTATTTAGCCTCTAATCTATTCAGTCTGTAGGGGAAGTGAGTTTTCTACCCTCTCAGTAGACAGAAGTCTTTCAAGACTCAAAGGTGAAAAAACTGAAAAACAGACTGTGATCCCTTTAGGTCCTACATTTGGTCCACCTCCCTCATAAGAACTGCTTCTTTTAAGACATGTTAAAGAAGTGCATCAAATGAAGCAATTAGTCTCTTTTTGTAACTACAAACAAAAGCCATGTTGTGGGAAATCTCTTACAGAAACATAGGGTTCTTATCATAAGCACAGTAAAGGCTTTCTCTAGACCACCAAGGCCTAGACAGCCAAATAGGCCAAGGACTGTTTAATGAAGGACATAATTATGTCCAAAGAAGGGCAACAAAGCTTGTGAAGGGTCTAGAGAACAAGTCTTATGAGAAGTGGCTGGGAGATCAGGGACTATTTAGCTCTTAGAAAAGGAGGCTGAGGGACCTTATCGGTCTCTACTATTAACCTAAAGGAGACTATAATGAAGTCAAGTTCAGTCTCTTCTCCCAACCACTAACAGGCTGCCCATGGAAGTGGTTGTCACCATCCCTGGAGGTTTTCAAAAGCCATATAGATGTGGTGCTTAGGGATATTACTTAGTGGTAGACTTGGCAGTGCTAAATTAAATGTTGGACTAGATGATCTTAGAGGTCTTTTCCAACCTAAATGATTCTATGATTTTATGATTTTATAGTTGAGGCGGAGATTTATGCAGTACAGACAGCATGTCTCTCTTTAATAAACACAAGACTTTTACCTTAAATAGGTAGAACTAACCTGTTAAATTAGCAATCAGTAGATATCATGCAACAGACTGAAATAAATTGTTTCTAACTTTCTTTGGAGGCAAACTGTGGGATGCTAATTTTGATACATTCAGCATGAAATGTTTATCTCCTAATATGACAAGTTTGGGGGCACTCAAAGAGGCATTTGTACCAATCCTAGTCCTCTGAAGAGATTTATCTACTACACATTCCCTGCTCATGCTGGTTTTCTGGTACACCACCAGGACTGCATGAATGCAAACAAATGCGTATCATTTGAATGTCCTTTGAGTGACACACATGAACCTGCTGTTAAGATGCACAATGCAGGCATTATCAAATATGTGAAATATAAGAAATACCTTCAATAACACATTTCAGGTCATTGGGATAGGCCCTTGTGTCGAGGCCTTCAAGCTATTACCTAACACTTTGAAAAGCAGCACCTACTTTCCAGCCTCTCATTAAGGATAGGTCCAGATAGCTACCCCACAGATCTCCATGGTAAGCAATCTACCAATAGCTTGACTTATGCTACTCCAAGGGTCAGATTTCTACTCAAAAGTGTATTGATTTTAAATCAGAAGCAGAATCTGATAGAGAGTGAACATCTTCACCACTACAAGGAACCCTTTACTTTTAATTTTTATAGGAATTCTTTACAATAAATATAAAGAAATAAATCCCTGTTCAAATAATTGCACCATATTTATTATACATACACAAAGTAGAGCTACTTTTGGCTTTCTCTGGTTTCAGATTTGTAAATTGTAAAATCTTTCTGTCACTTGGTCCTCAAAGAGAGATATCATGCCTCAGATTGGTGACATTGAATACCTAGAGTAAAAACTGAACAAGGCTTTTCTGCTATGTTTTTTGTTTGTTTGATTTGTTTTTCATGTGTAATAACTTTTTTTTTTTCAGTTTCTTACATCACTACATAAGTGAATAGTGGGAAAACAAAAGGGAATACAGTTTTACTTCTTCAAGCCTTCAAAAAAAAGTGGAATTAGAAAGAAATATTTTACACAGGTTAGTAACAGTAATAACAGCTGCTGAGAGATATGATATGCAATCCAATTAGGCCTTAGCCATATATCAATTTTCACAGAATTTCACAGAATTTTTCTAGGTTGGAAGAGACCTCAAGATCATCGAGTCCAACCTCTGACCTAACGCTAGCAGTCCCCACTAAACCATATCCCTAAGCTCTACATCTAAACGTCTTTTGAAGACTTCCAGGGATGGTGACTCCACCACTTCCCTGGGCAGCCTGTTCCAATGCCTCACAACCCTTTCAGTAAAGAAGTTCTTCCTAACATCTAACCTAAAACTCCCCTGGCTCAACTTAAGCCCATTCCCCCTCGTCCTGTCACCAGGCACGTGGGAGAATAGACCAACCCCCACCTCGCTACAGCCTCCCTTGAGGTACCTATAGAGAGCGATAAGGTCGCCCCTGAGCCTCCTCTTCTCCAGGCTGAACAAGCCCAGCTCCCTCAGCCGCTCCTCGTAGGACTTGTTCTCCAGGCCCCTCACCAGCTTCGTTGCCCTTCTGAGCACACGCTCAAGCACCTTGATGTCCTTCTTGTAGCGAGGGGCCCAAAACTGAACACAGTACTCAAGGTGCGGCCTCACCAGAGCTGAGTACAGGGGGACGATCACCTCCCTTGCCCTGCTGGTCACACTGTTCCTGATACAAGCCAGGATGCCGTTGGCCTTCTTGGCCACCTGAGCACACTGCTGGCTCATATTCAGCTGACTATCCACCATCACTCTCAGGTCCTTCTCTGCCTGGCAGCTCTCCAACCATTCCTCTCCCAGCCTATAGCTCTGCTTGGGGTTGTTGCGCCCCAGGTGCAGGACCCGACACTTGGCCTTGTTGAACTTCATGCAGTTGACCTCAGCCCATCGGTCCAGCCTATCCAGATCCTCCTGCAGAGCTTTCCTACCCTCAAGCAGATTGACACACGCACCTAACTTGGTGTCATCTGCAAACTTACTGAGGGTGCACTCAATGCCCTCGTCCAGATCATCGATGAAGATATTAAAGAGGACCGGCCCCAGCACCGAGCCCTGGGGGACGCCACTAGTGACTGGCCTCCAACTGGACTTGGCTCCATTCACCATGACTCTTTGGGCCTGGCTTTCCAGCCAGTTTCTAACCCAACAAAGCGTGCGCCAGTCCAAGGCAAGAGCAGCCAGTTTCTTGAGGAGAATGCTGTGGGAGACGGTGTCAAAAGCCTTGCTGAAGTCAAGGTAGACCACATCCACAGCCTTTCCCTCATCCACCCAGCGCGTCACTTTGTCGTAGAAGGAGATCAGGTTCATCAAGCAGGACCTGCCTTTCATAAACCCATGCTGACTGGGCCTGATCGCCTGCTTGCCCTGCAAGTGCTGCGTGATGACTCTCGAGAGGATCTGCTCCATGAGCTTCCCTGGCACTGAGGTCAAACTGACAGGCCTGTAGTTTCCCGGGTCAGTCCTCCGGCCCTTCTTGTAGATGGGCGTCACATTTGCTATCCGCCAGTCAACTGGGACCTCCCCCGATCAACAGAACTGCTGATAAATGATGGATAGTGGCTTGGCCAGCTCCTCTGCCAGTTCACTCAGTACCCTTGGGTGGATCCCATCCGGCCCCATCGACTTGTGCACATCTAAGTGCCGTAGCAGGTCACCAACCAGTTCTTCATGGATAGTGAGGGCCACATCCTGCTCCCCATCCCCTTCCACCAGCTCAGGGTACTGGGTATCCAGAGAACAACCGGTATTGCCGCTAAAGACTGAGGCAAAGAAGGCATTGAGCACCTCCGCCTTTTCCTCATCTCTTGTAACTAAGTTTCCCCCCGCATCCAGTAAAGGATGGAGATTCTCCTTAGTCCTCCTTTTTGTGTTGACGTATTTATAGAAACGTTTTTTGTTATCTTTAAAGGCAGTAGCCAGATTGAGCTCCAGATGAGCTTTGGCCTTCCTAATTTTGTCCCTGCACAGCCTCGCCACATCCTTAAAGTCCTCCCTAGTGGCCTGCCCACTTTTCCAAAGATTATAAACCCTCTTTTTTCTCCTAAGATCAAGCCACAATTCTCTGTTGAGCCAGGCTGGTCTTCTTCCCCGCCAGCTTGTCTTTGGGCACGTGGGGACAGACCGTTCCTGCGCCATTAAGATTTCCCTCTTGAAGAGAGCCCAGCCTTCCTGGACCCCTCTGCCCTTCAGAACCGCCTCCCAAGGGACTCCACCAACTAGTGTCCTGAGCAGCTCAAAGTCAGCCCTCCAAAAGTCCAATACAGCGGTTTTACTGGTCCCCTTCCTGGCCTCGCCAAGAATAGTGAACTCCACCATTGCGTGGTCACTCTGCCCGAGACAGCTCCAGACAATCACATCCTCCACCAGTCCTTTGTTTGTGAAGAGAAGGTCTAGCAGGGCACCACCCCTGGTAGGTTCACTAACCAGCTGCGTCAGGAAGCTGTCTTCCATGCTCTCCAGAAACCTCCTAGACTGCTTTCTCAGGGCTGTGTTGTGCTTCCAGGATATGTCAGGGAAGTTGAAGTCTCCCATGAGTACAAGAGCTGACGATTTCGCAACTTCTGTCAGCTGCCTGCAGAGTTCCTCATCCGTCTCCTCATCCTGGTTCGGCGGTCTATAGCAGACCCCGACCAGGACACTAGCCTTGTTGTCCCTGCCGATCCTAACCCAAAGGGACTCGACCTTGTCATTCCCAGTCTCGAGTTCTACAACCTCAAAAGACTCTCTAATACAGAGAGCCACCCCACCACCCCTTCTGTGCTGCCTGTTTCTTCTAAAGAGCTTATAGCCAGGCATTGCAGTACTCCAGTCATTAGACTGGTCCCACCACGTCTCCGTGATGGCAACCAAGTCGTAGCCTGCCTGCTGCACGATGGCTTCCAGCTCCTCCTGTTTGTTACCCATGCTGCGTGCATTGGTGTAGATGCACTTTATCTGGGCCATTGCCTTATCCTTCAGCTTTGCCATCGTTCCCCCTGGCACAGCCCCAACAATCCTAGCTTCAGCCCCATCCCCCTTCCTACCTAGTTTAAAGCCCTCTCAATGAGCCCTGCCAGCTCCTGGCCCAGGATCCTTTTTCCCCTAAAAGATAGGGACCCGTCTGCAGCCATCAGGCCAGGTGCTGAGTATAGTGCCCCATGATCAAAAAACCCAAGATTTCTGCGTTGGCACCAGCCCCGGAGCCACGTGTTTAACAGATGGGCTTTCCGTGTCCTCGCTGTACCCCTCCCTGCCACCGTAGGGATGGATGAAAACATCACCTGCACTCCCGCTCCATCCACTAACCGACCCAGTCCCCTAATGTCTCTTTTGATAGCCTTCAGGCTTCTCACTTCGATGTTGTCACTGTCCGCCTGGACTATCAAAAGAGGGTAATAGTCAGAGGAGCGTACCAGGTTAGGAAGCTTCCTGGCAACGTCCCTGACCCTGGCCCCAGGGAGACAGCAGACTTCCCTACGGGTAGGGTCAGGCCAACAGATAGGGCCCTCTGTTCCCCTAAGAACATGTTTGTCTCCAACAACAATAACCCTCCTGTCTTTCCTGGTGGAGGCAGTCCTGAGGCGTGGAGTCAACCTCCTCGCCCTAGGCATCCTCCTGGGAACACTTGCTACCTCTTCCTCAGCTACTGGTCTGTCGAGCTCCAGGACCTCAAACCTGTTGTGTAAGGGCACCTGGGAATGCGGGGCCGGAAGGGGAGGGCGTCGCCTGAGATGTCGAGCAGGGACCTGTCTCCATTCCTCCTCAGCTCCCAGATCCCCTCCCTCTGCCCGACGGCTACAGGGCAGGGGGTCCGCCCCCATTTGAGGAGTCTCACCTCGGTACCTCCCCTTGAGGCCCTGCAGGGAGTTACTCCAGAAGTCTATCTCTCACTCACACTCCCTGATGGCCCTCAACCTCTCCACCTCCTCCTTGAGCTCCGCCACCATGCGGACCAGGTCATCCACCTGCTCGCACCTCACGCACGCAGTTTCTCTGCCTCCTGCCGATGGAAGCAACAGGCTCAGACACTCCTTGCATCCGGTGGCCTGAACTGCGGCATTTTTCAACAGGTAGTCGGTCTGGGTGTGTACCGACTTCCTGGAGAGCGCGCCGTGCCTGAGAGATATGCTGAGAGATATGACATGCAATCCAATTAGGCCTTAGCCATATATCAATTTCCCACCCCTTGATGAGCTTTAATTGGAGAACTGCTCCTGACTTGTTAGCTCTGCTGCCAATGCTTTTGAGTTCAGAAGATGTCCAGAATGAAAGAGATCACCTCCTGGTAGGTATGAGTCATACTGATGAAATCCAATACTGTCAGTAGCCCTAGCATACATACATACTGCAAGAACTGAAAGCAAACCCTGCAGCCACTCCAACTATCACAGCTTCCTGGGCTTCAAACACTTGGTGGCTCTGCCCAAGAGTAACGTGAACAAACCAGAATTGCACCATTAAAGACAAACACTAGTCTGGGTTGGGAATGCCTGCTGTTTAACTTGTAATGCAATTAACTGTTTCGCCAAATGGTTGAACTGGAAACATGATAATCAGATGTCTATGTTGTATACTAAAGACTCATCAGTTTCCATGGGAGGGCTCAGAAAGAAAGTTTTTCCCGTGCTATTCTGATCCAGATAGCCTTATCCTGCTTTTCTTCATTTTGATCCCTTTGACCCTCTCTAAATTAGATTAGTTTTGCTTTCTATCATTATAATATCTGAAATGAAAACTAAAAGCCTTATGGACTTCATAGTACCACCGTATGTGTAAATCACATTTAGGGTTGTGTTTGTAACAAAGGTGATATGAATCTGCTTCAGATAGTACAAGCTAAAGCTTTTAGAATAAGAGGTTGCCTATCTAGTTCTAATGAAAATCAAAAATTTATAATGAATGAAAGTCAAAATATATAATTATATATATGAACTCCCACAGAGCTACTGAATTAACTGATAATTACTACAAATGGTGCAATAACTTTGCCCATAAATGTCATCCACCATTTCTGTTAGTATCTTGACATTTTCATACACTTGCCATTTCTGTTTATGTCATCAGTTTTAAACCTTTTTTAAGGCAGAAGCAAAACTAGTCTATGATTTGGGTTTTCCGAGTGAAGGCTTGTACACCATTCCCATAAAATGAGGATTTTACATTGGGAGGTTTCTGCTTAGAATCTTCTATCTCTGTATGACTGTATGATCAAATCTCTTATTTCCATGAGGCTTTTCTAGCATCAGTAGTCTCCTGAGTTTCCCTTATTTCTCCAATGAATAATTTTTTTTTTTTTAAATTCTTTTATATAAAAATGCCATTTAGATGCAAACACCATGCTTGGCACTTCACAGAAATCAGCTACAGCCTTTCTTAGCAGAGAATGACTCTTCAGATCAGTGATTTAGCTTGAGAAACCTGAAACCCGAAATGCTTAAAAGAGATCTATCAAATGTTGATTAGATTTACACAGCAATGTGTCTGGACTTGTACAAACACAAACCAGAAACCAATTTTGAAAAAAAAAAAAACAAAACATACAAACAAAAAAAAACACCACCACCAACAAAAAAAAACATGCTGTGGGTTCTCAAAGCTAGCTCATGGGTCTATTTTTATTTTATTTTATTTTATTTTATTTTATTTTATTTTATTTTATTTTATTTTATTTTATTTTATTTTATTTTATTTTATTTTAATGAAATGATACTGCATATTAATAGGCAGAATGCATACATCTTTTGGCATTTAAATAGATTTCAGAGAAAAAAAAAAAAAAAAAGCACTATTAAATATCTGTGAAACTATGCAGAAAAGAAATGTGGATAAATACATTCAGAGAGAATTTGATTACTGCATAATTTCTCCAGAATTTCCTTTCTGAGAACAGCTTAATTCCTTTGGATATACCCAAGATAACCAGTGAAAATGTAATTATATTTCACAGCAAATAAGTACTTGATGTGCTACTTCCTGAAAAGATCTATGAATGTCACTTGCTACCTGACATTGCAGATTAGGACAGCTCTAACACCTGACACTCTCGAACCATGAACATACATCAGAAAGAGGATGCTATTAAGCATCGTTATTTATCATGTGTGCTATTTTAATAAAGAACTGAATTTTGATCCCATTTCATACACTAAATGATAGAATCATAGAATGGTTTGGTTTGGAAGGGACGTTAAAGGGACCTCATCTAATTCCACCCCCCTGCCATGGGCACAGACACCTTGCACTAGAACAGGTTGTTCAATATGTGAATATAATATATATATATATATATATATATATAATCACAGAATCACAGAATGACAGAATTTCTAGGTTGGAAGAGACCTCAAGATCATCGAGTCCAACTTCTGACCTAACACTAACAAGTCCTCCACTAAACCATATCACTAAGCTCTACATATTTATAATATATATATTATATATAATATATATAATATATATATATATATATATAAATATATAACCACACAATATATAAATATGTGGTTCCACAACCATATTATTATCTTGAGCAATTTTTGCATTCCAACTGCACTAGACCTGGCCCCTCATTACTTTCCCAATGTGCCCCTTGCAACTGCATCTGAACAGGGTTTTTTGTGGTGTCTAAGGGGGACCTGTACAGAGAACTGAACATCTTGTATGACTGGGCAGGAAGCACAGGAGGAGCCAAGAACACAGAAGTTGAAAAAAAGCAGGATGGAAAGCTGACTTTGTAAGCCAGATTTGTTGTTGCAAAAAGTATCCATGACCATTTTACATGTTCAATTCCATCAGAAACAAAGACTATTTCCTTATATTAAAATAAATAAATAAATAAATAAAAATCCTAAATTTCTATGAGAACTATTGGTTTTCCAGAGACATCTCAATTATTTCCACGTATTGCCTCTTCCATGTATTGTTTTCTGATTATGATTAGGTACATATCCAAAGCTTTGCAGTCACATGAATATGTGCAAAGTATGTTAAAAAGATATACATCTTAGCAAGCAGTGGTGTGGAATGTCTATGAGGTTTGCAGAAATGCAAACACTTTATAAAACATAAACAAGTGGGGAATCCATTCAGTCTATAAATCACTCAACAATGAAAAATGAGTAATTTGAGTAGCACAGATGTATGATAAATAATATATATTTAAGATATACATGCATATTTAATTTATACATGTATATTTAATTTGCCTGCTGGAAACATGATTGAAAGAAAATAATCACCACACTGTCTACTATGATAGTCCAATTTTTTAGGAATGAGAGTTTATTGTGTACATGTGAAAGGGAGGAAACATTATGTTAAACAAAGCAGAGTCAAATAAGACCCTGTGTCTTATTAACATACATTAACTGTGTCCCATATACATACATATATATGTTTATATATACATGTATACATACATATCACTCTGTGTTCCTGTATCTTCATGCATTGAAATTGCTTGTTGAAATAGGAAATTAAAATGTGGAAAATGATGAAAAACATGACAAAGATTATGAAGAAAAACAGCTATAGCGTAAGTCTTCATTAAACACTTCATAATCAAGGATGGAAGGAAGAAAGAGAGAAAGAGAGAGAGAAGGGAGGAAGGGAGGAAGGGAGGAAGGGAGGAAGGGAGGAAGGGAGGAAGGGAGGAAGGGAGGAAGGAAGGAAGGAAGGAAGGAAGGAAGGAAGGAAGGAAGGAAGGAAGGAAGGAAGGAAGGAAGGAAGGAAGGAAGGAAGGAAGGAAGGAAGGAAGAGAGGGGGGGAGGGAGGGAGGGAGGACCTGTCTTAATCTTTACAGATAAGAATTTGAGTTTTCAAAACAGTCACAGCTTCTATTTGACAGTTTGGTGAATGGAACACCTGACCAAAACCTGTCATGGGAAATCGTAAATTCAAAGCACCTCTCTGTTAGTGAAAGAATATACTAGTTGCTTACTGACAGGTGTTACTTGTACAGGAGTTACAGAAAGTCCATATCCTATCTTTAGTAAGTTCAAACTTTTTTAATGTGTTAAAGTACAAAACTTAAATATATCTATATCTACACGTATATCTACGTTGGTTCTTTTATGCCTTCAGAAATAAGGTGAAATTAATCATTTAGCATTTATGATACACTCAGGTGCCAGAGATGAACATCAAAGGACTTTAAAATTCTCTTGTTGGAGGTGTGTTCAAATAATACAGTATTTAAGGCATTGGGAATAACTGGCACAAGCATAAAGGAAAATATTGAATGACTTCTAAATGTTCATTTGGTGCTCTGAATGAAGCAGCAATCTAAATAGAAGAGCATTGACTTTCTTATGTTACAAATGGTGAAGAATATGTACACATTAAAAGGTTAAATTAAAGCTATAAAGGTAATTAATTGTAATTAATTTTGATGTTTCTTATCTTTTGAATTATTTATTTTGAAGACTTTACTATTATTATTTATTTCTCTATGTACAATAGACAAGTTCAATTGTCTATCTGTGCCAGAGGTGTCTTTCAGAGTATGTTTAAAACTATTGATTTTTCAGATTGATGTTACAGAAGTTTTTTTTGTTTGTTTTCTCTGTGAGCTGTAAAAATACATTGATTGCGTATAATAATAAGAACAAAAACAGTAGAATATGACTGTTAAAACATACATTGTGATAATAATTTGAAGTATTACTGAACATAAACAAAAATAAAACTAACCAGCTGACAGTCAGAGATTTAGTTTTCTTCTATAGTCCACATAGAGAAAAAGTCGTCTCTTTGAACTTGGCAAAAAGATTAACATCTTCCGAATCAGATCATGATGGGATAAATATTTATGAAGAAAAAAAAAAAAAAAAGTTATACAAGTGCAAAATTTTATGCTAAAAAGTAGCATAAATACATACATTAAATATCTGATCTCTCCTTAGTGAAGAAAAGTTCATATCTGCACATGTGTACACTCGTACTGTTTTGCTCATCATAATCTTTCTGTCAACTCTTGTAGGGAAAAAAAAGTCATACTTTGTTGGATCAGGTTAGGAACAGAGATTTACCTTTTAAGTTAATATTGATTTTGGAAATGACTCAAACTCTTTAAATTGAGAACTTAATTTTATCATTCTTAGCAAGACCTTGGATATGTCATTAATACTTCCAGGATACAGATAAAAGTTCAAAGTCACTCTCACTTTCTTTAAAAAAATTAAAAAAAAAAAAAAATCTTAATGAAAAGTTTAAATATGTAGATAATATTCTTTTAGCTGTTCCTGATAATTTGGGGGAGATTTTCAAGAAAGTGTCAGGTTATCTCAAACTTACTCAGTGACCTCAGAGCACTAGCTAAGAAGTCATCATGGGGAAGAAGTTAAATAGAACCTAAAGAGAATTTAAATTACTCCTTTTTCATAGAATCATAAAATATCGCAAGTTGGAAGAAACCCATAAGGATCACCAAATCCAACTCCTGGCACCACACAGGTCAACCCAAAAATTCAGCCCATATAACTGAGAGCACAGTCCAAATGCTTCTTAAACTTCAACAGGCTTGGTGCTGTGATTACGTACCTGGGGAGCCTGTTCCAGTGCGTGATAAGCCTCACAGTGAAGAACCTCTTCCTGATATCCAGCCTGAACCCCCCCCGACACAGCTTGACACCATTCCCTTGGGTTCTATCACTCATCCTAAAGAGTATAGATCAGTGCCTGCCCCTCCACTCCCCCTCATGAGGGAGCTGTAGACCGCAATGAGGTCTCACCACAGCCTCCTCTTTTCCAAGCTGAACAGTGACCTCAGCCGCTCCTCATACATCTTCCCCTCTAGGCTCTTCACCATCTTTGTCATCTTCCTCTGGACACTCTCCAATAGTTTCATGTCCTTTTAGTACTGTGGTGACCAGAACTGCACACAGTACTTGAGGTGAGGTTGCACCAGTGCAGAGTAGAGTGGGACAATCACTTCCTTTGACCAACTAGCAATGCCATGCTTGATGTATCCCAGGATACAGTTGGCATCTTTTTATGCAGTTGTTTGCCACCTCAAACAAATAGTATAGCACAGTGGGACTGCAGTCCTTATTTTGAGTTCCTGTTATCTCTAATACAAGTGGTTCAATTTGTAGTTTTAAATTAATTTTCCTGTTATTATTTCTCTTTTATTTTTTTTTTTTCTTGCAGCTTTGAACAGTATGTGAAAGGGAGCAGCAAAGAACAGGGACATCATACCTCTGCTGGCAAGGCAGGGGCCTCACTGACCCAGGCCAAGCCTGCTGTCCACAGGAGAGGTGAGCAGGGCAGGCTGGAGATGCCAGACATGCTCAGCCACAGTCTAGATGATCAGACAAGTCCACAGCAATGACATAAGGCCAAGGTCCAAGCCATGAGGACAAGGCTGTGTGGGACAGGCTCAGGATGAGCAAGTCCAAGGCAGAGGCATGGTTGCAGTGTAGCTCAGGCAAGGGCTGCCACAAGCCAGAGCTTAAATGCAGCTCCCAAACAAAGGGCACAAGACCTCTGTCTTTGGCAAGTCAGCAAGGTTACATGGCAGCACCATATCAGAGTTGACCTGGAACAACCAAACCTCTGGCAGGGAGAGAAGGTGTTGAGATTGCCACTGCACTCCGGTCCTTGACTTTAATGCTACAGCATGTCACAATCTGTGATGCCTGGCAGAGCCACACTAAAAGTTCTGCCACTGCAGCATGTGAGCACAGAACAGCCCTGCAGCTGGGATGGGTGAAAACCTGTTTTTTGTCCCCTGGCTGTAACCATTCTTCTCACTACAAATGTGTTTGTATAGTGAGTCATTCTCAGTGCTAAAGGTGTAAGAAGCACACACAGCAACATAAAAAATAGACATTACACAGCTGAATTGTCAAAGCCTGGTCTAGTCTCTGGGATTATTGTGAAGAAAGAATCACAAGTCTCATATTTAATGCAAGAAGTGAGTTAGCTTTAAATTCCATATATGCAAAAGCCTCAGAGTAAACATGTGGCTTACCAAAGAATTGTGCTGTATAGCTAGGATCTATAAAAAGTTCTCATGTCCATACAACACATGTGAAGTTGGTAGGGCTGGGAGGCAGAGCTAAGAGGAAAATCTAGCAATATTATATTAGCAATGAGCCCTTGGAGCACTTAGTTCTCTCTGTACATGCTGCTTTTGGCAGTAGGTAGCAGTGTCCTGACTCTGCAGGATTCAGAGGCTCACTGAAAATGAACAGACTAAAGTTACTACATTTTTTTTTTTGGTACTTCTGAGGTAGTAAGAGATAATAAAAAACATCTTTAAAAAAAAAAAAAAAAAAGGCAAAACAAAACAAACAAACAAACAAACAAAAACAAACAAACAAACAAAAAACTGGGCAGCCTGCCCTAAGGCACCTTTGGCAGGGGGGTTGGACCTGATGATCTAATGATCTTTCGAGTTCCCTTCCAACCCCTTCAGTTCTGAGATTCTGTGATTCTGTGATAATTCTTGGTAGATTCAGTTTTCATTAGGCAAGAGTAATTTTTCTTGTTCTCCAGCATTTTAAAAGTTTAAAGGAAGAACTTGTTTGAAAGAATAGTTATGTGCTGCTGATGTCATGATGTGAATGGTGATTAAACCAAAACAGATGTTCAGAATGCCAAGCATAGTCTGGTATTACTGAAATATTTATGGGCATCTTCTGTTTATACCACTGTAGAGGCTCATATGTAATGTTGAGAGTCTAACAGAGAAGAATTCTATTCTGTCTCAGTTTAAAAAAGTCAAAGCAATTTAATAATACTGTTTCCCTTTAAGAGAGGCCTTGGTTCTGCATCCAATCTTAGTGAAAATCAATAAGTGAAGATTTTTATGACAGGAAAACACTTTTAAGAGTCATTACTATTGAAAATCCATGTTTACTGCACTGTATTTTAAGCAGTAGTGCCTACCTATTGCAAGTACTCTTGGAAATTCTAAAGACTTATGATCTTTCTTGTTTTATCAAAAGCCACAAAGGACTAAGTTGCTGAAAAGTAACTTGACAGCTGTGATGTGCCATTTTGTTACAGGTGGTAATCCTGTGGGAAGGCCTTGGTTACACATACTGGTTTTGTTGAAAACTTTTATCCTTCCATGATCATTTTCTTCTGCTATGAAAATCTGATAAACTTTTAAGGAATGACCTATTTTCATGCACTCAAGATGCTTACACATCAGCTTGATACATATGTTTTAATGATTCTAATTATACTGTGAGAGAGTATTTTTGTGTCTGAGTTTCTGGGACAATATGCTTGTAAGCATTCATTGCTGTATTTTTGAATCTAGAAAGGGAGGAATATTTTAATTGGTGTCATGTTCCAGCCTACTTTGTTCCTACATATATATATGGAAACACATAATTATGAATTCTTCCAACATTGAGAAAATATGAAGAAAATATGAAAATGTGACAGCCTTGTGGTCTGCTGGTGGTTGCACAGTCCCTGATTTGGGACAAGAGTAAGGCAAAGGGGATGGCTTTAATCTGGCTTGTGCAGATTATTTGTGCTTCCAATTTCTTGAGTTGCACCTTGTGTAGTCAAGCATAATTTGAATAGACTCAGGCCAGCTTGGGTGTATTTTAGGAACTGATCTGGTCTGAGGACACACATAAGAACAAAAATTACCATTCTTCTCAAGAGGTTAGAGGAACTGCTTGGTTTTCAGCTAACTGACGACTAGATATCTATTTCAGTTTAGCACCACCATCCTTCAGAGTTGCAGCATGCCCTAGGTTTAAGGTGCAAAGCTAGAGTATTTTAATGCTGTATATAGGAGTGTAGGGGAAGAGAGCTTACAAGCCATTTCTTCTATTCTCTGATATCACAATGAATATCATCATGTCATCTGAGTTTTTTATTTGTTTTTCTTTGCAGGTTTTGTTTGTTTTAATGTTTTCATTCTCTGATTTAATAACAATTTCCTCCATTCTGTTTACTGAAGTGGCCAGATAATAATCAACTCTGTATAGAGAGGAATTAAAAATTATAAATACAACAAAAATAATTAGAAGTCAATCACATGACTACTATGAAAATTAGCAGAAGATACTTTTTCTACCTATCACTCCCAAAAACGAGTCATCAGGGAATCTTGAACAAAGAAGTGATAGTGGCACAATGTTGAGAGTAGTTCCAGGAAATTTATCAAAAATACAGCAACACCAGAAATACATTTTTCTGCAATGGAAAAATAAAGTCAAAATTAAAATCATATTTCTATCTATATAATGTTACAGCCTATTTTTTTCAGTTCAATATGTCTATTGCCATTACGACACCAGACTTTCATGGTTCTGCACTAAGGCATGGGTTAGCATGACCCAAACTACAGTCTTTTGGTTTGAAAAAGCCCTCAGATGTGCCAGGTAACTTTTTCTTCCATACCTTTCCATACCTGCTCTCTATTCAAGCTTTTGGGCTGGAAACCTCCAGGAATTACAGTAGGCTATTGCTACTAAACCAAATTACTGTGATGAGCTAGATTTACCCATTTGGTAATTAAATTTACCTATTGGGTAACTTGGCAACAAGACCCTTTGCAGATATACCATTGTGGTTATTTAGGTTCTTATAAATAGGTAAAGTTGTTAATATTAACAGTGATTTTGCTGGCAGTTGAACAAAGGGAGTCTTAATAATTGAAGCTGTTGCCCTAAATCATATCACAACTGACTCAGTGCTTTGCTCCTTGTTCCTTCTAGTTGCAGGACAAAGAAGGTTAGTTTATGCAGCTGTCAGAAAGCCTGAATACATCCTGCTGCATAAACAAGAGCTTCACAATCGTGATGTACAAAAGGCCAGAAAGGCAGCATAGCTGTGAAAAGATGAATTGCAAAGCTGTTATAAGTCACAGTCACATAACCCTAGTCAAAGAGCTATGATATGTCACCTCTTCACAGCACTGCTTTTGCTGGCCTTCAAGTGCAGCATGAAGTGTAAGGCATAATTTCTTGTTGTTCATTTTGCTCATCGGATTGTCATGAGATATTTCAGGCTATTTTTGGCCTCCTTCTACCCATCACATTGTCAAGACAATGGGAAATAAATATGCTTTTCTGTTTTCCTTCCCATTGTTATAATGCAAATGAATTAATATTGTGCCATTCTCTCTTGTCATTATGATCCTTCTCAGAAAAACAGTATAATAGGAAAATATAACAGTCTTTAAAACCTTCAGTGACAACTAACCATTGTGGAAAAATGTGCTGCAGTAAAAGAAGAGATGTGTGTGTGTTCATTTTGGGTAGACAGAGGATGGGAAGAACACGACGTAGAACAAACTGAAGTAACCCTTTCTGGTAACAGAAGTTCGTAACCCTCTGGAAGCTTCTTTGTTTCTTAGTCTTAAGAAAATGTGCCAGTACCGGGTAGAATCTGCATTGATCCCCAGGGGATATTTTCCCCCTTTGTAGCAAAACAACCCATTAGGTAAACAGAGCTTTGTTGCCCATAGCAACAGAAAATTGCTTTCTAGCAGGACAGCAATGTAGTTTTGTTTTCCTTATTTCTTTCTAAGTTAGAAATAAAGATCAGCAGGAAAACAGAAGTACAATTA
Source organism: Aythya marila (assembly GCF_965140915.1). Classification (NCBI taxonomy): domain Eukaryota; kingdom Metazoa; phylum Chordata; class Aves; order Anseriformes; family Anatidae; genus Aythya; species Aythya marila. Next base: position 197,912,508 of record NC_139042.1, on the reverse strand, counting down.
CAGTTATGCCTTGCTCGATAAAGACTGGACAAATATAAGGAGAAAGAACAGACTCATTAACAGAATGATGTAAAATATTCCCTAATTTATAGTATTTACCTGCAACTTTCTGCAGGTACAGCAGTGACAGGCTGGAATTACGTTGTTCCAACTGGCAGACAGCTTGACACAAAGAAGCAGATTGTTTTTTTCCTATTATGTTTTCAGATGTTGCTTGACTTAGATTAAATGAAAGTATATTCCCAAATACATTACACAGGCTTTTGCTGGCTGGGGCATAGGATGTGTACTTTCCTGTTGGTGTTGTCCAAATAAAATAAAATTACAAATGAAACTAATAGAAGGAAAGGTCATATGACCAATGGTGGAAGTGTGTGTGGGGTCAGCTAGGAACAGCTATAAGAATTCAGTAAGGTGCTCTAAAAAGGAAAACTGAGTGAGACCTTGTTGCCCAGGCTCTAACCTATGGAGTATAACTGTAGTGTTAATAAAATAATGTAATCAGTATTCAACTGACAACTAAAGGAAAGAGTAAACGGAGAGGTTTCACAGTGCAAAGAAATCAACTTTAGTGTAGTGTTAATAAAATAATGTAATCAGTATTCAACTGACAACTAAAGGAAAGAGTAAACGGAGAGGTTTCACAGTGCAAAGAAATCAACTTTAGTGTAGTGTTAATAAAATAATGTAATCAGTATTCAACTGACAACTAAAGGAAAGAGTAAACGGAGAGGTTTCACAGTGCAAAGAAATCAACTTTAGTGTTTCCTCAGGAATCTCTGCTATGATCTGTGCTGTTCAACAAAATCATTAAAGAAAGAAAAAATGGAAAAAAAATGTGACAAAGAACCTTCCCAGTTTTGGTAAGCTATTCAGGGTAATAAGAACAAGGCAAACTGAAAACAGTATGAGACTAAAGAACGAGTAAAATGGTTAAAGAAAATATAAAATTCATTTGAAAACTTGAAATCAACGTGAAGTGATGAACAAGAAAAAATAAAATCTGAATTTTTTATCAAATAATTTTTTATCAAATTATGGTCTCTGGGCATTTTGCTATTATATAAATAGATGCCCATCCTTGGAAGTGTTTACAGTCAGGTTGGATGGGACTTTGAGCAACCTGGTCTGGTGGGAGGTGTCCCTGCCAGGGACACCCCTTGCAGGGGGGTGGAATTAGATCTTTAAGGTCATCTTCCAACCCAAACTATTCTGTGATCCTATGACTTTATGAAATACCTGGTTTATCCACACATTAAATATTCTTTCAACTTTTTTTTCAATTATAATGAATCTTTTTAAGAAGGATAGTCCAAAAATGTGTAACCTCAGAGGGAAACAAAGAAGGCAATGTAATGACTTCCATACCAGGAAACTGGCCTCTTCAGCCAGGAAAAGAGTTGAGTGAGTGTCATAGAATGAAGAGCTGCAGAATTGTGAATGGCATGGAGAAGCTGAGTAGGGAATGATTAGAGACTGCCTCTTCTAACACAAAACCTGGAGGGAATCCACTGAGCTTACTTCCAAACATGCTGAAGGAAGATGCTTCATGCAACAGTTGAATATCCCTGAAAAGTTACGCAGGCTGAAGCACAAACTGAAGAAGTTTAAGGAAGACAGATTTGTGTTCTGTGAAATAAACATGCAGCTCAGGAAGTCCTTAGAAATGGAAAAAGTTGTGGGATGTGAGTGTTAGGGATATCTCACTAACACTAACTGAATTTTTCCTGGGACAGCAGTCTGGAACTGATTTGTATCTGAAATCTCTTTTCCAAGTTATCTGGAAAAGGTTTACTCTCTCTTGCCTTTAGGAAGAGGTGGATAGGATTTAAGTACCTGGTAGATTTAATGAGAATTAGATTTAGTGAAAAAAAGAAAAGGAGAGAGGCTTTGGAAAACTTTTCTTTTTATCCCTCCATTTCAGCTACTCCATTTCTTTCTAACTGACTTTATTCCTTGGCTGCCATACAGTCTTTTATTTTCTTCAAGGAACGATATGGATATCATTGGTTGAAATGTGACTATAAATAAAATACTGCACTGAAAGAGAAATAATGTGAGATTTTATTTAAAAGGCTGAATTGGGGATACTTTGTAATTATCTAAGTTTCTTCATTTTTTATTATGGCTGAATTATGAGATTTTACTTTACATTGGGGAGTAAACCTTTTCTTTATAAATAAATAAATAAACTAGAGATATAGTTATATGGATGGTAGGCAGTGACACAAATTGAGATGTATTAATGCTGCAATGGGGAGAAATTCTCAAATAATTCATAAATCATCAGAGAATTAGAGGAAGTTTATCTTACTCGGTTTAGCAGTAAGAATAGGCCTGAGAACTTTTTGGTCTATTTATATAAACGTATACAAATAAATGATAGAAAATTAGTTATAGAATAATTCTTGTTCGGTCTAACTTGTGAGAAATTTGGGGACCCTTAAGAACTATACACATAAATCTGATAAGTGTTTCAAGAGCCACCATTTGCCATTAAAAACAACAACAACAACAACAAACTCACATGAAATTAAGTTGTTATTTTAAACTTTAATCTTCTTATATTCTTTTTTTGAAATGCATATTCATAGACCATATGACTCTGAAACAGTATGAAAATGTGAAACTTAAAGACTTTTTTGAAAATGAGAGGCAAACATACATAAAACTAATTTTTGTATATTTTAAACAATTTATTATTTTATCGATAAGTTCTTGATTCCCTCATACTTTATATTATTTGAATGTCTGGTTTTATTTTCCTTGATTGCATATTATAATATAACTTCCAGAATTACATTTCTAAAATAAATGCTAGTACTTATTAATTCAAAATGTGCCTTCTGTGATTAGTCTGCAATAATAGCCTAAAAACTGATACTTCGTTATAGTATTTGGCAACCAGGAACCATGTCAATGTGAATGGTGCAGGAGAAATGGAGAGTGAAATTAACTGGAAACAGATGAGACTGTTTTCAGTTAAGAAATGCGAAAATCACACCTAGTGGAAAAGTAAGACCCCCAAACCTGCAATTGCCTCAAAAATGACTTTAGGGTGATTTTATACACACAACATCATGTGCACTATCAGAAGTATGTGAATTACATCATTGATGTATTAAAAAAATCTATTCTGAAATAAATAAATAAAAAGATCTGTAATCTTATAATCTCTCCAATTGATTTCTCTTTTGTGATGGATTCTAATTAATTTAGTGTGTTTCATGTTTTTTTTTTTTCCCTATCTTAAGTTTCCTCGACTGGTCATACTACTTATTTTTTCACTTAGTAATTTATCTATAGGTCTGCTGCAGCCAAAGTACAGAAATATCTCTTTCACATTTTCAAGGTTTTGCATTTCTTTGACACCAAGCTTTTGGTTACATATCTAGGCTGATTCTTTCAAATCTGCTTACGATTCCTTTCATATTAAACAATCTCACCATTTCCAGAATATTTTTGTAGTCAGAGCACTCTTCACATAAAATACAGATTAATCACTCCTCCCAATTCTTAACTGATTTACCCCAGGCAAGTGAGTAAACAGCCCCTTTGAATGAGGTCATTAACTCAATCACATACAATTTACCTGCCATGAGTTAGAATAAGGGCTGGCACACAGTAATTTTTGGTTGCTGACCTGCTCACAGACTTTGAGATCATACTTGTCTCTACTGATGATTGAAACTCTGGGAGTGCTTATGTTAGCTTTTATTTAGCTTTTATTTAAGCTAAATAAAAACTAATAGGCTGATTTTCTCCTATGCTTCTCCACATCCACAGGTACTCCATATATTTAATGATATTTTTAATAGTGAGTTAGGCAGTACAATGCAGCTATATTCTTTCCAGATTTTTTTAAATAGAGCCTCTCATAAGTCAATAAAAGGCTTCATTCAAATATGATTACAACTTGGAAAACATCCCTGGTGGCCTAAAATCTTCTCTCCAAATGAAATCTGAATTTGCTTAGAATAATTCCCTTTCATGTTCATTTTCTATGTACTATTGTTCACACACAAGAATTTTCTTTCTTTTTACTTGCAAATAGTAGTGCCAGACCAAAATCATTACAGATAAATACCTGTGTCTTCTTCTAGCATTGCAAGGACTGTTTTGGAGCCACTATGGGCAAATGATAAAAAAGTACTTACTCAAGGTTCAGGAAACAGCTGATGTGATTGCAATGTGATCATTTGAAAACACCTCTTTATGAATCACAACTAGTATGGGTTTTAAAACAAACAAACAAAACAGATAATAAATAAATTATGGTTTTGCCCCCCCAGGAAGGTGGAAAAAATAAAGGTTGAAGTGTGTGTGTGTGTGTATGTATCTGGAAGATGTTGGGTGGAAGAATAAAGATCAATCCTCAAACAATCAAATGGTGACTGCTAAAGATCATTAAGGTTTGATTGACTCCATCTTACAGTCTTTCTGAGGTAGGCTTTTCTTTTCTGTATCTCTGTAATTACCATAATTTGTCATCGTAGTTATCAATGTGATTTTTGACCTAAGTTGATAACTGGTATGATTAATAAAGATATAAGACAGTTAATAGTCAAGAATGACCAGGCTTGCAAAACAGAGACCAGATGCAGAGCTGGAAGTGATTGATTGCACTGCCTGGAAACTGCAAAGGACCTTTCATTTAGCTTGTAGTGGCAGTCACGTAGCAATCTGGTGAGGCATGATTGTACACATTAACCTTGGCGGTGGGCTAGAATGATGGATTTCAAGTGGGGTATTTTGACACTCAGATGACTGAGACCTAATGCAGTCATTGCCTATTGTATTCAAGCATTTTTATACAGCTTTGGGTTTTCATATTTTACAGTGATGTAATGCACTCTCAGGTATTATTTTGTGTGTGTGTGTGTGTAAATATGCTCTTAAATTTTAAAGCAAAAAGTATCACAGGATGAATGGACACAGATTAGCTTGATCACCAAAATATGCATTTAATGATTATATGACTGATGATTAAGCAGTCATATAATGACAATACCATATTGTGATAATTTATAATTTCAGATATTCAGTCCAATCTTCTGTTTGAAGCCAGCCACTTGAAATTAAATCTCATGACCATTGCCTCCTACATTGGTACACAGGTTGTGGTTGAGACTAACAAACATGGGTGAGATATTAGGATACACTGTTGTTTACATCCATGTGCACAGATTTTGGTAGATGTTCCTTTATGCATCTATACAAGAGATTAGCAACATGGTTAGGTAAAGCCACTGCAGGCACTTACTGTGTAACTTTGCAAATTATCTACCTTTCATCTAACAGTAAGAGGTCAATTCCATGTTTCTAACAGTTCCATAATTCATATTGATTTTACTGTCTGCTTCTAGAATTTGAAGCAGAGCACACTGCTCCATTTAATCCTGCAGGCACATTGATCTCTACAATGCTATTCAGTATTACTCAGGGAGGTAAAATTAAAAAACAAAACAAAACAAAACAACAAAAAAAAAGGTGGGGGGCAATAACATTCACACAAGAGTCTTAAAATGAATCACAGAGAAAGCATTAAGAGCTATTGTCCATTTAAAATAACCATATTTCCAGGTTCTCCTATTAATTATCGGTCACCTTATTTTTGTTTCTTTATACTAGAGATAGACTTGAGATTTTCTGTTTTCCTTCAATAACTGTCTTGACATGTACATTTAGAATCACAGAATCATAGAATCTTTTAGGCTGGAAAAGTCCTCTAAGATCATCTAGTCCAACTCTTAACCTAACACTGTCAAGTCCACCATTAAGCCATGTCACTAAGCACTACATCTACAAGTTTTTTGAAGGGATGGTGATTCAACCACTTCCCTGGGCAGGCTGTTCCAATGCTTCACAACCCTTTCAGTAAAGATTTTTTTTCCTACTATCCAACCTTAATCTCCCCTGGCACAACTTAAGGATATTTCCTCTTGTCTTATTAATGAATGCTTTAGAGGAGACCAAAAATTTGTATATTTCCACTTGAAAGACACATGAGCAGAAACAATATTGTATGCTCTCTATGCATATAAATAAGTTATTGAATAGAAGGGAATGAGTCCTTCTTACATGTCTTAACCTCCAGAAACAGTTCTAAGTCTTTCAACAAGGTCCTGCACCTGGAACAGGGCAATCCCAAGCACAAACACAGGGTGGGTGGAGAATGGATTGAGAGCAGCCCTGAGGAGCTGCTGAGGATGTGGTTAGAGAGAAGCTCAGCATGAGCCGGCAGTGTGTGCTTGCAGCCCAGAAAGACAAATGTATCCTCGGCTGCATCAAAAGCAGTGTGGCCAGCAGGCTGAGGGAGATGATTTTGCCTTTCTGCTCTGTTCTTGTGAGACCCCACCTGGATCATTGCATTCAGCTCTGAGGCCATAAACATAAGAAGGACATGGATCTATTAGAGTGAGTCCAGAGGAGGGCCACGAGGATGATCAGAGGGCTGGAGCACCTCTCGTATACAGACAGGCTGAGAGCCTTTAGCCTGAAGAGAAGGCTCTGGAGAGACCTTATAGCACCCTTCCAGTACTTAAAGGGGGCTACAGGAAAGCTGGGTAGGGACTCTTTGTCAGGAGTGTAATGACAGGACAAAGAATATTGGTTTTAAATTAAAATAAGCATAGATTTAGATTAGATATAAGGAAGAAATTCTTTACTTTGAAGGTGGTGAGGCAATGACACAGGTTACCCAGAGAAGCTGTGGATGCCCCATCCCTGGGACTGTTCAAGGCCAGATTGGATGGGGCTTGGAGTAGCCTGGTATGGTGGGAGGTGTCCCTGCCCATGGCAGAGGGGTTGGAACTAGATGATATTTAAGGTCCCTTCTGACCCAAACCACTCAGTGATTCTATAATTTTGTGAAAGTAAAGGTAATATTAAATGTACAATTTTCCCTTGTTATATTTCAAATTCTGCATATTCTGCCAACAATTTTTCTTCATCACAGAATAGGCCAAGTTTTATACTAAAATCTCATTACCTTCTGTTTGTTTCTAAGTTTATCATGATCCTGTTTGACAGCTCTTAGCAGCTCAGTTTTTCAAATGGTGAAAACCCTCAATTTTCCTCCAAAGCTGTATATTTCTGGCAGATCTAGGAGTTATACTGTTCCCTGCAAAAGAAAGCAAATTATCAAAATGTCCTGTACTCCTGCAGAACAAGGAGTAACTAAAAATAGCTGAGGTAGAGCAGTCTTCTCTGTTTGTAATGGACTGGTTTGGCTTTGATTGGGCCAAAATGCCTGCCAAAATTTGGCAGCCAGCAGACTTACGGACAGAACACAGAGCAAGTTTGTACTAGCCTTAATTAATAATTAAACATTATCCTTCCATCCCCTTCATCTATTCTTCATTATACAATATTTTGTGATTTTACTTCTACCATCCCATACTCATGGCTTTCAGGGTAACTAGCAATATCTGAATACAAGAATGGCACTGTGTTAGGAACACAACTCTACTGATAAAAGATTGAACACAACTCTGAAAGTAGATGAGACTACAAAAAAAAAAAAAAAAAAAAGAGCAAACAAAATTCATTTCAAATTTCTACAGACCTTACAAGTTCGTCTATCTCAGCATCTAATCTCAATATGTTAAACTACGTAAAAAAGGGAGAATGGTACATAATATGAGAGTGGGACAATTGCCTTTCAGTGGGGCTTAGCTGTCCAAAGGACCCCAAAAGGCCACTTTGCTCCTTCCCCATAGCTGACCAGCTTCCCCTCCAGTTCATGGCAGATGCTTAACAGAGCATGTGGCTGTGTTTTACTGCAGTGCAGGATCACAGACTAAGTAAAAAGATAGTTCTGCAGCGTACATCAAGCAACAGGCAAATGTGGCAGGTGAGTCTCAAAGTGTGAGACTTCACATGTCTGCTTACACAGAGATTTAGAGAGGTGTTTGGGGAAGGCAGCTGTCAGAAAGAAAAGGCATTTAAAGTCTTCTGTGACCTGGCTAGAGGATGCCAAACTATGCCTAAAGTGCTGGGTTTTGGAGCTAGACAAAGCTTTGGCTACCTTAACTTCTAAAGTAAACATTAAGTTTGTAATTTATATAGGTAGGCTTGGGACACATACTTGTCACTTGTGGTAGGAAGTGCTGTTAATGCTAATTTATAGAGCTCTGTGGTGCATCTATTATATATTGTCTTGTTGTCAGTTCTTGCCTGGCTATAACGGCAGCCTACTGGGAGCCTGAGCTTTGCAACATCTGTTGTCTAAAAAAGAGTGAGTCGAGACCTCCCAAGCAGAGGACAGCTCTGAAGCATCATTGTACCTAGGGCTGTGCACATATTGTATTTGTACACAGTGCTCTTTTGCTGTGTTATAAATCCAAGGTGTTTGAGAGTGGTAGTGATAAAATATTTCTTTTAAAAAATGTCAGGTTTTGAAATGTGAGTTGAGAATGTGAGACTTGCACTACACAGGCAGAGGACAATGCAGAAACAGGAAGATTTCCATGCTACTAATTTAGCATTACTGCAGATGGTGGCGAGAAATGTTTCTTGATTATTTAAATGGAACAGGACACTGCCTTGTTAGTAATGCTAGTGAACCACTAGTATGGTAGTGCCAATACGAGACAATACATAGTTTGTATTGTACCTTGTACAATACAACTTTGTGCTGATTCAGTACAAAGTACAAAAAAAAAAAAAGTTTTTTTTTTTTTTTAATTCTCCCTCTCATATTAATTTTATGCAAACAGTATAAGATTTACTCTCCTTTATGTTCTGTCTGGTTGCTGTTTCTTGCCTATCCTGGCGTATATTTTACTTCGTACCACTTCCAGGTTACAGTCTTGTTTGATATTTTATTTTGTTAAAAATGAAGCTGTACTGCAAACAACCAGATCCATGAAGTTTACATTTAGCAGTAAAATGTCCTTGTTGTGAATGTCATTCTACCAACCCAAGGAGAGGAAAAGCACATGGGCTCTTTTAACAATAATAGACTATAAAAACAAATGGTGTGTTTCACAGGGAGGAAAAAAAAAAAAAAAAAAAAAAAAAGTAAAAAGAAAAAAGACACATTTACATTTCTACACATTCCACTTACTACTAAGTATTCCATGATTTACAAGCTAATAGTAAGCTTTAGCTTAGCCAATAAAGTTTAAAAGACCATCTGGGAAAAAAAAACCTCTAGATTGATGGTTACTGCAACGCTGGAAAACCACAGTTTAGTTGGGTATTTTTCTCATTCCTGTTTCAAATAATAGTAAAATAACTGTGCTAATGTAAAATCCAGGGCAGCATTGTGAGTACAGCTCCCAGAAGATCACAGTCATTCTTCTACTTGTGTTTTCTTCTTTTGTGCTAGACAAATATCGTGAAGTGGCCCTGTTGGAAGAATTGACTTTTGACATACCCAGATATCCAAAAACAATTAGATTAGGATATGTTATAAATGAATATACTTTTAATTTTGAAGTTACAGATTTTCAAGTAACTCTGGTCAAAGTTTCTTTATATGTATATTTATATATATATAATTGTATATATATATATATATATATAAAGCTATAAAAAGCTACCTTTTCACTTTATAATTTGACTCTGGATGATAAAATATATTTGTGGAAAACTTGTGAAAACTGTCTGGGTAATTTTTAAAATACACTGTTGTTTTCATTTTGTTTTGTAGTGAAAGGAGAATATACAGATTCTTTTTCCATTAATAGCCTCTTCAGTCTTCTTCCATAATACAGTTTGGAAGTTGCAGAAAAAATCAATTCCTTTTTGCATGACAAGAGTAAGAGTCACAATGCGTGACGATGGGTAGGTAGAGGCCCATCTTGCCCAATAAGCCATTGCAGGCCTCTGACACAAATCTGATACCAACAGAAACAGTCAGTCCACTGCAATATTCACATTGTATTTTAGATATCATGCTGCCTGCACAAGCATGTCTTTTCCCTGTTCCCTCACAGAAGTCCATATAACATATTTTTAGCAAAAAATAGAGACGATAACAAGTTGTCAAGTCATTCAGCCTGTCCCATAAACCCAGCACTCTCTCCTGGGGTGTGTTCTGCAGCAATGCTGAACTCAGCAGAATGGCTTTGGTGTGCTGTCTCATTTTTCCTCTCACTGATTCATTCTTCCATGCTGCAAAGGACAGGTGTAACCTGTGGTTTGTATCACACATGTTCAGCTGTAATTTGCTTGTACAGAACTGTCCCCAGATGAATATAAGGATGACTCCAGGGGAAATTGCCCAGGAATATGCCCAGAAGCATTATTTCTGCACGTGCACCTACAGTTATCTACAGCATGTCCTTTTCTCCTGCTAATGCTGCCTTCATGTCATGTGTCTGTGACTTATTAAATATGTAGGCAAGTGTTATCCTGACAGTGACTCAGCAGCAATAAGGGGATATTTTTTTCTTCCATGTCTAAAAGGTAGGTGTCTGTGTGAGTGATCAACAGAAAGACATACTATTTGTGTCTATAGGACGATGGAACTCCAAATTATAATGAAGTGTTTCTGTATACCTTTGCATCCACTTTTTATGTTTTAATGTGACAAATCAACTGTATGGAGGTGCTCTGCGAGGTGTCTTCCCCCAAACAAGAGGATGTGGTGATTGTTTCCATCACAGAAAGAACAGACACTACCAGAGCCAAAAGTCACAGCATCACATTTATGACCACAAAATTCTTCTGTCCATGAGAAAAAGTCTGACAGGGAAAGCAAGAAAAATGGGCTTCTGATCTGTTAGTCTACTACCAATTTTCTGTGTGTCTTTGGGCATCTTCTGCAATCTTCTTTTGTAACTTGTTTTATTAGTTCTTCGGGGAAGTATTTTGCTTTTGTACATGTTTCTGCAGTGGGTAGTCTAAGTGGAGACCTGACCTCAGTTTCAGCCCTTAAGCTCTTCTGTGGAACAAATACCTGTAATAAGCATATCTACTGGTTTCTCCATTAAGATGCCTTTTGTGAAATCCATTCAATGGAATTGTTTCACAATTACTCCACAATAAAATCCTTGGGCTTTTAGAGAAAGAAAAAAAGCTGACATATAAATGCATTTGTTTGTATATTTTTAAAAAATATAGGCACTTTGACTGACTTCACATATTTTCCTGCACTATTCTCACTAATTAATGCTTTCAGTACAGATAATGGCTGCAATTGAAAATTGTTTTAGTATCTAAAACCAAAACACCAATCTAGGGTTGAAATGATAACTCCTAAAAGAAATTTGGAAAAAAAAAAAAAAAAAAAAAAAAAAAAAGGAGTCAGCTGTATAACCGGTCGGCTATTTGATCATCTTCATGAGTTCTTGTGAGGGAGACAAAAGCAGGGGTGTTATTTCTTTTTTGATGTAACAAAAAATATATGAAACTAGATTAAGAACCAGACTTAGATGCTCACTGCAGTGAAGACATAGGTACATAATTCATTGCTTGACTAATGCATTCCAGCAGATGATTATTTCACATGTATGGCAGGATGTGTCAGACAGTTTGATTTAGAGTCTGCTCTAACAGACTCGATTTTCAAAGCAGTGCATGAGGAGTTTGCTTCCTCCCCCATAACCACTATTAAATGCACATTGAGAAATCTGACTTGAATTATAAAGTTCTGATACATGAAAGCAACTCAGTTCGGAAAAAAGCTTGAAAAAATGCTTATATCCCCCTGAAGATGGTGAGATTTGAGATGCCAAAACTTTCTCCCCCTGCCTAGTGGTGAATTGGGACTCTAAGTAACTTTGTTAGGAACTTCTGTATCAAGTGATGGCCTGGGACAGATGAAAAGTTGCCTAGAAAACTCCCAATGTAACATGGAAAAAAATGAAACACAAGCCAGTACTTGTGATCTCTTACCTGGGGTGTACATCGACGTGGGTATGTTTATTATTCTGTTGTTTCTGACAATGCAAACTTTTGAAATGTAGTTAGGTATATAAAAATAAGAAAATTTAACAATTTATATGGGAAAGGTGAGGCAGTTGTAGGTTACTGAGGGAATTCATGACAGTGTCTATTAATGTTTTGTGTTGTTGGAGAGGCTGCAGTCTCAGCAGTGATGGATCATGTCAGGCCTCCAGCTATATTCTAAGTGACTTACTCCCCTCAAGTAAAAACAGTGAGGTACAGATCTAATCAGTCCTATATACTATATATAAATTAACTGAGTTCCTTAAACCAAAAAAAAAAATAAATAAAAGATACATTCAAGAAAATTTGGCAAACATGCTCCTTAATATTCTTGCTGAGGGATCATACTGTGGATCTTTCTTTTTATATGTTGCAGTTTAACACTTTCTGTTCTCATACTGGAAGTTCAGTTAAGTAACAGTTTTTGCTAAAAGAAACAAAATTCCCTGTAAGTCTAACTAACTAAGAAAACATTTGGTATAGGCAATGAATGTGATTTACATTCACTGTGTCCTCTGAATTACAGTATTCAATCTAAGTCTCAAGGATTTTCATTGTTTTATCAACATCTATGTCTTGAGCTGAGCATGCAACTCTTCTGCTCCCTGCAGATCCATCACCTTTCCAAGAATCAAACTCCAGAAGGCAAAATTGTACAAACAAAAAAACAGTCATTCTATATTTTCTGTTATTCTCATTTTCATAGTTAATCCACATTAGAAAAACTGGAAAAGATAAAATAGACTTTGCAAAGTATACTCATTAGCAATTTATCTAATTCTTATTAAAGAGTTAATGATTAAGTTAGTTACAAAAAATGCTGGGGAATGGGAAGACCTTCATTCACCCTTGACTGTCAGCTAAATTAGATAGCTCCCTGAGCTCCAGCACAGTCAATGGTGAAGTCTTTTCAGAGGTTACATAGAGGATGTAAGATGACAAGACTTCCATTTTAAACTCCAAAGTTACTTAAATAAGTAACTCCCTCCCCAAGGCTGAAAATATTCATAAAGCCTATGTGTTTTCTTCAAGTACAAAATACTTAAAGGCTGCTTCTCAAGCGTACAGGTTTAAAGCCTGGGGTAGGAACAAACCTGCTTGAAAGTTTATAACTTATTCTATGAGTCCTGTGTAGAAGTCATTTTGAAGAAAGAGTTACTCCTTGCATTTTGACTGGATTTCCAGATCTGGGTACAAATTGCTTTTTTAAAGGTCCTGACAACATTTTTACTTTTATTTATAGGCTGTGCATCTCTCTATGCTCTGTTCAAGAGCTTTGGACAAGCTGGCCAAAATTTTCAAAATAATTTGGTTTTAATCCTTTCAGTCTTCGAAATTCACTGCCTTGCTATCTGTCTTTAAAATCTCCCAGATTTTCTGTTTCCTGTTTTCACTTTTCTTTGACAAGCATCTGGAGTTTTTTTCAAGCCAAGTACATATTCAGTATCCTACAGTGCTATAAGCTAAGATTCCTCATCTTGCTCTACTTTCTAATTCTCACTCATGCTTTCCTTTTCATATTTTGTAACCAACTACAATAATCAAAATTACCTTGCATAACATCAATTTCCATTTTGTGTAAGAGCGACCATACAAAAGATGTAAATGTCCTGAAAGGAGATCAAAGCTCATTTTTCCATTACAGAATGTTTAAAATTAATCAGAAAAAAAAAGGACTTACAAATTGCACTGTGAGGCTGAATCAAACTCAGAAAGGAAGAAAATTTGGATTGAGGCTGGCCATCTGTTCTTAAATCACTGGAAAAAGAGGAGAAAAAAAAAAAAAAAAAAAAAAAAAAAAAAAAAAAAAAAAGCCAGGTAACTGAAGGACAATATTTTCAGCCTGAATTAACTTCCCTGGGCTCTTTTTTCATTTTCCTAGAATATGAATATTCTGGAAAATATATTTCTTGGCACTTATTAGTTACATGTGAGTATTAGCCACCAGAGATCTTCAGTCAGAAAAATCACAGATTGACAGCCAGACACAGAGATGATTTTACTATTTTCTTTGGGGTTATTATTAATTAAAAACTAAAGTTTTGTTTTTGTTATAAATTTATTTATTTGTTTATTTATATGATGAAGATGGGAAATCACTGCAGGCAGTTGAGATTCCTTAATGTCAGTGAATGAAGACAGAAGATGATGGAACTGAAAGGGTAAATTCTGTTCCATTATGCTGAAAGAAATTTAAAGAAAAGTAGTAGAAGATATGAAAACATCCAAATTGTGTTCGCTTCCATTCAGACTGTTATATCCAATACTTCGATTTTAGGCTAGCAACATTTCTTAGAGGGAGTCTTTCAGAAATAGTTCATAGCAATGGCTATTCTGTTATCCTGCTTCCTCTGGTGGTCACAAGCAGATGCCTGGGAAGAGTATAAGAATAGAGGAAGCATATGTGATTCAGCACACTCCGAGGCTCTACCAATTTTCAGCTTATAGACTACCCAAGATATATGTGGCTTCTCTGTTTTTTTTTTTTTTTGTGATCCTGAACAGATTTCTCTTTTATGAGCTTGTATAGTCTCAGCTTAAATCCATGTAAACTTCTAATATTGGCAAAATCCTTTTGCAATAAATTCCACAATTGTACTACCTGTTTTGTTAAAAATCACTTCTTTTTGCTTATTTTGAATTTACGTACCACTAATTTCATATGATGTTCTCTGGTTTTTGTTCTAGAAGACACATCAGATACCACATTGTTTTTGCCATGCCACTCATCATTTTATAATTGTCTACAATTTACCTCTCAGTCACATATTTTCCAGGCTTACAAATCCCATTATAATTAGCCACTCATCTGGAAGTCACAGTGTATTTTCTGTGCATTTTATGATCATCCTTGCTTGTCATCTTTGGACGCTTTTCACTTTTCCAATGAAACAATTTTTGATTTTGGGTGTTTTCTTCTTTATTCTGTCCTCTACAGTTCCTAACATTTGATTTACTTTACTGATATTTCAGGAACAAATGTTGCTAAGTATCATCTGAATTAAAAAGTAACAAATGGGTTCCAGTTCCCACCTAACTGGGGTACTGAGAGTACAAATTTGTAGTAAACGTGTTTGTATTTTGCATTGTAAAGGCTATCTGTTCATTAGAAAAAGTAACAGAAAGGGAAAAAAAAAAAAAGAAAAGAAAAAGAGAGAGAGAAAAAAAAGAAAAGAAAAAAGTAAAGGTTACAATAAAATAAATTGATGGTTGTAATTTCCTGTTCCTTAAGACTTAACTTCTGCATTGTCTCTCTCACTAGTTTCACCCATGCATTAATAATACACTTATATATTTCTTGAGGGTTCACTTGGATTGGTACTAAACACCAAAGTTTTCCATGTTACCTGTTTTGACATATTTCCCAATCCTAGAATAGCCAAGCTTGGCAGGAACCATGTTTAGAGATCATCTAGTCTGATCTGCTCAAGGCAGTCACCACAGAGTCATTACCATTTTGGGAAGGATGGAGACTCGACAACCTCTCTAGACAAGCAGGTAGTGTAGTGTTTGCATCAAAACCGTAGAACTGACGTCCATTATAATGAAAGAATTTCAAAATCCAAATTGTACCTTGCAGTAGAGTCATTTTGTAGCTTTTGAATACCTTTTCAATTTTCCAGCCTAATTACTAGTTACTACTCTTTTTAAGTGCCTTTGACTCATCCTGCTACAATCTCATATTTTCCTTCTAAATGTTCTCATAGAAAATTAGGTCACTTCACCCTGTTACACATTTTGAGGTCCACTTCAAAAAATATATTTCACATTCTCTTTGAATTTTGGGACAGAGGTTATAAGGAACTTATTTGGTTTTATTTTCTTCAAGGAATTTTCTTGTAGAGTTTCTTTTTTCTCTTTAAAATAAATACAGTTTCTTTTTTTGTGCTGAACTAAGTACATGCCACAATGTGACTTTTAGAGTAGCCTTAATGAATAAGCTATTGCATTACTTTTTCTTGTCAGTTAATTAATTTGTTAAATTTTTAGGTACTGAGGATACAGAAGTTGACCATGAACAAAACAAAAGAGAGCTTACCAATTCTTTCCTGGAAATGGAGAGGCAAAGTATAAAGAGTAGTACAAGTAATCTTTTAATGTTACTTTTAAATGATTCCTTCAAATTAATTCTCCTCTTCATTGTATTTACATTCTGATTTCACAAGCAGGAAAGTTTGTACAAATATCACTTTCACTATGTTGTAGTGAATTTGTGAGAAGTGTACTTTGTATCTGCAAAAAGTCACACTCCATTTGGTAGCTAAACAAGGTTGCTTTGTGGTCTGTGTCCAATTGACACAGCTTGAAAGCTGAATCTCATTATTTATGAGCAGTTACTCATAACAATTCCACTTACAAGACAAGAATTATCACTATGCTCTGTCTAGAGTCCTGCAAATGCTCATGCAGATGTGTATGGACAGAGTAGTGCTTTTGAGTTCATTTCAGCAGCTTACTGATGTAAGCAAAGCTGTTTAGAGCTCTGAAGCCTTGGAGTATATTTACTTGAGCTGAAAAGGCTTTTTCTGTAAAGCTCTGCTGCGGTGTTCACCATCACTGTGAAGCAATGGCAAGAAGCCTCTAGCAGATGTTTTAAAAAATTCAGAGTTTTACTACCTCCATTGTCCCCACACCTCTTATGACTCATGAGGAAAATACCACAGTCTGGTAGTTACAAGGGATTGCCAATGGCACAGGGTCTTCACTGCCCCTCCTGGAGGGTGAACTGGTAGAGACAAGCCTCTGGCCCCAGGGAGCTGTCAGCCTTCACTGTACCCTGACAGCTTCATTAGAAATCTTACCTTTGCCTTTAAAACATTAGATTGAGACTCGTGATCTCAATACTAAAATGGGAAAGAAAAAAAAAATGCATGTTTTTAATTCAAGAAGGTAAGAGAGAGCTCACTGAAAAGTACAAATGCTCACTTCTTAATAACATCCTTATTATGGATACAACAGAAGTAGATATTTGTAGAAATAACATATGGCTCATTTACTTCCAGTTTTGATATCCTATCCATTATTCAGGATGAGTATACTGGTTGGGAAATCAATGCTTATGAACATATTCATCTAGCTGCCTGATAAATAGGATCTAAAGCAATAGGCAGAATTTTACATTGCACATAGCCCTATCCATGCCAATTTATTATCACAGATAAGTCAGCTTCAGAAAGACTTTAGTTTTCCTTAGGCTCCCATATACTGTAGGAGAATTTTGTTTTGTCTTAAGGTAAAGAGAATTTGCACCCTCTTTCACTTATGAAAAAACACCTCTGCTTATTAGTCCTTGATTAGAAACTCCTCCCAAAGTGCTAGATCTTAAAACCAGAAAGCATCTTCGGTTTGCAGACAGCAAATTCTGTGTGTCCATCATATTTACTTTTGATTTCCATTCTTATCTATTCTTTATTGACACACAACGTCCACACTCACTTTTTTTTGCCTGTCCAGTTTGTTACATACAGTATCTTCAGCTGTGGACTGGAGATAAATTAGTGACTCAGCCTGCCACGAATATACCTACTGAGCAAGAGGGACTACTCTGTCAACTTGGAGACTCTACCCCATGTGAAATTCCTAATCAGGTATTTTGTCTTTATGGGTAAAAAAAATGCCATCCATAAAAATTGTCAGAAGTGTATGCATACTGGTCAGTAAAGAAGAATGTTCTACAGCCCAGGAAATATGATTTTTGCCATAACCAGGAAGAGGCCATGAGATTTAGACTGACCTGCCATTGCAGGCTGTCAGGATATGTATGGGTTTGCCTTGTCATGGTTCCACTTGTTTTAACATCTGGCAAAATGACTGTAGCTTCACTTTTGTGTGAGTTGAAGCTCTGTGAACCCCATGAATGGTTAAGGTCTGTCAAACCTGTGGAGGCACTGAAGCAGCCCATGGTATCAGTGGAGGCTGGGAAGGCTATGGTGCAATTTTCAGACTTCATCTGGGAACCAGTGAGAAGGAAGAAGGTCCTAATCCTAATTAAAATTGGATTTTAATTAGGTCCTCTCCATGTGAGCAAATTGTTATTTTTTTATTTTTTTTTTCTGTCTATTTTATTGGCCTAATCCATGCCAGGCTGGAATGATCTATTTATGATCTACATGTAGATGTGTTTTCTTGTCTCTCTATTATGATTTCATTACAAGTAGCTTCCAGTGCCTGCAGTCCTGCTGCTGTTTTAAAGATCATGTGTTTTATTTTACATAAACTTCTAACGGGACCGTGAAAATTTTCTGTGTGCTGGTATTTATAGGTAGCAAACCGATAGGTATTTATAGGTAGTACAAACCGATATTTAATTAAAGTAGACAGAATATATTTAAGGATATCCCTATTGCATGGGGATAACAAAATGGTGAACTAACTAGATAATAAATGAGACTTTGCCTCAGAATATAAAGAGGTATCACTAACAATTGACAGGATTTTACTTCCAGTGAGAGTAAAGGGAAAAAACATTACTGCGCAGTTCAAACCATTTACATGTACACAAACCATTTACATGTACATCTAATGAAAATTGAGGAAATATTGCTATTGATAAAAAATTGTAGATTCAACATTGTTGCAGCTTTGTTATATGTATTTGCTTACCTTTTTTTATGGTACAGTTTGTTGACCAGCACAGGAGTTGTTACTTTTAAAGATTTCTATTTCACATACTACTAATACCCTCAGGAATCATCTTTCTATTGGTAAAATTCAGGTTCGTGATGATTATAATGAGAGTCTTGTCAAACTTATTTTGGTTTTCCAATAAATTTCACACCAGCCAAGATGTTATTCATGTTAGAGTTGATACAGTAAGGGAAAGGAGGGTTACAAAATGATGCATGCACATGTATGCATGTATGCATATATACATATTTATTGATATGTGTGCGTATATATATATGTATATATGTGCATATTTATATATCTATCTGTATGTATACACACCTTTTTTTAATAGTAATTTTTTGTGAAAAAAAATATATTTAATACTTAGGAGATACATCAGCACACTCCACTTTGTCTTCATCTATTTCAAGGTCTAAAACTTTTCAGAATTGTTGAGTACTTCTTCACATAATGGTTCTTGTGCCTATTCTGTTCCTAAATTACATGAAAATTATAGATTAGCAAAGTAAATATGATCTTTATTATTGTCTATAAATGGCCATAAATTTTAGACTGACCTAACAGTGCAGGGTTTCAGGACATGTCTTGTTTTGTCTTGGCATAGTTTCACCTTGTTTTAGCAATTGCTGGGTGGCCAAGTGACTGTGCTTCACCTTTGTGTGAGCTGAAGCTTTGTGACCACCATGAATGGTAAAAGTCTGGCAAACCTGACAAACAAAAAAAACAGTTTCTGCTTTGCAAGCAACAGACTGTGATATCAGTTGGGGCTGATGAAGGCAACTTTCAGACTCTAGCAGGGAAGCAGCAAGAAGGAGGCAAACTGCAGTAAGAAAACATAAATACAGCTCCAAGTGGAACCCAAGACAGAAAAGGAAGAGACTCCCACCCATGGCGAACATTGTACACCTCCTGATGAAGAATTCAACTCTCCATAACTGAAAAACAGACTGACAACTCATAACCACCAGCACAACTTCTTCTTGAAGAAGACTGCAACTGTAAACCTGTAAACAAGAGGAACATTGACAGCATGAGCATAATGCCAGAGAAAAGGGAGGATTCTAGGAAAAGGGGTTGCATATAACAATTTTAACTGCATTATTAATATGGCTTTGCTCTTTCAATTAGAGAACTTGGACTATTAAACTGTTAAAAGAGTAGCTCAGTTTAAATTCTTTAGTTTTATATATGCACTGTATCTCCCTTGTCCGTAACTGCTTATATATATATATATTTATATATATATACACATATATATATCATAAATCATACCTTGAAATCCAGCCTTAGAACCAAACTGAGATATGGCTGTGGAACATAGCTGTATTTGTTTATATGATGTTGAATTTCATCCCTCATAAATATATTTCTAAATGGTGCTGCTCATAACTAACATATTTCTGTTAGGCTGGTCTATTACTCAGTTTTCTTGTTCCTAACATACGTAGAGAACACCCACATCTACATTTAAAATACACTTGATAAATACAATATCATGAGGAGTGAGGAAGTGATTCGATAGCACTTGCCCTTTTACTCATGCTCAGAATGGGAAATAGGGTGGGATGACTGAGTGGGTTAGACTGCTTATCCATCTGTCTTTATTTTGCAGGACTTACGTTATACTATAGCAATTTTATTTCTCTGCCATATTTACTCTGGCTAGGTGTTATTTTGTCCTTTTATGCGTCTGATACTTCAAAATCCTAGGCATTCATCTTACTCTTCAAGATTAAGGTCTGTTTTCAGAATTCATCATTGCCATGGAGTTGTTCATACATCTGTTTAAATAGTATGACTGGGATCAAGGAAAGTTAATGTCTCACATGATTAATCAGTCAGATATCATGCCAGCTATAAATACGGACACTTGCAAGGACATAACACACCTCAGCTGTCCATAGGGATAAAAAAAGGTTCTCTGTCTTCTCAGCTGAGGTCCCGTCTTCAGAAGAGCATCCTGTTGTAAGGATGAACTTTCAACCCATGTTGTGAAGTTGGTTTGTGTACCAAAAATCTAATAACTTCAAGGAAAGAAGACATCTGCTTCTTCATGCATCCTCTTTAAGTCATGAGCAGAGAACTGAGGAAGCTCTAGTTTCTTCTCTGAAAATCAATTAAAATATACACATAAACAGTTTTTGAATAACAGTGTTCAGCTTGAGTGAGTGCTTAAAATCTTTACCTAGCGGATTAATTACGTTAGCTTATATGTTCTATGTCTTAAATGCATTAAACTTTAAATAAAAACTCCTGTTGCATTTTTTGAAAATTGTTGAATATTGGCTTCTATGAGTTGGAGAGTGTCTACATGTGTTAACTTGATCTAACATAAGAATTTCCCTGTAACCATCAATCAGTTGCCACAGCAGCACAAAGGAACTCAGTCTTAGCTACATCCTTCCCAGATTTTCCTATTACTTTTTTTAAAACATGTTACTTACCAAGGAAATTATAGTGAATTCCACTTTGTGGTACTTAATTCCATCAAGGCATTGGTTAAGAAACATCAGGTAGTTAACTCAAAATTTTAAATCAAAGCTAAATTGAAAATTTAGCTGTAGTTTTTGTTCAATACCACTTGAAATTAGCTATCTTGCTCAAGATTCAGGAAGGTCAATGAATTCTCAGTCCTACCCCTGTGAAGGGATGCTGGAAATTGCAAAAATAAGTATATTCTCAGAAATGCAGAATGCAGTATTTCTCCAAATTCCACTGTCTTTGGGAGGAGAAAACAGATCCTTTTGAATTGAAAGTATATTTAAAGGGAAGAAAACAATAACAAAAACCCTCCAGTACATGGAAACTCTACTTCTCCGCTAGTTCTAGAGATTTTACATAAGAGTAGCCTAAACTCTAGTGTTTAGCAAGTCACCTGTTTTTTAATTCCTGGAATGACTTAAACTTGCCCAATGTGGTATCTGCTAGTCCAGTTAATAAATAAATAAATAAATAATAATAATAATAAAGTTAAGAGTTCACAAACTGAGGAAAATTGAAAAGCACTGGTAGAAGACTTGTACTTTATGACATAACACCTAAATCTGTTACAGTTCCAGATAGTCTCATGGGTCTTAGCAACTTGTAACTTGAAGAAATTTTCCTCTTAACTTGAATTAACTTGAAGATTTTGTGTGTGTGTGTGTGTGTGTAGAGGAAACATCATGAGGGACAGGTCTGGTGGCAGCCATTAACATTTTCCACCAGGGGAAATACTGGTATTTACAAGGGAAAACTGTCTGCATAAAAGAATTAGTTGCAATTTTAATATGTCACTTAGATAAAACTTTCGTAAATTTTAAATTAAACCTTGTCTTCCCCGAATCCATTGCATGCTTCAGTTGATTTCTTTGGGGACAAGTTTTCCTTTTTTGTTCACCTAAGTTTATGCCACCAGTCTATGTTAAGCAAATAACAAGACAGTTTTTACTTATAGATTATTACTGATCTCTTTGTATTGAATATTACTTTAAATATTTGCAAACCTGAATTTGCTTTTTGAGCATTTTAGTTTCTTGTTCTACCACTGATTCCCTGAATGAAAGAACTAAGACAGACTGGTATTATGAGCATAGTACATAAACCCAGCCAGAAGGAAGACTAACTGTTTCAACCTGATATTAACATCATCACAAAATGAGCTTATTTTCCTTAGTTAAATGAATCATTGTTACATTCTCAAAATGTCTGTTCAATAGCCATTCTTATGAATCAATATTGCTCATAAGAACAAATACAAAAAGAGAGCATAATCATTTCTGAATGTAGCCAAACATAAGTACAAAATGAAAGCCAACAGAATGGTACAGGAGTTTTTCTTCTTCAATCACTGAAAGAGAATGGGAAGGCAAACTCACTGAGGAAGATTATTCAGTGACTGTGCTCTGTGCCTTTGATAGCACTGTCTCCTGCTTTCAAAAGCATCAAATTCACTATGCTCAAGTATCTACAAAATGACTTATAAAGATGCACTCCAGCAACTTTATTTCTTGAAAACACAAATGTGAAACTTGAGGCAAATATTTGAAATATTGTTGTACTGAACCATTTCTAGTTAGTTACTATACTGTGTTCATTTTCAAACTGTTTCTTAAAACACACATGCTGGTACTTGGTTAGGACTTGAGATTAAATGCAGCTTCTGTAGGACTTTTCTAAGAGAATTGCGCATCTATCAAGAAAATGTCAATTATTCTAAAGTACAAATATGGTAACATATAAATATGAAGATTGTTAACTCCTAGAAGCAGAAGTTTTAGAAGCAGAATATAAATCAAGGGTTTTTGTTTGTTTGTTTGTGTTGAGTGTTTTTTTTTTCCCTCCTAACTTGAAAATATGTAGAAATTCTGCTCAAATACCTGAGATGGTATAAAATAAAGCACCTGTACAAACTTTTGTGTTTCTTTTCCAGAGATCTGACTTTAAGGAGCACTGGAAAGAATTTGTGTGTATATGTATTGTGTGTATGTGTGTGTGAATATTGCGTCAATGTCATTACTGCAGAATTAGAGACTGGAGATTGCTTTGCTGATTTTATTTTATTTTGTTTTGTTTTATTTTATTATTTTATTTTATTTTATTTTATTTTATTTTATTTTATTTTATTTTATTTTATTTTATTTTATTTTATTTTATTTTATTTTATTTTTTATTGCATTTTTCATTTCATTTTCAAAGAAGTAAAATTATTCATGCAAAAATCCAGGTGACCCTCAGGTCTGCATAATTAATACTGCTTACAGAATGTTGCAAAGAGAATGGAAGGAAATAGAACACAGAACAAGATGGAAATATGTTCC
This sequence comes from Aythya marila, assembly GCF_965140915.1. Lineage (NCBI taxonomy): Eukaryota > Metazoa > Chordata > Aves > Anseriformes > Anatidae > Aythya > Aythya marila. The sequence goes on along the minus strand of NC_139042.1, from coordinate 197,889,178 downwards.
CAACAAGCAGAAATCAACATAGAATTGTAGTAAGACCCCTAGGATCACAAATAACCCTCCTCTGAATAGCCTCCAGTTAATGGATCTCATGATACAAATATTGCATTGTCTTTGCACCAATCTACCAATTTCTACCCTTCCTCTTCTTAACTCTGACTTTTATTAGAAGATTATTAGAAGACCAGAGTTAAGAGCTGAAAGATTTGAAAGTTGTTTTCTGATCTGAAGCTGACTGAATATGGAGCTTTTTTCTACATCTGTATATAACCCAGGGAAATGTACCTAACTTCATAAACTGCTGTAGTTTGAAGTGTATTGTAATTGTGCTGACAACTATTACAGAATTCTGTGATTCTGTAATAGTTGTCAGCACAATTACAATACACTTCAAACTACAGCAGTTTATGAAGTTAGGTACATTTCCCTGGGTTATATACAGATGTAGAATTATTACAATAATGATATAGTATTTTCTGACTGCTCTTTGTAACCACTGTTTAAGAGATAAACAAAGTCATGTTTCCCAGAGAAAGGCTAGATAATTGAAGTATCTTACAACCTACTTTTCATCTTGACTGGTGAGAAGAATATACATTAATTTCTAGAAATAGGTTATAATAACAGATTAAATTTTTTTACTCTAATTAATTTTTAATTTTTACTCTTATTAGCATTAATGAAAGGAGAACCACTCGAGCTAGCTCATGTAGAGTTAAGAAATTTTTTTTGCAACATCCAAGTAACATCTTGATAGCCACACCACTGTCATAACACGTATGCCCTGCTCCTTATCCTGGATTATAGCGTATGATTGACAAGAAAAGCCCTTCACTGGACTTCCTGCTAAACTCAAGCTTCAGGGGAAGTGGCAGAGCTCCCCAAATGTTTCTGAGGGCTGAAGGGGACTGAGAGGTTATTCTTAGTGCTCTCCTTTTAGCAGCTTCATCCCGACAGTGAAGGTAGACCCGTGAGGGGTCTGAGGCCGGCGGGCCGGGAGGTTCCCCTCGGGCTCGCTAGATGGTGCTAGGCGCAGGCGGGAAGCACTGGGTCCGGGTCCTGCAGGAAGAGCCCGAGCAGCTCTGCTTCTTCAGCATCTCAGCGTCTGGCTTTAAAATGGTGGGCAAAAGAGCTTCGGAAAATAAATAAATAAATAAATAAATAAATAAATAAATAAATAAATAAATAAATAAATAAATAAATAAATGAATAAATTCTATCTGAAAGAGGCGCAGCGTGGCTTCTTCAGATCACCCCAGTCATCTGAAAGCAGATTTTGCACCAGATAATAAATAGGTTGCTGTTGATGCATCACCAACCAACATAGCACCCTTACAACAGTACTGCCATCCCTGTGTCAGCTTTTCCTCAGTCTTCTGCTTCCTCCTTCTACCCCACTGGTGGTTGTACCTGATCCGTCTGCAAATATTTTTTTGCAGAACTGCAGACTGCACCCCAGGGCAGGGAAGGTGAAAAGTTTCACAGCAATGTCACAGGCTGAACTGCTTTTGTTTGTTTGTTTGTTTGTTTGTTTGTTTAAACTTACTTTATTGCCAATTAAAACAAACTTCTGATTGTTGATTTACGTATTGGGGAAAAAACAAGCAAACAAACAAACAAAAACCAAAACAAACAAACAAACAACAACAACAACAAAAACCATAATAACGTTTTAATAATAAACACTTTCCCAAGCCAGGTCAAACAAGCCAAACACTTTTCCTTCCCCCTTCCATTTCCAGACACAGCTTCATTTATTTTTGGTGCAGTTCACCATCCTTTTCCTACAGTGATGAGATTAGCACAACAGTAGGCTGAAGTTGTACGTTCCATGGTTTCATTCTGTTGCTCTTCCTTTCTCACTGATTTGGAGACTGCATGGTTCTTATTGTCCCTGCCCTGCCCCAGCATGGCCACCCATAGGCTACAGTCCCTCAGAGAGGCCCTGGCCCTAGCCCCAGCTCTGGCCCTGGCCACTTCCCTCCCTCTCCCACAGCAGGGGCTCCACACACTCCCCCTACCCTCCCATCTTTACCACTGGTTTCACAGTGGTTTCAGAGCTGGCTGGGACCAGCTGTGACAGGCCCCAGGCAGGTGATGGCCTTCCTCTCCTCAGGGCATGCCTCAGCCCCTTCACCATTACGCTGCAGCTTCTGTCCAGTGCAACCAGCAGCGCCAGTGCCCCACTGCCAAGGCTCCAGCTGTGCCAGGCCCTTATTGCCCCCTCCAGCTCCCTGAACGCTTTCGGCAGCTATAAGGAGGAGGTAGCGACTCAGTCAGCGGGCTGGAGACTTGTTTTTTTTTCTTCTGAACTCTGGTAAATATCAGGCTACTCAGTTTCCTTTAGTGTTTATCTAGTAAGGTAAAAAGCATATTTTTACATAATTTTTGGACATGTTTCTACAGTTTATGAAAAGTTTAAGTGTAATAATGCCTTAAAGAGATGCCGTACTGTCACCCCTGGTACTGCTCACTAAACCTGAAGGGCCTGTGTAAAACAGTGCAAATGCTCTGGTTTACTTTCTTAATTATACAATATGAGATGTATTTTTAAAAAGAGGTGTGTTTCTGTTTCTTACAGGCTAAAAGAATAATACAGTTACTTGCTGCAGGAAAACGCATAACTGCTGAAATGTTAATGCTCTGTATTTCTTCAGGTCTTTAACTCCCTGGCATTCAGGCACTTCACAAGTTGCAGTCTGTAGCTGAGGCTGCTCCACACAAACACTCTGTTTAGAACAAGCTTATGTTTGGAATGTCAGCTTATGGGGACAGGTGATATATGCAGATCTTGGGCTTAGGTAGAAGGAACTGGATCCCTAGTTTGCATTTTCCAGATTGCAGTTTCCCTGTAAAACTTTGGGATTGCATTTCTGCACAATTGCATTTTGTTATTTCCATTCTTAAAGTGTACATACTTCCTTTTGAATAATTTAAGGTTGATTTTACACACAGTGGGCAGGCCTACCAGCTTTCTGTGACTGCATCAACCTGGAGTTTTCAAACCACAGTGCTGCTCTGGGTGATACTTTTCTTTTGCTGAATGATTACCAAGCTTTTCACAAATGCTCCTTTACTCTCCGTTACAGGTGGGCCTGTAGTAACGCAATAAAGACTTGGGTATATATAGATCTGTCTCCTCAAAGACAAACTGATACTGTTTCTATAGTTATCTCCCTCACCTAAGAACAAATAAACTAATGAAACTTAAGGGCTCCAAGGTTTGGCCCCTTCCATTGTAAAGAATCTTTCATTTCCAATTCTAAACAGAATTTTCTTTGTTTCACCTTGCATCCCCTATCCCTTGTTATTTTGTGGTTTACTTCTGAAGATAGTTTGATAATTTTCCACTAGGTAGCTGAAAACAGGAATAAGATCTCACCCCAGCCATCTCTACCAAACTGTGAACCAAACATCTTGTTCACTTGCCATTTTGCTCCATTTATGGCTAAAATAATTAATTTTCTCTCAGAGCTGTCAGCTATGAAATCTCACATAAGACCATGTGTTCCGTTGATCCAAAGCAACTAGGAGACAGACAGTAAGAATGTTCCCTCGTTTTCTTCACCCATGTTCCTTAACACCACATGTTCCTTGTTACTTATTGCTGTTTATGACAAGATGTTGCTGGTGGCTTACAGAGGTTTCCTGTCAGAGTTCAGTTTGAAATATGTACCATAGTCTGATTGTCCTTGGCAGTGATAGGACATGGCTATCCTTACATATAATAGATGTTAATCCAACCTTAGAAAGTATTCTCTGACTGATAGTAAATTTGAGAGCCTTTCCCTCTGAGATGTTCATAATGCTAATAACCCTTTCTAAGTATGACAGTTTAATCATGCAGATCCACACAAGGAGGGAGATTGTCGCAATTCCAGAGAGATAACCAAGTATTCTGTTCCTATCACTGAACATATTTAGAAGAGAACTGAATGCTATTTGTTGTGTTGAAATACTAAAGCTTCAGGTAAAATCAAAGTTGTCTGCTCTAAGTCTGGGATTGCTTCTCAATATTCACTTAAATTATACATGCCTCTATTTTAATATATCGATCAATGTCATCATGCTCAGCAATAAAAGTTGGGGTAAAGAAGAAGGAAGGGGGGTCCTTATCACAGTCCGTGAGTTCTCACACTTTAACCTTTCTAGTTCTCTCCCTCATCCCAACTGGGGAGAATGAGCAAGTGCCTGCATGGTACTTGGCTGCCTGCTGGGTTAAAGCACAACAGTTTGTTTTCCTTTTCCTTTTCCTTTTCCTTTTCCTTTTCCTTTTCCTTTTCCTTTTCCTTTTCCTTTTCCTTTTCCTTTTCCTTTTCCTTTCCCTTTCCCTTTCCCTTTCCCTTTCCCTTTCCCTTTCCCTTTCCCTTTCCCTTTTCCAATCTTCTTCTAAGAGTCCAAAAAACAAATTTATTCTTCATCTGGAAGAAATAAGATCTAATTTATGACTGCAAAGCTACAGAACCAGACTTTTACAGTGTACAGTAGTATGTCAAGTATAAAAGTAAAGGTTAAAATCTTCTGTTCCGGCAAATGAGCACAGCATAGTCATCACTGAGGGAATTATACTAATTTCTACCACCAGATCAGGCTTCACTTGAAAGTTTTATTTCTGCCCTTCAGTTGGAGCAGGTTTCCTAGCAAGCTTAGGGGGTCTCCACCATTGGTAGTATTCAGAAGTTAACTACATATATATCCCTTAGCAGTCTACTTTAACTTGAAACTTGGTATTTTGGCTAGCAATTTATCAGAGCAATACAATTTTCTATATTGCTTGAATAAAAATAAAAACAAACAAACAAAAACACAAACAAACAAACAACAACAAAAAAAAGTCTGATACCAAAATGAGATTGCAACCTTTAGCTTGTGGCAGACTATGGGCTATTGGCTAACACAATCCAGAAAAGTAGATCTTTAAGATCTTTAAATTTCACAGTTTAAAAAGAGAAAATTTTGATGAAGTATGTGAATGATTTAAGAAGTTACCCCAACTTAGTAGTTACAGGTTTCAGTATGGAAAAGGCTTTGAATTCAAAGGTAAATTTACATGAAATCTCTATTCTTCATAAGGAGGGAAAAAAAAAAAAAAAAAAAAAAAAAAAAAAAATTGAAAAGCAGCTTCCAAGTGGGATGAATAGGTAATAGGTACACCCAGAGGGATGTTAGGAATAAAAAAAGTTTGCCTGTGGAATATAGGAATGTTCAATAAACAAAGTTCTGTCAGTACTGTAGGGATAAAATAAAATTTGTCAAAAACCATGCGAGTTTTGATTTTTCAAAGGATATAGTTATACACAGGAAATGGAGTAAAATGCATTCTAAGTCTGGTCTTTAACTAACTAGTTACAGGGATGCTTTACTAAGGGTAGATTCACCAGTTTGAAGTGGTCAATGCTGTCTAGTTTGGTACTCGTGAGATCATAACTATAGTATCATGTCCTGTTTTGGGATTCTTACTATAAGAACGATGTCAATAAACATGAGGAAGTCACACACCCTATGCTCCAGGCCCACGGAAATGGTGATGGTATTCTCCTGGACTTCCTCATGTTTATTGACACAGAGAACTGGATTTGTTCAGCCTCATGAAGTACTGGGGAGGCATGGGAGAACAAGAGGCAACAGTCAAAAGTTACAGCAGATATACATACCAGAAAGATGTGAACAATTTCTCTAACAAGATTTCTGGAATTTCCATCCATGGAGGTACTCAGAACTGAAGTGGACGAAGCAGGGGATAACATCTGACTGAAGTTGGTGGTGCCTTATGTGGGTACTTGAAGATATGACATCCAAATGTCCACTCTAACCTGAATTATTTTGAAGTTTTGTGGTCTTTTGTTAAAAACTTAATCAGTTTTCTGTACTCATTAGATGTGAAAGATTTAATGTCTCTAGGAATGGACTAGATGGAAACGTCATCAGAGAATTTTTCTGTGTGGTGTCTGAACTATGATTTGGGAATGATTTATACATGTGAAATTCCAGGTCCAAGTTCTAGATGCCAAGAGGAATAAATGATGTTAGATAGAGCTTGTAAGAAGGAAAGAAATGTTTGCACATCTTTCCCAGGCTAGTAGTGACCATATAACAACTGACTGTATGTGAATGCTTTAGAGATTGTGATTTCAATCCAAACTTATTATCTTTGTATTATCATCAATTTTTTCACTCTCTAGGATAAAGGAGGATATAAAGTGTCAAGATCTTAAGATCTCTGTAGGAGTCTCTGCATTGGCTTTCTTTTGCAGATTTCAAGGCATCCCATGCAATTTAGTCTTCCTCGTCTTCTTTTTTTTTTGTTGTGCTGTCAGATCTACTGGCTCAATTTGTGTTATTTCAGGTTATAATAATGATGCAGAATCCAACTTTGGTGTTCTTGCATGTTTCTTTTTATTTTCCCTTGCTTGCATGTAGAGCTGGAACCTTTTTATGTTTACAAGATTAGCCTTTTTAGCCACTGCTATATTGTGAGTACGTCACATTTCAGAATTGCAGCTGCGTATTGGGGTTACACATTTCTATAATTGTATTCTTTAATGATGTTATTTAAGGGGAATATTATGATGTAGTTTTAAAAGTTAAATTGTATTACTGTGTCTATTATTTCCACTGCTTTTCCATTGCTTTTCCATATGGACGCCAGGAGGGGAGTGGCTAGCTACTTGCTGTTTTTTTGTTGTTTTTTTTTTTTTTTCTCTTCAACTATTTTATAGGCAGTGTTTCTGTTTTTAACAGCATTAGATGATGATTTTTTACTTTAACTTTCATCCTTCATGGACCAGAAGGATTCCTTCCTCTTTCAGTGCATAATTACTGAAAGAGACACATCATACAGTTTTATGTCATCTGACTACTTCTAAGCTAGTTGTCCAGGTGCTCTTTAGAGTCAGTTAAGGAAGATGAGTATGTCTAGAGCATGATTCATATAGCCTGTTTTAGATGGCTACTCTAGGAGATGAGATGAATCATATTCTAGAGAAGCTTTATGCTCTCCACTAAAGACAGCTTTAACAACTACCTCATAATAAGATGTTTATGCTGGGGTTTTCTGAAATTGGTCTAATGAAATGTGCCTGCATTAGTGCCCTGCATCATTTTAGGCCTGAAATAAAAGCTTTATTTATTTATATTATTATTTTTTATTTTTAAGAATGGCAGGCAATTATTGCAAAATACTTTTACTGCCAGCTCACATTAACTCAGAAGCATCATCCCAATGATGCAGTCATGGATTTACCTGCCTAGAAAACCTAACATGACATTTCTCAGATTATGTTATTGTAGCATCAGATGCCACATTGTCTTTTGCAAGTCAACATCTTTTACGTTCTGATCAAGATAATGTTCCAGTCTCTCAATCCAGTTTGCTCTAGAATGCCTGCTTCTAGTTTCTAGTTTCCAGTGATGCAGGGCTGCCTTCACTTATCAAAATGCACCAGTTTAGTTTCTTCTCTGTGCATGCCCCTTCCTCTTCTGAAATACTCCTTTGAGAAAGCTTTTACTTCTTCCAGGTGCAGCAGTTTCATCAGGAGTCTTTTGCCTGTGTTTCTTCTAGATGTTAAATCCTTTTGGGTCCATCTTTCACACTGACCATAACTTGTATTTTGTAGACTTCATTACAGTTTACAGTTCTGTGTTATTTCTGTTGTCCAAAAGTTATTGAGAACTTGGTGTTTGTTATTTCCTTTGGAAAACAAATGAACAACAAAATGAAATTTGTCATTGTAGGCTGAATTCACAATCTTCTATCATCCTTTATAATTAAACATATTTATATGCCTGGTTGTTTTTTGATGTGATTTTGAAGGAAAATTTCAACTTGACTCAGCTGTAGAGTATTTTCAGTTTAACTTTAGGTCAACTGTGTAATTTTCAGTATAACAGTCACAGATTTCTTCTCTTATTTGTATATATTAAAAGTACTATCTGGATAAGATCTGGATAAGCAGGAGACTTTTGAAGAGAGTCTGTAACACTTCACGAATTTCATAATACTGATAGTAAGATGAATGATTTTGTTAGCTTTATCTTTTTATTTATTTTTTAATTGATATGCTTTGACTGAAAACTATACAAATAAATATTATCCCAGAATTTTAAAACTCAGATTCAAATTTTTTTAACTTCTGCCTTCAATGTAACTCTGACTGCTTTCTTTCTCAGAAATGACTCTTTTCTGGCAATGAAGGAATTCTCACAAGAGTATTTTTTATCTTGATTATTACTCTGTGTGATTTTTACACTGAAGTAAAATCTTACACAAACAATCCAGGAGCCAAAGTCTAGGAAATGCAATGATTATAGCTAATACATTTTGGCATTTTTTTTCAGGTTTTATCATAAAATTTGTCTTCCAGCTTAAATGAAGTGCTAAAAGAGTAAAGAATTATAATTTATTAATTTAAAAACACAGCTATATGGAGAGAACAACTACTTCCTGGTGATAATAATGCAACTCTCTGTGCATCACTAGCAGCTAAATGTTGTTCTGAGTTTGAAGAAACAGAGTGGAACTACAGGGATTCTCCAAGACTATCTTGCTTAGTCACCTTTTTTTTTTTTTTCTATTTGATTCACAGAAAAGATCCCAGTATCATTAAAAAAAATAATTCTAATAATAAAAAAGAAACCTTCTTGTGAAGAAATAGGTAAAAGCACTTATTAATTTCACAGATGCCTTCATCTAGCCACTGGACTGTGTCACATTTGAGATTCAGCTCAGGTTGATAGTGACTCGAATTGGCAGCCTAACATAAAGGTCATATCTATTTTCTAAGCCATCTGAGAATTTCTGTCTTCCATTTAAATATCATTTGAACATCTATCTTTTAAATATCAGAACAATTAAATGATTAGAGAAGATCACTATCAGAAGTTATTATCTTTAAGTAGAAATGTTTGTCCTCTAAAAAATTTGTTGTACGTTAAGTAGATGCTGCTCTGTTCAATTTAGAAATCAAGAAGTTGTGTTGGTTTGTGCAACACAGGAAAACAAACTGGATGACTGTGTTGATCCTTCTCTTTACTGAAATATATGCATCTTCTTCTAATGAGCAGAACAACTTATCAACAAATGAATATGACTGAATTAGAATTACCGAATAAGTCTGCATGCAACTTACTGATAATGTTAAAGAAGGCCAAAAAATAAAAGGAAAATTAAGGCATTGAAGACCCTGAATAATTAAAAGCATCTTCAGCTTTCATCTTGCCCACATCTTGTTAAAGAGAAAGATGTTACCCTCATCCCAACTTCTGTAAAGCATGATACTATAAGATCATGAAAATATAAATTCACTTGAATTTTAAAATATCACTAAAAAGTGAGCAAAATAGTATCAAAAGTGTGTGTTTTTAATTAAAACTGTCTTCCTAAATACAAATTAGTTTAACTAGAAGTTATTTACTGACTTAGGACTTAATGAGATAAATTGTAAGGATTGGGAAGGAATGGGATGATGGTAAGATTTTAAATATTAAAAAATTGAAATTTCTCTCTGCATGGGCCCTAACTTAATTTATTATCTCCTTCTTCTTAATCATATCAAACAGAAATAAAAACGTAAAAACTTAATGGCCTATTTATTTATGTCCTGTGTCAGGAAGATCTGACATACTCTTTTGAAAGATCTGTTAGGATCTGCAAATCTATCAAGTTGCTGAAAACCCTTCATAAAGCTTCTGCCTTCAATGAACCATACAGAAAACTGCAATTTCTTAATTATTGATTTCTTAATTCTACCCATCAGCTTTACAGATAATCCTGTCCAAATTATAGATAAACTTAATGCTTGCTCCTCTTTTCTTCAGCTTTCCAGAGGTATTATAGTTAATCTCATCAAGAGGAGAAACCATCATTTTACTGTGTTTATGATAGGTACAATATAATGGGGACCTGTATGAAAGGACAGACTTGCAGAGCTGTTAGAGACTTACAAATGCTCATAGGTGCCTTCTATAAATGAGAAATTAGACTTGGGATCCACTTCTGGCAGTCCTCATTAAAATTTCTTTGGCCATTAATGTTCTTAGAATAGAAATATGAAATAAAACAGTAAGAGAACACCTATCATTTCCTCCTAACTATAAATTTACATTTTTTTTAATCTTTTGCATTTATTCACTTGTTTATTCATTTAAGAATTGATGGTGTTAGTACTTGAGCTGTGGGTTCCTTAAGTTTACTTGTGAGCATGTTAGGAATTTAACATTCTTTTGTTTCTGAGGCCAAATTTTCTTCAGTGCCAAAATAAAATAAAATAAATAATAAAATAATAGCTGGCAAGTGTTTGAGCCAAACTGGGACAAACTACATTCCAAACTACATTCCATCTACAGTGGAATATGCAGTCTAGCCTGTGCCCCTATAAAACGCTGCCTCTCTTAAATCTACCTGCTTATGTTAAGGTAAGTCTAGAATTTCTCTCATATTGCTGCAGAGCTTCACCCTCAAAAGACAGGAAAATATGAAATTGCATGGGAGCCAGAGCTATAGCAACTGGTGCCTGTGCATTCAAATGATGCTAATGGATTCTGCTTGTCTGGGTACATGAGAAAGTAGTGAAGAGACTGTTTGGTATTAGTCATTCCAGTTTATCTTGGGTTATATTAATTACTAATTATTAATTAAAATATTACTAGTTATTAATTAATAACTGATCGCGGAGAATAGGATTTATTGCATAAAACCTAGGTGTTCAGAGAACAATTATTTTCTCATTTACTGTTTTTATTCTAACACAGGAATGGTGTTTAGGTTTTGTATTTAATGGGAATTACACTGTTTTCATTCTAAAGGGCCTGTTTTCCATAGCAGTAAAACAAGCATAAGCATTTAGGCTGTAGATTATTGTTATGAGAGAATCTGGCAGCAAATGAGAGCAGTGTAAATAAATCTGAGGTGTATTCTGTACTTCTTTTCATCCAGCAATCTGAACCCTAGGCAAACAGATGGCTGAGGATTTCTCTGAAAGATTAAATGCTTCAATATGAGCATTTCTCAGACTGTAATTTAACATGCTACTTAAAGCCTGATTTTTCTTTTTCGTTTGTGTGTATGTGTGTGCATGTGTATTAATACTAAGGCATAAGGGAGCAAATCCCAAGATATACTGTTCTATTAAGGCATAGCATTAATGTTTAGATCACAAACTACAATAACTGCTACTACAATAACTCTGACATTGTTTACTTAGTTATAATACAAGGCATTCATTATAGTTCCTCTTAGTATCATTTTTTTTCCTTTATCTAAAGAAATAACTGAATATTATGATTCCTACATTTTAAAGCAACCAAATGTTATATATGGACTATAAAAACCTAAGGGGTAGCAGTAGCCTTTTGAAGGATTCTACTCTTGATGGCTGCTTGCCAGATGATCAAAGCTGGTGACTGAAGCAATAACGTAAGCTCGAGTACAATGATCCTGTATTTCTTCCAGTATGTCTACAGGTACAGATGTTGCCTGAACATGTGTAGTCTCAACTGCAACATTAACAGTGAAATCTTTCCTCATAAAACATGGAGGAAAGAGGTAGAATCAGGAGGCTGTTTGTTTCTGTTTAAAAGGAAGACACAGGCCTGCATTTTGCCATTTGTTTTGTAGGGGATAGATTTGATTTTGCTTTGATACTGTGAAAGCCTCTCTTAAGATTGACTTACTTCTAATTTAATTGATTCTATTTAAACTAAAAAGTAATGGACTTGTAATATTGGGTTTATTAGCAAAACTCTGAAGTTGTTCCTGAGATGGGCAGATATTCCATAAAGACACAGTCATAGAGCTAGCTTGTACGTCACTCAGTAGTGCCAGTGCCAAGTTTACCTGGCATACTATGTCATCTTTTGTCTTTCCTTTACTAAAATATTTATTCCATTCTGAAGAATATATGCTGACCACAAACATTTACTTAGGATCCTCCTGGGAAGCTGGATTTAACATGGAAACACTCATGAGCTAATGTTTCCCAGCTACTGCTTTTAATCCCAACAACAAATGGCATTAATTTGATTTTAAAACTGTTTCCAAAACAGTACAGATATACTTTTGTGTTTCTGCAGAAGAAGATTTGATATATGACTTTTTCTTTTTTCTTTCTTTCTTTTTTTTTTTTTTTTTTTTTTTCAGCAAATTCATATTCTGATCAGTGCTCATTCCCTTGGAGCAAGAGATAAAAATACTCTGTAGAAAACAGACCAGGAATCACAGTTACCTCAATCTTTTTCTCTTCTAGAAATGTGCAGTGTTGCCAAAAGAAAAGAGAAAATAATGAAAATGTAGCCTTTTTAATTTTAGAGTCTGTTTGATTTGGTTTTCATTGGTGAATCCTTGCTTCAGTAATACCTTCTTTTAACAATAACATATGTTCCTAGCAATGGGCAATTATTGTGTGAGTTTGGCTTTTGATGTATTTATTGGTAGTCTCACACAGTTAATAACCTCATAGCTAAGATTTTTTTTGCAATGTTCATATTTAAATATTGTTTGGAATATTTTGGTATTTTCTTTATAGAGATGTGTAAGGGGATAGTTTAATCAAATGTATTAAGTTTGGTAATTAAGACCTAGCCACAGCAGATGGAAAGGGCATTATTCATTTCTTATTAATTTCTTCTTTACAACCCTTTTATATAACTGAATCTGTTCCTCTTCAGTCTCCCTTTTTTCCCCCAAGATTTACTCCCACTATTTAATGTATTTCCTGGACTTCTGATATTGTGTTGCTTTTTGAACTCTACTAAGCATTAGGTACTGTGTCCTCCTGTTCAGAGAAGTGGAAAATTGCAAAGTGGAAGGAATACTTTAAAGACAGTTTTCCTTAACATAAATGTTTGACTTAACATGACCAAGTTGTCGACATGTGCAACCTGTGATCTGATAAAACCTCAAATCTTGCTCTGCTGCCTGCCTAGCCACTCCCCATGTTTAACTGAATGTACCTGCTCAAATAAAAAAAAAATATATAATTGTTATTATATACAGAATTTCACAGATGTCAAAGCATTTATCCAACTTTTCAATGTAATGAAGTTAGACTTCAGTATTTTCCTCCAGTATATCCATAGATATCCTTCAGATTCATGGTGTTAAAATTGCACTAAGAAGCTTTTTTTTTTTTTTTCCATTATCCCATGCCAGATCCCTGTGTAGCATACCTAGATGTGTTTTTCATTATTTGCCAATGAATTACGGATAACTGTTATGCAGGCATGGCTATCTCTCTAGTTTTGCATCCATCCTGTAGCATTTTTCTTAATGTTGTTTTCCTCCCTAATTTATGAGCTTTAATGGACTCAGGCTAGAACACCTACTGCTCCTCCCCTTCTGCAAGGCCTACTACTTTTCTAGAAAGCATTACATTGGTCTGATATGTTTTAGTTTTTGCTAGATTAATCTTGCCTGTTATGCTTTTTTAATTATTTCCCAGGTAATTACAAATATTTTTATTATCACTCCAGTGTTTTTTCTGGTTGGCAAAAAAAGATTCAATACCTAAACTCATAATTAAAGCAAGGAGTAAGTGGTTTAATTTGCAGAAGACTTACTGAACAAATTTGATTGTGGGCATATTCAAAGGAGCTCAACAATCTGACTGTTCAGCCAAGTTAATTTTTCTAAGTAGGCAGGTCAAACTTGAGGCACTTGACTGTGAAAAAGATTTTCCTCAGAGAACCATTAGTGCCAAAAAGAAATAATGGGTTTGAAACTGAATGTATTTTTATCAGTGCTTCAGCAGTAGATTTAACTACTGCGTTTAACTACTCTACTGTAAATGGAGTAAAGCATACAAAAATGGGGTCTGGGCTGTCATCATCAGGCACCACAAATCTCCTTTAACCTGGGGCATCTGCAGCATGCTCTTAGTACAAATAACAGTGAATAAGTTAAGAAAAGTCTGACACTTTCTTTTTTTCTTTTTTAATTATTTATTATTGGCTGTCCATTTTAATGGATTTTTTCATTATTAAAACTTACTTTTGTTTTTAATAAGTACATATTCTCCTCCATATATATAGATGATGATATTTTGCTTGTTTTGGAGAACATTGAGAGATCTTGAGGGCATGGGAGAAACTGTAGACAAAGCATTGCTTTGTCAGTAACTTCCTTAGTGCTCATGCTACTTGCGGATTGTGGAGTTTCAGTTGTTTCAACTGAAAACTTAAATTCCTAATTAAATTGTGGTAGGTTTTTGTAATGATGAGATTGCTTGCACTGTACTGTAGATATGCTAAAGCACACACAATGCAGTCAGATTTGCCTCTCAGACATTATATTGTTAGTTTACAAACTACACGGTTAAGTCAGTTAAGTGAAAATGTCTTACTATTGTAATTCCTCAGGCATCTGTTGTCTGCATTAAACTTTTATCCGTTTGGAAAAATGCTTTATCATCACCTTGGCAAAGCTATCAGATACTGTGTTCCCAAAAATGAATGTGGCATTTGTGTTTATTTTGCATGTTGCTCATAGGTTGCTTTTGATTTTTTTTTAAATTTACTTCTGATAAACAAAGAAGTGTGTATAAACATTATCAGTACATAAATGTTTCAAAGGTGCTTAAATTCATGCCAGATGCTTCAGTGACTCATTATCAAATGGTGAAGTGTTGAAGTGGGTGAGAGCTTAAGATATTCATTTTTTCCTACTGGGAAAGTCTTTTCACAAAGGCTTTTTTATTATTATTATTTTTATTATATATTTTTTTATTTTTTTCTTAAGAGTCATTGTTGATCATAGTTTCTTAGTATGCAGAATCAACAATAGCTAAGCAGGCAGTTTACAAATCAGAGCAATTTGCTTCTACTATCTGCATCACTATAGTGATTTTATAGTAGCCAATTACTTAGGGAAATTTAAATAAGATGTTTTTAAGAAAAATGTGGGTAATAAAATAATCTTTGTATATATAAAAGTGTATGTATATTTATATATATAATGGGTTTTTATTTAGTTGTAAAGGCAAAGTGTGTTTGGTGGGACTACAAAAGTCTGTAATTTTGCTTTCCTGCATCTTGATCAAAATCAAAATTAGTTAGCATTTGGAAAGAGGAATAGGTGTGAAATGTGTAAAATAACTAACAAACCAAAAACATCTAGATGTCATTCAATCTGATCTGTTTTTGTTTTGAGGCTTGGTGAGTGCCTCAGCTTGATACTGGTCATCTCTTCAAGCTCTTTTTGACTTCTGTATCCATTTTCTCACAAGACTGTTACTGATTTCATCCAAAGACGTATATATTTTTAAATTAATGACTATTCATATATAATCTCATTTGCTTTACGCTCTGGTACCTGAAACACACTTGCATCCTAAATGGAGTCAGGCATAACAATAGATATTGCACTGAAAATTCTTTTCTTTAACCACCATACTGATCATTTAAATTTTTTTATTGTCCCTTAGGTCACTTGGATACAGGTACAAAGCTGGCCTGTACTTGAACACAAGTGTTGAGTTGAAACAATTTTGATTTCTGGGGATTTTATTTTCTAGTACTTGCCTATATTTACAACTGATCTCTGAAGCAAAAAGTGCAACTAATTGAGAAAACAGAAATTTTTTTTATGATAGGCAATGAATTTAAAAGTCATAATGACGCTGACATTTCCTTGTTAATGTGTAGATATGTACTTCAGTTACTATATATTTTACATTAAGAAAGAAAATTCAGATTTTATAATTATTTATCCACTTATTCTGTAGATAATATTTTCAGTCTCCAAGCAAAAAGAAGACAGTGAAGTTGGTGGAGTCCTGTTCCTAAGCAATATTACCTTCTAGCTGTTAGATGTTATCACAATGCTATGTTGTTCAGAATACAAACAATATGAGGAACCGTGCAACAAACACAATAGAAATTATCCATTTATTGATTTTTTTTCTTTTTAAAATCTAATTGAAAATGTAATCTTCAGAATTAACAGCATGATTTAAAAGTCATTAAAATAGATGGAAATGTATCCATTCATTTAAAAATTCTTTAGAGCAGGCATTTAAGTAACTTTTAATGCTTATCTCTCTATCTTGATAGGTATTATCTTTATTGTACCAACGATGCTGTCGAGTCATGGAAAAATTAAATGTTGATTCCAAAGACACAAGCATATATGGTTGCAAAACCAGAACTGAAACATTACAAGCTTTCTGTCTGTACTTTGCATTCAAGGCAATACTTCCCATTTTTTTATGTTGCTGTTGTTGTTGATGGTGGTGGTTGTTTTTTTGTAGAATTATGGTATCATCTAGGTTGGAAAAGACCTTCTAGATCATCAAGTCATCAACCTGACCTACTGAGTGCCGTCACTAAACCATGTCCCTTAGGACCACATCCACGTGTCTCTTAAATACCTCCAGGGATGGGGACACCACCACTTTCCAGGGCAGCCCATTCCAATGCTTGATCACCATCTCAGTGAATAAATTCTTCCTAATACCCAATCTAAACCTCCTCTGGTGCAACTTGAGACCATAGTCTAAACTAATTAGTTGTTTAAACTAATTTTAGAAAAGGCACTGTATTTGAAAATATAAGTTGTTCTTGGTATCGTTAAAAAAATATATTTTTAATGATCTATTTTCATATAAAACAAAGCCCATGTACCCATATATTATGGTTCAAGAAGGACTTTGTCAAAGTTATGTAGGTTACACAGCTCAATGAATAAGAGTACTGATACAAAATAAGGTGGTTATAGGTGGTGCCCATTTAAAATAAATAAATAAATAAATAATCTCAAATATGCCACTGAAGTATTTTTATCAGTTTTACCACCAAATTCTCATTCAGATATCAGTTGAATAAAGAGGAACATTTTCAGTGGCACTGTGACTTCATTGCTTAGGCTAATCTTTAAATCAGAGCGATATACCAATAATACCATGTATATAGAAATAGCATTTAAAGGTAACTATATACAGGGATGTGAGAAGAGAGAACAAAGGGAATCATAGAATGGTTTTGGTTGGAAGAGACCTTAAAATTCACAACCCTAGACCTGAATGCAGGATTCCAAGTAGGGCATCACAAAGGCAGAGCAGAGGGGGAAAATCACCCTCCACCTGATGGCCGCTCCTCTGTTGATGCAGCCCAGGATGCAGTTGGCCTTCTGGGCTGCACATATGCACTCTTGGCTCATGTCTAGCTTTTAATTCACCAAAACCACCAATTCCTTTTCCATGGGGTTGCTCTCAATGAATTCTTCTCCCAGCCTGTACTCATGTCTGGGATTGCCCTTACTCAGGTGCAGCACCTTGCACGTGGATTTGTTGAACCTCATTAGGTTCACATGGACCCACTTTTCTAGCTTATCCAGGTCCTTTTGGATGGCATCCATTCCTTATGTTTTATCTACTGCACCACTCGGTTCAGTGTCTTCTGCAAACTTGCTGAGGGTTCTCTCAATCCCACTGTCTATGTCATTGGTAAAGATATAAAACAGTACAGGTCGCAAGACAGACCCCTGAGACCACTCATCACTGGCCTCCACCTTGGCATAGAGCAACTCTCTGGTTGTGGCCTTCAAGGCAGTTCCTTATCCGCTGAATGCTCCACCCTTCAAATCCATCTCTCTCCAATTTGGAGATCAGAATGTCATGTGAGACCGTGTTAAAGGCCTTACAAGAAGTTTAGGTAGATGACATTGGTCAGTCTTCCTTTCTCAACTGATGTAGTCACTCCATCATAGAAGGCCACTAGATTGGTCAAACAGGGTTTGCTCTTGATGAAGCCATGCTGGCTGTCTTGGATCACCTCTTTGTTCTGCATGTACCTTAACATTGCCTCCATGAGGATATGCTCCATGATCCTTCCAGGCACAGAGGTGAGGCTCACTGGTTAATATGGAAGTGAAGCCCCAAAACATGGCTATAAAAAAGAAGAATTGTGCAAAACTGATGAAACACAACACAACAAGAAATATTGGAAGTTGCATACCAGTGATTTAATTTATTGAGGAGTCTTCTCTTAGTTACCAGTTACAATGAGCCTAGGAGGAAATTAAACAAAACAAAACAAAACAAAACAAAGCAAAACAAAACAAAACAACAACAACAAAAAAAAACACCTTACAGAGGAGTTAGAATCTTCTCTTTTTGCCTCTTAAAATGCTCCATATATTCCCACGGAGTTAACAGATTGGTGATGTGCAATACAATTTTAGTCTTCCATGCTGGTAACCCCAAAACATTACAGTAATTCTGTAATGCTATTAAATCTTGGACAAGGTGCTACTGGGGTTAGTGATGATCCCTTGCTGGGCAGGTAGGAGGAGGATTCAACCTTCACATTCCTCTTCATTGCCAGAGTAGATGCCATGCTTGCTGAATGGATAGAGGTGCTGTAGAGGCCAAAGGAAGGAAGAGGGTCAAGCCTTTCCACATGGAGTTGACCTCTTGGGGCCAGAACACTGATCCTGGCAATGATGTTTATTTGGTTTTGCAAAGAGTATAGCTTCAGACTCACTCCAACCATGGAATTAATGTTGGCTTCCATCTCTACAGCTGGTCAAGGAACCTTTATGGAAAGGTTCTATCAGTAGTATTTAGAAGTCAGCTGATAAGTAGACTAATGCAATAGAAAATCAGTTTTTGATGTATACTAGTCACATTCCATAGCCATGTAGCTATATGTTGGGTATTTTCTTAGAGTGCATTCTTCAGACATCTGTACGGAAAATCCATCTTATTTGTAAATTATATTATAAAAGACCAAAAGACCATCTCTCCACTTTGGTGTCCAAGCAAGTACATTTGACTTCTCTTTGGCAGCAAATGTATTCTGTACAACTCAGCTTTCAAGAGTAGGTTCAAAAGGTCCCAAGATTTCAGACAGAAGCATAAA
Organism: Aythya marila; assembly: GCF_965140915.1. NCBI lineage: Eukaryota > Metazoa > Chordata > Aves > Anseriformes > Anatidae > Aythya > Aythya marila. Next base: position 197,870,329 of record NC_139042.1, on the reverse strand, counting down.
TAAATATGTTTAGTATATTTTAACCAAATTACTGCCACTAATCTGTGTTGAGAGTCCCTTTGTCAGAGCCTTGACAATAAACAGTAAAGCAGATTTATTGCCAAATAATTGTCTGGACCAGAATGAGATGGCAAAAATTCTTCATTCAGTTTTCCCATGTCCTTTACCATCTACCTATAGTACAATGTATTCAGGTTCAAAAAATACATTAAAAAAATATATTTTTGGTTTAAATGACCAGCATATACTTTCACAATTGCTTTACATTAGACTTTAAATATTAGGTCAAGTTTTGAAGACAACACTCCCTCAAAATCCAGAGGAATTTGCAGAATAGCAATCCAGTGTTTGAAAATCTGAAGTCTGTTCCAAAAGCTGAAGAGGATTTCTAAAGTGTACATAAGATTAATTGCTGTCTTCCTCTTGTCACCAATAAGTATTTGCTTTTTCTCTTATGTTTGTGCCACAAAAAGCAGGAATTTAAAGAGAACAAAATGACTTGGTGCTTCAAAAAGCATTGTTTGGCAGGGAGGAAGGAAGTGGGAAATAGATGTTGTTGTGTTTTATTTGTTTAACTCATTGTATTTATTTGTTTAACTCATTTTCATGCCAACCGAATGTGTCTGTGTTAATCATATTATTATGTATTTTTATTGTGATCACTCCAAAAGCTTGAATCCATATCTTGTGTTCTCTTAACAAGCCAACAGTAACAGACTTGGCTTGTAATGGATTCATGGGTCAAAGTAGATGTTTTAGGAGTCTTGTGTCTAGCTCAGTTCAGAACAGATATTCTTTGTTATAGCAGTGAGATCAGAGTAAGATGGTATTTTTGTTATTTTGTTTGGTTTTATTTTGTTTTATAATCTGGCCATAAAAAATACAATTATCACATTGATAAGTTCCTTATTATCCTAGAGCATCCAGGTAGAAAACCTATTTATTTTTATTTACTATTATTTTCATCTTTTTTTTTTTTCTACCCTTATGTATCCATATCTCCCCCCTCCCCCCCCTTTTTTTATATATTTTTCTATTTCTATTCTCTATCATCACTTATTGCCACAGTTAGCTCCAAGGTAGCTTACACTTTTGCACTAGAAATTGTTAGTAGAAAACCATGTAAAGCTTCTTAAAAATGGATGTGATGTGTCTCTGCAGTTTAAGATGGCTTTTGCTTTGTTCGTCTTTATCTTAAATCTGAAAGAGTTTTTTTGTAATTCTAAGTGAACGCATCATTTTTTTTCTGATTTTTGTAATGTATTTAGATGATGCAAAATCTGTAAAAATGCAAAAACAAACAAAAAAGAAACACCAATCAGTCAGACATTGTTTAGCATCACTCAGTAAGGTACTGTACAAACAAATGCACTCAACAGGCCTCTTAAAGCATATTTTGTGATTCTGGAACTTACCTTGGTATACACACCTATTAAAATAGTTGGCAAGACGTGCTTTTTAGGACTAAGAAACAGGCTGTGGAGAAAGGAATTCAGCTCTGTGATGCCAGCATAAGAAGGACATGGACCAAGGATAGTCAGAGGACTCGAGTACCTATGAAGATGGGCTGAGGGAGTTGGGGTTGTTCAGCCTGGGGAAGAGAAGGCTCTGGGCTTATAGTGGCCTTTCTGTACCTAAAGGGGGCCTACAGAAAAACTGGGGAGGGACTCTGTCAGGGAGTATAATAGCAGAACAAGGGGGAACGGCTTTAACTAAAAAAGGGTAGATTTAGATTAGCTATTAGGAAGAAATTCTTCACTGTGAGGGTGGTGAGGCACTGGAACAGGTTACCCAGAGAAGCTGTGGATACCCCATCCCTGGAAGTGTTCAAGGCCAGGCTGGATGAGGCTTTGAGCAACCTGATCTATTGGGAGGTGTCCCTGACCATGGCAGAGGGCTCTTTAAGGTCCCTTCCAACCCAAACCAGTCTGTGATTCCATGATTCTATAATTCTGTGATTCTATGACTGGCCCATGGCATTTCTTCTTCAGTTTTATTGCTATATAAATGGCAATACAAATGTTTTGTAGGATGGTAAGGCTTATAAGAAATAATGTTAATTTGTAGTTCGGATGCATTTCATTGTATTTCTCCTCTATAAAGTACTTATAACCTGCAGCATAGTATGCAGCCTTTAATAATGAGTTTTTTCATTATAAAGTTTTTAGAATTATATAATATTTTTAACTGAAAGGAAGTGTTATTAACGTGATTGGCTACTTTTTCTTCTTATTTTCTAGTTAAGCATCTGTCCCAGAAGAGTATCTGGCATTGAAAACCAGAATTTGATTTTCTGCTGAGGTGAATGCACATCACTCATTCTCTGATAAAACCTCAGATAATTAATATAATATGAAAGTTTTATATTGGCTTTGCAGGGATGTTCCTGGGCAACTAAATGTACTGATAATTTTTGGCATGCTGTGTATTTCTATTAGCTATATTTTTTCTTCTCTTACCCCGTGTATGCAATTGTTCTCTATGTCTACTAACTCAGACATATTTTTCAGAGATGCGGGTATTCTGCTTCTATGAATGTCATATTAATCTTGGAGCTCTATTGAAAATGTTCTCAATCACCATCATTATAATCCTCACACACTGTAATTTACTATCGTGGCTGCAGTCAGCAAATCATATATAATGTTTACATGAGAGCAGGCGATCTCACTTGCCTGTCTATTGCCTCCATTATGCTCTTCAGCAGTTTAATTTTACATAGCATGAGGGAGAGGCCTGTTGTGGCACTGTACTGTGTTAGTTGTGTTATCTGTGAATTAACATGGTGCTTCAGGTAATGTATTCTCATGCACCAAGAGAAGTTAGGCACTATGGTTTTACTTAAGCAGAGAAATAAGACAGAGAGCAGCAACATACATTACTTAATTTAACATGCCATCCAATGCCAGCAAACCGGTACAATTGTGGAGAGGAGAAGAATTTTGCCCTTTTTTAAAAAAGAAAAGGAACGTACAAAAACCCTACTGGAAAGTTTGTATGGTGCTATAAAATACAACTTTTTCAATCTTGAAATTAGGGAACTCCCCATTAACACATCAGGGTATCAAAGAGCATATTCAAAATATGTATGTATTCTTTAATTATAACACTTTAATAGGGCTGCATATGGTCACCTTCATAGTTTAAACTTAAAAACCCAAAGAAGTGAAAAACAGTGGACATTTTTGAACTTCAGAGACTGTATAGTTTCAGTTATGCTTCTAGTTTTGTGTAAGAAAACTCATGTAAATTGCACTGCCTCATAAATGACTGATGATTTTGTTTTGCTCTACTGTCAGAGGTGATCTTTCTGTCACTTGCTGTAACAACCCCTTAATTTCAAACCATTTTGCTGTTCTTGGCATCTGTTTTCAATCACTTCATACTTTGCAAATCCTAATGACTTGAAATGTGCAATACCTTCAGGTTCCTGCAATGATGTGTTTTAATTATCTTGGAGCACCATTCTTTGAATTGTCTGTTGTATATTAAATCCCACAGTGGAAGCTCTGAGACTTAAGTTTTACTCATGTTTCTGCTGGTGAGTTCCTATCAGATTGTGACCTATAGTCAAAGTCAGATTTCCAAAATGTTATACCAATATACAGATACTTCATTTTCAGATATCAGGAATACCATACTTATGCTATTCACAAATTCTTCATGGTCTATTTTTAAAACCAAATTAGGCCATTGACTGTGAATTTCCCTTCCCCTACCTTCTATTTCCTTGCAATAATGATTAGTATTTCAAGGGACAGGAAATAATATACTTCAGTTACTTTGAATAGTTCAAAAGTAGTTCAAAAATGTTCAATTGTTTCAAATATTAAAATATTCAAATAATTTCAAAGATACAGATTTCATTTAAGTTATCTTTAGCCTCTGTAATGTGGCATTTAATGACCACCTTTAAAAAATAATAATCATACTCTAATATTACACTTTTCAGTATCAGGAAACTACAACAGATAATTATGAGATATAAGATATTTTGTTTAGTTTGTTGTGGTTGCAGTATCTCTTTCATTAAGGAAGAAACATGACTGCCCCATACTTTGAAAAGAGTACTTCTTAGCGGTACTTACAAAAGATAAATCAAGATAGTGAGGTTTTAGCCACAGAATTCTTTAGGAGTTTTACAGTAGTTCCCAGTTGTGCTTTTGAACAAATCTGCAGCTCGTTATTTTTTTAATACTTCAACAGAGTCATGGCACACTGTTGTTTGAAAGTAATTCATAGTATCTTGGCATCAGTTTCCCTGGAGACCATAGAAAATAAAGTCCCTTCCAATATGGAAACCATAATAATTTAAATAGTTTTCCCCTTTCTTTCAAAAAAAAAAAAAAAAAAAAAAAAAAGTAGCAGTAGGAAACACATGGAAATTATTCCACTGCCTCTGACATTTGAGTTCTATTTGATGAGTATTTTAGTGGGCTTTGGTAAAATTTTGAAACCTTAGTGGACAGATGCATTGTTCCATTATATTACACTTGGTAGCTGTGTATAGAACTCTGTAAGTCACAGAATGGCTAAGGTTGTCAGGAACCTCTGGAAGCCATCAGGTCCAACACCCTGCTCAAGCAGGGACACCCAGAGCAGGCTGCCCAGGACCATGTCCCAGTGGCATCTGAAGATCTCCAAGGAGGAAGACTCCATAGCTTCTCTGTGCAGCCTGTGCCAGTGCACCATCAGCTACACAGTAAAGAAGTGCTTCCTGGTGTTCAGATGGATCCTCTTGTGTTCCAGTCGGTACCCATTGCCTCTGGTCTTGTCACATACAGCATCAGTTCTATATATAGTATTTAAAATCCCATAGAATAAGCATAAATAATAAAAGCATATACAATATTTGTTGTCAATTGTAGCGAAAAGGTGCCAAATCGGATCAAAGTAGTTGAAGTGGGATTTCTGTAGAGTTAAGGTGTCAAAGTATGACTTAAGGACTTCCAGGTTCCTTCCTCTAATGTTACCATGTCCCAGACTAGCCCCAGTTCTTACAGAGACCTAACATTTAGCATTTTCCTTGGTGCCTACATTTATTTTTCTAAATATAACCCGTTTTTCATTCTTGACAGTGTTGATCAGTTCTGAGCATAGCTCATGTCTCAGTCTGATCGGGATCCAGAGCTAGACATCTGTTTTCCAACCACATTGATCTGGAAGGACTTTTCAGGGTACATCTGAATCAGTTTTTGACAGATTAGGCTTCCTTGGAACTGAAAAATTTGAGAAACTGTGTTGAGGAAAAGAGGATGATGCAGAGTATTTTTGTGGGTAGAGAACTTGCTCAGGAAGCAGAAGACAGGATCCAGTTCTTAACTCTGTTCAGTGGAATACAAAGATGAGTTTCCTGTCTTTTCAGAAATTCCCTTCACCACAGGTTGTAATCAACACTGAGGTAGTTTCAGTCTACTCCCCTTTTGAAACCATATCAGTGTTCTAGTAAGATTTTCATATCTGTGAAGTTAGGAAAGGTTATTGAGAAAAAGCCCAAATTTTTAACTTAGTGTTTAGGGAATGGGTTGGGACGGTTGATGACTTGTTCCAGTTTGACATGGAAAGTATCAAAACAGTGTCAGGTGCAAGAATCAGACTCCAGGGTCTCTTTCAGCCCAGTTGAATGGCAGCAACTACAGCTGGTCTAAAGCATAAAAATATGGAGAAACAGGAGGAGAAGATAAGCAGAAACAATTTTTGGACATCATACACACTGATACATTTACACACTGTGGTTTCTATTCTGTTTCATGCGGATGCTATGCTGGCTTGTTATCTCTGGGCTTCCACTCACACCATAGGTGTAACAAAGATTTTAGTGAATGGAGGATAAGCTCTTGTTATTTTCTGTATGGCCAGGATTTCACTCTGAGCTTGTAAATAAAAATAAAAATAAAAATTTAACATGTTTCTAAATTCATCTTCCTTTTCTCTCTCTCTCTCTTTTTTCTTTTTTTTTTTTTTTTTTTTTTTTTTTTTCTTTCCTTTCTGATGCCTTGCAGTAAAAATTCCCAACAGGTACACTGTGCTGGCCAGTGTGTTCTGCCCTGCAACCAATCTAAATAGCCTGGCAAGAGCAAGGGGCCCGAGGAGCAGAATATCATGCATGACAGGTGACAGGTCTAGCAGCTGGTCATAGTACTGTTCTCTAACCGAGCTGGTCAGGGTCAGGACTGCTCAGGGAGATCTGTCATATGTCTTCAGTTTTAAAATAGAAAAACATGTGCCTCAGGTATCAAATTTTGGGAAACATTGTCTATAGTAGCTTGATGCTATACATGCTGATGTCAGTAGTAAAACATGCAGTCAGGCCTTTGCAACCCCACAACAAGCTGACAATTCAGTAGTTCCAGTATTGTCTTGGTGACACTTAAGGATTCACTGGTATGAATAAATACTTAAGTGAATATTTGCACAATTGCAGAAAAGCAGGAATACCTGGTGCAAGTAAAAGGCTACTTCATTATGAAGTTTTAAGTTACTTAAAGCATTTTAAACAAAATGTCACCATATAATTCTCAAGAGGTTCCAAGTAATTGTGTGAACATTGATGAAGTTACAAAGCATGAGCAAAAGAATTGCTGCTAAAATATTGTATCTTTCTCTAAGGCTATTATACCTAAATGTAAAATACCACAAGTTTCCAAAATGGGTCTAAATCTTAATGAGAACTTTTCATAACTTATATAAAATTATATTTGTTTGGCATCTAACCTTTTCTTTTTCTTTTTCTTTTTCTTTTTCTTTTTCTTTTTCTTTTTCTTTTTCTTTTTCTTTTTCTTTTTCTTTTTCTTTTTCTTTTTCTTTTTCTTTTTCCTTTTCTTTTTCCTTTTCTTTTTCTTTTTCTTTTTCTTTTTCTTTTTCTTTTTCTTTTTCTTTTTCTTTTTCTTTTTCTTTTCCTTTTCCTTTTCCTTTTCCTTTTCCTTTTCCTTTTTTTTCTTTTTCTTTTTCCTTTTTCTTTTTCTTTTTCTTTTTCTTTTTCTTTTTCTTTTTCTTTTTCTTTTTCTTTTTCTTTTTCTTTTTCTTTTTCTTTTTCTTTTTCTTTTTTCTTTTTTTTTTTTTTTTCTTTCCTGATTCCTGAATCAGTTACCAAATAATCCATAATTTGGAAAGTCACAAAATATAAAGTGCAAGAATCAGATTTCAAGGGATCCAAGGGATCCTTCAGCCCAGTAGTTCTAAAGTTGAGTAAACTGTTAAGAACATGACTTTGCACATTAAGTTATATGCTGAAGCATTACATATAAAATATAATATAATCATTCACTGTCATTAAAGCTAATTTTAATGGAAACAACTATGGTAATTGCTCATAGTTGCGATGACTCGTGATCAGTTGCAATAACAGCATTCTTTGCTTTGTGCTGCCATGCATTTAATGTCAGTTTTGTCACGTAGACTGAAATTACTGTAAAAAAAATCTAGAATCAAGACACAGCTACTTGTGAGCATAATGGGAAGAAGAGCTGAAAACTGTATAATCAGTTTTGCTTGTAAGTTACAGAGGTCTCATTTTCTGGGAAGTTCTGTTTTCTGGGAAGATTCTGTTGATGGGCAATTGAGAAAATTCTTAATTTTTTTCTTAATTTTTCATTAATTACTTTTCTTTTTTTTTTTTTGTAAAAAAAAAAAAGTATTTAGGATGTAATTTATTCAGACAGCTAAGAGATGTGGGTATGGCAACTGCATACTGCAAAGAGAGTCAAATATCAAGGCAAAGGAGTTGGAAAAAAAGAGCCCTAATTTCCCCACATCAGCCTGAGACTTCTTCAGGACTTTGGTATGTCAATTAATCTCTTTGTTTTAATTTGTTTTAAAACCAGGATTTTATTTATTTATTTATTTATTTTAGTCTGGAAGGCTACAGAGATTCTAAATTTAGTAGCATTTGTAAATCCTTTGAGAGGCTTCATTGGTAAGAGTTCTAAATTATTGCTACATACAAATATGGTCTCATTTTCTTAAAGGTTGATACCCTAACAATGTTAAATGAATATTTTAAAGGGACGGGTTGAAAATTAATTTTCTAGTGTTGCACAAGCACACTAAAATTAAGTATGCAGTAACTAGCACAAATTACTTGACTTTTGCAATACTGTGTACTTATACATTTGTCACATCATAAATATCTATTTTTAAATTTAAAAATGACTACATGTAAACCAACACAAACATAATATGGAAAATAGTCAGAGAAAGACAACTTCTACAGTTCATGGAATTATAGGAACCAGGAACCCAACTCTATATGTTGCTTCTGGGAATAAATAAATAAATATATAAATATATATAATAGTTGTAGTCTAAACCTCAGCAGTAAGGATGGTTCACCCTTCTGAAAACTTCCTGTGGTTCTGATTGAACTGCTCCTTTTACCTGTGGTTTACCTCTATCTTTTTGCTGGTAATTTAGGCACTTTGCAGCAGCTTTATTTTGAAGCATTTTTATCTTACTGCGTCCCATTTACTTGGCTTTTTTCAGCTGACTTGTAGCTTCTCCTAAATAAAATCCCTCACACCTATCCACAGCTATCCAGTAATGAATTAATACCTAGAGGGCCTACTTTACATATATATATATATATACACCATTCTTAATTTTCCATCCCTTTCCCTGCATCTTGAAAATTTAGAATGTATGCCTGAGTAGCAGTAGGAGCATTTGATGCTTTACTGAGGTTCATTTCAATTGAATGTAGTGGTTATTTATTTCTGAAGTAGTTCAAAAGACTAGCAAACTCTGTTACCATTAATATATTCTGTGCAGTCTCTATGGAGAGCTCACCAGAGGTTTGATATGATATAAGACAGAGTGACTTTTTCAATAACATGTATTTAGAATATAACAACTCCCTTAAAAGGTTCAGTATTAGCAGGAAAGCCATTTAATCTAGGAGGATATGCTGATTAAAAAACAAATTATGTTTGCAAATTGAGAGGTTTAGGGAAAAAGAATAGAAGTGTCTTAATTTGTGCTGCATGTCAGTGCCACTCCAAGAGTGAAAACATGGGGGAGAAAGGGAAGAAGATTGATTTGGATCAAAAAGAGACACAATAGCCTTCTCATGGGCAATCTCACTGCAGGAAGTAGAAGGATTCCCTATCCATGAAAGTTTCGTTGGACACCAGTACTGTATCCAGGTCTAGGCTCCCAAGTACAAGAGATGGGCATACTAGGAAGAAGACAATAGAGGGCAACCAAGATGATCAAGGGACTGGATCTCTCTGCCTCTCCTCTTTTGAGGAGAGGCAGAGAGAGCTGAGACTGTTCAGCCTGGTCTAGAGGAGGCTGAAGCGGTCCTTATGAACACCTGAAGGGAGGGTGCAAAGAAGACAGGTCCAGGTCCTCTTCAGTGGTGCCCAGTGCCAGGACAAGAGGCAATAAACACAAACCAAAACACAAGAGGATCCATCAGAACATCAGGAAGCACTTAATTGCTGGCACAGGTTGCCCAGGGAAGTGGTGGAGTCACCATCCCTGGAGGTCTTTAAAAGATGTTTAGATATAGAGCTTAGGGATATGGTTTAGTGGAGGACTGTTAGTGTTAGGTCAGAGGTTGGACTCGATGATCTTGAGGTCTCTTCCAACCTAGAAATTCTGTGATTCTGTGACTTTTGAAGATCCCCAAGGAGGGAGACTCCACAGCTTCTCAGCTTCTCAGAAGTTCTCTCCACAGCCCATTCCAATGTCTAACAACCCTTTAGGTAAAGAAGTTCTTCCTAACATCCAACCTAAAAGTCATTGGGACATGGTCCTGGGCAGCCTGCTTCGGTTGTCCCTACTTGAGCAGTGTGTTGGACCTGATGGCTTCCAGAGGTTTCTTCCAACCTACACCTTCCTGTGATTCTGAAGTTTGTTTCTGAAAGGTAGTGCCTAGGGGTAGAGTGAACTATCTTGACTTATACAGGTGATGTTACAGTTTAAGTAGACATAAATGTCATCTAAACCAAGACGTTAGATACTAGGATTGGATGCCAGGATGTACTTCTTTTGAGGTGTGTTTAGTTAATGTTATGCCCTCTGTTACAATTTTATCATGAGTCTTATGCTTTTCAGTGTTCATGTAAACCTTGTTTCTTGGAAGAAATGTAGTGGACCAAATTCTTAGCTTATTCAAAGAAACTAAGATTTTAAATAAAACATTGCTTGTTAGGATTCGTAGTGCTATCTGTCCTCAAGATTTTATCTGGTCTTTTGCCCTTCAGGTTGTAGAGAAAATGCAAAGATCATCATTCTTAGGCCTTCAAATCAGACCAGAAATAAAAATATTCCAATCTATAAAATGTCTTAAAATTCATGAGTTCTTTTCTTTCTTTCTTTTTTTGTTCTTTCTTCCTTTTTTTTTTTTTTTTTTTTTTAACAGTCTCACAGTTTATTGTGCCTACGACAGTACAGTTAAATATAGAATGTTCATTCATTTTATCCAATTGAGTTTTTTATCTGTCAAAATCTTTCTGCTGTTACATCCAGACTTCCATTTAGCTAGCTAACCCCTTTTCAGAAAGACAATCAATGTACAATTTTTATTTGGCACAATGCTATAATTAAATTATTCTCAAAACACTTTTATTTTTAAAATAGAAAGGTATGTCTCATTTGTTGCAACTATGTTCAATGTTGTTTGTAAAAAATATTTTTTCCCTGTGATGCTTTTTTGAAGCCTTACACTCAGCTGAAAATCCACATTTAGCACCTGCTAAGATTTTTTGGACTTCTGAAATTATTTAGAATAGAAAAAGGAAATATTTGGTATGTGTTTAAAAGTGAGAAGTATATAGATCTGCCAGGCTGGTAAACAGCAGGAAGAGCTTCTCACAAGTACTGATAAACATCTGTAGAGAAGAAAATATGTAGCATTTGATGTCATACAGGGGATAACAAAGTTTAGGTAGACAAGACAGGATGCTTTTTTATTCACTTTGTGATATCTGATTCAGGAAATATTCATCTTAGCTGTAAAGTGCTAAGAATGCCCAAGGAAGGGAAAACTAAAAGTTTTATTGCTAAATTGAAGTTACAAATTCAGCCTAGCATAGTCAAGAGTAAAAATCATCTACCTCAATGTGCACGTATTAAAGATCTTTCTAATCTCTACAATATTTTTCTGTTTGATTTTGATACTCTGTTCCTTTCTAAGCTATTAATATTAGTATGCAACTCTTTATTCTGTCACTGAAATTGGGGTCAGTCTCAAAGAGATCTAAGAGACATATCTTCCCTTCCCTTCCCTTCCCTTCCCTTCCCTTCCCTTCCCTTCCCTTCCCTTCCCTTCCCTTCCCTTCCCTTCCCTTCCCTTCCCTTCCCTTCCCTTCCCTTCCCTTCCCTTCCCTTCCCTTCCCTTCCCTTCCCTTCCCTTCCCTTCCCTTCCCTTCCCTTCCCTTCCCCTTAATTGATCTCATATGCAATCTATCCAACACACAACTGAGGCATTAGTAGAATCAATCATGCAGCTGAACTGTGTAAAATGCAGTTTCCTGAACATGGAGGGGAACAACTTCATGCACCAATATATGGGGGCTGACCAGCTCGGGAACGGCTTTACAGAAGAGTACCTGGTGATCCTGGTGGACCAGGAATATACCCTCGCTATAAAGACTAATGGTAATGTGAGCTGCACCAGGCAAAAACAACAAGTTGAGGGTGGAGATCCCCCATACTCAGCACTGGTGAGGCCACACCAGGAGTACTGTGTTCAGGTCTGAGCTCCCCAGGTCAAGAGAGACATGGGCATACTGGAGAGGTTCCAGTGAAAGGCCACAAAGTTATCAAGGGACTGGAGTATCTCACATATGAGGAAAGGCAGAGAGAGCTGGGACTGTTCAGCCTGGAACAGAGGATGCTCAGGGGGATCTTATCATTGTCTATAAATACTTGAAGGAAGAGTGCAAAAAAGATAGAGTCAGGCTCTTTTCAGTGGTGCCCAGTGCCAGGACAAGAGGAAATGGGCTCTTGTCTGAAACTGAAACACAGGAGGTTCTTTCTGAACATCAGGAAACATTTATTTATTTATTTATTTATTTACTGGGTGTGACTGAGCACTGGCACATGTTGCTCAGAGAGGTTGTGGAATCTCCTTCCTCGGAGATGTTCAAAAACTATACTGACATGGTCTAGGCAACCTGCTCTAGTTGATCATGTGTGGGCAGTACGGTTGGATCAGATGACGTCCAGAGGTCCCTTCCAACCTCAACCATTGTGTGATTCTATAAAGTACTATTTTCAGCTGTTTTTATTGATGTTCTATTTCAAAATTTCTTTTTACCCAAGTTTTAGTTTGGGAATTATATCCCACTCAGTTTGAATAAGACTTACAACAAACATGATGAACATCACTCTCCTATGTCTTACTGTCTGAATATGAATAAGAACAAACAAACAGGGAAAGGTTTTTACAGTTGTTTTTGATTAGAGTTGGCTCCAATTCTATTTGAGAAAAATAAATATATGGTAGATTTTTTTTCTTTGAAGTGTTGGGATTCCTTAGTACTTGTCCACAGCACATGGCTTTTGAAAACAGATCACTTACTATAGGGTTTAGGCATACCATCAGAGGTTAACTTTCATTTACTTTATCTTAAAATAAATATCAGTGCCCAGTATCTTTAATGCTGTAGTGATTTATGGTCCTCAGAACAATTTTGCTGTCTTGCCAATAATTCATTCCTACTACGTGTTTTAGGGGAATGTGTTTTAAAACAGAACCTTTTAGATTAAAAGCATCAATTAAATGAGGCAAATGTACTATAATTACAGCAGAGATACATGGATATGTCTCAGAGAAGATTAACTTAAAAGCTAATTCTGAACACTTAAATGTCAGTTTAGTTATTAATGGAGAATTTACTGTTTGTCAGAGATGATGAAATGTTCTTCCTAGCTAGTTATTCCTGTGAAAATTGGAAGGTGATGCATATTTTGCTATTTGCTGTCCTCCTGATTATGTATAGTCCACTCCAATGAGGGTATTCTCTGAAGCTGCCTGATCAGTCTACCTGCCATTTAATGTATGGCATCTCTACTTTGAATGCCACAATAAACAACCTTTTCTGTTCAAGCAGAAATTCATGCTATGTTTATTTCCATTACAATATATCTATCTTTAATTGCTGGATATCCGTGTCATAAACTGTGCTGACTTACATTTCATAAGAATTAGACTCCGTTGTCTGAATATGCAAATAGTAGTATGTGCTACAGTTCTGTAATCTGGTACCCCCCTGATGAGGTAAACAATGTAGCAGTCTGTTTTTACTAGTAGTAGGATTCTGTAGAATACATATTTGACTGGTGTCAGTTTTTATTTCAAGGGTCCAAAGAACTGTAGTAGCAAATCAGTATTTTGAAAAGAAGAAAAAAAGCATTATCAGCTCTTAGTCAAAGTAACTTAGTAGTTACTGGACTCTATTATTAATATTATTATATTATTCCACATCAGTGATTTCCAGTCATTGTGTAACTGATATATTTATCCATGTCCTTTTTCCTCACTGAGTTTCAGACTGTGGATTGTGACATCAATTCCTACTGTTTAGCCTTAAGTTCACAAGATATTGAATTTCATTTCATTTCTATGATTGCTGTCCTCAAGATCATCCAATTTTTCCTATATGAAAGAGGATTTCCAGTTCTTTCCTGTATGGACAATGGCTACAATTCTGTTTAATCGGAGAATCTCATTAACCCACTCCTCCGCTTTGTGCCAACAGCATAAGAAAGCATATTAAAAAGATTTATCTTATGACCAATTCTAGAAAATATCTACTTTAAACCCTCATCAGCCTTGTTCTTTTGTTCTACAAAGTGCTATTTCAGATTTCTTACTCCTTTTTTTATTTCTTTAATAAGTTGAGTACCATAGTGTTATCGTTTTCACCACTGCAGCACTAGCTCAGATGTTTAACGGATACCCAGATAGATAAGGGACACACAACTTTTATGGAAAATGAAAGTTCAGTGTCCTATCAGTGGAAAATTAGATTAATCTCTATTGGTATATCCATTCTCTCTCATTTATTTTTACATCAGTATATCATGATAGACTGTATTTTTTTTATCAGTATGGATGTTAAAATTTGCAAAGAGGTACTAGAATGATAAAACAATTTGATAGATGAAAGGTAAATTTAGAATGTAACATTGCTTTATTTCCTCCCAACAGTAAAACCTGTGGGAGAAATGTAAGAGAGAATACCTGCAGGGTTTCATTTGTGTACTAAGAGGCAGAACTAGAAGTAGAGACCTATAAGGTCTTCCATCAAAAACCTAAATTGAGATGACTGGAATATATTCCTGAGTACATTCCACTGGTGGTCACCTTGTCTTCTTACTCTTGATACATTCCCCACTTTCTTTGCTACTCTCTGGGGCCTAGCCTGATTAGTGATCTGGAATCTGTAGCAGTTAGGCATCTAACTTGATAGCTGTTAGAAAACATACTTCCTGACTTCTGTCATATTCAAGTGTACAGATACAGTACCTGCTATGGTCCTGATAACATACGGATAAAAGGAATGCATACTAATTTTCCTTTAAAAGTAGCCAGCTGAACACATCTAAAAGGAAATCTACTTAAATTCTCTTGTTCAATACACTTTAGCTATTCTTTTTTACTCTGAGGGTGGTGAGGCACTGGAACAGGTTGCCCAGAGAAGCTGTGGATGCCCCATCCCAGGGGCCAGACTGGATGGGGCTTTGAGCAACCTGGTATAGTGGGAGGTGTTGGAATTAGATGATCTCTAATGTTTCTTCCAGCCCGAACCATTCTATGGTTCTATGATATTCTCCCATTTCTCCCTTCTATTTTTTTTTTTTTTTTAAGAAAAAAGAGCAAAGAGGGAAAAAAATACTGAAGTATTTTAATAAGTAGACTTGAGCATTAACTTTAGTTTAGCCCTGACCATTTATGAGTTTCTGACTGCTTCAGACTTACAGCATGAAATCATTACCATTTCAGCCTTTTATTCTGTAACATCACATATATGCAAACTAGTCTTGAAAGGCACATCGCAACCAAAAGATCAGGGGTAGTGCTTTCAATCTGAAGGGAAGCCATTTCAACCAGAATCACATAATTTGCCATTTTTGACTTTTGCTCTTTGCTTACATCAGTTTCTCTTCACAGAATATAAAAATAAACTTTGCACCTCTTTGTGAAGACCCAGACATTTTTTTTTGTTTCCTTTTATCACCATTTCATATCCTTTTCTAACCAGCATCTCAAGAATAAGAATGGGATTGGATGTTGTTGAATATGGAATATTTTTCCCAGGAAATAACAGGCATCACAATGGATGTTTTCTGTGTACCATCATCATAAAACAAGAAGATAAAGGTTTGGAAATAAATGAAGGTGAGCTTGCATGTAAGCTAAGTCAGTTCAAATGATACATATGTGATCTGAAATTAAGTACAGAAGCTGACAAAACAGTGGGCAGCAATGTGGGTAGAATAGAATAGAATAGTTCAGTTGGAAGGGACATGCAGAGATCTAGTCCAACTGCCTGACCACTTCAGGGCTACCCAGAAGTTCAAGCATATTCTTGAGGGCATTGTCAAAATGCCTCTTGAACAGGCATGGGACATCAATCACCTTTCTGGGAAGCCTGTTCCAGTGTGTGATCATCCTCATGGTAAAGAAATTTTTCATAACATTCAGTATGAACCTCTCCTGGCTCAGCTTTGTGCCATTCCCACGTGTCCTATCACTGGTTACCAGGGAGAAAAGACCTACGCTATCCCTCCACTTCCCCTCCTTGAGAAGTTGTGGAGAGCAATGAGGTTGCTTCTCAGCCTCCTTTTCTCCAAACTAGACAAAGTGTCCTCAGCCTCTCCACATAGGACATGTCTTCCAGCCCTTTTACCAAGTTTGTTGCCCTCCTTTGGACACTTTCAAGTACCTTAACAACATCTTTATATTGCAGATCCCAGAACTGCACACAATATTCAAGGTGAGGCCACACCGATGCTAAACATAGTGAGAGAATCACCTCTTTTTCCCAGCTGGTTATGCTGTTTTTAACACATCCTAAAATGCAGGTCATAAAACAGAAGCAGAAAAACATTTGTTAATGTGGACTTCAATATAAAAAATCTTTTCTTCCTTCTCTGAATGTGCTTTTGGGGTGAATTCAAATTGTTTCTCAGTACCAGCTGCCTGGGGACACTGCCTGACCTGGTATCAATCAGCAATTGGCTAACAAAAATCAGCAACAAATGGAGACCAGCTGAACTCACATCTTTATTAATTAATTGAATAACAAGAACTTTATTCAGATTAATTTTATTAGCAGAACTCAGATAATTTAGCACTTTGAATAGAAAGGAAGGTTTATGCAAGTCGTGATATATGTGACTTAGTGAACCTCCTATTGGATTTCTTGTATTTCTCTCTAGTGCTCCAATGCACACCATAAAAAAAGATCTACCTGTTCCCCAGAGAGTTTTCAGAGAGAGGTCTGTTTCTAGGTAAAGCAGGATAATAACATTCCTTGTTTTTTGTCCCATGAACTAACTGTAAATGAATGTAAACAGGTCTGGGAAGAAATCTATTCCTACATTAGATTTTCTATTTTTATTTTTAATAGTATTAATTGTTGTTTGGGCTGTTTGCATTTTGTGTTTTTCACTGAAGTTGACATCTGTGTGCTTTACTTAGTCATCAGACAAAATTCCCTAAGACATTTGGCTGCTTCTACAAATAAGCACTAAAAATATTCAGAAATTTTTCTCAACCTAGCGTGTCTGTTGACTATATGCACTACTTTAAGACTTTTGTAAGCTTACAGAAATAGTTTCAGTGGAAACTTCTTTGTGAACTTTCTGTTTAATACAGTTATCGTGACCTCTCTCTGCAGCTGCCATATCTGTGCCCTGCTACAGAATACAGGTCAGGGAAAAGGATGTGGTGATATTGGCTTCCCGAGGAAAGGAGAACCCCTGTCACAAGGTAACTGTGTCATTCATGTCATTCAGTGATTTCTTTAGATAAGGAAAATTGCAAGAAAATTCCTGCACTGTGAAGGACGAGGTAAATAATTAATTCCAGCTGGAAGGTAGCTACGAGAAAAACTTTTATTTATTTATTTATTACAGAAAAATGTTCTGTTACTTTTGTAGCTCATCTTTATGAAATTTTCCTTCTGTCTGCATTTTATGGTTGCACTATTTGATTACAGAAGCTAACTGCTTGTGATCTTTAAATAGAGGTTGAAATAAACACTTTAATTCTGCTTTTAGAACAACTTTTTTTTTTTTTCTTCTGATTCTTCTTGCATACCTAATATTCTTTCTTTTACACTGTAACAGTATTCTTTTTGTTTGATTGATATTCTTATGAAAGTAGGATTACATCAGATGTCTTTTTAGGAAGCTATACAACTATAGGCAATGTTTCCAGTAATTACAGTTCAGTCAAATGAAAAGTAGAAAATCATGACAAAGTGTATACAAAATGGGACTTAAAAACAAGTAAGCAAACACAAAATATGAATGCACAGTTCTCTCTCTTTTTTTTTTTTGGTCATTATTTAAGTTCTTTCATCACTGTTAACTGAACATACTGTTCTGTCAGATGACCACACAGTCCTAGAAATAGAATTACATTTCTTGTCATTTATAACTACAAGTCAATTAATAGTACTGAATTTGGGTAGTACTGAACATTCTATCTCCATAGCTGCAGAACGTAATATATATTTTTTTCAGAACTCATCAGATGAGTCTCTAGATGAATCATATCTAGGAATATTCAGTATATTTTACCCCAGTTTGAAGCAAACAAAACCTTTGAATTCTTCCTTCTGGTACTACAGTAGATGTGGGAGAACCATGCAAGAAATAGATCCAGTCCTGTCTGTGATTAATCCATGGCATATTTTTACAGGAGGGAGAAGTGAATTTGGAAGCAAGTGGCAAAAAAAGCTTGCCTAAAATATTAGGAGCAAGTACATAAACTGCATTTACAGATGTTTCTCCAATATAGGAAAGCTTCAATCAAACTAATATTGCAAAAAAATTGTATTTATGCATCATTTAGGAAGACAGAAGGTGTCATCATTAAGAGTTAGTTAGCAAAGAGTTAAACCGGTTGGAGAAATGAAAAGCATTTGCACTAACAGCACAGTTGTCTTGCTTTGATTCTGTTTATGCCTCTGGAAATGTCTAGCAGGCTTGCAGGCAATGGAAAGAAATGTGATTTATAATAGATATAAAAAGCAAAGTTCCACCTTCAAGCTTGAGGGAAGGAAATAGGATTGTGTCTGAACATAAACCTACTTCACAATTCATGCTTTGTTTCTTCTCATGCAGTCCCATTGGCATCAATGTGTGGAAGTTACCTTATAACTGGTTCCTGCAAACTGTGATTTCCTTTAGAGATGAAGCTGTTATGCAGCTGAACAAATTCCTGTGTAAAGGGAAAATACTTGTTTCTCTTGTACTGACATTATCTGGTATATTGTCACTGTATAAATTATAGCTCCTTCCATAAACTGAGTACATGAGGAAGGTCCACAGAAGCTGGGCTGCATTGCAGAACTCACAAGTTATGATCATTGTCAGATGGTGTAACTCTTGATTCAGGACTAAAAAGAGTCAGTAGGGTCTTGCCACTGATCAATGATTTGCAGTTGTAGACTTAAATCAAATTCAAAAGCCACCTGCTGGTGCATCTCTTTTGAGAAGATGTCAATCCAATTAACTGTTAAGAGGTTCTGTGCTTGAAATATGAATGCATTTAATCAGTCTTATTTCACTGGTACATACATATTGAAGCATATTCTAAGAATAAAGCTACAGATCGCTGTTTAAAAATAATTATTAAAGTTGTTATAATTCTGAATTATTTACCAAAATTATGTCTATATGCTGAATGGGTACTTGAGAGGTAGGAATAACAAATTAGAGAGGTATAAACTACAAAGGTTTATTTTTCCAAAGTTCTTTAGAATTTAGACTAATCTCTTGTATACTATTTGTATGTAGGTTACGTAGTTTCTACACTAAAAAAGTATGAGGAAGAATAAATGCACATGAGGAAGCAGTGTAAAAAATCCTGAGTCCACAGAAGTTAATGACAAAAATACAACTGACATCAATGGGATAACAATTTCATTCACTACACTTTCTAGCTTCAATGGATGTTTGTGACTAAATCTTGCTGAATAAAGAATAAAAATGGAAAATTGGTATTTAGGTTTTAAAAAAATATTGAAGTGGTTGAAGTGTGAAATTATATTTCACATGTTCTGGTCGTCAAAATTCTGAAACATTTCAACCAGTTTTATCACTTTATACGTTGGCAAGGAGATGTTACCGTTTAAATGTTACAGCTACATTCTTAGCTGAGATATCTTTGGAAGAGATTATCAATGAATATTTATTTATTTATTTATGGGAATAAGATATTTGGAACATTGTGGAAAAAACACATTTTCAGGAAAGAAATACTAGCAGAAAGAGATAGTTAAAAGCATAAAAGCAAAACAACTAAAATAAACAATATGCTCTGTTACTCAGAGGCCTGAAAAACAGACTGTATACCCATTTTAATGCAGTTTTCTTCAGAAATAATCTAATGATTTTATTGGAGCAAGTCCTAAAACATGATTCCAGAAGCCTCTTTCTGTTCTGCGACCCCCTACATGTTCTGCAAAATCATGTCTCCCAAGACACAGCAAGATCAGTCTGGTACACAAGAATGGGAAAATGTCTTATGAGGGAACATATGGGAAATAAAAATGAAGTCAGCTTCTGAGACTTTCTCTAGCAAAGTAACCACTGTTCCTTGTGAAGTTGAAACTATAGCTGTCTTGAACTGGAAAGAAAGCTTTAAAAACATGGAGGCAGAGATGTAGCAGTTGCCTATAACCTTTTATTCTCTCCATCTGTATACAGACAGATTACTTTGCAGGAGAGTTAAGAAAAATACTGGAGATAACATGGACTAATGTTTGCATACACAGAATTTCTGCTCATATTTTTACCAGTAACAGAAAGCATGTGTTCAGATGCCAGATATTTGAAAAAGATAGTTATGATGAAAACAAGAAAACAATTACAGCTGAAAACTTTTATAATTATAAAATAAAGAATCTGGTCATCCCCTAGTCTCACAGCCACAGTCTGTTCACTGTAAGCACTGTGGGAGGGCCACTCAGTTTTGGAATAGAGAAGAGTTAAATGTGTGGATATGAGACCTGCTGTTCTCATATAGACATCAAGGCCAGGAAATAATATATTCAGTAATATTTTTTGTGTATCTCACGAGCTAATTGTAAGCAGTATAAAATATCTTTCCATTAGTCCAATAGTCTAAATTCATTGTGTGAACATAGACACCAACTTTGAATTACAAGTATTTCAAATACAAGCTTGAACTTGGCTGCTTACAGCTTGATTTCTATAGTAAAATTACGAACAATTTTCCAAAGATCATGGGAGTCTGGGGAGGTCCCTGCTGACTGAAAGCTAGCCAGCGTTATATCCATCTACAAAAAGGGCATGAGAGAAGACCCAGGAAACTACAGACCTTCTGGTCTCACTTCAGTCTGTAGAAAAATTATGGAGAAAATTGTCCTGGAGGATGTTTTAAGGCACTTAAAGAACAAAGATATTACCAGGCATAGTCAACGAGAGTTTACCGAGGGAAAGTCCTGCCTTGATAAAATGATAAATTTGATCTCCGTTTAGGATAAGGTCACCTGCTTGGTGGATGAATGGAAGGTGGTGCATGTAATCTTTCTGGATTTCAGTAAGGTTTTTGATACTGTCCGTCTAGACAAACAGTCCACCCCCATGAGATAAACAGGTTCACACTACACTGGATGATGAACTGTCTTGATGGCAGAGCTCAAAGTGTTGTAGTAAATGGAGCTGTATCTGGCTGGTCACCAGCAGTGTTCATCAGGGTTCAATTCTAGGGCCAGTTCTGTTCAATTTTTTTATCAGTGATCTGAATGTAGGAATGGAATGCATCCTTAACAAGTGTGCTGGTGATACTAAACTGGGAGGTGCTGTTGACTCCCTGGAGGGACAAGAAGCCTTTCAGAGTGATCTAGATAATCTAGCAGAGGTTCAGACTATATAGAAAGAAAAATTTCTTTTCCATGAGGGTGGTCAAACACTGGAACAGATTTCCTAGCAAGGTGGTTGATACCACTTAGCTGCCAGTGTTCAAGAAGTATGTCAATAATGCATTTAATAATATGCTTTAACTTTTGTGTAGCTGTGAAGTGGCCAAGCAGTTGGACTTCATGATCTCTGTAGGTCCCCTCCAACTGAAGTCTTCTGTTCTGTTCTGTGCTATTATAAATTGCTAGGTAAGCATTGACTATCATATAATGAAGACAGAGACAGATCTTCATGTGCTGTATAGAGAACTAAAATACTGAAAGGTAGAAGTATAAATGTTAGTGTTATCATTTATGTGAAGAAAACATGTTATAAAATAATTTTAAATAATGCAATTTCTGTTAGATTATAAGTGGTATATCACGCATGTCATGTAAAAATTGACTGATTCCATTAAGTTTTTGTCCTGTAACTAATGGATAGATATCAGTGGAGTATTGTGGTAGGTTGACCTTAGCTGGTTGCCAGATCCCTCCTCAACAGGACAGGGGGGAAAAAATAAGACAAAAATAACTCACAGGGCAAAATAAAGGGATCACTTACAAATTACTGTCACAGTCAAAACAGACTCTCTTTGCGCAAATTTAAATTGATTTATTACCAATTACAATGCACTTGGATGGTGAAAAATAAAGACAAACGCTGGAATACTATCTCCCATTTTTTTCCCCCCAAACTCATCTTCACTCCTTCATTCCAGCTCCTCTACTTCCCTCAACCCAAGCAGTACAGGAAATATGGGGAATGGGTGGTTTTGGTCAGTTCATAACCATTACTGTCTGCTACTCACGCTTTTCCAGGATATCTTTGGTATCCTGCTCTGTAGATGTGTTACTTTTGAATCTAAATTTCTTGAACACAAGTTACACAATATATAACAATTCTGGTCTACATTTTCTAACATTTTTATCAGGTGAGAGGGTTGTTGCACACTGGAACAGGCTCCCCAGGGAAGTAGTCACTGCACCAAGCCTATTGGAGTTTAAGAAGTGTTTGGACTGTGCACTTAGTCACATGGTCTGAATTTTTGTGTTGGACTTGATGATCCTTATGGGGCCCTTCCAACTCAGGATATTCTATGATTCTATGATTCTAGGTCATTATAGATACTGGATCCATTGTGTTTTCAAATTCTGCTTTTTTTTTTTTTTTTTTTTAATTGTATTTCTGTTTTTTTTTGTTTTGTTTTGTTTTGTTTTCGTATTCATGAATTCATACTTTTTTATTCTCTACTTAACTTAGTGGCCAGTTACTGCCGTTGCAAAGATGATACAGACCTGAGGAAATTTGCTCTCCCTTTGTAAAGTGTGACAGACACAATAGTTTACCACAACCAATTTGAATGTGCCAAGGTGACAGCCATTTCCCTTGTACAGATCTATAGTATTGATCCAAACTTGAGGCCAAGAAAATGCATAAAAACACTTAAACTCCATAGACAGAAAATCAGCAGATCCTGAAAAGCAATTCACTAGTTTCATCACCAGTTTAAGGAACTAAGTGGCCAGGAGACTGTTGAGATGAAAACCTATCATCTAAAGTTTCAGATTTCCAATCCAAAGTTAATAGCTTCAGTCAATGGAGACAACTAGTCTCTCAACTAGAAAGTTGAAAAGTCACAGAGTTGAAGGAAAACAAAGGTAAGTATCTTTATTTTGTAGTAGCCTAAAATAAGCATCAACCATTAGATCAGAGAAATTAATATAACTTTTGATAGGAATTTTCACAATATTTAAATTATTTATATATATTAATGAACAATTTGCCTGCATGTGTATAGTGCAGATTGTTGTTTGTTTTATAGGTGTACATACATATGGATATATCTGCACATAATCAAAAACATGATCAGACTTAAAAGGTATTGCCGTGATAGGATGCCTGTCTGTAAAGGATTAGGCACTGGCTATGCTGACAGTTTTGTGTCACAGTAGAAATAGAAGCCACCTCAATTTAATCTCATCCTGGGGACAGTTACTACAAAATTATCTGTTTTTCTGTCTATAGGAATTTCTTAAATTCTACATAGAATGTAGAATGACTTGAGTATTATGAATTCATATGAGGGCAGTTGCTAAAAAGATTAAAAAAAACCCTGTCCTTTTCAAGAGGAAATTCCATTCATCTTGAAATATTGTAAATAATACAGAGAAAATCTACCCCCTGACCCAATGCTAAAGTTTCAATAAAGAAAAAAAAGTCTGAACTCTTCATAGGCATTCATACAATCAGTACAGTAATCTTAATCTGTAATCCTCATGTGATGTAATCTGCTTTGGTCTTTCAGAAGCAGTCATGCTAGGTCAGCTCATTTCAGCTATGGTTTGGGTTTGTTCTTTTTAATTCTACTAACAGATAATTGAGAGGGAAAAAATAAATAAATTAGATTAAAAAATACTAGACTGGATATTACAAAGCTTTCTCCCATCAATGAATTTAAGAGTCGGCTGAAGTTGGCAAATAATTTGGCAAAGCTATTATGAAGAAAAAAACAAAACAAAACAAAAAAAAAAAAACACAAAACACATTTTGCTAGTTATAAAAGAAAAATAAGTGTTATATAAATTGAATATAACACTGATAAAAACAGTCCATCCAAATATGTTGCTAACTAAATGAGAAATCCCAGCTCATTTCCTAAGCTTGCTTGAGGAATGGTAGTTGTCAAAGAGGTTAGACAACAACTTAGACAGAAAGGTAAGCAGCTACTGGCAGCTGTCTAGAATTCAGTTTATGCGTGTGAGTGTGGGGCATGTGGCAAAAGGTTTTGGGATCAGAGCCAGCTATGTTTTAAATCCTTTTGTTCACGTGCTGTCTGTAAGTATATTGCTATTAGTTTTCTAAATTAAAAAGGATTATGTGAAACATTACATAATAAAATAGCCAAGGACAATCAAAGGGAATAGCACTATGGTATATCTGAAAATAATGGCTTTCTTTGTAAAATATATCTTGATTAGACTAAACCTTATATAAGAGGGTTATGTTATAAAACAGTATGTGGATTCAAATGACTGGAATCACTGATTTTGCAATCTGTGTTCAGTATTAAGAGCTAGACAAAATACTCAGTTGCACCAGGGAGGATATGAAGAGATTAGAGAGACCAATATATCACAGACTAACCTCTTTGCTCTAGACATTCACAGGGACACAGGCAATTCTCATTCCACTACTACCTGGAGACACATGCTATGAAGACAAAAAAATCAAGATTGCAAGGAAAGCTGACCTTTAAGGTAAGCAATTCTTCTATTAGTCATAACTTTTCATGCTGAGTACCATTTCTATACTGAATTGTGAATGTAAGTACTATTTATGTACACATATGCGTATACATATATATATACACACACACACACACGTACACTACTTCTCAGGTGCTGAACAGTTACTAGTAGCAAATTCATATTTTGATAATTTGTTCTACATCTCCATAGTGGAGTTCCTAAATGATGGTACTTTTCATCCCAAATTTTTTTTTAAACTGTGAAAAAGAAAGATACTTCTAGCAAAGTTGTGAAAGTCAGTATGTTATTAGAAGTTGTTAATTCTTTGAAAAAAAATATCAGAAGTCCAGACTGGTACATAAAAATTGTGTACTAGAAAACAAATAAGCAATGCAAATATTTTTTATCTTCATAGATGTTAAAGGGGGCAGTAGTCCTGTATAATGTAATCTCTCATAATCCAGTGTTTTATAAAACGGTTAATAGTAGATAAGTTATAATTAAACACCATTTGTGTGGCTCTTTACTTGTCCTAGTGGGAATTATTGTCAGGTACATTACTTAGCATTTTGAAAATTATACTAAATTCTTAGGGTTAAACTAAACTTTCTGTTAGTGGGTTACCTTTTTCTGTCTGTGTTCTCTAACAAAGGGATCAGAAATTATGTGAGGGCTTCATAGCTATACACAAACAATTAAAACGTAACTTTATGTTATTGAGAGAGTGTTGTTTTTTGGGGTTGTTTATCAACAGCAAAATAATTGTCTTTAAAACTTTTATTTGAGAAATAGAGAAGGTAAAGAAAGGACAATTAAGAGGACAAACAAGATTATGAACAAAAACTAAAGAAAAATAACTTCAACCCTCCTATTGCAGTTTTAACTGTTGTGTGTTCTTTTCAAGTGCACACAGAAGAATACTATCCAATTAGTCATACTGGAAATCCTACTGTTTTGAAATGCAAAAACAGTACTTGGAAACAGTTTCATGTACTTGGAAAAATTAATCTTAAAAATACTGTGAAGTAAGGTATTTTGATCTTTTGGGAATTAGTGTGATCCTCACTGTTGAAGATATCTGCTAATTCTAGAAATTTGTAAGATCTTGATGATCTAGTGAAAAAGTGTTCTATTTGCAGTTTATTGTATCAATGAAGTAGTAAATTTGTATCACAAATTCATTTTTGATCCAATAGTTAAGGGTACCAAGCCTTACAGAGCTGACAATTAATTTACAGTTTTCTTCAATACAAATATAAAATGAGAATTCTTCAACAAAAATCAATAAAGGATGACTGACAAGAAGGGGAGTTTGGAATTGAACAGGCCTTTGAGACTCTTCTTTTAATGCTGTATACAAACCCAATGACTGTGTAAGAGATGGCTTATTTTAATTTTTTTTTTTTTTTCCTCAAGCTCCCCATGATTTTGCTTGGTGTCTATATCTGAGAGGGAGGATAACTCCTCAGCTGATGAGTTAGCTGAAGGAATAAATACAACAAATAAGGAATTTTTGTGATCTCTACAGTAGTAGAGAAAAGGTTTCCGTCAGCTGAAGAATTCAACAAGTCAATAGATTTACAAGAGGCAACTGCGTCAAGAACCTCTGCTAAGGAGCTAGGAAGGGACTTAGCTGAGAAGGGGTATGAGCCTTGAGCCAGGAATATGTAAAACAAATAAAATACAAAAATGGCTAGAAGTTCAAACATGACACTACTGGAGATTGTTACACCTTGGTCTCTTAAGAGTTTTAATTTACTTCTCTGGAGTTGTTTCTGTTATTTTCAGAATGTTTAGGTCTTGTATGCCTAGTTAATAACAAACATACTAGAATTTGTCACTAAATATTGGCATGTAAATAAAACTGGTAGAGATTTATCTGGTTTTTTTTGTTTTTTTTTTTTTTTTTTTACAGAGACAAATAATTCAGTTTATAGGGCTTTTCTTTCATTATGTTTTTACTGCAGGCAAATTCAGAAAGTATGCTGCTGGGACATCTAAAAAACCATTTAAAATACATTCTAGAAAGATGAATCTTAGAGTTAAAAAACAGTTTTCTAGGTCAAAATGAAGAAAATGAAAGAAGAAAATGAATGAAACATCAGTTTATTTAGTATAGATCCTGTAATTTCCCTATATCATTGCATAAACCCTATATCATTGCATAATTTTTATGATAAATGTTTTAGACTTCTCTACAATCATAGGACAGTCAAAGATGTTGTGGTAGTAGGCAAAGCTTGGAACTGAATAAGGTCATACCCTGCCTCTCCAACCAGAACCTGGGGGAGTGCTGTGTTGCTCTTTAATTCTCTTCCTTCTGTGGCTTCTGAGTTATAATTTATTTTTACATGTATTTTTGTAAAGTTAGTGTGGGTGTTAAGGGAATAATAGATATAAGGAATGATGACTTGTAGATACTTCAGGGCAGGGGAGGAGGAAGAAAGAGACAAAAGGAGAAAGAAAGGACTGGTGTGGGAGAGAATATTTGCTTGTTTCATCTGGAATTGTGGGTTTCTCTGTCTTCATATCTTCAGAATTTCTTTGCGTGAATTAGTCCAAAAACTTAAGGAACTGTTGAGAAACATCATTAAATCTGCTACAACTCTAAGCATCCCTGTGCTATATGAGGGAGCTCTGTTAATACAGAAATTCTGTTTCTGTTGGTGAGAACTGATCTGAGAGACTCAAATCTATGGGTGCAATAGAAAAAACAGTTGAGACTGAGTAGGTGAGGTTTACGTTCAACAGGATTAGTATATATTAAAAAATTTAACAATTCATTATTTAGCTATGTATTTACCTAGATACTCTTCTTTATGTAAGAATCAGGCTGATAAGGGAAATGAGTTTTATTCATAGTGTGTTTGCTGGTGTTCTATAGTCTAATGTCTGAAGTGACTGCTTTTCTGTTACTACTGCTTTGGGAAACTGTACAGTAGATCATAGGCATGTCTGTGAGTACAGTGCTATATCATTGTGAAACAACAAGCTTCTTAACAGTATCCCACTCATCTATTGGACCATAAAGGAGTCTCCATTGTTGGAGCTACTCAGAAGCCACCTGGATGTGGTCCTGGGCAACCAGACCCCCAAAGATCCCTTCCAACCTCAACCATTATGAAATTATTTGATTCTGTGAACCTTCCAAAAATCCTTTAAAAACATGCTTCTGCCACCTAGTCCATGAGTAGCTTGATCATTTTTTCAGACATATTTCCTTCTACTTGGAACAGCTCATGCAGTCTTTTCCCTCCCTGCCCTGAGCTGTTAGAAAATCATAGAATCATAGAATTCACAAAGAATCATAGAATCAAAGAAATCACAAAGTTTTTTTTTTTTTTTTTGTGAAGCCTAGAATTAATTCTTTAATCTAGTTGTTACTTGCATTAGACATCTAGTCCAGGGACTTGGACTGTAACAGAAGAGAATGTTTTTAAGAACAGTTTGTAAGCTTTACCTTTCAAGAAGGCACTTAAACTGAGTTTCAGTTTAAAGGCATGGAGAAATAAGAATTTGAAGCAAGCTGGTTGGCTATCTTTCTGCAATTAATGGAAGTTTACACCAAGTTAATTAGCTTTCTGAGGTATACACTCCTCTCCCCTTGAGTCATGTGCCCATGTGTAGGTGTGTAATGCCATTAACTATGCCTTACAGTATCAGACATTCACACGTGGCTGGCATATATAACTGAGGATTTATAGAAGACCTGCATCTCTCTGCATTGTCAGGTGAAGCCTAAATGAAATATAACATGTTTATGCAACTGAATCCCATCTTTTGTTCACCTGACTCCACCTTTATGATTTATGAACTGGCTCACCTCCAACTACAATGGGAGGTTAAACACTCAGCTGACGTGTAGAGTCTGTATGTAGGTAATTAAATGTCGGCATCCCAACGTAACTAAATCCTACACTAGAATCCAATTGCTTAGTAGAAAAACACGGAGAAGGATTCTCATTACTTGAATGTTTCAGTAGACAGCAAAAACTGTTAAGAGAATTAGACTCCAGGACCCAAGGGAGTTTTCCTCCCAGTCCACTGGAGTTAAAGCTACCGTGGTTCCCACCCAGTAATGTGAACAAGCGTGTGTTATCCCAACACACACCCTTATTCACTCCTTTAGTACAGACATGTCAAACAGATGATCACAGACAGGAAGATAGTGCCTTTCTATATGTGGCTGTGTTGGGTCTGTCTGAGCTGGAGTCACCTTTTCCCTGCAGCAGCCCACACAGTGCTGTACTCTGCACTCGTAGCTGGAACAGCACTGATATCACTCCAGTGTTGTGTCTATTGCTGTGTAGTGCTGGCACAGCATCAGGACTCCTTCTTAGCCCCCAAGAGCCAGCAGGCTGGGGGTGGACAAGTGATGGGGAGGGGACATTGACGGGGCAGCTGACCTAAACCAACCAAAGGGATATTCCATAACACCTGATGTCACACTCAGCAATAAAAGGGGGGGCTCTTGTGGGGGAGGGGGCTGTTCCTCCTGAAAAACCACTACGCGTTTGAGGCCCTGCTTCCCAGGACGTGGCTGAACACCGCTCGTTGATGGGAAGTAGAGAATAATTTTTTTTCCCTCTTTCTCTGTGCTTCCGCGTAGACTGATTGTTTCTTTTGTTTCTTTTTTTTCCTCCCCATTCCCTTTCCCTTTAATTAAACCTTTCTCATCTCAAACCTCGAGTTCTCTGTTTTGTATTTTCTCCCTCTTCCTCTTTGAGGAGAGGGGGAGTGAGAGAGCGGTTGTGGTGGAGCTCGGCTGCCCACCTGAGTAAAACCACCACAGCGGCATACATACAACAAGTAAAAACATGAAAAAAGGGCTTGATCCTGTTCTTACATGCCAGATAATGAAGTTCAAATTAGCATATCACACAAACACCCTCACACCTGTGATCCACACAGGTCTCTTATAACTAGTCCAGATCTATAGATTATATAGATCTATGGTAGTAGGCAGTATCCAGCCTTGAGATGTACTTGACATTTAGCCCATCTTGATGTTAGCTATTGTCTTTCACACAAAAAAAAAAAAAAAAAAAAAAAAAAAAAAAAAGTGTACTTACTAAGAAAAATAGTAAGGAATGCAGAGTAGTGAAATGGTAGCTCAGATTGTTGTGGTGAGGCACAAGGTTTGACCAAACAAAAGTACTCACTGGCAGCCTGTTTACATGTAACTGGCCATATTTTTTTTCTCCCTCCTTTCTGTATTCCCATGTTTTTGTTCCCTATCAGCCTTGATCCCTTCCTTTCCCTGCTGTTGATCTTTCCCCTAAGTGTCCCATGTAAAATTTTGCATATTTCCAAAGTCCACCTCAAACACTCTATAATAATTATTTTTCTCATCACCCTCAATACAATCTTGTCTCCATTCTTACAAGTTACAAAGCTTTGGTTTAACCTCTTTGTCTTGGTTTCAGCTGGGATAGAGGTAATTTTCCTCCTAGTAGCTGGTATGGCACTGTGTCAAGATAAGAATAATGCTGATAATACACCAATGTTTGAGTTGTTACAGAGTGGTGCTTACACAGAGCCAAGGACTTCACTGCTTCTTGTGCTGCCCTGCCAGCGAGGAGGCTGAGGGTACACAAGGAGCTGGGAGGGGACAGATCCAGAACAACTGACAGATCCAGAACCTCGCCAAAGGGAGGTTCCACACCATGTGGTGGATAATTAGTATAGGGTGGCTGGCCAGGGTGTGGGCTGGGACTGCAGCTTGGGGATGGGATGGGCATTGGTCAGTGAGCAGTGAGCAATTGCATTGTGCACCTGTTGCTTTCTACATTCTATCATTTATCATCATCATCATCATCATTATGTTCCTTCCTTTTCTGTCCTGTTAAACTGTCTTTACCTCAACCTGCAAGCTTTTACTTTTTTCCTCCCAATTCTCTCCCCAATCCCACTGGCTGGGGAACATGAGCGAATGGCTGTGTGGCACTGAGCTGACTGCCGGGTTAAACTACAACACTCTTCAGTGTTCACTGCACAGATTTGTTTGAGTGGTTTCTTCATGGACCATTCATTAGTGACCTAAGTGTTCTGGTCTTTCTTATGGTCTGCATTGCCTACTGCTCATTAAAATAGTTTTGTGTATCAGCATGCTCAGTTTATCACTTCTCCTATTTCTTGACTTTGCCTTTTATGTTGAATAGTGTTAATGACATATCATTACAAAGCAGATGCCCTTGCATTCTGGGTGTCCCTTATATATATATAAAGGAAGAAATGGAAAAGAGATAAGTTATCCAAAGATCCAAAGAATGATAGCTGTCTTTTAAGCTCAGAAACAAAGATTTAGCGTAGAGAAACGAAAACCAAAACCAAAACCACTTCATTAAGAAAGAAACCAACTGTGTCTCTTTTTTATCAGTTTAATTTTAATTTGGAATTTGATTGGTTTACGCATTGGGATATATGAAATAGCACTATGTACAGCAGTGGAAAGCAAGAGTTTGCATTCTGGAATGAAGGCAAGTCTAACTCAGCAGGACTTATTGAAAGTATGTATGAGTTAGCACAGATTTGACTAGCTGATGGCCTAAGTAGCTAGTGGCTTCTTTGTGATATCATATTTATACAGTTTTCTTACCTAAATTAATACCTATGTGTGTCTTATGTAGTGATGAATTAGTTTGAGAATATCTGCACAGAAAATCAACAGATGTTTTTATAGACCTCACTACTCTAGTGGTATAATTTACATAAACCTGAAGAGATATACTTCATGGGATAAAAGCTGATGTTTATTTTGTATGGAATGAGAAATATTTGAGCATTAAAAATTCTGAAAGCATTAATTACTCCCTGCTGCTAGAGTAAGTGTCACTATCCCCATATAACAGATGAGCAAGCCTCCTAACCAAAGGAATGCAGTCATTAACTTCTAGTAGCTACCTATGGATTTTCCTGAGGTAAACAAAGACCCTTTAACAGCAGGAAGTCTTGGCTTCTAAAGTCCTGAATCAGCTTTTAGGCTGACCTACTTGGTGATGAAAAAGAGACTGCTTTTCTCTCTGATGAGAAAAGCCATTGCAACATGTTTAATTACCTAAAGAAGTAGTATTATTTTTAGAGTTACAGAAAATTACTGAGTATAGGAAACATGAGTTTTTTGGGAAAAAAATGATTTTATAGCAGTTTATTTCATTACAACAAAACTCTGGCACACAGTCAACTTTATTTATTTATTTTTTTAAGTTAATGGAAGTATAGTATGAGAAGTTCTTTCTGAAATAGAGGTTATATTACATTCAAAGGTATTGCTGCACAAGTTATAAGATTGTAATGAAAGCTGCATGTAGGAGTGGTAAGTATTGTATAAAAAATGATATTTTATATTTGAAGGTACTGGATGCTATGCACTAGCATGGTGTCCCGTGTGATGTTAGAACTACGTTAAATGAGATAAAGGTATTGTAGTATATACTCCACTTCATGCTCTTCCGCTTGGGAACCAATGACACTGACAAGGAAGATCATGAGATTAGCAAGAGGGAATAGAGGGCTCTGGTGTCTAGGGATGAAGGGCGCAGGTGCTATTGTCCTCAGTTCTGCTGCTGAAGGGAGAAAGCTTGGGTAGGAGTACGTGCTTGTTTCATGAGATCACTGGGATGTCTGAGATTTAGCGGACTCACATGCCTGGCATGCTGAGACAGATGGATACAAAGTCTTTAAGAAAGACAGACAAATCTGATGAGAAAGGGGATTGCTGGTAATGTGAAGGAGCAGCTTGATAGTATGAAGTTCCACTGTAGTATGGGCAGCAGCGTAGTTGAGAGTTTGCAGGTCAGGATCAGAGGAAAAAGACAGTAAGGGTGACATTGTGGTGGGAGTGTGTTACACACCCTTTGTAAACAGTGGTCTGTAGGAGAAAATAGAGCCTTACTAATCCCTGAGATTCCTAGTAAAAGGTTGAAAAGTAATTAAAACAATTTGAAAAAAAAATAAATAAAAATTAAAAAAAAATCTGATTGGATACAAGGTTGCCCAGAGAGACTGAAATCTCCACTTTTAGAAATACTCAGAACTTGACTGAAAAAGACTCTGAGCAACCTAATCTATGTTAGCCTTGTTTCAGGAGAAGGATCAGACCAGGTGACCTCCAGAGTTTCCTTCCCGCCCATTCTAAGACTATATTTGGACTAAGATGAAAATCAAGGCATTAGGGATGTATCTTTGCTTTTGTGTATTCCTCTATGACCTAGGAGCTACTTCTAGCATCAAGAACTTTTTTTGTCCTGAATGTCTGTACTTTCTGGGATAAAGAGTGGTGTTTATTTTG
The DNA here is from genome assembly GCF_965140915.1 of Aythya marila. NCBI lineage: Eukaryota > Metazoa > Chordata > Aves > Anseriformes > Anatidae > Aythya > Aythya marila. Next base: position 197,837,680 of record NC_139042.1, on the reverse strand, counting down.
CATGTAGTAAGCAATATCTAAAACACATTCTAAGCAGCATTTAATAGGTTAATTTTTTTCTCTTTGATTGTACCACAGAGCCAGTTAGTATCTCATGTGTCTTTAGTATGGTCAACAATGCATCACTCACTACCTGATTCATACAGTAAAGCAGGTTTCGTCTCCAGAATCCCATTGTAAGTAATTTTTTTGCACAAAATCAAGCAAACTATTTTTTTTGGTGTCCTAATGAATATTAACACTGCACCACCACCAAGGATTATTTAATTTAGATGGTAAAAACAAACAACAAACAACAAACAAACAAAACAATAGATTGTGTTTAAAGTCAAAGCCTGTGCTTTGTGGCACAGGGAGGACCTGAACATCATCCAAGTATGTGGTTCACTAAGCAGACTTCCCTTTGTTAAAGCTATGCACTTTTCAAGTACCTACTGTCTTCTGAGCATGAACAAGAAAACTGCTAAGGCAACTAAAACTTTCAACTGCCCTATTTTTCCAGTAAGAGTCCTGAGAGACAAATCCTGAGAATCAGTCTGTTATGCTTACTGATGTAAACCCAACTGAATAAACTGAACAGTTACTTTATTCTAACATGATCTATCATAATTTGATACTAGTGACTTCCCTAGGTTCTTCCTAATTGACTACTTTTGCTCTTGAATTGGAATAATCCCAGTTTTGACAGTTTTATGGTGCAAGCAAATCAAAATTGAGCTCTTAATGATGATGTTTGCAACACTCTGAGTTGTACTCTGATGAACTCAATTGCATGAACTCAAATTAGAGAAAGCAATTAGAGATCAGCATGGCCAAAGCTACATACTGTTTTTGTTGAGGGTGGTTTAGAATGCAGACCTTGAGATTCAGGGCTTTTTTGCCCCATTCTTCCATTTAAGATGCAAATCACTATTTGTGTATTAGGATTACTGACTGCAAATAAACACAAGATTTTTAACATTGTGACTAAACTATAATGTGGGAGTCCATATTGAGAGTGTATCAGCATTGCTGCACTGTAGGCAGTTGGCAGACCTTCTCGTTTTGTTTAAGCAAGCAAATCTGGTTGTAAGATTGCTGGAATAATTCAGACAAGTGTCTACACACTGGCTATTCACTGGGATAAAGAGCATTTACTAATATTATTTTATTTTGATTGGACTGGTTTTAGGACTAAAATATCTGCAGTTTATAACTTATTTGTTCAGTAATAAATTGTGTGCTGGAACTTTAATGGTGTTGTGTCAAAGTGCATTGCATCTCAAGAAAACAGAAACTGAGGAACTCCAGAGAGCTGCAAATATTTCTGTCTAGGGTATTTTCTCTTACCTGGAAGCTTTTATGTTTTGTTTTGTTTTGTTTTGTTTTGTTTTTTCCTTTTTGTGTGTAAAGTGGGTCTTTTTGCAGGATCTTTGGAACAGGGTAAATCACTATTCCTTTGGATTCTCAACCTGCATGTACAAAATGAAGGAGTGAAGAACTTTGCATAGAGAGAGATGGGTAGCACGTATTTGAATGGAATGTTGACAGTGCTTTGCGAGGTAGCTTGTTATGACCCTTTAATGATTGTTTTGGTGACTAGTAATGTGAGCCTGGAAATTCATTATGATCTTGAATGCTTGCTATGCACTCCTTAGCCAAATATTGGCTGTTTCATAGATGAGAACAGTTTTAATACAGAATTAATACTCGTGAGAGAAGCCTTACCCTCCTATGTTCTTGTTTTTTAGAGTGTACAGCCATTTAGTACAGACTGTGTATGCATCTGTTGCCACTCCTTAATATGTATCTCAGGTCACCTGCACTGATAAGCTTCCTAGTACCTCACTGCACCAGTGGCCTGGCTAACAGTACAGGTGAATGTACAGATGTGTAGTTTCCTAATGTATCATGTGCTCTTGGTTTATATGCTTTGGTTTATATAGACTTAAAGTATGTCATATTTGAAAATATTACTTCCTAGGTGTTGTACAACATTTTTTAGAATACAGACTCATACTCTTTAACTTCACCCTTTAAAAAACTTCATCAGGTTTTTGTATTGGATGAATTCCATTCAGTGTATTGATTTACCATGACTTTGCTTTCTTCCACCACCCTTTTTTAATCTCTGGTGCAGTGTGCTCACGTGCATCCTGAGATAGTAAAGAGGACAGCAGGGCAAGCACATCTGGGCAACTGACTCAACTAGAGTATTCCTTATTTTTCTTTATTTTTACATATTTGATTATAGTTATCAAATATATCATGTTAGCTGTCTGGAAAGAGCTATCATTAAGAAGTATTGCTTATTGTGCACAGTAAATAGAATGAATGCATGGATGCTTCTTAGCATTGTCTTCTAAACTCAAAGTACCCTCTACAGTCTCTGTACCTCTAAAATGGGATATGTCACTGATCGACATACTTCAACATTTATCTAGGTATTTGTACACATCAGAATATATTGTCATCAATTTGTACAATTTCTTAAATATGCTTATCCAAATTCTAGCTGCTCTTTAACTTTACCTTCATGTTAGAGATCATTAAGGCTTCCCATTAATTGCTAATGATTAATGCACATTCTTACTTCTTCACTTTTATCTGGGCATCATGCCAGGCATATTATTAAGCTGTTAGACTTTTCCATCCCCTCCCATTTTGGCAGCGTATGTGAAGGTGTTACTGAAATCTTATTCCTTTCTTCTGATGATCTTAGCATTACTTCTTCAAATTCTATGCACTGTATAGCTTTTTTCCCCATTAAAAAATGCAAAAAGTACATCCATACTAAGTAGGCTACTGATGAGAAGATGGGAAATCTCCAGTCTTGTTAATCAGTGAATTAACTTTGAGCGTTCATAGTAGTGCTGAAGATACACACTCAACTGAGATTCACTTGCCCCAGATCAGATTTGTCACTGGCAAAACATGAGCAAGTGCCTTGTGTTGCTTCTGCCTACACACTTCTAAGCTGGACTTGCTCTTTTGGAGAACTGATATGTCTACTTTGCATACCAAAGTGGTTCAGGCCCAGATAAAAATATGGTATTATTACTATAGTTCAGTCCTTAATCTGAATGAAGTTACACCACCTTAAAGTATCCTGTACCTTTGTTTTGCTGGGATAATAGTACCATGATTGGACCTGATGATCTAAAATATATCAGGATTTGTATATTGTGCTCATCTAGTTTATAGTCAGATAAAAGCAATGAAAACATTACAAAAACTGTAAGCAAGCCCTCAAAGATAGTTGGGTTTGCCTCTATTCATGATTACCCTTTTTATGTTATCTGCTATCTAAGGGAAGGGAACTTGCTTCTATATTTCTCCCTCTAAATTTATATGCAGAATTCTAATTTGCATGCACTTTTGAAGAGACTGTTTTATCTCTGAAGGGTTTTAATCATACTTGCCAGTGATAGTGATTAAGAAAATATATATTTTTTAAAAAAGGGTATTTAGCCTGATACCACCAAGCTGTTTCCTGCAAGTTAGACATTATGACTTCTGAGGAAAAAAGATGATTTGTTTGATAACTTTTCTTTCCATGACACTATGGACTGTTATGCCTCATTAGTTTGTGAATTTCATCAGTAACAATAAAATGGGAGAGTTGGTGTGACTTTTGGACAGCAAGAAGCATTTTGGGAGAAAGGAAGATATGGAAATGATGGGGTGTAGTGAAAACAGGCCTGCACTGGGACTTATGCGACAGATAACCATTGATTTCATACTGTTTCAAAAGAAAAGGTAAATGTCATAGAATTGTGTAAATAGTCAGTTTCCACAAAAAAATCCCTAAGGTATTTGAAATCATCATTTTAAGGTGACATCCTTGGTCCAGTGAAGCCAATCATGAACTTCCCACTGAAGGTCATATCCCATTCTGCCTCTCCATATGGGCTCAGCTTAGTTCTTTACCCATTGTGTCTCTTTTCTCCCTTGCTCTGTCTCAGAACACATTAACAGTGAAACAGGAACAGTGTATGTAGTTTCAATCAGTAAGCACTAGCAAAGCTGCTATTTCCTCGGTTTTAATTGTCTTGCTGAGGAAATTTGATGTTTTGTTCTCACTTGTTTTGTCTGCATCTATATCTGACATATACCATCTGTTTTTAAACAGAACATGATTTCTAGATCTGTGTCAATGCTCTAGTTACCTATTTTGTCTTTGGATAAAGAAGCTGATTTACTTTTCTTTTTGTATTTTAAGAAAAAATGCATTTGGGAATGCATTTAACTTTCAGTCTATGTAGCTAAAGTATATAAGTATATTTAAGTATATGGGAATGTTCACATTATTATGTATCTTAAAACCAACTGCTTTCACCTATAAGATCCCTCTTTCCCCATGTTTGTTGTGCATTTTCCTTCTTCCACGCAGCAGCACTTTGCACATTCATTCATATAAGAGTACATGATATTCTTGTGTGTTAAATGAATAGAGATGTGTGTATTTGTGTGCAATTGCCTCCTTCTATCTTTTATTCAAATGCCAGGTAAATCTGCCTTTGTCCAGGTGTGCCATGTGTCACAGGTCTCTGTGATGTCTTTATGTAGAAAACCATGTGAGCAGGCATCTACTTACACTCATGTTATGATTCTCCATTTAGAGGATTTTCCTTCTGTGCTTTATCATGTTGTCTCCTGCACTGTTCCTCTGAAGTCAAACTTAAAAGTCACCTGAGAGAAAAGTAGAGAGCCCCCAACTGCTACTAGTTTAATCATTTATTGTGAACCAGTATTGGAGGGGGAAAAAAAAGTTTCTGATTGTAGAGATACAAATACACTATAAATGTTTGGATGTCATCCTGACAGAGGTCATGGTGGGAGATGATGTACATTGTACATACAGCTGTTTCTAGAGAAAGATAGTAATGGCAGTACAGAAGCAGACAAGCAAGAACACCAAATGCTATTGCATCCTTATAGTGAAAACAACTGTTATTTGTGAAGAACTAGGTGTGTGTTTTGAATATTCCAGTGTGTTCATTAGAGCCACAACTTAGCAAGGTCTCTAGGAAGTCTATTTGGCTATTGGAAAAAAAAAAAAAAAAAAAAAAAAAAATCCCCCAAACAAAAGGTCAGGAAAAACTAGTGACAAAAGATATAGAAAGGGCAAGCAAGGTACTTAGTAGCTCTTTGCCATGGCTTTTATGGGTAAGATTTGTCATTCAGTCTCCCAGGTCCCTTAGCCTAGCAGCATAGAGTATGTGAGAGTGAAATATTATCTATATTAGAGTAAGATAGATTTAGGGAGCACTTAAATTGTTTGGACATACAGAAGCTCAAGGGACCAAGATGGGCTGGATGAAAGGATGTTGAGAGAGCTGGTTGATGCTACTGCATAGTCACTTTCTATCATTTTCAAAAAGTTATTGGGAAATTTTTCCTAATGACCAGAAAAAGGCAGGCACTGTACCTGTTAAAAAAAAAAAAAAAGGCGGGGGGGTGGGCAAGAAGGGGATCCAGAAGAGAACTCTAAGCCAGTTAGCCTAATTGGGCTAGTCCCCTTCCTGGGAAGGTTACAGAAGAAATCCTCCTGGAAGCCCTATCCAAGCACATGAAGGACAAGAATGTGATTGGGAACAGCCAGCATGTGTTCACCCCAGGCAAATGATGCTCCATCAGGCTTTCAGCATGATTTCCCATAATATCATTGGAGCCAAATTAGCGAGACCTGTACAGTAGATGAAAAATAGGCTGAACTGTCAGGCTTAAATGGTTTGTGGTTAGCGGTTCCTAGTTCAACTGGTGGCAAGGTTACTAGCTGTGACAAGCAGTATCTAATGTCTCCATTTATGATGTGGGCAAAGATGTGGAATACTCCCATGGTTGGCCTGTGGTTGATGCCAGCTGGGGAGAGTGGTTGATACACAATAAAGCAGTGAAGCACAAGGCTGCTGCTTGCTGGGATCCTGACAGGCAGGAGCAATGAATGGGCTGGCAGGAACATCACAAAGTTGAAGAAAGCTAAGTGCAAAGTCCTGTATCTGGGATGCAGTAACCCTACATGCTGGGAGAGGCTGGGGGGTGAGTGGCCAAACAGCTTTCCATAAAAAGTCCTGGTGGGCAGCAGCATGTCCTTGTGATGCAGAATGGTGGCTGTGGGCTGGGCTATATCACCATAGGTGCAGCTAGCGGGATAAAGGAGGTGATTCTTCTCTATTCAGCAGTCGTGAGACTGCATGTGGAATACAGTGTCCAGTATCCAGTCCTGAAAAGCCACTGACATACTGGAACCAGCCACCACGACGGCAGTCAAATCCTGGAAAATGAGAGCCCCGAGAGGCTGTGAAATCTTCATTTATGGAGGCACTCAAAGCTCAACAACCCGTACAACCTGCTTCAGCCGGCCCTGCTGGGGAGGGAAACCTCGGGTGGACATCCTCCAGCTGTACCTCCCACCTTCCCCCGTGCCGCTGTCGGCCGGATAGCCGCGGTGTGCCGTGTTCGGGGGTTGGCTTTATCGGCGGAGACCCGGGGCGGGGCGGCGCGCGTGTGTGAGCGTGTGTGTGAGTGTGAGGAGTGTGAGTGCGTGTGCGTGGGGAGCCGCCCGGAGCATGCGCTGCGTGGGGCGGCTGGCGGCTGGCGGCGCCGCTCCTCCCCGGCAGCCGCGGCGGCAGCCACCGAGCCCGGCCCCGCTGCTGCCGCTGCTGCCGCCGCTCGGGGCCGCGGTGGTGGCCGCGGAGCTTTGAGCACCCGCCGGGGAACGGCGCTGTCAGCCGGCCAGCCGACCCCCATCCCCGGTCTGAGCCCGAACTGGGGAGAGAGGAGGAGAGCGGCGAGCAGCGGCCATGGGAAACGAGGCGAGCCTGGAAGGAGGAGAAGGGCTGGGAGCCTTCCCCGAAGGGGCGGCGGCGGCTGCCGGGGATGGCGGCGGCCCCGCGGCCCCTTTGCAGCGCCTGGTGCCGGCCGGCGTGGAGGCGGACCTGAGCCAGCTGAGCGAGGAGGAGAGGAGGCAGATCGCCGCTGTCATGTCAAGGGCGCAGGGGCTGCCCAGAGGGAACCTCGCCGGCGCGGAGCCGCCTTCCATGCAAAGGCACGCACGCAAAATCGCCCTTCTTCCCCCTGCTCCCTTCCCCGTTTTTCCTGTTTCTCGTGGTGGGGCTGGGGGCGAGTCGCGATGCAATCCGGGCCCTTTGCATCGGGAGCGGGCGTTGCGGTTTGCTGCCTGCCGGAGAGAAGGGGGAGGCTGGCACTGGGATAGAGCTCACAGCCGTGCTTTTTCGTCCCCACTCCGGGGTTTTCTGCTAATAACGGCGGTCATCGGTTCCAGTGGGCTGCGCCCTTTCCTCTTCCCTCCCGTCACACCGATCCGGAGCACGGGTACTTTCTGTGCCTTGGGAGGGGGAGATCTGCAGCCTACATTTCGGTTTTCTCTGTGTGTCTGTGTGTGTGCTTTATGGGGTTGGAGTGCCCTGCTGCTCAGGTAGTAGCCAAGAAAGCTCTCCCCAGGGCGGATGGATTTTGTAAGCATCTCTTTATGGAGGTATGGGGAGAGGCATTCTTGTTGAATCTTTCAAAGCTTTTGGGCATAATGCATTTGCTAGCCATTACTCTGCCAGTTCTTATCCTCTACAACTATCATTTGGCTTCATTAAATAGTAATGGATTGAGGAGGAGGTCTGTTCCAGTGTCGCTTTTTTTTTTTTTTCTTTATTTATTTTTCCTCTCGATTTTTTTCCCCTTGAGAAGGAAAGAGAGGCGAGAGAACAAGAATTCAGTGTTCTGTGTAGTAATGGCTTTACCTCGTCGTTCATCTGTGAAGACTAGGTCACTCCCTTCCCCTGTCCTTCTCTACCCCGTAGTAAATTCACTGCCCGAAGTGCAACAAGCCCGATGTCCCCGGCCCACCTGGGTTCGCTCCCCAGCGCTGGCCTGCCCCGCTGGGTGGCCGCAATTTGGCCCCCGTGTCCCTGTCCCCGGTCCTAAACCCTCCTCCTTTCCATGTCCCCGTCTCTGGTCCTAAACCCTCCGCCTTCCCCTGCCCCTGTCCCCGGTCCTGAACCCGCTGCCTTCCCCTTCCCCTAGCCTAGGGCCGACGTCTCGGTTGCTCTGGGTGTGTTGTTTGCCTTAAAGGGGGATGCTGAAGGGAGCCTGCTGTAGTGTTCAACACGGTTCTTGTATATTGACCTCACCCCCGATAAATGCATGTTTCATTTGTATAATATCAGGTTTATATAAGTGAATTTTAGAAAAGAAGTGAGAGTGGGACCATATTCATCCTTGGGTAAAGTACGGAAGTCATTGGTATTATAACTGAGATGAATGTCTGTTTTATTATTACTATTATTATTTTCAATTGGAAGTCAAATCTTGCATATTTGTTAAGCAGGTATTAACACTGTATGTAGAATATAATATTCCATGCAGTTCAGGGCTTTACCCAGCTTCTGTAGATGTTAGTGAGGAAAAAATCTTATTGATCAGTTCTGTGAAACTAAGCTCAGAATTCCCTTATGTATAAACAGCTTATGAACAATGGTAAAAAGTTTAGTGTTTCATACTAATCTTCCAATATAAAGATAAAAGTCCTTGGAAGACCATAGAACAGGCTAAAATATGAATATTCCTACATTTATAAACATATTTTTCCCCTAAAAAACACGCTGTTATCAGAAATTCTTTTGATCTTATTAGTACACCATACTTTCATTCTCTGTTTAAAGTAAAGGCAGTCTAGATTTGTGAATTACTGCTTTTTTTTTTTTTTTTTTTATAGATTGGCCTTTTTAACTCCAAGTCAGTATAATAGCCTATCATCTAGCTTCTCTTGTGGGTGTGTAGTGATTCACATCATATCTTTGTGCCTGTCATAACATAATGAGGTTTCCACTTGTCTTTGCTTTTTTGGCTTTACTTGCTCCTCTTTTATACCTCTATTTGCTGCTGAAATTTTCCAGCAATGATAGGAATGATTATTATGTGAATGATTATTATGACCCAAACCATTGGAGTAAGACTTACCTAAAGATTAAGGATCAGCCTCTTCTAGTCTTTAACCCAAGTAAAGAACTAGCCTGCTGAGACTCAGATTCCATAACTTCAACCTTTTTTTTTTTTTTTTTTTTTTTTTAAACTCTGTGTGCAAAGTGCTTCTTAAACAATGCTCTACAACTGTTGTTTTCAACAGCTTTTTTTTTTTTTTCTGATGTGGCTATGCCAGTCCGAAAGATAAATGATTGCAATGGTGATCAAATGCTGAAATTCAGGCTTCAAGTGTATATAGCCTTGCATTATGCCAGTGACCCTGTTAGGTTGTCTCTTAGTACTTGTGTGTGTTTTTTTCCATGTCTTGTTAACTGAATGTTTTCATCTGTACTTGTATTTTAACATTAGTGATTATCCAGTCTTACCTGAGAGACTGATCATTATTTTCTATTTTAAATAGTCCCCCTCCCACCTCCCGCAAGTAAATTATTATTAATATTATTATATTTTTGAATGTTATATTCTCTTGGTTCCACACAGAGTTTGGGATGCTTAGGACCTATAGAATAATATACAATTTAGAAATATAGAATAATATTTAGAAATACAGAATAATTCCATCCGATTTCAATTGCCTGTCTTAAAAAAAAAAAATGTTTAGCAGTTTTAGCTGAAACATGCACAGTTAATTTGGAAGCTTATTCTAGTTGTCCTAGCTGCATTGAATGATCCTGCAACTGTGTCAGATGTCCACTCGCTAAGGTATTATTCCACATCATCTGAAAGGAATAGGTGAAAACTTGAGCCATCTAATACAATCATTTTTATTTTGAGTACATCACTGTGGTTTTTTACTTGTTTTCATTTCATAAAGTTGTTCATAACATACAGTAGCAAGAAAGAAAGGTGTGTTTTTGAAAAAATGCTAAGTCCTTACTGAGTATCTAAAATGTATTTGTGGTGTACTTTCCAGAAGAAAATTGTATTTTTGTTAATACCATCACAAGTCATTTGAAAAAAAGACCACCAGGACTATGTTTAAGTTTGTACATATCTTGCCTGTAGATACAGAGATCTGTCTTGTAATTGTTTAGTAATTGTAGTTCTCTTCAAAATTGTTTATACTGATGAATGGTAATAACACATGCCTTTAATGTCATAACTATAAAAACTATTTTAGAGAACTAGACCAACAGTCTTTCTGTTAAACTTCTGCTTAATTACAAAGCAAGCTTTGATTTGGCTATAATACTCACTTAAATGAATAAAGATGAGTTCTGTGAATCAGGGCCAAAGTGAGGAGGAACATAGAGCAAAGAAAGGAATTAGGTGAGGGATGGCTAAACTGTTTTGTTTGTTGAATTTGGATTAATGCTGATTTTTATGGTTTAAAAATAAGAAAACACTTGTCAATTAAAGACTTTTTTTTTTTCCCCTTAGAATTTCTCATTCTCCAGTTTAACTAAATTCTTTTGATGTCAGTCTGCAATTGGTTGTAAAATAGCTGTAGAAAAGAAGGCTTCAATCTTCAACTACCTAAAACTAAAGGGATTAAATCCTGGCTTTTGAAAGAGGTAACATTTCTCAAGAAGCTTGTCTTTTCAAGGCTTTTTCTTCCACTATTTAAGCACACTCAGTCTCCATTGCTTAGAAACATTGCTATGTATAAAGGCAAGACAAATCTAGTCTTGAGAGTACACCAGCAGCCTTGCAGAATCACTTAGATTTTTTATTCAGTGTATTCATGGTTGTAATCTCATTTGAAGTCCTAACATCAGATTAGGTGGAAATTTATGGATCACATTATTCTCATAAAAGTGAAAGCTGAAGGAGAACTCCACTGCAATAAGAGTTGACAGTTATTTACTCTTGTTAATTTCCAAGCTCATTTTTTATAAATCTTTTTTTTTTTTTTTTTTCTTTAATTTTCACACTTTAAGGTTTGGCTATGGTACCAAGTTTCCTGACCTGTTTTAATTTATTAAAACTGTTAAGTACTGTTGAGCCTTTTTTTCCCATCACTTTTTACATGGCTTGATTGAAGCATTCCGACACTTGCAGACATGAATGCTGGAAGTGGACCAGACTGCTACTATATAGTTGGAATTATTTCACTTAGCAAGCAATAGTTCAGATAAACCTAGAATGCTTGTCTAAAATGCAAAAAATAGAACTGCATGTAGACCTACCTATCTGCTAATGAAACTGCTATTTTATTTTATTTTTATTTTATTGCAAAAATGCAAAATACTTGATGGAATTAAATTATTGTTGGAATTTTGTAAATTGTCATCATCATGAATAAGTTAACTAGCATTTACTGTGTCAGTGGAGACATGCCTGCTCCCTTTATTGGGTAGCATGTTAAGGTTGTAAACTTCTCACTCTTAAGGCCAAGAATTTTACAAGGAGTGGGGAAGAGTAAATGTAGGTATGGAAAGATGGAAAGAGTTTGTCCTTAACAAGCACTACATGTGGAAAATTTTAATTTTCCAAAAAAGTTCAGATACAAGATGGAGAGAAAATCACATGTTGTGAGAATTGTAATTGCAGAAATGGCTACTGCTTAGCTTTATCCTTTTATGTTGCTATTACTAGATATGCAATAAAAACTAAACATATTCATCATATCAGAATACTATTGTAATATTAATTACATTGTTAATATTACATGCTAATTAACATGTAATATTAATTACATGTTAATATTACATTGTAATATTAACAGTGCAAAATACAGTGCTCAGTGCACTGTATATAATTCTATAGCTTTTGATAAAATTCTTAACTAAAAAAAATATAAATATATTGCACAGTTCTGTTTATGGATTAGAATTAAATTAAGAAGTGATTGTTTATTTTGCCCTGAATGTCCAAAAATAAATGTAATATCTGGAAAAATAAAATCATAGCTAACTGGGTCTCTCAAACTGAAAACTGAAAATTGTATAGTTGCAACACTGTTGTGGCGCTAAGAGAACACCCTATCTTCCAGCAAAATCACAATGATAACACTGAATAGAATATTTTAATACATCCTTTAGCAATAGCACTTCCTACAATATGATTTCCTCAAGCTGCAGCTGAGTATAGCAACAACTAGAATATTGTGCCATGTTTAAAGACATGGTCTTGATTTTAGTTCCTACGTTTTTAGCCTTATTTTCTCGTGTATGAAAACAAAACAAAATGTTGTTATTAGAAAATTAGGAAACATTTCTATGTAATTTTATTGGAGAGAGGGTTTTTATTGATAGGCAATGCAAATTTCTGGGGTCATGCTAGGAGGAAGCACCTTGATAGTTCTACTTGAAAAACAAAACCAAAAAACCCTTCAAGCTTATTCTATCAACTGGCATGTTTCAACTGGTTGAAAATTCTTATGTTTGATAAGTGGTGAAGTAAATACTTTCACCAAAAAGAGGAGTTTAAATTCCTGCTGCATATTGAATTCTATATATATCAAAATTTTGTGCAAATAGCCAGAACACAAGTGCATAAATATTTTGTAGTATGTGTGTGTGTAAGTTGTTCTTTGATCTGCTCATTTTCCAATAAAATTGTTATTTTCAGTCTTTGTCTCCAAATGTTTGTATCCCAAGGGACAGAGTGAAAAGTTAGTCATTTGGATGTAGGTATAATAAGAAGTTGTAGCTTTGAGTTCTTCAGCTTTTTGAAGAGAAAATTATATGGTTAAACATGGTTATTGTATTAGATTATTTTCTAAAGAGTAAATCATGTTATTTATTTATTTGAATATTTACATAAGCCTTTATAAAACAATACTTTTAATTTAAATACTTTTTACATTACATGCACTCACACTCTGTGTAATAAATCTCGGTCTTGCAAACACTTAAGCACCTGAGGAACTTCAGTGTTATCTAAGCACTTCCAGAGGCACAGATACAGGTTATTTTTTTTCCCCTAATACTCTGCATTATTTTATTTTATTTATTTATTTATTTTTTTCTGCAGACATCCTGAGCTTGATACAAGCCACCATCCCAGACAGCCAAGCAAGCCTCCAGATCCAGGACCAGGTTTAAGTAAAAGCAGAACAGTAGATGTGCTGAAGACAGAACAACGGGCACCTGGACGGAGCCCTTCTTCTATTAGTCTAAGGGAATCAAAGTCCAGGACTGATTTTAAAGAAGATCAGAAGCCAAGTATGATGCCCAGTTTTCTCTCAGAAGCCAATCCATTGAGTGCAGTCACTTCAGTTGTGAACAAATTCAATCCTTTTGATTTGATATCAGATTCAGATACAGCCCATGAAGAAGTCGGTAGGAAACAAAAGGTTATCCAGAAAGAGCAGGGGAAACCTGAGGAGCAGAGGGGCAGTGCAAAACTTCCAGCTCAGCAACAGTCTCCAAAGCCAGTGCAGCCACAAGGACATGTCAAACCTACCCCTCAGCAAAGTGAGTCTTCCAAAGCAGTGCCTCAGCAGCAGCAAACTGGTGAGCCAAAGCAAATTCAGAAACCAGGCCCTGGTCACCCAGCAGACTCTAAGCTAGAACAAGTGAAACAACCACCCCAGCCACGAGGACCACAAAAATCTCAACCCCAACAGTCAGAACCAACAAAGCCTGTTCAGCAACAAACTTCTGCAAAACCTTCAGCGGGCCCAGCAAAACCATTACCACAGCAGCCAGACAGTGCTCGAACATCATCCCAAGCACCACCTCCTGCAAAACCATCATCACAGCAGCTGGGACCTGTAAAACAATCATCTCAACAGCTGGCAAGGCAAGGAAGTCCTGTCAAGCCATCTTCCCAGCAAGCAGGGCCTCCGAAACAGCCTTCTCAGCAACCTGGACCTGAAAAGCCATCTGCTCAGCAAACGGGACCTGCAAAGCAACCACCGCAGCCTGGACCTGGGAAGCCACCTCTGCAGCAGGTTGGGCCTGTAAAACAAGCACCACCACAGTCTGGGCCTACAAAACCACCACCTCAGACTGCGGGGGCCACAAAGCCCCCAGCACAACAGCCAGGATTTACAAAACCAGCAGGCCAGCAACCAGGGCCTGAAAAACCCTCACAGCAAAAGCAAGCCAGTGCAACCCAACCTGCTGAATCTGCCCCAAAGAAAACCTTTTGTCCTCTTTGCACTACCACTGAACTGTTGCTGCACACTCCAGAAAAGGCCAATTACAATACATGCACGCAGTGTCATACTGTAGTCTGCAGTCTGTGTGGATTTAATCCTAATCCTCACATAACAGAGGTGAGTAGCTTTTAAACTGATATTTGTTACCAGAGGACAAAAGTTTAACTTCATTATGCTGAAACATCAGATTTGTTTCAAAGTACTATCATGATCATTTAAGGCCTTAACAAGTTCAGAGAAAAAAATCATTCTGTGTAGGAAAATACCTGCAAGTAAGAGGGGATTTAGGGGAAAAAGAAGGTGGTGGTTCTCTGTACAGTCTTCAAAATTGTTCTCTTGTTTCTTCATATAAAAAGGGGAACACCATTGTGACTATTTTGCTCTTTTCCCTGATTTTAAGTACTCATTTGCCATGTTTATAATCAGACCACAATGGTCACATGCTATCACATTTATAAACGCATAAAATATGCTGCTACAAGAGCTAAGTAAACAAACAAATATGGAAAAGACAGTGTTCATAGCTCCACTGTGGGTTTTGGAAAAGGATTTGGGGTGGACTTGCTTCGTAACTGTGTCAGCATTCGTTAGCTGAAAGCCTGAGTCATGAGTTTTGACTTGGTGATACTCAGGTTATTTCATTCTTGTGGGATGCTAAGAGAGATCTCTGTGGACTGTTTCTAACCTTGATCACCATTCTTGCTGTAATTATATAACATAGAAATTGCATAGAAAGTAATATTAGGACATCAAATGAACCTACCTTAACCTGATGTTTGCATTGGCCTTATATATATGCCTGCACATATATGTATACTTTATTTGCTCTGTATGGAAATAAGGCTTCATATGAATGTCTAATCTCTTCTTATTGCTTGAACAGCTGCTTATACATCCTGATACTCTAATTCTAAATTTGCAATGTAGGAGTGTTGTTTTTTTCTTTTTTCCTTTTTTTCCCAATAAAAACACTTTAATCAATTTATAGAAATTCAAGCATAGCAGACCTGGCACCAAAGACTGGCTAGTAATAAAGCAGAGAGGAAGGGGATTTTGAAAGCTTATTTTTATCTTGTTTTGGTATTAGTTTAGCTGAACAGAGCAGAGATATCAATAGGAAGAAATATAGACTGGTACTTTATTTGGAATCTGTCAAATAACCCTAGATATAAAATTGCAGAATCAAAGCATTGCTAAGGTTGTTAGGTGCATCTGGAGGTCATGTAGTCCAGCTTCCTGCTCAAAGCAGGGTCATCTAAAGCAGGTTGCTCAGGACTGTGTCCAGTTCTGAATGTCTCCAGGGATGTAGTCTCCACAGTCTATCCATGCAACTTGTTTGCATTGTACTGCAGTGATTTAAGGACATTGTTAGTCATTAGATTGCACATGATTATTAATGATATTTTTAGGCAGTACCTGCTGACAGGCAGGCATCTGACAATTATTTGTTGATTTATTGTTAAAATTGTCAAAGTTAAACCTGAAGGACTTGCAGTTGCAAGTATTTGCAACTTTTTGCAAGTATTTGTAAGTATTTGTAAGACATTGGATCATTTAGCAGTGTGTTCTTTTGTTTGAATCTAGGGAAAGTCAGGCTTGAGATAAATTGGCATTAATGCTTCTGGATCTATAGGACTAGAAGTGGATTGACTTAAACAGCCATGTGCAGAAATTTTGGAGCATCTGCAACTAGACAGGTGTTCACAGTTTATATTATTAGGGCGTATGCAGGGAAAAAAATAATGTATCTTATTTAAAATCTGAAGATCTACTGTCATATTTCCAATATTTCATTCTGGATAGCTTAGGGTAGAAAAAAAAAAAAAAGTCAGTGACATATAATGGATAAGTAATGTGATGGATTGTTGTTAAAGTCAGAGGAACGTTTGTAAGAAAACTTTACCTTCAAGTTCTGACAATGTTTTTAGACCAGAATCTCTTACATTTATTTGTGAGTGCTGAGTCCTATTTCCTTAGTGATTTGCTGGAGCTTTTTCTTCTCTTTAGAGCTCCAAGTTCAACTTTGTTTAAAACTTCCGATATTCTGTGGAAATGGTTGACAACTTCGTTGTGTTCAAATTAAGTGGATTTTAAGAGAGAGAAAGAAAGCATGTTTATGTAGGAAGGTTTCAAAGTAGTTGGAAATTCTGTGGAACTACTAGTTTTTGAAGAGGGTAGTCTCTAAGTGTGAAATTCAGGACTTTAAGACAATAAATACAGCTGCATTAAAGACTAACTGATTACATACATATGTAAAAGCAAATTTGAATTTCTTATTACGCATTGAAGTAAACACAGGATATGCGTTTATTTCATGATGAAATCATTTCAGTAAATGAAGGTATTGGGCATCTAATTTATTCAGCTATTAGTTCTAATCTCCTAACTCCCACTCAGGCTTTTCTGATTTGCTCAGCTTTGCACCACCAGCTGTCTTGCTGAAACTTCATTGTGGGTGTCCTGCTCTGATCTGCAGTGAAGTGCAATGAAATCACATCTGACTATTACTGAACAGTTGGAGCAAAGTAATAGAACCTTTTCTGGCACGTAAGAAAATTTGACTTGCTCCATGTGCAAAGGTTTCCACTTGAGTTATTCTCAATTGTTCCTTCCAGCTTCCCTTCATTTTAATATTAAGATTATTTAAAAGTTTTTAGTTAGTCTTTCATAATAATTTACACTTTTCTTCCTGTCTAGCACAAAACTGATGGCTTTTATTTTAGCTGTCAGTTCTCTTGATTATGTTGCAAGCTTTTTCTTTTGGTTTCTTAGTTCAAGTCCTTATAAACTGTTACTGAACAAAAGTCTTTCTGTTAGGCATGCAATTACTGACTTTATCTTCACCTCTTACTGTTAGACTTTCTCCTTTTTGAAAAATTTAATGATTCTGTAATCCTGTGTTGTTGCCTTTGCCATGCCTGTTATAGCCTGTATTTTTATTGATTATGTTAAAATATGTACCTATCTGAACGCAGTACTTCCAAGTAGAGGTGGGGAGAGTTAAAGGCATTTCTTTAGAAAAGGATTTTGTTCTCTGACATTTTACCCTGTACAGCTGTTTGAACTACCTTCTTAAGAAACTCTTTAGCATCTTCTTACAAGTTTCTTACAGGAAAGTTCAGTCTTCATAACCAGCAGAGTGGTTATGATCTTTCCCAGTGTAGATATTCCTAAATTTCTATATTCTATATTTCTAGTTGATTCTGGAAGGAATATAGCAGGGTTTACAGACTGTCTCAGAAAGTGTTGTAAAACCATTACATGTTACATGTAAAACACATTACATGTGTTGTAAAACCATTATGGAAAGTGCAGGATTTTTTATTTTATTTGTATTATCTTTTTCATTTGGACTTCCATTTAAAATGTAGTAGTGCATACACTGGGTCTGGTTTTAGTCACTAGAGAGAACTGTGTAACTACCAGCAGAAAGTGATACTTCACTGCCACAAGGTCAGGCCCCTGGAACTGTTTCTCTGAACCATCTGACATTGCTGCCCCCCTGGAGAAAGGGGATAGTCTGTATCCTGGTTTTGCACCGCAGTCCAGAGAGGTAGCACACCATACAAAACGTGTTTGGTAACATATGTCTCTCTAATCTGTCTAGGTATTCGTATCTCACTCATCACCCGTGCACATGAGTGCCTAGCAATAGTTGCATAAAGTACTGGGAAAAATATAAACAGGTTTGACTGATACTCTGTTCTGTTTTTCTTTCACTTAAATCAGAAACTTGTAGCAGCTGTGTATTTACATTATCACGTGATGTTTTTTCTTTTTTTCTCTCTCCCTATTTTTTTTTTAATTTTCTTTTGCTAAAAACATTCCCATCAACTCTGAGCATCAGAAGCCAGCACTATCCCAAAAGAGATTCATCTGTGTTGGTTCAGTTCATCTGAATTTGAGTAGGTTTTCTTAAATGGGCATATACATCTGAGGAACTATTCATTTGGTTCCACGTTTATGTGTGTGTATGTTTTTTGTTGTTGTTTTTGTTTTTGTTTTAATGAAGTTAGATTAAAAAAAACACAAGTTAAATCTAAGTGATCAATGCATATGTTTGATAGCTTATTTATGATGTGCATCTGTAAAGTTGGTGTTGCAGTGGAGTTTCAAAGCTATTAATGTTGGAACCTTGGTTGTATGGGAGCTCTCCACCAGGAGACCCTTGATGCATATGTGTGCAGGGTGCCTGTCTTCTAGGCGGTTTTTAGAGGGATTATTTTTCATACAATGTACCTATCTCAGTAGGTGTTTCACCCGCTGTTTCAACATGCTGTTGAGAGATCATATAAAATTAGTTTTGAACGAAGGTGTAATTTTTTGCTTACATCCTTGCTGGAAATTCCACTTTCAGATAACATGAAGGCGTGTATACAGGTGTAGGAATTGTTTACTTGCCCAAAGATCTGCTGGATGGAGGAAGGTGAACTCTCTAAAACCAATTTTATTGGTTCTGTCTATCTTTGAAATAACATGTCTGCATTAAAGTTGACTTAATAGACAATGGAAGAGAGAGCAGGGGGAAAGGGTTATGTCTCCCAAAGTGGAGTGTGTAATATCAGATCAAGTAGAATGTTTTACTGGACCTTTTACCACCGGCTTCAAAAGAAAAACTTTCAACCTTTTTTATTTTTTTAACCCAATCTGAAAATATTGTCTTTTTTTTTTTTGTCTTTTTTTTTTTTTTTTTTTTTTCCTGTCTTGGGTGAATGGAGAATGGTGATGGTGTCAATTTTTTTCTTCTAACACTAGAGCTAGGAAAATTTCCTGATCAGTTGCTCTAGGTATGATTCTTGATTTCTGCTCTTTCTTTCTGAATCCATTTTTATGTACAACTCTATCACAACCATTGATAACTTAGCAGTATTTAACAGATAACAGAATTTAGTTCAGATGCTCATAATGATTTTCAGTATTTGTAATTGTTAATGTATTAATTGTTAATGTATTAATGTGCTACATCTCCAAGTATCCTAAACAGTAGCAAATGCTTGGACATGAAATATTTTCAGTAACTAAAGAGAATTTAAGCAGTCAGAAGGGCATTAATTTTCATTGGTTATTATCATTATTATTAGCTTGCTTATGGAAAGGAATAGAAAATAATTTAAAATAGTACTTTTGGTAGATGGAAGATGACTATAATTCCTGTGGTGAATCCAGACAAATTTTGCTTATCGCTGTGGATAGTGATGTGTCACAAAATAGATTTTTAATACCAGGAAAAATAGCTTTGAAAGTGCCTGCCCTATATAAACTTAGCCTGGAGGGATATTTAGATTTAAATAAATAAATCAAAATAAACGAGATGGGGGAAAGGACTTGAGTCTAACCATCAGCTGTTATAATCATGAGGTGTAAAGAAAGAAAAGTTAAAATCAGTGCCTTGTTTTTTGTATTTTTACTTTCTCAAAAGCATTCAATTATCCACGCTTAATTATGACAAAGAAAACTTAGAGATATTCTGAAAAAAGAATAGAGATCAGTCTGGTTTCACACTGATCAGATTCAGACAAGCCTTGTTTAGTTAGTTGTCTTTTAAAGATGATCAAAGCTTGTAATATTTTTGAGTGAAATACTTGTGTTGGTTCAAAGAGTACCTGGGGTGTTCCAGCTGTACTAATGCTGCAAGTTGTATGGAGGTGGAGATTATTCACAATTTTGGGAATGATTTTTTTTCTTTATTTTTGCCCCTAGTACTGAATGCTGTTTTTCTCTGTGAAATATTCTAAAACACAATCCTGTGACTTTTTCTTTTTTTTTCTCCAGAGGAAGATGGCTTGCCTGCATTGTTGCTTTACATTTATGATTAGATATATTAATGATATTGATGCCCTGTGTTTGTTTGTTTGTTTGTTTGTTTTTTCTTTTAAGGAAGGGTTATGGGAAAGTGGGAAGAAGCACACAGCTATACATGACAAATAATTTATCCGTGATTTAATTGAGCAATATTCTACAATATGTTGGAGTGCTGTATCAATAGCCCAGAAAACTGTCCTGTCCGGTTTTTAACACGAGTAAATAATAAATTAATCTGCATAGCTAAAGATGTCAACTGCAGGGAGCCATCTGCGCCAGTATTGCTGTTGCTCAGCAACTGTAATTTACTACTATGTTAGGCCACGTGATGTGGGGCTGCTGTTTGCTGGGGAATCAGTGGGCAGGATGTGTGGCCCAGCCCTGCTCCCAGCACACAGCATAAGCCCTGCTCAGATCCCAGCCATGCTCGGGCAAGCTCTGTGCAGCACAGATGAACCTTCTTAACCTTTTCTTTCCTGCACTCCTGAATTGCCCTTCTGCTTTTTGTTTGTCGTGTATGCATTTCTAGAATGTTGAATCTAGATGCAATTAAGGAAAGCAATCTGTGATGCGTGATGCAGTGCACTGAGCTGTTTCAAATTCTTTTTCCTTTCATGAGGCAGCTTAAACACATACTTGGATGTTAACATTCACTTTCAGAGATTCCAAAATACTGACATTCAAAAAAATAAAAATAAAAAATGAGGGGTACAGGGGGGGGATTGTTCACTCTTTTAGTTTATGATTCTAATTGTATAAGCCATAGAATAATAGCTCCCCAAACACCTATACAAGCTATAGCTTTTTGTATTAGTAATTTAAGCAGAATATGCTAAGCCTGTGGTAAGTACATAATACAATTCATCTAGTAATGCATTTTAGTAGTTTTAAAACACCTTTGATATATAAGTAGCATTTAAAAACAGTTAAGATGGCTATTTAAAAAGTTTGCTCGAACACTGGTTTAGTTGTGAGCTACAATGGTTGCATCCATGGCTTCAGTTTATGAAATTGATATCTGGGGAATGTGCTGCTGACAAGAATCTAGCATTGTTTTTGTAAGCATCCTGAGTCAGCGTTTCCTGATAAACTCCCCAGTCACCTTTCACAGCTGATGTCTGCAAGGAAAATAAATATTTATTTTGTAGTGATAAACTCTTTGCCTCAAATGAAGATCACTTGCACAGTGTGTGCAATAGCTACCTTTGTTTCACTGTGATTACTTCAAATAGCTGAGATGTTATTCAAGGAGAGATGGTATCAAAGGAAAAGTTGGTCTCTAGTTTTGCCTAGGCTTTAGAAGACCCTTCCAGTTGTATGTTGAAAAAAACAAATTTAGTTTGTTCTGTGGTAGCTGTTCTTTTTTGTTCATAACAGGAATTTCTTGGCTAGTTTCTTCTCTGTTACAGTATTCTACCACCTTACTTGAAGCTGCATAAAATCATGGACTCAGGTGTTTTAATTTTTCATGCTTCTCATATCATCTTGGCAGAAATGTCTTCTGAGAGCCAAATCTGGTTTCCTCACTTTCCTTCTTTCTGAAGTTGTCAGGAACCTGATAAGCCAATATGTTTCCAGACTAGAAACAGATCCTTTTGATAAAGCTTTGGGGCAGGGCTGAACAATGTCAGCAAAGTCCCTTTACATCTCTGTGGCAGTATGAAGGCCCTATAAATCTTTATGCTTCTGTGGTGATATAAAGGGATCTTAGTATTTTATGCATATCTTACAGTTCCTTTTTATAGTACCAACTGACTAAACGAGAATGAGACCCGTTGCCTCAGAATGCAGCTCTGTTCTGTGAAAGGACTGTTAAAATGGCTTCAAGAGCTTCATTTGCATTGTGTGCCAGTACATTTTCTATGAAATATGTTCAATCTGCAAGTCCAAGTTTCTTTCTCATTGCACATCTGGAATCTTAGAATTGAGCTGAATTCTATTCCTCCCCTACATCACCTGCAAGAGAAATTGAACATGCCCATCGATGCAGTAGCTCTCTAACAGTTTTCACATTGCTTTTGATGGACGTGCATGGTTAGAAGACATCTGAACACTTTCACAGAAAGGACTAGGCTCCATATTGCTTTCAGTTGTGTTGGCTTTGTTTGGGATAAGGAGAACTGAAGAGTAATTCACATTTGTTATTGAAGTCAACTGTTAGATTCTGAATGTATAAAGAAACGTGAGCTATAGAACATGGTGCCATACTTTTAATTTTCTTCAATATAATTCTCCATGGATGTTGTTACTAAAATGTCATGAATAAAATAATTTGGTGCTCCCAACTAGTGGAAACTTTTTTTTTTTTAGATGTTACAGACGATAATGCATAAAATATATTTTAATTCCTTGTACATTATGAGGGCACATAGCTACTGTATCACTGAGTGGGAAGGCAAGGTAGAGCTTCCTGTATTTGGTGTTTGGAATCTGAACAAAAGTGCTATGTTAAGTCTGTCACATCTCCAGTCCTAGTCAAGGTACTTGACAGCATGGCTTGCAGGGTGAAGAAAATCACTAATAGATTTCTTCTGGAAAGTTGACACCCCATTTAGCAGTCTAAAAATAGACAGATCAGGATCCTCAAAAACAAGAATCTCCTTTACAAGGGAACTAAAAAAGCTCATGTGGTTGTTTTGCCTTGGAAAGTCTTTTAATTTTAGGTAAAGAGACTTATGAAGGAACTGCTATCCAGTAAGACCTGTAAGGATAGACGAACACTGGTATTTTAGGTATCTACAGTAACAGTAATTTTTGCATCATCCATAATAACATATAAAGGCAATCTATTTAACAGAAGCCTATTTCTGTCTTTCCTAAGCCTGTAGAAAATCTCTGTCTTTGCAGTAGAAAGAAGAACAGGCCAATGTTTATTACAAAAATGCACCATGTAGTGCACTTCATTTTGGACTCCTGCAGCTCCAATCACAGAACTAAAGTTTGTACGGTTTTGTATGTTTGGAGATGATGTGTGTAAGCTATAATAAACGGAGGGTTTTAGCACTTAATTTCTCCCACTAAGGTGCATGGGAGGAATTTTATGTCTAAAACAGAAAGATTTAAAAAATAATACAGTAAAGTAAAGCTTCCTACATTTTCCATTTGGAAGTGTAACTGTAGGAGTAGCAAATTCATTTTTAGCTTTAAAGGCTTCAGTTAATATTGAGTTTGTGTATGTAGAAGTGTACATATATATATATATATTTAAGATAAGGAAAAAACTACATATGAGAGATTTCAAGTTTTGTCACCAGTACAAGTTGTGTTGAAAACTGTAGTACAAAACTGACTTTTGTTTAAACTTCAGATTGGTACTACAGTCAGACTGGACCAGCTATATTTTGAAGACAAGCTTAAATGCTTATAAATGCATCTGGAGTCTAAACATCTTAAACATATGAAGTATCCAGACTACTTATTGTATAGCCCAGCTCAACCCTACAGCTATTTTTGGGGCCTCACAGTGGCTTCAAATCAAATTTACTGGAAGATTTGCATAGCATCTGAGTGGGAGCAGATAGGTACCTGTTAATCCATGGTTCCACTGCAAAATGATGGGCAAGAATGCACTCCATATCCTTAATACTTGGGAATGATTGCTTGTCTTACTTTAGAGTGCAGCACTTTCACTTAAAGCATACAAACAAACAAAACAAACAAACAAACAAGCAAACAAAAAAACAAACACAGAAGCAGGAGAACAAAGATGGCTCTAAGCACCTCATGTCATTGGATTCTTTCCTTAAATACAGGAGCAGTGAAAAATGCATTGTCCAAATGTCTGTAAAAGTTCTGTGGTTAGTGGGAAAAGGCATTCCTCACTTAGGCCCGTTAAAAAGTTCCCCACAGATCTTTCTGCTCTATGGAGGAGATTTCCGCTGTGTAAGAAATCTGAGTCACCTTGCCAAAGCCAGACCACTGTGACAGCCAAGACAGTTGTTCAGAGTATGTGGCTTAAATCTTTTCTTTGATTAAACCTCCACCTTTAAGAAAACCCTTAAGAATTCATCCAGAAACAATCAGATCATCAAGATCTATATAATTAAGTTAGATTACTAATATCTAAAATCAGGCCTCATAATTAAGATGTACTTAGTACATCTGAAATCATCTCTTGGACAGGGAACATGTATGGGAACTGACCATCAAAAAACACGGTAGTTGGGCTAAATGTCATAATGTCATCTTTGCTCAGGTCCTCTGCGCAGTTGTGAGCTTAATTTCTTCAGTAATTCAGAGCAGAGTTTAAACAACTGTTCCAATTTTGTTTCAGTTGGTTTCATTTTTAACAGCCATTTGCTATCTGGGTTGCAAGTAGATGAGAGCAATGTTTAAACAATCAAAAAAAAAAAAAAAAAAAAAAACAGCACTGAAAATGGAAGATAAAAGCAGTATTATTATGAATAGTAACTTGATTACTGTAAACTTACAGCTGGGGCCAAAATTGTGCATCTCTTTGTTAATCTGTTAGTAATAGTGAGCTTATATTCATAGACTGTGTATATGCCATGTTTATCAGAATAATCAGAATAACTGTTTTAGGGAACTGTGTCCAACAGTTCTGTTAATTTTTTGCTGCTGAAAAATACCAGTCTGGTGAGGTACAGCAAAATTATGGATTCACTGCCTCATTCAATGACATCGGAGATTTTTTCTTCCAATGAACTCTGATATTACATAGACAAAATCTTTATTTATATATATCATCTCCAGATTCATCCCGTGGTATGGTAGAGATTTCACACCTGACTAGGGAAAAGGATCCAGAAATCTCCCTAGAGGAAAAGACCTGAATCTTATATTCTGTGTCCTCTTAATTGCAGCTTCCCTCAGTTCCAGTGGTGCATTCAAATGCCATAGCTGGTACCCTGCATTTCACATGCAGACTAAAGAACAGAAGTAGAGCTACAGACAAACAGTTTAGGTATGTACTTACAGGTGCAGGCCCGTGGGACTCCATGCCATATTGAAAGGCATTTTTTCTGCATATAAATTTTCCTTTAGCAATGGAAAATGTGGAAAATAGCATGTGATGCTTCCTGGCCATGCATTGCTTTAACCTGTTTGATAATTTCTCAGATTGTGAGGCTCTTCAAAAACAAAGGAAGGGATGGCTGATTAGAACATTTTTTTTTTTTTTTTTTTCCTAAGTAGAAAATATGGTTTCCCTCTGATATAATACATTGGGGGAAGGAGAATAGCAAAGCTTTTAAAGTTGGGAGGTAGTAAATAGCAAGAGAAAATAATAAATGTGTTATTTACATTATTCCTGACTGTGTTGAAAAGAGGGATCTATAATACACTGACCCACAGTAATTGCCCTGAGAGCTTCTTCTGACAACAAATGAATTTTGGGAAACCTAATTATGGTTCTTAAAGTACCATCAATGCTTAGGCAAAGCTCCTCACTGATTCTAAATGAAGACTTGCCCTCTGAAATTGGTGGTAAGATGCAGGTCTGTGTAATACATGGTGTCCATTAATGCACCTCTGTGCCTAATTCATTGGATACATGTATAATATCAACACACGTGCCCTGTAATAAACTACCAGAAACATAAGCTATATGAAGAACAGTTGTACACTTAAATATAATTATGCATTTTCTTTGTTCTAATTACGATGATTGTTTTCTGTCAGCAGACTTGATTTGTCAAACTATTTTAGCAGTATTTATGTCTTTTCTTTCTTCTGTTCTGGCAAATCATTGCTCTAAATGACTCACTGCTGGGCCCCATGAAATTCCAGAGTATTTTTTCATTCTGCTGGATTATTATCCCCTGATATTCAGCTGTGTGTAAACTGAATGTGAAGTCATTAAAAGCATGGATTCAGTGATTGCTCAAATCACAGGGACATAGAGAAAAACAAAAAACCCTACAAAACAGTTGGACATTTTAACTGCAAAAGAGTATTAGTGGTAATATTTCTCCCTTTTCACAGAGAAGCCTGAAATACCATAAGAAGCCATGCACTATAATAATTAGTTATAATGTTGCTTTTATTAACATTATCCTAATTATAATACCTTTTTAAATTTTTTTCCCCTGCAGATTAAAGAATGGCTCTGTTTAAACTGCCAGATGCAAAGAGCGTTAGGTGGTGACTTAGCACCAGGTCATGGTCCTGGGCCACAGCTGCCTCCCCCCAAACAGAAGACACCTACTCCACCTTCAGCAGCTAAAACACCTCCTCAGCCACAGCCAAGTCAAAAGAAAGATGCTTCCCCAAAACCTGACCCTGCACAACTAGCAGAACCTAAGAAGCCCCTGCCACAGAAAAAGCAACCATCCATGCCAGGGTCTCCCCCTGTAAAAGCAAAAACATCCCGTGCTGAGCCTGCTGACACCTCCCTGCAAATATATCCTACTCCAAAGTCTGATCAGGCCAAGCCAGCGCAGGCTGAAGATAAGCAAAAACAACCCAGTATACAGAAGCCTACAGCAGATACTGTGCCTACCTCTGCAGCACCAGGGCTGAAACAGGATTTGGCAGGTCCCAAGCCTCCACCAACTCAACAGAAAGTGACAGATACCCCAAAGCCAGAGCTTGCCAAACCATCACAGGACACACATCCAGCTGGGGACAAAACAGATTCCAAACCCCTTCCACAAGTGTCTCGGCAGAAGTCAGATCCCAAACTTTTAGCTCAGCCTGGGGCTAGATCAGAGGCTAAAACCCAGAAGCCTGTTGAGCCAGTGCAAGTGAAAGATGATCCTAAGAAGTTACAAACAAAACCATCCACAAAGCCTGACACCAAACCAGCTCCCAAGGGCCCGCAACCAGGGGCAGGCCCCAAGCCTGTGCCGGCACAGCCAGCACCTCAACCCCAGCAGCCTCAGAAAACTCCTGAGCAGTCAAGGCGTTTCAGCCTTAACTTGGGAGGCATCACTGATACCCCTAAGCCTCAGCCTACGACACCACAGGAAACAGTTACTGGCAGACTTTTTGGATTTGGAGCTTCAATCTTCAGCCAGGCCTCCAATTTAATTTCCACAGCAGGTCAGCCGGGCTCTCAGACATCAGGCCCTGCTCCAGCTGGTCCTGCTGCAAAGCAGCCCCAGCCTCCAGCACAGCCTTCAGCCTCCCAGGCACCCCCCAAAGATACCGCTCAGACTCAACCTTCTCCAAAAACTGTTCCTGCGAAGAAAGAAGCCAAGCCTCTTACGAGTGAAAAAATGGAGCCAACAAAAGTGGATAGTGTTTTAACAACTAAGGGATCTGATTTAGAAAAGAAACCTAGTTTGGCTAAAGATAGCAAGCCTCAAGCTGCTGAAGCTAAGAAACCTGCTGGGCTGTCGGAACCGGAAAAGGCCAGCCAGCCTAAAGTGTCTTGTCCCCTTTGTAAAACTGGACTAAATATTGGTTCTAAGGATCCCCCCAACTTCAATACGTGTACAGAGTGCAAGAAAGTTGTGTGCAATCTCTGTGGATTTAATCCAATGCCACACATAGCTGAGGTAAGGCAACAGAGTCTGTATTTATCTTGCATTCCTACCAGCAGGCTCCCTGTGCTGTGGAGACCTTGTAGCTGATTTTAGCTGTTGATTTGTTGTGGGAAAATTTGAATGTTTAGTCTGCTGGCTTTTAAACTTAAATTTCTGTGTCGTATGAAACTTGGTCAGCAGTTAGAAAGTACTTCCGATTAATTTTTGCAGATTAAAGACGTCTGATATGGCTGGTAGCTAGGTTTTTAAGACATAAGCAGGTAGTTTATTGTGAAATCTTCTTAAATTAGTGCTACTATAATATAGCAAACTACTGTACTTTCCAGTCTACCATGTGATAGTTATTTTCCATATGCTTCAGTATCATATATTGACATGTATGCTTCCTCCATTGATCAGTGCCCCTGATTCAGGCAATTACTGAATGAAGGAATGTATTAATGCCTAGTTACTCTTCTTCCCCAGATGTGTCATATATCCCTAAATTTATTCCATTAATCTCATTCTGGATCTGGAGTCTTTGTACATGCTGCTGTATTCATTAGCAAGGTTGAAGTTTGAGTGATACCTGTGTGGTGATATATGGAAGGTTCTGATATATGTGGTGATATATGGAAGTTGCTTCTTTCTTTGGGGTGTGTGAATTTGAAAATGCCTTTTCTGTGATCTCAATAGGGACCAAGCAAGACCAACATCTATTTAATAGAATTAAACAACTTATTTTCAAATGTTTTCTCAAATTCCATGTTTTTACCCTCCTTCCTTTCTTTCTCGTATTTTTTTTTTTTTTTTTTATAAATGGAAAGGAGATTGGAAACTTTATTATACCTTAACAGAAAGGTGGAGGCACGCCTTACTTGCTGTCTCAAATTGGTGAAGTTCAACTCAACTAGACCACCTAAAAATACTTGTGAGTAATTTAGATGTGTAAGTTGGTCTATGTAATACGTAGGAAAAGTGACTCTTGGTGTTGTCATTGAAATCTGAATGAATAAATCAGAAATATCTGCCTGGGTTAAAGGTTATTACATCTCTGCCCTAAGGTGAGAACAAATGTTGAGATAAATAATCAATATTTTTCCTGCAGCTTGCTATGTTGTGCACTTTTTTTCTGCTGAATATTTTACTGAATATACTATCAGTGGAAAGGCATTTCCTACTATAATCAGCACATTTTATCTCCCTTACAAATATGTTCATTACTGTCTTTATAGTCATTTAGGTCAGAAAGAAAGGTCTGAAAATGCAAGAGGATATACTGGTGCTTGAAAGCCTGGCTTTCTTTGTCTTGGTGCTTGTGCACTGGAATCTATCAAATGCACAGCAATTTCTTGTTCACTGCCCAAACCTCTGCCCTATGTGTACGCACACACGTACATTCACTCTCTCTTAGGTTTTAAATGCAAAAAATGCATATGAATTTCTCCAGAGGTACTTTATTATGCATGCACAGAATATTCCAGAAACAAGATGTGTCAGTTCTGGTGAAATGCTATGCAAAAATGACATCTATGCAAGTCCTGATGCATGACTTCACTTCTTTAGACTTGATTTAGGCTTGGTGGTGTAGGACTGCATTGTGGTGGGCAGATTTCTCCTCTGTATTTCTACTTGAGATGAGAAGGCTGCTGTTCTGTTTCTCTCCCATCACTGTTATTATCAGATGATTCTTTCCATTTCAACCCTTGTGAATATACAGAACCTGAAATACTACTGATTTCCTTTAGTCTGACTTCTTCATACCTTTCTTTGCCTCTTTTTTGTTTCCTTGCTGCATTTTCTTCTTTCCTCTACTACACATTTTCATCTCTGTCCAGTTTTCCATCTTCTATTTCTGATCATTTTTGCTAAAGATTGGCAAAAACCTATTTTTCTTGAGAATGGATGGTAGCTTGCATGGTTGAGGACAGCCTGACTTTCATTTGCATGAAGATGGAAGACAGAAGAACGAGTTCATCCTGTCCTCTCCCAAATGAGCTGTGCAAATAATGTATTTAACCTCAGATATCAGTTCTGTCCCTATAACCATTTCATATACTATATAGCTGTTATACAACGGAAACATGATAGTCTATGCTCACTAGCACACTTTTTTTCCTCCAGCAAACTCCTTTCTAACATGTTGAATACAGTCTTGGAGGTTTTATTTATTTGTCTCTTTATTTTTGAAGGGTTAGGAAGGAGAAATAGAAATGCTTTTTAGAATTGGTTGGTCTTGGGGTTTTATGCTTAATTCCTTTATTCCTATCTTCTGCATTTGATGAAAAATAATAATATATATAGAGAGAGAGCCCTAAGGCTTAATTCCTCTTGGCCCCATAAAGCGTTTTGAGCAAACAAATGTAACCGTTATTTTATAGTTTTGCTTTTGGGTTGCAGCTGTATCACAGTGATTCTAACAGCTGCTTATGTATTATCAATATATTGTTGCCTCAGTAACAGCTGAAAATGAGGTGAGTTTTACTGAGTGCGTGATGGCCCAAACATTCTTGCTAAGAAAGCTTGTATTGAGCTGTACAGTAAGAATCAGACTGACACAGCAGGGAAACCTATGTTTCATTGACAAATAGAGAGGAGCATCTAAACTCTGTGGGCACTTCTGCCTGAGAAACTTTTTAGCAGGGAGGATCCTCCAGGCAGCGTGCTTCTGTACTGCAGACATGGCTGCAAATACTTTAAAGGGGAGGAGGTGCTTTTTTTTACAATGACAGTTATTTGCTCTTGACTGTATGTGACACAGCTAACTTTTCAAATGTATATTTTATGCCATTGCAGATGGTTGGTCCCCTGACAGCCTCTCTTCCACAGGAAATAAGAGAACTAGGCTCTGGCCTATCTAAATCAACAATATGCTATTTACTTCACCAAAATTACACTGGTTTGTGTGAGCTGAGAATTAGGCTAGAATATTTTTACCTAAAATGGGCTGGTTGTTCTTTTTCTCCCTGATTTGTTGCTCCAACAGTCAAACAGTTATTTACTTAAATGGTAATTTATCCATGAGGCAAACAACTACAAATGATTAAATAAATGGCACTTGATAGATTTCAGACCCACAGGACCATGTTGCGCCTTAGTGCATTAACAGACTCCTTATTCTGCCATTTGCTCAATAGGGAGGAGCACTGTTTACCAGCTCTGTAATTAGCTTTCCAGCTCAGGTAGTTGGAAGCAGCTCTATTTTTAGTAACAAAGCACAAGATCACGACTGCAGAAGCGAGAAATGAAGTGTGGCAACGACCATTTTGTGCATTTAAAACTCAGTGAAGCTGTTCAGAATATTGAACAGGAGTGGAGATGGTTGCCTATATGTAATTAAATATGTTGAAGCAGCAGGGTCAGGAATATAGAAGCTGTGATGATTTAATATGCTATTAAAATAATAATGATAAAAGATTTGAAAACTGGATTGTGGAAAAACTGAGAAATCCAAATTTTAGAATCGGTGTGGGTAACAAGTAAAAATAACATCTTAAACATCTTACATTACAAATAGAAAGAACTCAAAATGTAGCCTGTATATGTGAGTGTCCTAATGGAACTAATCTAATAGAATTACCAAGGGAACAGTGGAAGCACTTTTTAGTCTATTGATTACTATAAAATTATCTGGAAAGGTACTTGGAAATAATAAAAAAAAAAAACGTTCTATGTTTGAAATAATTTATTGGGCCTATAGAAAGGAGAGAATTATTTTGAATGGAGGAGAAGGACAAGGTGGACTTGGGAAGGGCAGAAAAGACATCATGACCCAAACTTATGAATGATTTTGTGTTTGAAAAAGATATAATAGGGTAGATGTAATCGGAATAGATAGTATGAACAATTTTACATACAGAATGGTGCTTCTTAATATGTTTATTACAGTGAATATCATTTGTATGAAATTGTTTGACATGAGTGGATATGATAGCAGGAAGCTATAAGCAGTGGTCTGTAAACAATGACCTTGATGATCCCTCTCCAATCCATATTCTTACATCGATAATTTTTATATAAAAATATCTATTACCCAGTAAAATAATTTGGATACCTTTTTTTGATAACATATTTTCCCACAGGTCCTTATTAGACCAAACTAAGTAAATATTTTTTTCAGCTCCACAAGTACTGTAGAGAGTGGGAAAAGCAAAAAGATAAACTCATTTTCTAATTAAGAGCAGTGTTATCATTAAACTCAATAGCATTTCTAGAGTTAATAGTAAAGAGATAGCATTTTGGAACTGATATAAGCCTCTACGGAGGTGTGAACCTGAACGCATCTTGGGTTCTTGTATGTCCTGCTTAGAAAAAAAAAAAATGCAGAAAGGGTACTGGCATGGCTGGGTCCTTGATATAAATCGTTCTGGCAGTTTCTCTTTTTTTGAAACTTTCGATGAAGTCTATCCTCAAATGGAGAAAGAACCTCAGCAGTTGTGGCCCTACCTATAAATAAACCCTGTGATTAAATGAACAATATGGCTTAGGCTTCTTAAAGCAAGTGAGCAGGAACGATGTAAAGTAACAAGCCATCCATGATTGTAATGAAAATCCCTGAAATGGTGTACTGCATCATCTGAGGTGACACCCATTGCCTCTCTAATTTATTAACAACTCTGTACTATTTTGTTTTGCCTATTTGAGAAAGCTCAGACCATTCTGCAAGTTGGCAGGTTTCACTCCTATTAGAAGTTCCTATCTCCTCTGTTGTATTTAGTGAAGTTGGTTTTGAAACAGATGGTGTCTGGGAAACAGTGTAGAAGAATTTGCACTTAAGATACAAAGAGAAAAAACAACCATTCTTTTCAGCTGCATAATTTATCTGCTCTGCCTCTTCCCTCTTCCTTTATATTTAAAGCTTCTTTTAAAATTTTGATTGTAAGAAAGTGAATTCTATTATTGTTTAACAGTAGCCAAATAATACAGAAATTAATAGGCTAACACAATGTATTCACTGAAGTTGGAAATTTTATCCATTAAATTTTAAGTCTTTATAATTGAGAAAATGTTAAAACTACTACTAATTACTATTCTGAAAGATAACATCTGGCATTGAAAATAGAGTGCATGTTAGATGTTAAAGCCCCCAGTATATTTCTTGACTGTCAGAATGAAATTAATTTAACTCCAATTGAGATTACCCGCTTCTTCTGTTTAATTCAATATGCATAATAGAAATGACATTAAAATAGAAATATTTTTATAACAGAACAATGTCACCTTTTCCCACTTTCCTGCAAAATATATATATTGTATATGCAAAATGGAAGGACTAATATGGAATTCCCCTTTGATGGATGATTCAGTCAAAACTGAGTATGGATAAATGTTTTTTAAAAAGGGTTTAGTGCTGGAGTTTACCTTTGAAGCTAAGGATTTTCAGCCTTATTTCAGCAACAGAGTTAGCCTTCTGGCATCCATTATTTGCAGAGGCAAACTTGAGTTGTCCAGGATATTTCAAGTAAGTCTGTTTTGGGCATCCACCCTTCTCCAATGCCTAAGCTAAAGTTGTGTTCCAAAAAACCCTACTTCAACCAGACAGTTCTCCAGAGGCCTAAACTTCTGGCTTTTGCACATGGCTTGAGCTGTTCCTTTTAAGAAGTGTCTGTCTTCTGTTTAAATTCCCTTGGAATTCAGACATTAGATGGAACCTCTTTTGGGAGCTGTTGTTGGCATGTCTATGAGTATAGTTCACCCAGAAGCAGTACTATTTGGCACAAAACATTAATCATGGCTACTTTGTCTAATAATGATAATAATTATGCCTGCCTATGGTCAGGTACAATATGATAGTGGTTTATTTAATTTGTTCTTCCTCTGAGAGTATTATACACAAGATGCAGATCAGTAAATAGACATGTGACTACAGGACGCCCATCTGCAGCTCAGGGCTGTTAACTGGGATGCTACAGCCAAGTTTCATGTCGCCTGGTCCCCTATAAGACCTCATCAGTTTGTGTGCTCTAAGGTGCAACAGGGAATATGAAGCTAAGAATATGCCCCTGTATCCAAATGAACTAAAAATTAATAGATAACCTGTGATGGTTTTATTTGAATTCCCTGTCACTGTGGATGGAAATAAGAACATCCTTTCTCACAAGTTTCCCTGAATGGAGCACATTTCAATAGGGCTATTCGGTCCAAAGCAAGTTATGCTCTAATGTAGTTTCATTTATTTGGCATTCAGGTTTTGTTGGTTACTTCTGAACATGATCATCTTTGGACAGAATTTGAAATCAAGGCTTCTTAAATCTCCAGTCATGCAGTCAAGGCATTAGCTACAAGACTGCGCTCTTGTTAATTTTTTGTTCCAGTAGTTACAATCATAAAATTGGGGATTTTTTTTCCCTGGAAGTAAACTTGAGGAGCGATAAAGATTGGTATCATTACTCGAAGTAATAGTGTGACCTTTGGAAGCTCTGTTACCATGATTAATTGCCTGCTGTTTGTTTTCTTTATTCAGTCCTCGAAAAGTTTCCAAATTGCCTCTCAGAACCAAGAACTCCAGGGATGGTTAAATGCTGTTGAAACAAACAATGGAATATAGACATAAAACTATGCAAGGCCAGATGGCTTTGATTAATGTTGGTAATGGCCCTTGATGGCATGAAATCCAAAGGGGTGTCTACTGAAACACTGCAGCTGACACATTAACACATCCTGTCTATCTGCCTATTTTCCTTATCCAGTTGGAATTCATATGCAATGACTTCTTTGCTGATATAAATGTATTCCATCTCTAGATGTTTTTGCACCTCCAGAACAAAAAAATGCTTAGGCAAACGATTAGCATAGAGCTTTCAGCATTGATTCTTGTATGTGTGTTCTATTTTTTCCCTGTGTCATTAGGAAATCAGACAGTTCGTAGACTAGCATATTAGTGAGGGTCAAGCTGGAGTCTGAAATCTAAAGTAGATAATCAGGGAAAATTACTGACCTGGAATTCAGCCAGGTGATTTTCATCTCTGTTGTTTCATTGGAAGTTTAGTCAGTGCACTGTTATTAAATGAGGAAGAAGTCCTCTGAAAGCTAAGCTGGTATTTGCATCGAAGTTTAACATTTTCTAGGCAACTTTATAATAATATTTTAATGATTTTTTTGTGTGTGTGTGTGATAAAGATACTTTATTTTTCTGTTTTACATTGTAGAATAACAATTTTTGTTTGTTTTACTGGAAAACAACTACTTTTTTTAGAAAATGTAAACATTGTTGTGAGCTTCAGCTAATTTCAAGATGAGACCAAGGACTTGAAAACATTGTGACCCACTTCCAGATTTTATTAAACAAATGGACAGAATCTAATGGATATTAAGTGCTTCTTCTTTTTTTTTTTTTTTTTTTTCTTTTCCAGTGTCAAGCTGAGATACCTCATTAAGACAGTAATTACTACCTGATCACATTGATGATATGTACAGGCACTGTCAAAAAATCTCTCATCATTGAAATGTAACACATTTAACTTATTTATCAGAACCCTTGCATGATTTTGGTTTTATAGATTTGCTGGGTGGGAGTTGGGGGAAGCTTGTAAAGATTTTTTTTTTCTTCTCCAGGAAAATGAAGTGTTGGTGCTTTTTCTAAGAACAAATGCCATGATAATATTTTTAAAATATCTGTGAGGGTTTTATGTATCAGAAAACAGTATTTTTCACTATTTATTAATGAATACTCAAAGTAATAGAACAGATAAGTATTTGAGTAATAAAATTCTTAGAAGACAGTATATTGTAAATTTAAACATTTGCATGTACTTGGTGGTGATCTTATTTCTTGCAAACTGAAACCATTCATGTTGTTACTGCAGTTAATATTTACCAGTTACTGCATATATTCAAAATTCCACGTTATACTTGTGCTGACCAAAGGACTAATGTTCACTGCACTATGATTGTACATTTTTAAAGAAAGGTCAGTATTTTGCACAGAGCAGGTCTAAAAATCACTTGTATACCACTGTTGTATGGTGGTTTTCAAATTACTGTAATTGCACATCTGCAGTTAATTTTAAATGCTTGCATAAAATGTGACCAGCAGAAGAAATGATCGATTAAACCTTCAGATATGAAGAAAGAGAAGAGAGAAAGATGTGACACTTCTCTGATTTTTGTTTTGTGTGCTATAAAATAGAACTTCACCCTGAGTTCTGTAAAGAATGTAAGGGTTATTTAAAATAATGGTTGGCCAGTAATATTTGTGTGTGTTAGAGTGCTTCTGAAATGCATGTGGTTCAGTAAACCAGAAAAAGAACAAACATGGCTTTAGATTTAGTATTATTTATGAATTTAATTGATTTTTCCAGCAGTACTAAGGGTAAGGATGGAGGCTGCTGGGAAGCCTAAGCCATGATATACTTGTGGAAAAGAGATTAGATTCATGCTGGTAAGCTGTTTGAGATGCAGTCTTGCAGCATGTGAAACAGGAGGTCATGAACTGATGTTGAAGAGGGGGATTAGCTGCCTCTAAACTACTCTGACTGAATTTTGTACAAAATGCTGTTGAGTTGGGAAAAAAAATAAAAATCAGTTACTAGGAAAAACAAGACAAACAACAACAACAACAAAAACCTTCACAGCTATTAGGCTGTATCAGACCAGCACACTCACTGAGAAGAGCGATGAGGTATGGCAGTTTTCCATTTCTGTTTTGGAGGTTAATGAAATTACTCACAGTGAGGTAACCTAGGCTTCTAAGGACAAGACTTGAAAGAGCATATGGTGGTCTTCTGTTTTTAGTATTTCTAGGTTAGTAATCTTTATGTGTTTTTTTATTTCTTCCTTAGTAGGCAGCCTTCACATTGGAAATGGTCCAGTTGTCATGTACAGAGATTAGAAATTGAGCATAAGGAACCTTATCCTTAAATTTTAAATGAATTTATCTGCCTTTTGAGGAGATTCTGTCCTAGCAGTCACCTGAATAATTAGACCTAAACTACAAATTTATTTACAATCCTTATATTTATTATTTATTAAGATTTCTGAACTTCTCCTGACCTATCTAGATGTGGAGGGTTGACCTTGGCTGGCTGCCAGGTGCCCACCATGCCACTCTCACTCCTCATCCTCAGCAGAACAGGGAAGAAAACAAAATGGAAAAAAAATCATGGGTTGAAATAAGGAAACAGAGGTTGCTCACCAGTTACAGTCACAGGCAAAACAAACTTTCCTTGGGGAAGATTGATTTAATTTATTGCTAACTGATAACAATAGAGAGCTGTGAGAATTAAAAGCAAATGAAAACCACCTTCTCCTCCACCCCTCTTCTTTAGCCTCCTCCCCACAAGTTGCACAGGGGAATGGGGGCTGTGGTCAGTCCATAACACTTCATCTCTGCTCCTCCTTCATGGTCTCTCTCTTCCCATGCTCCAATGTGGGGTTCCTCCTCTGGAGAGGACGCCATCCTTCCTGAACTGATCCTGTGTGGGCTTCCCACACGCAGCAGTTTGTCAAGAACTTCTCCAATAAGGGTCCATACCACGGGGTCCATCACTTGGAAGCAAACTGCTCCAACATGGGTCCCCCACATATGGCAGCTCCCACCATATCTACCTGTTCTCAAGTGGGGCCTTCCATGGGCTGCAGAACAGGTAGCTGTTCTGACGTGGTACTCATGGGCTGCAGGGGGATCAACCTACTTCACCATGGGCCTCTCCACAGCATATTTTTAGCCTTTCTTGAGTGTGTTACCACAGAGATACAACCAGTGCTGCTCACTGGCTCGGCTCTGGCCAGCAGCAGGTATAGCCCTCTGAAGCTCGTTCTCATCTGACATGGCACAGCTGCTGGGCTCTGCTCACAGAGGCCACACCTGCAGCCTCCCTGCTACCAAAGCCTTGCCACGTCAACCCAATACACTAGAAACAATGTATTGTTGTGATAATTTATTTGACTTGCCACTCCATTGACTTATAATTGCACACATTTGCAAATATAGAAATACATTAAAGATAATGACACAACTCTGATCCTCATATTAATTTCATGGTAGCTGTCAATACAAACCTCTGACTTTTTTTTTTGAAGCATCACTTTTGCAATATTAAGATCTGCATCTTTCCTTACATGTGAAGAAGAAAAAAGATATATATATAAATATATATCTTTTTGTATGCTGATAAATTTGTAAATACTGATTTCAAGATGCTAGTTAGTAACTCTCTTCATTAATTTAGAGCATGATGCTAAGTCTTCTACTGTCTGGTAAAACTATTATATACAAACAAATCCCTTAAATTTGTTTATAAATGATCATTTTCCTTGAAAATTCAACCATAATTGTCACTGCAACATCAAAATCTGACATATTATGTAAAAAATAACCTGAGCACATACCCAACTTCAGATGCTCTCTCCTTGCTCCTTCCATAACTACATGTTAAGCATTAAATTGCATGACATGTGGCTGTTGTGATGCAACCACAATCATGCAGATACACAGGTACACCTTGGATTTTGATAAGAGCTGGTATCCTGTGAGAAACGTGACCACAGAGATAAAATCTGGCAAGAATATAAAAGTCTGATGTAAATTTCAATCTGTGCAGTTTCTGGTCTGCTTATTGGCATTTCAGAGTTGGCACTTAAGCTGAAGCTCTAAATATTAGAACTTCTCTGGTATTTGAATTATGGTAGGGAAAAAAAGGGATATTTAAAACATTTTATACTTCAGTTCTTTTATTGAAATGTGCACTAAATATTGTTTTATCATAATTTTATTTTTACACTGAAAATCGGCTCAAACAGTAACATTTCAACATGCTTTACCTTCTGGCTAATGTTTTTAGCATCTTGGAACAGAGTTGTTTTCCTCTTTTATTTTTATTTTATTTTTTATTTTCAGTTTACAGTCAGAACTGTATATTGGATTAAGGTTGCAGCACAATCTCCAGAAGTAGCTGTATTTTTGTAATAGTTCATTTTAACTGCAGAAAGACAAGAATTCTGGTGAAAACAAAACTCAGGCTGTTGTTTTAAGGATTCCATTTTGAATCTGTTTAAGATGATTGATATCACACTGTGACGTGTAAGCCTGTGGAAGGGTAGGCTTTGTAAGCATTAAAAAATAAAACAGAAGCACTGCACCTGTTTTGCAAGCTTCTGTACATACACTTTTGTGCTGACCTACAACGCACTTCTGTTGTGTTCTGAATCATGCTGGAGCCAGGAACACTTGTATTGTGCTGTGTTGTGAATTTTTAAAGTCATGTGACCAGTATAGCTGGAACTCAATTACACTGTTATCCCAGACCTCTAAAAACAAAGAGTGCTGACTTTTTTTTTTTTCTGTATCACCAATCAGAAGAGGGATCTCCTGATCAAAGCAATCTCTCATTTGATTTGGCATCCTTTTAAATATTTAAGTTGTGCTGTTTTTTTCTCCAAACCTATAAGGATCATGTTCGTGCTCTGTCATCTTTCAAATGACAAATCTGGTCAATGCTTTTCACAAGGAGTAGGGCACAGTGAAACTAAGGAAACTTTTGTTTGAATACTTGTGTTATAATTAGTTACAGTCATAAAAGGAGTGAGATTCATGCTCACTGCTGCATCCTCCCTTTCCTTTTATATTCTATTGGTAATTGGAATCAAGAGCAGTTCAACTTTAAAACATATATGTATGGTAAATAATTGGTGTGTTCTGGGTGTTGGTCTGAAGCATGTGCTTCCCCTGATCATTTCCTTGGGGGTATGAGAGTTGTTTTTTTTGTTTCGTTTTGTCTTGTTTTGTTTTCTGGTATGAAATACAGATGAATTGATGCCGTAGCTGTCTTTAGTATTTGCATTGGGCAGAGTGAAGTTTCCTCCACCTGTGAGTCCCAGAATTTTTGATTTTGAAATGTACTACTGGAGATGGTTTCGTCCAACTCCATTCCCAAAGCAGGGTCAGTTGCTCAGGGCCATACCCGGTCAGGTTTTGAATGCTTTCAAAGACAGAAAGACATTTCTGGGTAATGTATGTCAGTGCCTGACCACCTCCATTGTCAAAGTATTTTCTTATGTTTATGTGGAATTTCTGTTATTTTAATTTGTTCCAATGGCCTCTTATCCATTTGTTGGATGCCACTGAGCAGAGTCTGGTTCCATCTTTTTTTAAACCACTCTCCTGTCGGGTATTTATTCATATTGAGAAGATGCCCCTGAGCCTTTTTTTCTCCAGGCATTATTTTTTTCTTTTTTTTCTTTTTTTTCTCTCCCCACCAGTTCCAGCTCTCAGCTTCTCTTCATCTCTCTTCATCTCTCTATGTCTGAGAGATGCTCCAGTCCCTTAAACAGTTAATGTCCATGTTCTAATAGGATTTATGAAGATGTCCTTGCTCTTAAATAATGTTTTGTTTGGATGACTCCTTTATATGTAATTAATCATTTTCCCACATAGTCTGTTTTTGATCTAAACTTGCTATTCAAAAATAAATAGCCATGTACTTTTTAAATCCACAGATATGACATCAGAACTGATACATTGTCACGAGAGTGAAATTCTATTTAGAGCAAATATAATATCGCTTTTTCAGCACATTATTCATAATCAGTAGCAAATAATTATCGATCTATTACAATTATAACAGGAGTCAAGATGAAATGTTTGGGTCTTATTCAGCATGCAAGTTACAATTTTCATAGCATATCTAGCAAAATTTATGCTCATTTTCTTTCTGAACTCCTGAAGTTATGGTAGTGATTGCAGTACTTGGATAGTTTTTTCTCTCAATTTGCTTTATTGCAATTGATTAGTTCTGTCCTTATGATTTGGATTAATTCTATGTGTGTTGCAGGGTATTAACATCTCTTTTAATTAGTTTCATATTGCTCATATACTTTCTGTAAAAAGTGGCTTTATTGTCTGTAAAAAATCATTGAAAAAATGCATTGAAAAGCATTTCTTTCCTTAGAGTACTGAACTCTATATGCCCATGATGGAAAAACAGGAGAGATCAAGGTGTCCTTGCAACGGCAATGTTTCCTCTGCATGGATTCCTCTCTTCATGTGTCAGAATCTTATTTACACAACTCCTTCAATAAAATGGAAAAGGATTGGCAGTAAAATGACACTGTTTTAAGAAGGTCACACTTTGAATGTATAAATATAAAATACGTATTTGGTGGTGAAGTTAGGTCAGGTACTAGTTGCTACAAACTAGTCTATTCACTGGTGTGTCTTCTGAGTCTTTTTCCATTTTGAACATACCTTTCAAGTACAGTTTCTAGTCAGATAAAAATATTTATTTCTGTTGACAGATCTTGTCTTCTGTTTCCTTGGCATCACTTGTTTCTGTGCACTTGCCTTCAAATCTGTTGCACTGAATCTATCTGAGAAGAAATACATCTTGAATTTTGT
This sequence comes from Aythya marila, assembly GCF_965140915.1. Lineage (NCBI taxonomy): Eukaryota > Metazoa > Chordata > Aves > Anseriformes > Anatidae > Aythya > Aythya marila. Next base: position 197,797,086 of record NC_139042.1, on the reverse strand, counting down.
GTTCAAACCACTACTACTGCTGCAGGATCATTCTCTGTACCTTTTATTTTCAGCCATTCTAAAACAGTTATTCTTATTGCCTATTTTCCACTTGATAGTAAAGTTAAACGTGTGAACATCTCATTTTATTTAATTACCAAAAAGTAAGAACCATTTGTTAAAACATTAAGAGAAATGAAACTAGACAAGTGTAAAAAAGAAGGTGCTGACAGAAAGATGATTATTTGCAAATTAGTATAATAAAAAGTAATAAGATCAGTTGTTAATGTAAGTGTGTTTCCTTGCAATTATATTCTTTTTTGTCTACTAAATGTACCAAACCTGAAGCCAGTGCTTCAGCATGGTATAATAAACTAAATGGATTTATTTCCATGAAAGCAGTAAAAAGGAGGACTCTTAATTATTTCTGTCATGATTTAGTTTGGGGCTTCGGTCTCTATGCTGTCTGTTCTTATCATCATAAAAATTAATAGACCAATATAGAGATTAAGATATATAGATTCATACTGTAGATCACTATACGCAGATGGTGTGTATTTTTGTACATTCGTTTCTAAAGGTTGGAATTTATGGTGGCTAGAACACATTGCAGACTCTTGTATTAGATAAGCTAAATGTAAAAGAGTTTAAGGATTCATTTCAAATGAGGCTGATTTGCTGTTTCAGAGATTCATGTGTACATTTTGTAAGCCGTTTAGATTCCAACGAAGACTCTAAATTGTGACTTTACCTTATTGCTATTTCTTTTTAATTTTGGTGAAATTGTTTCCTTGCTCAGTTCAAAAGGCCATGGTCTAATTTATTAAGTGCTCAGATGCCTGATGTTGATGGCCTTATACACATCTGTATAGACAGAGTATAATCAAATAAGACATTTTAATGGCTAGAAGGAACAGATGCAAGAGGCCCTCTGACTTTATAACATGTCGATTCAGGCTCTAGATAACCATATTTTCAATTGAGGAATGTGAAAGCAGCATATGTTTGAATTATGCCTGACCTACAAAGAAAGAGAAAGGTAGAAAGATATGCAGATTGTCGGACAGTAGCAGAAGTTGATCCCAATGATCAGTCACAAATGGATCAGTTCAGTTAATTGGGCCTTTTCCCTGGGGTCCGTAGAATTTATAGATGACAAAGTTCCTGCAGTTGATTCTTAAGGACCCTCTTTCTTCACCCTGACCAATTTTTAAAACTTGGAGGGTGCTCAGCAGGAATACCCTGCCTTTACTTAACTTTTGCAGTGGCCTGAAGTCCTCATTGTAGGTGGAAGTAGGTGGAAGCTATGGCACCAAGAGCTTCTAAACTAGAAAGATATGATTAAATTATTGATAAGACATGTAAGAAGGAAAAGGAAAGGCAAGGAGCAAGCAATTTCTTCTCCATTAATTGTGTCTTGAGTAATGCACTTTGCCAATGCAGGAGGCCCACAGCACCTCCTGTCACAGGCTGCTACCACAGTCCTGTCAAGCCTGTTGAAGTAACTTGAAAGGTGAGGTAAAGGAAGGGGTTATGGAGAATTTCAGCATAAAAGTGTGATATGAGTAATGAGTGATTTCAGAGATTTCTTGTATGGCTATAAGTGATAGAACCTTCATAGATTAGTGGACACATTAGTGGACATAGATTATTGGTGGTGCTGCCTAATTAAGAGTAATAGGGGGTTGGATTCCTGTGTCCTCAACTACGATGCATTTCCTTCAGCTAGTTCCGATTGACTAGGAATTTCTATTGCTCACTTTTCCTGGTCTAACTAACTCCCTTTTGGAGAGATTAAAGCTGTAATCTGGAGTGTGTATGGGGGATATGATTTCAAAACACTGTAAGGTAAACTCTTAGTCAGTTGAACAGTGACAAAAGAGCAAGACATTTGTAGAAAACACTACTGTAAATTATGTCTTACACTTGTCATGCAGGTGAAGCTTCTCAAACTCTTAAATATATTCTTCATGGCCATTTGAGAGGCAGGTGAAGTAATTTTTGACAGAGACTAGCACTGGTCAATTAGCCTCACATATTGCCTGTTCAAATTAATAGAAACAGGTTTCTTGGTTTTAGTAGATATTATTGCCTTTGACGTTATGGCTGAAACTAGTCAGCATCAGAAACTAACAGAAACAGAACTAAATACTGGTGTAAGTGCTTGCATTTTATCTCCATGGATATACTTTCACAGTGGCATTTAGGATTTCAGAGCTTTATCCTCTAAACTGATAAGGTAAGTGAGAAACTTGGCTCTTGTTAGTAGTTTTGTCCTGATAAATTCACAGGTATGGCATTAAAACCCTGAACACAGAACTTCTCCAAAATTACAATTTTCTGGGCTACATTTTGAAAACCACCAGTTCAAGCCTTAGTCTTGCAAATAATAAACTTTCCTGTGGGTAATCTGATGTACTTTACCACTTTTTCTTATGGGTAGGGTGCTGCTATATTTTACTCCCTTGATGGAGTGACTTATCCTATAAGGAGTTCAGTCTGCTTGATTGAGCTATTCAAAAAGAAAGAAAGCTCATTAGGAATGTAGGTGACAAATTTCATTCTTCCTGAGTAAAAACCATTACAATGAATAAAATCTTTTAGGAAGGTGACTAATGTGGCACAATCACTTGAAGTGATGCATGCTGTTTTTTCGTGGTGCTACTCTGTTTCTATGTGCAATGATTTAGAGCATAGATGGAAAAGTGTTGAAAATATATAATTTGTTTATGATGAGAAACTGCAGTCATGTACCCATAATTGCTAAAGTAGAACAAGAAAGTATATCATAGGAACTTTTCAATGATTGCTCAATACTGTTTGGATCATTACTCAAGCTTTTCTAACTTTGAAATTAGGTTTTTATTTTATTGGAGTGGTGGCGGGAGTTATACTGGAAAGATCACAGCATGTTCCATATAAGCAAATGCATTACAAAATATTTTTAGCCTATACATATTATTACAAGGAGGAGGAAAAACTAGAATTCTGAGGAGGAGTTTGTAGGAATGCCGTCTTGAAGTAACAGTACCATTGAAGGGCATTCTGAAGACACAAAACTTGAAGTAGTACTTGACCTATATGTCTCTATGGACTGCTGAGCGTAAAAAGGTCAACAGGATATCCAGGTCTGTACTAATACACATTTATGCTTCCATTTGTATTAGTGATGATGCTACTGAACACTCTTCTGTCTGTTGCTGTCAGGAGTCAATGTGACTCCTTCACAAGAGATGTGAGGGTGACAGCAGGACAGTGCCTCACTCATGACTGGTGTAGTCCCACAGTACCTGACCATGAGAGATGAAGCAGGTTTGGAGATGGTAACAAAGTTCAGCCAACAGATCAGGGGGTGATTGTCAATGAAATCTGTAGTGATAAGGCAGAAATAAGGTTAGACCACAAAGTTGTCAGAAAGGAAAGATCAGGATCAAAAAGATAAAGCCCAATATACCTACAGCAGGACAGAGGCAAGGTTTTGAGACCTCAGTGCAGCACCCAAGCCAGTGGAGGCTGCATGGGTAGAGGCCCCAAATGGAGCTTCTCACAGCAGTTTCCCATATCTTAGCTATTGTTACAGAAATCTCACCCAGGATTACACAGCTATTCTATATTAGAGCAGAGCTTTTGTTATGGTTTAACCTCAGCAGGCAGCCAAGTACCACATAGCCTCTTGCTCACTCTCCCAAGGTGAGATTACTCCAGTGTATTATCACCACTGTTTTCATCACAAATCCCAAACATGGCATCATACAAGCCTCTACAAAGAAAATTTACTCTATCCCAGACAAAACCATTATACCTTTAACCCAAGCACCTAAACCTGTAGGCAGGGATAGAAGGAACTGCAGAAGAGGTTTACAGAGGAAAATTGGTTAAAGACTGGGCAGGGCAGTTGGATTCTGCTGAAATACTCAGGGCCCTGACACTCCCAGTTGATGTCAGTGACAGTGACATCAGAGATGGGAGAAAAAGGGCTATCTCCCATCTTTGACTGCTCTGTCATATGATGTCTTGATGCATAAATTATAACAGGCATTGCTAACAGTTCCCTTATTCCTCTCAGTAAATCTGTACTAAAAATTGTTCCTAGAACTGTCTGGACTTTTTCTGATGAAATCAAGTGTTTCCTTTCAGGGTTCTGAGACTTCAAAAAAATGTTTTTGAGTGTGTTTGCAACTGATATTTTAAACCTAACGTGGGGAGCTCATATGACTTTGGGCATATGATGTGGACAACCACAGCTGATTAAGTCCATGAAGACTGACTTTACTCAACAGTGAGCTAATCAATATAGTTAATGAAGTGATGTGATTCATCTCATCCTAAAACAGACATCTGTATTTAGTCATATGAATTATTGACTAAACCCCATTGACTGTATTGACTATAGCCACTCCAGTGGCTATAATGGGAACTTGGACAACTAGTTCACATGCAAACATTTAGATTGCAGATAGAGAATAATTCAGGTTAGAAGGGACCTCAGTAGATTATCTAATCCAACCTCCTGATCAAAGCAGGGTCAGTGGACCAGACCAAGGCTTTATCCCATCTAGTCTTGAAAACCTCCAAAGTGGAGACTGCCTAACTTCTCTGGGTATCTTCTTCCAATGTCCTTCATGGTGAAAAAAAGTTTTTCCTTACATTCAGTTTAAATTTACGTGTGGTATCTTGTCCTCCCACTTGGCACTGCTCCAAAAAGTCTAGCTTTGTTTTCTTGAAGACCTCCTCATAAATTCTGTCACACTTCTATTAGGTTGCCATGAAGTCTTTTATCCAAGCTCAGTGAGCCCCTTTCTTTTGGCCTCTACTCACAAGGCAGTTATTCTGGCCTCTAACCATCTTAGCTGCCCTAACTCTGAAGTTGTTCCAGTTTGGCATCGTCTTGTACCAGAGACACTGAACTAGATGCACTGTGCTAGATGCAGTCTAATGAGTAAAAGGTGAAAGTCAATAATCACTTGCTTTGATCTACTGGCTATGGTTCTTTTAAGGCAGACCAAGAAGCTGTTGGCCTTCTTTACAGACCAGGTGTGCTACTGGCTTATGCTATGGGCTTGCTGCTCATCACAACTCCAAGGTCTTTGTCAGTAAGGCTGCTTCTCAGCCAGGACTTCTTCATTCAGAGGTGCAGGACTTTGCATTTGTCCTTTCTGAATTTCATGATATTCTCATTGGCCCTTTCTCCAACTTTCAGGTTCCTCTGACATATAGGCTATCCAGCTTATATGTCCTTACTTTAATACAAAAATATTGTGGACATGATGTTGAAAAACATGCTAAAGTTAAAATAAATGTGATCCAGTGCTTTCACCTTGTCCACCTATCTGGTGATTTATTGCTTTAGAAAGCAATCAAGTTGGTCAGGTGTGATTTGCTGTTGGCAAATTCCTGCTCACTATCCCTGCTTGCCATCTCTGCCTTCAAATGTACAGAAATATATTCTGGATTACTTCGATGATTTTCTCAGGGAATGAAATGAACTTTATTTGTCCGTAGTTTCCTGGATCCTCTTGGAACACTAGATACAGCATTTATCTTTCTCCTCAGATCTCCATGTAAATAATGTAAATAAGCTTAAAACCTGGCTAAGTGATCACTGATTTTTAGTTTTCTTACTCAAGCTTTTGAAAATGATTTTTGAGGACAGCCTGAGATGCTGCTCTTGTATAGGCAGGCCACTCTGCTCTTTGAAATAGAGGTACATAAAGAAGAAACATACACAAGGAGAGGTACATACACAAGGAACCTAACTATGGATGTTGATTCCATCAGAGTTTCTGTGTTACCTTGACAATTCATGTATTCTATTGCCTAATGTGTTTCTGTAATGGTTTTGTCTAATTTGAATGTTAATTGTAGAGTAGAAGCAGGTCTAAGAGATACAGGCATCTTGTCCTATGTATGTTACTCTTTTCTTTAATGCCACAGATCTCATTGCAAACAGTTTATGCAAACTGTTCATGCAGTTGTTTTGGAACAAAGCTGGCAAGTACAAAGATACATAGAAATGTGCACTTTACAGTGCTACTCATATTTTGAAGTAGCATAAAATAATGTCAACCTTTTTTGACCATTTGCTACTCCAGACATAGGTTGTACTCATGATGGCATTTATGCTTCCGATGGTCATAAGAAACCATTTCAGTTCCCCAGAGAAAGCTATTGCCTCTGCGAGTCAAATTTATTTGAATGTTAATGTACTTGTCCATCTAAACTTTATGATAATGTCTTGTTTCTCTGCACTGAGCTACTTAACTCCATTGTGTCTGTCACATTTAATAAAAATATATTATTCTTCAGTTTTATTTTATGCAAGAATTGTCAGACTTAGCATATCCAGTTATATATCCATATAACCATATCCATATAACATCCAGTTGTATCAGTGGTGTGAGATTGGATTTGTTTACCATAGCAAAGGATTTGTCCTTCAACAGTAAAAATGAAGCTAGTGTTTATTATTACTCATAACAATACTTATTTTATTATTATTAATATCTGATTATCTGAAATTCTGACATGTTCTGAGATGTTCTGCCTGAAAAAGGCATTGCTATAAATTACTGGTTCAGATGTCTTTATTTTTATTTGTTCTTTCATTTTCTCCATCAGAAGATGACACAGCATAGTGAGTAGAAAAAAAAAAAAAAAAAGGGGTTAAACCAGTATTGTGAAGGATGTGATTTTAACATGGTAAACATAACATTATCTTGACAAGCCAAAAAGACTCTGTAATATTCAACCCTATAGCTCAATTTTTTGTGGGGGGAGGGGGGGAAAGGAAAGAGAGAGAGAGAATTATTAAAAAACAAAGAAAGATAAACAACAAAATAGAACAAAATGCCTTGACAATTAGTGAAGATATAATTGCAATGTAAGCTGAAGAGGGAAGTATCTATGTTCTACTTGATACAGTTTGAGTAGATTCTATTTATTTGTGGATCGAACATGTATTTTTACTCTGAGATTTAAATCCCAGATTATAATCAGTCTTGGGGGTTGAATTGTCAGTAACAACCAGAAGCAGTGACACCCATGGTCTTTCAGTACAACTGTGGTCAGCCCAGCTCCACCTGGCTGAAGCTATTGACTCAGTAGAAAATAAATGTTTGGTTATGCTCCAAAACGGAGTGCCTTTCGCTGCACTAGGGCATAGTCAACATTGTAAAGCTGCTTTCTGGTTCAGCTCAGCAGTTTTGGAGGAAGGGTGTGGACTAAAGGCGTATTTCGTGCTATGCCTGGTCAGAGGCATAGAACTGCAAATTGCCTTTTCTTGATGGAAACTGCAAATTTCCTTAATGGGAAGGATTTTTCTTTCTCTTTTGTATATTTATACCAGTTGCCAAGTTTGTTAGTCAAGTCACTCACTCTGTGCTGTTGGGCAACTTGATTAATGTCATCAGTTGATTTTTTTTCCATCCAAAGGGATGATTATTAGAGTTGTTACAGTAAAGATATATAACACTTCAATGTGAACCTCTGAGCTATTATAAACCAGACAGCAGATTACAGCCGATCATCTGCTCTCACTTAAATCAGCATAAATCTAAAGTAGCTCCACTGACAGTAAAATTTTCCCTTATATGCACCAGTATACCCAAGGGTGAAATTCAGCTTTACAGTCATTCCTGAAGGCAAGCCATGGTTCACGTCCAAATGCTGTCTGAGTCCATATTAACTCATAACACTTGCTGTAGGTGGACTTGAACTGAATATTCAGAACACTTGATTCTAAAACTGACCATCCATAGACAATGTTTTTCATGTCCCTTTCCAGTCATTGACTTGACTGGTCTGCCAGATCTGTTTGCTTTCCATTTTGCCTAGCACAACCCTCACTGTGGTTTTAAATGATGGCAACAGCTTTTAAAATGGGAATTATTAAATTTTAGCAAGTCTCCATCTGTTTGTATACCAGCATGCAGCATATCTGCTGCCCAATTTGCATTGTCTTCTATAGGGAGAAGTGTTTTTATTTTCTCCATAATCCTGTTCTGACCCAATTAGAAATGTATAATATCAGAAATCATTAAGAAGACTGTCCTTGTGAAATTACCACCTACATTTTGCAGAGCCAAGAGGTCTGTAGATTTCAGAAAAGTTCATTTTAGCTATTTATTGTGTTTATCCAAAATGAATATGCAAATCTTTTGTAATTTGCAATTGTTTATTTTCCTTGTTGTTTACTATAATGTTTCTGCTTTAGAAATAGATGCTGTGTGATAGACTGCTGGCAAAGTGAAAGTGTGATCTAATAGGTAAAGTAAAAAGAGAAGTTTATATTAGTTAATTGTTGGCTGTGCCATAAACATAAATTCTAGCACACGCTATAGGATATGTAGCAGTGGGCATATGAATGCTGGATTAGCAAGAATGCTTGTGAACTCTAAAACACTGGTGCTGGACTGAAAGACTAAGTGGTATTCAACTGTATTCTTACAGTTACAGTTTATACATAAAAAAACATACTGATATTAGAAGCCTCTCCCCTCCCCCCCCCCCCCCAATCTGTAACAATGTAACAATTATTTTAGATGTAAATCATCATAGAATATCCTGAATTGGAAGAGATCAACAAGGATCACTGAGTTCAACTCCTGGCTCCACACAGGACCACCCAAAAATTAGACCACATCTGAAAACATTGTCCAAGTGCTTCTTGACCTCTGGCAGGCTCAGTGCTGTGAGCGCTGCCCTGGGGTGCCTGTCCCAGTGCCTGATCACCCTCTCAGTGAAGAACGTTTTCCTAACACCCAGCCTGGCCCTCCCCATCCCAGCTCCATGCCGTTCCCTCAGGTCCTGTCGCTGTCCCCAGAGAGCAGAGCTCAGCGCCTGCCCCTCCACTCGCCTTGTGAGGGAGCTGCAGGCTGCCATGAGGCCTTCCCTCAGCCTGCTCTGCTCTGGGCTGAGCAAACCAAGGGACCTCTGCTGCTCCTCATACTTCTTCCCTTCTAGAACCTACACCATCTTTGTAGCCTTCCTTTGGACACTATCTAATAGTTTTGTGTCCTTTTTATACTGTGATGCCCAAATCTGCATACAGTACTCGAGGTGAGACCACACCAGGGCAGAGCAGGTAGGACAATCCCTTCCCTCAACAGGCTTGCAGTGCTGTGCCTGAGGCACCCCAGGGAATGGTTGGCCCACCTGGCTGCTGGGGTACACTGCTGACTCATGTTCAGCCTGCTCTCAACCCCTAGATTCCTTTCCACAGGGCTGCTCTCTAATCTCTCATCTCCTAGTCTATACATATATCCAGGTTCACCCAGTTGAGGTGCAGAATCTGGTATTTGATCTTGTTAAGCTTCATATTGTTGGTGATTGCCTAGCCCTCTAATTTGTCAAGATCTCTCGGCAAAGCCTCAACAGCTCCTCTCAATTTCATATTGTCTGAAAACTTCCTTAGTATACTTTCAAGTCCCACCTCTAAGTCATTTATGAAAACATTGAAAAGAACTAGGCCTAAACCAGAGACCTGTGGAAGTTGGTTGGCTGCCAGCTTGATGTAACCCCATTTACTAGAACCCTTTGAGACAGATCTGTCAGCCAGTTGTTCATCCATCACTTTATGTTTCTGTCTATCTGTATGCTGGACATTTAGTCCAGAAGGATATTGTAAGAAACAGTATCAAAACCTTTGTTGAAATCCAAAAAGACTAAATCAACTTGCTTCCCTTGGTCAACTAGGTGGCTAACCTTGTCATAAGAAGAAATTAAGTTCGTCAAACAGGACTTTCCCTCTGTGAACTCATGTTGTCTGTGATTAGTGACTGCATTGTCTTTCAGGTATTTTTCAGTAACTCCTAAAATAATCTTCTCCATAATTTCACTAGGCACTGAAGTGAGACTGTCAGGCCTGTAATTACCAGGGTCGTCATTTTTGCCCTTCTTGAAAACTGGGAAAACATTTGTGAGCTTTCAATTGACTGAGACCTCTCCAAATTCTGAAGACCACCAAACACATTTGAGAGAGGTCTCGCAATGACATTAGCCAGCTCTCTGAGTACCCTGGGATGAATCCCATTGGATCCCATAGACTTATATGCATCCAGGTGGAGCAGCAAATCCTGCACAGGTTTGGGGTTGGTTTGGAGTTTAGCATTACTGAAGTTGTGGTCATCTACCTCAGGGCTCCATGGGGCCCAGAGTTCATCAGTGTTGAAGACAGAGACAAAGAAGGCATTAAACATGTCTGCTTTGTCTACATCCCTGTTTGTAAGGTGACCATCATCATCAAATAATGGACCAATGGTATCTCTGGTCCTCCTTTTGCTGTTAAATTTTTTCAAAAAGCTCTTTTTATTGTCCCTCACAGTACTGGCCAGTTTCAACTCTAATTGAGCTTTGACTACATGAATTTGCTCTCTACAATAGGAAACAGCATCTCTGTAGTTCTCCCATGTTGAGAACCTTAATTCCAGCAGCGATACACTATCTTTTTCCACCTAAGCTCTAGAAAAAGATGACTGTTCAGCCAAGCTGACCTTCTGCCCTACCTGCTTGACTTCCAACATTTTGGAATTGCCTGTTCCTATGCTTTGAAGAAGTGGTACTTAAAAAAAATAAACAGGCTAGAAAGTGATTAGAAAGTATATTGTAGTCTCTTTTGATAAGGAAAAGATTAAGACCAGATCTGATCAGGCTTTGTAAGACTGTTTGAATACCCGATGAGCATATTTTGATAGCATGCATCTGTCTAATTGCAAGCTTAATATAAATAGTTTTATATAATCCAAAAAGGTGCAGAACTGAGCAGTTAGTTATTGTAACAAAGTACTGAGAACTGGCTGTGGCATGCTATTTTCCCATTGCATGTCATAATGGATAACTACCAAAAATAAAAAACAAAAAAAGAAACAATACAGTCTACGTTATAAATAGAGTTTGTCTCAATGTAGGTATGAATGTATGGTTTGTGTTAAAGACTAAGTCAGCCTAATTGAAAAAAAGTGATTTCTTCTGCTTGTGAACAGTAACGGTGTAATTGAAAGTGAGCTTCAGGTAGTTTTAATTTCCTCTGACACATGGCTGAGCAAAGAGCAGAAAAAATACATTAAACTGGAGAGTAAAGCTTGTAAGATTCACGAACAAAGTACCCTCTCTCATTCCAAAGATTCATATGGCATCAAATTTTGATTGATGATACTGTTTTTTTCATAAAGGTAGGCAAAGTCTTCATTTATTTCCATTTTCCTACTGATTTATCACCACATAGTCAAAGAAAACTTTTACTCATTGAAAGTCTGTTATGGTTACAATTTAGTCTAGTGTTGAAGTGATCTGGGAAATTGAGAAAGAAGCATTCATACTGCAAAAAAAGAACTCAAGGTTTCTCTAGTCAATAACCATTTTCAACATCATGCGTAGCACTCAGCCTGGTACTTAGGTTGACTAAAAGCCTTTATAAAATAAAACTGAACTGGTTTTTATTAAATCAGGAGGTGAATAGTGACTTAAAAAAAAAAAAAAAAAAAAAAGCAATGTATTTTGATATTTACTTCTTGAGTCTCATGTTTGCTTTTTTCCACAAAATATCAGAAGACTTATCAACAGAAGAAGCAATTTTTCAACTCCCAGTGATTAAATGAAATACATCATTTGTGATCCGGTCTTCAGCTGGATCACTAGATCTGTGTCCTTCTGCTGCTTTTAAAGTTCATGTGTAGATCTAGTTCTTAAACTTTCTGGTTAGCACTACTTCTATTGTTTTTTATGGCATCGTGTAGGCATCACAAAGGTTTCTGCTTCTCTAGACTTCTGACTTCATAATGTATCTTACTTTTATTTTCTAATGGGAAGAAGGAAAAGTTATCTTTTGTTTTATTACTTTCTCTTCTAATTCAGTGAGTGTTGAAATTACAGCTGGATGAAAGCGTTCCTGTACTAATAGTTACATTTATTGCACTTTTGTCTTTTACCAATGTCAAGTAATTCCTCAAGACAACATATTGTTCTCATTTGACTGGTTTCATCTGTGTTGGTATCTAAAGATAAACCGAGACTTGCTAATCACTTACCTACTTTAAAACTTAATTCAATGTTTATACTATTGCTTTTGGTTGCCAGTTTGTATATCCAACTACAGAAGTTTAACTTCTGGATCAGCAACAAAACCAAAGACAGTCTCAGAAGAAAGTTCTCTGGATAACTCATGTTCTTCGGTGTGTCTGTGCTGCATCTGTCACCCTGCTATATTCCAGCTGATGTTCAGGCCATTGTATCACATTTCTTCTAGCTACTGTTACACACTGTGAGATCTAGGTTTCATGCTAGCACTATTCCAAGTTTTTAATTGGGTGTATTAATTTGCTACTTTTCTTCAGTTTAGCCATTTTTATTTTACAGGAGCTGTCTTTCATACACACATTTGCCGTCATCTGTGTACATGAATGGAGCTAAACAAGGTATATCAGAGACTGGTCACGTAGGGTACTTGCTTCTGCCCTACTTACCACTCTGCTAATGTGTCTCAACTCTAGATTGGTTAAATGTAGGAATGGGTACTTTTTTCTTTTTTTTTTAACCCCCCTATTTTGTCTTATTTTGTTTTCTGGGGAGGCTCCCAAACAATATAAACTACATGTGTTTGAGCTCTAGGACTGAAGTTTCTATTTGGATCACCAAACAGGCATTACAGATCATGTTTTCTGTTTTAATTTCTGTTGGGACAGTGACAATTTATACCTAGTTTTACCAGTGCAGTTTTAAAAATGGTGTCTTTCACTGAAACTGCTGAATTCAGCCATTTATGGCTAGTATAGCAAGAAACTTGCTTTTCTTGGTCCAAGAAAAACACTGTAAAATAATATTATTTACAAATGCTTCAGTACAATCAGAGTGACTAATCTTCATTTTAACTTATGCCAATGCAGCTTCATTACTGATTGGATAATTGTGAATGCAAAGTGAGGCTTGCATTCAAAGGCGTTCAGTTTCCTCTAAATGTATTTTGTGTATTTTCTGTGCAGCTGAAGTTCTGACAAGTGGGCTATTAGTGTAGCTGTCATTGTACCTAGGAAAACACTGTAGTTCACAGGAATTATGCAGATGGCTGCGGGTACTGCGTTTGTTTGGTTCCCTGCTTTCTCTCCCCTTGATTTAATCATTTGAAACATCTTGACCACAATCTTATTTGTGTGTAAATTAAGGATCTAGAAAAACACGAAGATCACACTTCTCTTGGGAAAGTAACCTTTGCGTGAATTATTCAATGTAAGCTTTTATTTTGGGATGTTTAATTTTTGTTTCATTCTCACATTAAATGTAGCAAGTGTTAATAACACCTTAAAAATAGTTTCCCATACTTACCCCCAGTTTTTTAACTCTATTTTTGTCTTTTCTCCAGCTTTCTCTCGCATGTTTTTCACCCTTTGACTGGTTTTATTTTTAAATCTGATAACATCTCAATTCTTTCTCTTCCTGAATTTACTGTGCTGTCTCTATGAATCACTCCCAAATTATATTCTTCTGGGTGTACGTGGTTATTGCTGCTACTGCCAGATTTTATACAGCATTTTGTATGCTTATAACTAAAAAAAAAAAAAAAAAAAGTAATATGTATTTAAACTTAATTGCTTTTGCAGTATCCTATTTATAGTTATTAATGTATGGCAGATGGGTAAATTCTCCACCTGTTCTCACTGCCATATCCAGCTGTTTCAGTGATAATTGTAATTTATCAACATGGGAATAAGTCTCAGACAAACTCAGAAGTGTAAAACCCATTTTGATTTGAATTGAGAAAAGTAAAGCCATACAAAAATACCCTGGAGTTTCACATCAGTGGCTTTTCCACTTGCAGTACCTCATCATATGCTTTCTGATACAGAAATCAAAACAGAAATTCCAAGTGCTTTAATACAGTGACAGTAGGAAGATGATCAAAGCCAGTGTTGCTGAGACTTGTGTGAGCAATGTTAGTGCGTCTTACTCTTCCTTATATGTCACAGTCCCTGTATCATTGTGACTGCATGCAGCTCAGTAGAAGAGATGATGCAATACCTTGTCCTGCTCCATATCCCAGCACTATCTGTCCTCCTCCATTTCACCCCAGTCCTGATGTTTTCTATGACACTGCAAATCCCAAAGATGAGGCTCTGGGGTAAACTTCCCTTTGTATTATCTGCTTCACTAACAATAGGATTTAACCATTGTTGGATTACATATATTCTCTTAAAATTGTTCAGGGTAGAAAGACCAAGTATCTGAACCACTGCGTGTTATTCCTTAAGATGTATGAAATTTGTGGGTTTGGATATTTAGAGCTTTCATATATATATATATATACACACACACACACACACACACACACACATATATGCACATATATATGTATGTATATAAAAGCTGAAACTAGTTGCAATCCATAAAATGCATTGAGGTGTATTTTCCACAATTCTAGTTTATTTACCAGAATTTAGATTATAAATAAACTTTAATAACTTTGTGTAATAAGCAATGCTCACTTTATTATAGTATTGAAAGATATATGTGCAGAAGTTGTTTTCATTTATAAATGATTACAACTTTGTGAGTAGGGAGTTCATTTTAACAATTTTATATTAATACTTGACAATTATAACTTTATTTAGCCTGATTTTGTTTATTAAAGTTATATAGCATGTTTGTGTTAGTATTGTGCTTTACCTAGTAGTATTTTTTTTCCTTTTCCAAGAGAACTGATTCACTGGAATTATTGGTGAGAGAAATTCTTCTCCTTTATGTAGAATATAATGGAACTATATTTTATTCTTATGCAACTGATTATTTTATTGATTCAGTGTTATTTTATTCCATTATTTTCTGCTTCTCTTAAGGTCATGTTATGATGTCTTTCATCAGATTTATCCTTTGACAGTAGAAACTCTACCTTGTTTTCCTTGAAGCAAAGCTTTGCAGAAGAAGCTCTCTTTATTTCATAGTACTCCCCAATTAAAAAGAGGTCTGTATAATAGCAACTGTCCAATGTTCAGGCATTGTCTGACTTGCAGGGAGCCTCCCTTCACTGTCAGTATAGTTACGTATTGCTCATGATACTGCCAACTGCATTTAAATAACCAATACCACCTGGATTGATTCTAGAGACTGACATAGAAACTGATTCATAGATCAGGTTGGCTAATGTGTGTTTATATGTACACATGCATAAAGGAGGAGGAAGATGTTTTTCCTAAAATACTATTAATTTGTATACGTTTATAGTGGCTCAGAAAAACATATGAAAGTAAAGGTGATGTGTTTATTATTCTGTATGCAACAGAATACAATGTGCAATGTTTTAATTAAAAAAATAAAAAGAAAAAAAGAAAAAGAGAAAGAAGAAGAAGAAGAAGAAAAAGAAAAGGAAAAAAGAAAAAGAAAAAATGAAGATGCAGGAGGCCAGATGGGTACTACAAAGAATACAAATCTTCCTTAATGAAATTATAAAATCCTACTGCTAGCCTGTTGTAATGACAGAGTGAAATGTTGGTTTGGAATATAGTGTGCAGACATAAACATTTGTGTGTATGTATGTGTGTGAAGATGCTGATCCAGCATCTTCAGATCCCTGGTCAGATCCAGCAGGGCAACTTCAGTTCTTAGCAAAAGCACTGGAGTTCAAAACATCTATCTCACATTTCCATTCCTAACAAACTGAAGGCAGAGCCTGGCCCTTCAATATACTGAGAACCTCCTTCGTGTTGCTTGCTGCATTAACAGTTCTTGGATATAACTGGAGTTTGAAAAACCTTCCAATCCCCTAGGGACACTTATCAACTGTGTATGGATGCAGTGTATGCATGCAATATACTAAAAAATCATTTAATATACAACAAGATTAAAAAAAAAAATTAAAAAAATGATTGTCCTCTCTCTTTCTTTATGCCCTGTTTCTGACTGTTTATGTATACATTTCTTCCAACTGATTCCCCTTCTCTCTGCTACAAGGCTGTAGAACCAGAATGGGCAGAAGTACAAAGCAAAGTGAAAACAGAAATCTAGGCTTTGCAGAGCTGGTGGGAAGCAGTAGCAACTCCCAGCTTGTCTGAAGCAGTTCCAGACTCCTAAAGCAACAGACAAACACTTTTACACTTTGGAGGTTTTAAGGCTGGAGGTAGCTGGTGTGTATCTCAAGCTTCCATATGGCAGCAGGACAATCTTACATCAGCTTCAGCCAAAACTGGAAAAAAACAGCTTCTTGAAAACTGGAATACATGCTTCTTGTTATTAGTTATATTTTCATATATATATATTTTTTACTGTGATTAAAATGAAATTGGGAGTTCAGGGCTATTATAATCAGTGAGAGAAAACCAGAGAGTTAAATATTAATTCAAAATTACAATGTTTGGTTTGCTAACTCAGCGAGGAATTGATGGAGTTGTGTTGGTTTCTGGAGGTTGGAGGTGGGTTTTGGTAGAATTTCCCTCAACTGGGTTATAGACTCCTTAGAACAATTTTTTCCTGTGTATTGTCTCACAGAAAAATTTCACTTTCTAATGGAGGGTGCATTTTTTGATTGATTGTGTTGTTGTTGTGTTGTTGTTGTTTTGGTAATTGGTCCTTGAATGTATAAAGCAGATTTGTTCTTTTATCTCTTTCAAAGCCATGGCAATTTTCAGTTGTTAAGCACAGCTTGAGTCATGAAGGCCTCTGCTTATAGTTATCGCATGAATGTGTGAGATTTGTAATACCCTTGGCTGCCTTGGCAAGGTTCTTCTACCATGAATCACCTCGAATCAACTTGGAAGTCTGCAGTTTTGTGCTCAGTCTGTCCTTCTTCTTGGGGTCTTTCTCCTACCAAGTGCTAAACATCCTGAACTTTCACTGGAAAAAGAATGGTGGCTGTTGACAGACATTTCTCAGCATTTTATCAGATGACATACATCAGTTTATTGAATTCACACAATAAATATCAAGGACAGAGTTAGAAACAGTTGTTCTGATACACTATAATAATGCATGTGCACAAAAATGGGTGGCTAGTGTTCTGTATGTTGAAGTTATATTGTTGTCTCCCTTTGCTTCAGCTTAGTTTTGCTAATGGTTCTTTCAATATGTTTGTCCATCTAGTGATGGATCTAATACTCCCTAATTTCAAGGGCTTGTCTTGGATTGTTCTTCTTCATTCTCTGATTTCATTCATAATAGTCTCATTCTCGATGTGGTGTCAGTTTAATGCATGCTTTCTTAGGACAGAAAAGCGTGTTGTTCTAAACTATGATATATTGTGAAAATGTCATACGAAATAATATAAATGAAAATGTTATTACTTTTTGTATTTCTTCAAGTTGACTTATTTACAGTGGTAACTTGTTTTGCCAATGAGCATTCTGGGTTCAATGCTGTTGCCCCAGCCAAGTGTTCCTGGTGCACGAGGCAGTGACGGGCTGGCAGACCCGGCACATGCTCTCATGGAACAGCAGCGGGGAGCCAGGCAGGGTATCCCAAATAACTTCATAGACATATCTGTATTGGAACAACTGCATGATCCCCTGTTTTTGACTGATCTGTAAAGTATCTAGAATCCTGTATCAGTGACACTCTCTCCCTTCCTCCCTTCCTTGTTTGTTTGTTTGTTGCCCCCAAGTCCTTGCTCTATTTTCAGGTATTCTGTGGTTCTTTGTTTTGGTGCAGGTTGACAGCGTTTATTTTATATGAAGAGTACCAAAATAAATCTGGTTAGCTGTATCCTTAATGCGTGCTTCAGCTAACTACTTCAAAGGATTGTTTTATGATGTGTGCATTAAACATGTTTTATTTCCTGTCAGTGTTAGCCAGCACAGCCATGTGGGTTGGCTTCCTGGAAAGTGTTTGGGCAATGTAAGCAGCTTGGTGTGAATCAGACACCTCAGGGCTTTTGCCTCTCTGGACAGCTTGCAAGTCTTTCCTGGTGTACTGGGAGTGTGAAAGAGCTTGGAGAATGCTGAAACTGGAGAGTGCTGATGTAAATGGTGGTGAATAGATACAGTGAAAATAGGTGATAAAGTGATTCCAGGTATCTGGACCTGGAATAAGAAGCAGCATAAAGGTAAAAGGTCAATGTGGTTTGTGTGTGTGTACAGAGGGGAGTAAAAAAAGGCAAACAAAAAAGAACCTTGCTCATGATAAACCCCTCACCTCTCAGGTACTTAAGAATGTGGTCTACAAAGTTATGGTAAGTGTTGCACAATTCCCTATTTATCAGGGACAGGTGACTTTTCTTCATTGTACATTGTTAGCTCAGCCAGAAGCTGTTCACTACGAGAGCATGTGTTGAATGGGCACGAGTGAAACTCTGAGTATTGTTATTGTCCATGTAAAAATCCTTTTTAAAGTTTGATAATGTGTGCTGCTAGTGAACTATCTGTATTATATTTTTGAAATTTATTGATATATTTGCTCCAGGGCAAGGCATTTTTCAGAATTTCCTGAAATGGTCCTTTATTTTTGCATTTTAAAAAAAGCATTAATTAGAGCATGTAGCATTATTTTTTTTTTCTTCCAGAATGGGCTGCAGGCTGCTTTGTAGCATGGATAAAAATTACTCTTGCTGCTGTAAGAGGGACAAGAGCCCAGAGGAGAGAGAGCAGGGCGAGAGGTACGCCATATCCAGGGTGAGAGGGACACTATGTCCCTTACCAAGGGGGCACCACACCATAGCTGCCCCGTGTGGTGGTGCAAGGCCCGCAGGCTGCAGGGCCGCAGCCATTTTGCTGCGCCTAGCAGCCTGTTGCCAGGGGCAACTGTTTGTTTTGCCTGCGGAGCGGAGCCAGGCCTGGAACTGTTCTGTTGATCATTTCATGGCACTGGTGAAGGCAGTGTTAGTCAGCTCCTTTTTAAGCAAGCCCAGTACGATTAAAGCCTCTGGGTGTCCGAGTCTTTGCAACCACTGAGACGTTTTTTTATCACCTACTTTTTGGTTGGTTTGGTGTATTTGTTCCCCGTGTTTGAGCACAGAGAGCAGAGCCAGTTTTTCAGGTGATGGGCTTCCTTGCATTTAATGCGATAAGCTTGATTATTTTAAGTATTGTAGTAGCTTCAGGGTCAATCTTTTGTTTTTGCTCATTGCAGCTACGCACTGGTGGTGAGCAGTCATTCTTGTCAATGCCCTGGTTTATTTCCTGTGAGTTTTAAAATTAGTTTGGAACCTGATAGCAATCATAACTTTTATTATTCCAAACTACCTTCAGGGCTGTGCTGGAACAAGTGTACAAGTCAGTGGTGTGGTTATCTTGACCTGCACATTGCAATCACTTGTTTTTGACTCACAATGTGTTTGCCTAGTTGGGGTAATACTTGTGTCATTTTGAAGATACAATTTTCATTTGGCAGACAACAGATATGTCCTTGCATGTGCTGCCTCTGAACTTCATTTTACTTCATATTCTCTGTTCATTTTACTTTAAGTCCCTCTGGAATGCTTTCCAGCCTTTCTTATATATAAGTAGAAGGGGGGAAATAGTTGTATTCAATTTGTTTTATTTAGAAACTTCAATGACATCATTTAAATACCTATTTCATATTTGGAAAGTATGAACAAACTAATACTAGTGAGTACACGAGTATACAGTTTTGTATTTCTTAGAAGCTACCAGATGTTTCCTTTTTATTCTTCTATGTAATGGATTACAAAACATAAAAATAAAAATAAATCAGAAAACGTTCCTCAGTGGATTATAGTAGTCTCCAGGAGATAAATGTTGACTTTATATATTACTTACGTATAACATTTATGACTTGGCATTTAATAACATGACATGAACATTTGTAAACAAAGTGCATGATCAGTCATGGAATGATTGATTATTGAACAGTGTTATCTGCTATCAATTTTAAGAGTGAAATACAGTGATTTATACTATATAGAGATGTTTTCATTGGCAAAGAAGGAGTCAAGATGTCAAGCAGCCATATTTTGTTGTTCCTGATTTCTCCATCTGAAATATACAGCTGGAGATACACGTTTGTTTTTCTGTCGAATAAATGAAAATAGATTTTAAAGTTTTTCATTTCAAGCATTTGTAAAGTAAATTGCTAGTCGTGCTTGCATAACGGGTCAGGAAAACAAAAGCTAAAGTAAAAAAGAACTAAAAGCTATACTAAGCTAGAATTGTAGATGGCAGACTGAAATTGTATATGCTTGTGAATATAATAGTTCACAAGGCACATAAATAGCAAATATATAATGACCGGAAAGCCCAGTAATACCTTTTTTTTTTTTTGGCCAAGCTATTATATGCCATGGTTTGCTCTGTTACCACATACATTTGTCATTTTTCCTTGCTCTTGAACTTTTTACACAATTTGCTCTGAGAAATTAAAGTTTGATAGAATTTGTATGTGCCACAAAAGGTAGTAGAAGATCAGGATTAAGAAATAAGTAGTATTCATTTAAAGAGACATAAAATATCTCTAAATATTAAAGAGCTGACATTTCTAACTGCTGGCAAATGACTACATGAATCTGTTAGTTGTTGTCACATTTTGATATGCTGTATAAGTGCTGCTTCTAATTATTTATTGCTTTTCTTTCTGAAAAGATTAGTTGTTTGCAAGGATGCTTCAGAGTCTGACTTAAAGATCTTTTCCTTGATTTAGATTTATTGTAAGTGAAAGATTATGTCAAATAGTCACTTTCTTTCCTTTTGTTTACTAAGTAAGAGTCATTAGATAGCGCAAAGCTTTTGATTTAGCAATGCTTCTTGCTTTCAGAAACTACTCAGAAGGTATGATTAATTTTTAGGATTGCTCATTATCTGAAAACTAGTCTTCTTTCAAAAAGAGAATATTCAGGACTTAATCTCATTCCAAGACAAGGAATTAATCCCATTCCAAGATGAAGGCATAAGGTAGGGACCAACACTGTACCATAATATCTGACAATGATAGCTACACTTGTTCTGCCACAATTGCAATGAATCCATGCTTGAGTTTAGCTGTTGCACAATTGCTGCAAGATTCTGGCACCTTTGGCACCTTATGTAGCCAAGTCTATGAAATGGAAACTTGAAATCCTAGCAAATAAGGATAGTAGCATTTTTTAGTCATTTTGTGGTAGCTTAAATTAATTGGAGGATAGAATCTCAGACATATATATTATACAAGTTAGTACTTTCTATGTATGTTTTTTCATTGCTTCTTACTTTGTAACTATGTCCTTATTATCTAGCAATAAGAGAAATGTTATTATTCATGAAATTGGCATTCACTTAACACCTAATGATTGTCTCTCTGCTACCCCAATAGTCTCTACCAACCACCTAGATGAGAAATTTATTTCATTTAATTGACTGTGTAACTGTTGGGAGTTGCTACTATCTTGTTCTCCAATATATGTTAATCAGCTCTCGGAATCTTTGTCAGCAATTCTGTGATGAGTTGCTATTATAGCAACTGTCATTGCTGTTTCGATGTAGCTGCTTTACCAACTCCAACCAGTAACACAGAATTACTGATCCTCATTGTCATGCTAATCCATAGTCTAGACAGATGTTGAGGCAGTGACACCTGCATGCCCCTTGTTTGGAACAGTGAAGTGAGAAAAGAAAATAACTTCATGGTGTGCAAACTGATTCTGAGATTTTATGTTAACTTGTCCAAGTTGTAGCTCTTTTCCATTACCTAGGGATGCACTAAAGATGAAACTACTTCAGAGTTGCTTAAGCATAATTACACCCACTTAGAAATCACTTCTGCTTTTGCATTTGTACAACAGATCTAACCCATTATTGAATGTGCTTAATAATAATTTACTAATTGTTACAGCAAATGAAGAACTCGTGGTGAAGGAGAGAACATGGTTGAGTTAAAACAAAATTAATAGTAATTTAAATGTTCTAGCTGTTTTCTTTAAAACAAAAAAACAAATAAAACCTCAGCATAACTGGCAGAGCAGTATTTGGATCGATCCTAGCTAAATGACAGTCAGCACAAGTACCTTGCTGAGTGAATAGATACTTCAGGAAAGTGTGTGCTTCAATACTTGGTCTGTCACAATAGTCTGCTTATTTCTTTGTGTTGCCTAAAGGTACAGAGTAAAGAAATCACAAATGTCAAGAAATCATCACCATTCAAAGGTTTTTGCAGCACATTTTTGGCTATGGCATCACCCATACTCATGTCTCACTTAGTGTTGGGTCATATTTTTTATACTTCCTATTCAGTGCCTACCTCAGATCCTCAGAAGAACTTTCTCATCTTTTGTGGACTGTACAGCCTGGAACTGGACACAAGCTCATTCTGCCATGGATGTGGATATGTAACTGCATAAAAGCTGTGGGAGCAGTGAGCCATCACCAACTGCCACCTGCTCATGCAAAATTTGGATATTAAGGTTATGATAAAAATCCTACCTCTGTCTTGGAACTCAAACATTTTGTTCAGTAGTAGAGGCAGGCCAGAACCCTCTCCTTTGGGAAATCCAACTAGAGCCATGCTCTCTTTTCTTGTCCCTCACTCCCATCTCTCTTTCCCCCTCTTTTATTTTCTTTTTCCTTCTTCCCTTCTCTCTTTGTGGTACGGTAATCATGTGGACCTTTCTTTACAAAATAGCCTCAGGTCTGGGAAGCAGCAGGGAGGAGTCCAGTTTACACCTTGCTCCACCTCAGGGGGGGATTATTTAAAAGCAAACCTTTCCAGAGATTGTATGAACACAGTTTATTCCAGTTTATTCTGGAAATAAATGGTTACTAAGTGTTTTCAGAATTGTGAATTTGGATTTAGGCACCGGAGTTTGGGATAGATAGAATTTAAGTGCCTAGGTGGGACTTCTATATCTAGCTCAGGTGCCTATTAAAGGTGTAATGCAACTGGTTTACTAGTTCTGTGGTTTGAATGTGTTTGTGTGTTTCAGGAATATTGCTACGGGCTTAATAGAGCAATGAAAACTATTGGCGCTGTGGATCCCATATTTCTTTGTTTTCAGTGATGAGTACAGTATATTCTTCATTAGAAGTATTATGTAGGTTAGGATGTGTGTGAGAGAATAAACTGTACAATATTGCTGATATTATGAACATCCTGCTGATATGATGAACAGTATAATGGAGCTGGAGTACACACTGAAAATGTTTATCCCACAAAGGTCCTGATCGTGTAATGAACTTCACTGGTTTCAAAAGACAAGGAGTTACAACTGTTTTTCGAACACACCTTGAGTGAAGTTTGTCTGTGTTTTCTGAAATGGTTACACCTAATTTTTCTATCCAAACTTTTGTGCAGTTGAGCTGAAATTAGCTTAGCGTTTTCAAAAATGTGAAGCTCTTGTAATAGTTTACATTTGTGCACCATCTATTTTTAGCACAGATCTTAATTACAGGATAAAGGTTTAAGGGGAGAATCCCCTATGTTATGAAAGTGTCAGATAATAAAATTAGATTTCTCTAAACTCATATTAAAAATGTCATTTCCTTATACTTAGGTGAAATAAAGGAACTAAACTCATAGTATTAAAGTATGAGTTATGGGATTTTGATTTTTTTTTTTTTTTTTTGGGGGGGGGGCATGATAAAAGTGATACTTTATGAAAATAGTACCCCCCTCCCCAAATCAGTATTTTTAAAGGTAATTAGAATAATATGTTTTGCATTATATCATTTATGTCTGCTTGCTTTACATTAGTGCTGGTTGTATTTTAACAGTCTCAGTAGTGAGCTACAGGAGAAGATAAATCTTAGGATGAATGACATTCACAAATGGCTGTGAAAGCTATTGCCACATCATGACCAAAGAAATTGTTCAAACCAATTAAACATATATTTTTATGTATGCAAATAGGGTGAATTTATATTTGTTTGTATGTGTATGTCTAGTTAAATGCTTCAGATTTTTTTCCAATTATTTATTCCATATGAGGAAAAACACACACATGCAAACACAAACTCCATTTTTTTGCATTGCCCTAGTATGTGAGGATTTTTTCCTCCTGTGAGGGAGTAGTTTTATTTGAATATTGACCTATTTCCACATTGTTATGGCAATAGAAAACAACATTGGGCTTCCTCTGACAAGATACTTAGTGTATCAGTAAATCAGTCAAATAAAAAAGTGTTTGGAAAGCACACAGCTTATAGAAGGTCAGACAATTTAAAAGGCATTTATATTTTTAATATTATATCTGTCAGCAGCAGGTTAGTATGCCAGAAACATCCTGGCTTTATCCACATTTCAGAGTCACCAAAGTAATCTGTTTCCTATCCAGGGTGGTTCCTAAGGAAAGCATCTTTCATCCCTTTCAAATGCCTGCATGAGCTGAGGCAGCTGGAAGTGATTAGAATAGACTGACATGTGAAATCACGTGGGAAAGGATTCATCTTGCTAAAGATGAGGAATCAATGTTCTGTTGTGTAGGGGAAGAGGAGTTAAGTACAAAACTGAGCAGATTTTCAAACGGACACATGGGAAATGAGCTGTATGATTGTGCTGATGCCATTTAATATTGCAAATCACATGCTACCCCCAGCAGATTATATTTAAAAACAGGCTGATAATCACAGATGATAGTTTCATAAGAGCATAGTAACTGCCAGGCAGGAATGAAGCAGTTGTTCCTTTATCCTCATCCTCCCCCTCAGTTCTCCCAAAACACACAGTGATATCAGACAAAAATGGAACATAAATAAGTACATAGCTGTAAATGTTACATTTCTAATGTGAACAAAATGGCATTTCCCAAACATATGAGATTTGATGATTTCACTTTAAATGTGTACATTATTAACACTAAAGATACATCAACTGGAAATTTTTTCTTCATGACAGGGAAGGAGCTTTTGTTATTATATAAGCAGTATCCTTTAGCAGGAAAAGCTTGTTCCATGCCTTTATTTTCTCACCAACTAAATGGATGTACTGTACGTTTTGCACTTGCATTGAGTGACCTCATGTTATTTAAACCCCTCTGAGTTTTCAGAGCTAGTAAAACACACGTAATGCACAGCTCTGAGGTACCTTGCACAGTATGTTGTTTCTACTCTTAATCTTAGTATCAGTGTGATATTGTAACTGTTGGGAGATTCTTGGTGCACCAGAAAATTACTAGTTTGAGAATGTAACCCTCTACAGACACACAAACCTGAAGCATTTGGGAGAAAGACAAACTACATGTGTTTTTGTTACTGTTGCTGTTTTTAAGCCTGAAAAACTAGGTGAGACAGTTTAAGTAATAATTGAATTATAAGGATATTCACACATGCTTTAAGCATCAACCTAGATATTTGTTTATGTCTGTATTGATTGGGACCTTCATAATTGTGAAAACTGTGTTTTGGATTCAGAGACTTTCCAGTTCATCACACATCTGAGGTGATTTTTTTGTTCTGTTTTAAAATTAGGTAATGTTTTGGCAATGATGCCTTGTAGAAGGTGGGCGGTGTTACTGATGCCCTGAAGTACTGTGCCTGTCTGCCATCTAGAACTGTTGACGAATTGCCTTTTGAATGTCATCTCTCTGCATGACATTCTGGCAGTCACTTCCACCTGTGGGTGTCCTTCCTCTTGGTTGTTCAGCTCAAACAAACACGGTGCTTAAATTTTTGTAGAATGGCTATTCTGGAGAGAAGCAGACTCTTTCTTTTTCCATAACAACATTGAGAAAATGCATCCAATTGAACAGCTATGAATAACATGGTACTCTAGGATGTAGTACACTAGGTAGATAATGTTAGAAACAAAAATAATTTGGTCTCTAGAATCAGTCTGACTCAATTGTACTTACCTACAACTAAAACAAGTGTATTTCAGACCAGGGAAGGAAACAGTACAGTTACCTTAAGTACAGTTAGCTTCCTGAATACTCAAAGAATTGTATGTGATCATTTCTCCAGGTGGTAGAATTACTTCTTAACTTTGTGAGTCATCATTATAATGCTTGGCAACTCATTAAACAGGCCAAAAAGTAAGTATTGTAAAGGAAATAGCAAAAGCCTGCAAACATTATATAGGTTGTTAACAGAAGAACCTTTAGCCCTGGGGACAGCAGCCATTCAATAACTGTAGCTTTATACCACATGAAACTGTCTGAAGCTCAGATTAATCCCTTCTGCCCCTATGAATGGAAAAGTTAAGCATCTAGCTTAAATTATTCATTAGGGCTCTTCCTGTGTATTTTATGGAAAGATGTCATTTTTGCAGAGCATCCCTCATGCTGCTCAGAATGTCAGTATTTGTCCATTAGAGGTGAATTTCCCTGTAACTGCAGCAATAGGCATGCTACGTGACCCGCACTAAGTGAGGAGTGCTTGTATGGGTAGAGGCGGGAAGGTATCCTATGCTCAAAGCAGCTGTTCCAGCCAATCATGAAACCAAAACCAGAGCCTTTTGATGAGCATTTTGAGCACAATGCCTCTCAGTCGAATGATCTGTTAGGAAATAAAAAAAAGGGTTTTAAAAATGAAATAGCAATACAAAAACCTCTCAGGATGTCAATGAATATAGTACTTTATTCTCATTAAGAAATAAGCAACTACTTGAACTTTTCTGTCATCTGTTATGAGCAGGAAGACAGCAGCTGTCTGTCAGAATAGGGCCCTGCCTTCACTGAGACGAGCTAAAAATTCAAGTGTCTGAGCAGTCAACTGGCAAAGGGCAGTAGCACCCACTGCATTGCTGCTGAGCATCCCTTGCTCCATCAGCAGTGGGCACCAAGTGGCGTTGCCGGAAATCCTGCTCATGTTTTTAGGCTTTCTTCTAACTTTTAATAAATCTAAACATGTAGTTTAAGTATCCAACTTTATATATGTGTATATATACAATATATACATATATATATATATGTATATATATATATATATAAACAAGAGAAAAAACTCACAAAATAGTGGAGGTTTGAAAAATAACTTTAATTTTTCCAGAGATGCTCTTCATTTTAAAGGTACGAAACTCATTTTCAACTCATCTATCATATGCATGCTGGTGTGGGTGTGCATGCTCTGTGTAGTAGTTTCCAGAACTCTCAAGGCATTAATAATTCAGTCCCTGCAGAATTGGCTGAGGCAAGGTCAGGCTGCCTTGTTTATGGTTTCAGAGCAGGCCATAAACATCCATTCTATGTAAAATATTCCTTTCTGAATTTTGAACTACGTAGAGGGGAGTTAAAAGAAGAGAGGAGATGGTATTGGGTCAGACTGAGATACATAGAGAAAAAATCTTTCTCCAACAGTGGCAGATAGCAATGAAAAGTAAAAACACCATAAAACAATATATTATTCTTCCCCTGACACTCTACTAGTATTCACTTTTATAGGCAGAGGTTCTCTATTCATGTATGTACTTAGGCTCTGCCAGTCTCCCTTGTGCCCAATTTAAAGTTCTGTTTCTCAGAATCCTTTGAGGTTTTTCTGGTTATTGCATTTGTTCTCGTACCTGCTTTCTGCTGCTGTTGCCACTCTTCATCACCTGTCTCAGGTGATGAAGAACCTGAACATGTTTCAGGTTCGTTAATCAATTTTGTTGTTGTTTCCATGCTACTTCATTTGTTTCAGATTTTTTTTTCAATCCACTTCAGCTATACTCCTTATTCTCCTATAGTCAGAGCTTTTCTAAAATCAAATACTTTTCCCCAGTTTAAGGAGAATTATTAACCTGAAATTATGGTTTCAGAAGTGTTTTTGTTTGTTTGTTTGTTTTCAGTGCATTGAAAGAACATTGCAAGGTGCAATTAAAATTGGATATGCAAGACTTTAGGTGACAAGTGTGACTATCAATCGCACCTTCTTTCCTTCCCAAGTATAAGGTGGTTTTAATTCTGTTTTTAATTCCACAGAACTTCCTATGTAGTTAGTTAATATTTCAATTTCTTCTTCATTTTGAATATTTGACGCTCTTCATTCTTTACTTTGTATTGCAAAAATCAACAAGTAAATACCAAGTGATTCACTTTTTATTGCGATATGACATAAAGATTAAAGCCAAAATGTTGGCTGGGAAAATCAAACAGAAACATTGGGCCTGATTGTTTGGTGCATTTACTATAAGATAGCAATTTAGTGCTCCCAAAGTGCTAGAAGGAGGCCAGTTGTATTTGTGTCACACTCCTACAGATTTAGACCCTGTCCTTCAACAGCCTTCCATGGTCTAGGAACTGAAATTCCTGAGCAGCTGCTAAGATATCTCAAAACATTTTATGTGGAAAACAAATTGGTGTAATCAATCCGTTACGCTGTGCTGTAAGTAACTGCATATATCTATGTTGTGCAGCTAGGGCCATGCACCGAGAAGCTTCTGGCTTTGCCATTAAAACTTTTGCCCTCCAAAACCCAGTGATGGAATTTGCAGCGTATATTGAGAGCAATCCCTCACTTTGCATGGTGATGGTTTGAGAGTGGCCCAGGCCAAAGCCATTCCAGGAACTGCTCAAGCAGCTTCCCGATGTGGACGATTGCAGTCCAGGGAGTGTGCTCTGGATCAGGCGTTGCTTATTGTCATTGTGAGTAACCATCTATGACTGTGTTAACGGAGAGTCCTTTTCTACATCAGTTCTGGGGTGGCTTTGAAATGGTTATAAGCAAGAAGACTGATGGGGTGAGTGATAATCACTGCCCTACAGCCTGTGAGGGGAAGCCATGTCCCATTTCTAGGGTGCGTATGCAGTGGAAGGTTTACACTGTGAGTACGTTTCTTATAAATATTTCATGGTGGTGTGTGACCTTTATTTGCTTGCCAGGTATCTCATGGCTCTGATACAATAACCTGTGACAGATTGTTTGAACTGCAAAGCCCTGGAGCCCTGCTGTAGGTGAAAAGTGGATGCTCCTTACCTATGGTGAAGCATGTCAAACAAGAGCCCAAAGAGACCTCTTTAAACAAACAAACAGCCACCACCAAACAAACAGAAACATCCCAAACCAACAAACAACATAAAAGAAACAAAATTATAAAGCAACCAGCCTGTGAATGACAGTAAATGGCAAACAGAGGAAATACAGAGTTAGGAACCCATTTATTTCAGAAACACATCTCCAAGATGTTTCTGCTATTAGTGCTTCCGAATTCATACACATAAGAAATGAGCTGAGTCCAGCACTTTCTGGTCATATATTATACATGCTGTCAAGTTATAACACCTCTGCTGATGGCTTCTCTTTGCCCTCTCAAAGGTTTAAAACCAGCTGTCTGCTTTCTACCAAACAGTAAATACTTGGTACTGACTCAGCTTCACTGATTGATCAAAAGAATATCTTCATTCTTTGTCTTTCCCCACTTACTATGCAGTTATATACAAGAAGCATTGTGGGGAGCTTGCAGAGGAAATCTGTACAGGTCAACTCACAAATGAACACATCCTATTTTGTCAGATTAAATGCTATAATTAGATACTTTTAGACTTTGCGTTCTTTTCAGTCTCCAGTTATTTTGCTTAACAATTACTCACTGTTGTGAAAGCTCTAAAAGCAATGTACGTGGAGTTGATTAAATAGGAATTACAATAAGGCAAAATGCATGTTTCTTGGGGAGAGGATGAAGCCACTTAAATGTAATTTTATTAGTGTTAGGGCACAGCCATATGTCTGATTCATAATTGAATGCAACAAGAAATCGGATTCATAGCAATTAAAGGGATTTGAAATAATTTGGTTAGCTATGCAGAATAAGTTACACGATACAGGTGTAAGCTGGTGGTTGGATGGAGTGGGAGAGCATCACTGCTGTCATGCAGAGCTAATGAAGAGTTGTAGGGGGTGAGCTAACAGGTCTTGTACAGCGACAGAGCTAACTAAGAAGGGGGCGTAGCATTTCAGGTACTGGACAAGACTACAAAAGGGAGAAGTTGTTGTTCAAGTTGGAAGAGAGGGTTATGACCAGAGTGTCGGATTTAATTTGAGCTCTCTCCATTAAGCGGAATTGGAAGCTTCTGGTTTTCTCATTACAACTTCTAACTCTGAAGTCCTGGCACAGATTATGGGTTTTGATATAAATTGTGCCTGGTGACTGTGTTCCAGAGGAGCATAACAGCTGTAATTTAGTGTGCTGCATTTTGGCTACCATGTCAGTCCATTTTGAAGTACATCAGCATGCTGCCTATTTCTGACTTTAAAGTAGAAACACAGAAATCCAGTACTTCGTCTTCATTCACCTGAGCACATTTCCAGGGGATGACCCTGTATAGTACTCCAGAATCAGTTTATTTGTATCTTTTATGTATTCTGTTTGGTATTCATATCTCAGGAATCACTTCTGAAAATTTTAGTATTAAGCTTTTAAGTAGCTTTTGTTCATGGTCTATGAAAAATGAGTTCCTCTGCACAGAGAGGAAAGAAGCCTGGGTCATGCTGTTCTGTGATGCAACAAAGAGACTGTATACATCATGACAAAATGTGGTCAAGGCGTGACATGTAGCTTGTCAGACTGAAACAAACTGTGGATGGACACAACTTCGAGACTATCAGGCAGGTTGCCATGGCTTGGAGTGTGTGCTAAGAGCTGTATACCTTACCTTACTATGTGCTATCGCAGGGTGACACAGATTGGAAGGGACCTTCATCCTAACATTTAGAAGATAGACTCCCAAATTCATTTACTTACAGCAACATAAAAGAGTTATACTGAAGTTTTAACCTGACTCAATGTTTTCCTTGTGTATAGAGAAAAAGCTTGTAGATATTCCTAGGTGCATGTTAAAAATGTATCAGTGTTCTGTTTACAATCATTTTCTGGTGATTACTGCACCACAACCTAAACCACTTAAATTTCCCTCTGTATTGTAGCAGCAGATATGCCCGAGTCACTAGACCACAGAGGGCGTAGCTACATGAACATATAGAAATGGACTCCAGCTGTGCTGTCACATTCCCTGAGCTGTCCTGAGATAAGAGATCTCTGGACTTGAAGCCAAGTATTCATCTTAAGCACTGCTCTCTACTTGAGGAAGGTTGACCTATTTTCCTGCTGGGACATACTGTGATAATGGCATGGCTCTGTAGCATTTGGAGTATAGATAACTCGTGCTCATAGGACAGGCAGTGCAAGCATAAATCTGTTAGCCCCTTGTCATGCTATCTAAAATCAAGCTACTTTTCTTTAGACCTCAGATACATTATTCTTTCTTGCTGCTGCTTCTGGCAAAGTCGTCCTGTTTCCCTAAAGCCTAGAATGAGGTGTTCAACAGCAGGATTTCAGGAAAACCTAGCTTGATTTGGTGCCTTCTTTAAGCAGCTTTATCTTTTCATGCAGGCTCTTGTGAATCTTCCTCTGACAATCCTGCCGTTGTTAGCATGCAGTCCCTGTGCGGCTGTAGCCTTGAGTCTGCACCATGAAACCCCATTTTTAACAAGAATCTTTCAGCGATTAACACTTCTTTTTTATTAATATCTTCCATTCAGTAAATAGATTATTTTGAACACTGCAATCACTTTTCCTCTGGTGATAAACGCTACTTTCACTTGTGCTATAGCTGAATAATGATTTCTTTGGAAGTGTAATTAAACCACTGCCTTCTTCATAATCACAATTTTTTCATATGATATACTTGCTTCAATAAGTAGCTGTCTGACCCAGACAGCAGGAAGGAACACTTGTTTTTAAGGCTTTTTTTATTCAGTAAAAGCAAAAACAATACATCATATAAAATGCAGTATACCTTTCAGTGTGGATGTGCAGGGACAGTTGGGCTGGAAGGCATCTCAGGAGGTCTCAGGTGGTCCCCTGCCCAGAGCAGGGAAGGCTCAGAGGTCAGCCCAGGTGTTTCAGGGTTTTCTCCAGGCTCACCTGGAAAATATCCGAGGCCTGCAGAGCCTCGGTGCAACCTCTGGCTGCAGCTGATTGCATCTTAAAAAGAGATTCAAAAGGATTCAAAAAAAATTCAAAATACATAAAGGATGTTGAGATAATTGATAAAGCAGGTGTTGTAAATAAAACATCTTTTTACACATTTCTTTATGAGCACTTAAGATCTTAACTAGTTCAGTGTTTACTTCTTCTCATCCAGTGTTTACAGTACAAGAATTAGTGTAGCTTCTGCTCTAAGGAGATGTTAGAAAGCATGACGTAAATGGCACTGGATTGAATAAATTGCCTGTTTTCTGGCTTTGACAAGCTGCAAATCAGTGAAGTTCCTTTGTGCTGGCCTGATGAGAGGGCAAAGGGGAACATGATCACCTGCCAATGTTATTTTCTGCTGTTTGGTTAGACTTGGTCTTGTGTGAGTCTTTCTCTTCAGCCAGTCTGTGTCAAAACACTCTGCACATACAACCTCAATCTGCTTCAGTGCCATCCTGAAAAAAATAAAAAATAAAATGAAAATTGGTACTTCCCATATTAAGATTAAAGACTCTGAGATGCTTGGAAGTCATACCAATAAGCCATATAGATTCTTCAGATGAGAGCTTTTCTCAAGCTGCATCGCTTCCACAGCCTAGCTCTGGGTTCTGGGTAAGTGTGAATGAGTATGGGTTGTAGGAGAGCAATTGTCTGCTGTTTGTTGGAAAGAAAATGAAGTCTTTGATCATAATTGTAAATATAAATTGCCCTTTCTATAAGCTGAATAGTCACAAAGCTTGGTTCAGTTTCTTTTGGGGAAACAGATGCTTCTTTGAGACATGATCAAGGACAAAAGTCATCACAGCTTATTTACTTATCTTAGTATGAAGGACTTTGTAAAATTCACACACGCTATTCTATGTGAATTAAGAAGAGAGATCATAATAAAAATGATGCTTAGCTAAATCCATAAAACTTGGTTGCTAATAAACGCTCTGTGTATGTTTGTGTGTATATATATATATATATATATATATAATAAGGGTAATTTCAGGGTCATGTTCTGATAATCTCTTCCTTGTGTGGTCCAAGGAGAAAGTATCCACCTTCAGGAGTTGTCTTTTCCTGAAGTTGGTCTGGCAAATCAGTGATCTGACAGTACAGAGAATCACAGAATCACAGAATTTTCTAGGTT
Source organism: Aythya marila (assembly GCF_965140915.1). Classification (NCBI taxonomy): domain Eukaryota; kingdom Metazoa; phylum Chordata; class Aves; order Anseriformes; family Anatidae; genus Aythya; species Aythya marila. Next base: position 197,764,253 of record NC_139042.1, on the reverse strand, counting down.
GGAAGAGACCTCAAGGTCATCGAGTCCAACCTCCAACCTAACGCTAACAGCCCTCCACTAAACCATATCCCTAAGCTCTACATCTAAACGTCTTTTAAAGACTTCCAGGGATGGTGACTCCACCACTTCCCTGGGCAGCCTGTTCCAGTGCCTCACAACCCTTTCAGTGAAGAAGTTCTTCCTAACATCTAGCCTAAAACTCCCCTGGCTCAACTTAAACCCATTCCCCCTCGTCCTGTCACCAGGCACGTGGGAGAACAGGCCAACCCCCACCTCGCTACAGCCTCCCTTGAGGTACCTAAAAAGAGCGATAAGGTCGCCCCTGAGCCTCCTCTTCTCCAGGCTGAACAAGCCCAGCTCCCTCAGCCGCTCCTCGTAGGACTTGTTCTCCAGGCCCCTCACCAGCTTCGTCGCCCTTCTCTGCACCCGCTCAAGCACCTCGATGTCCTTCTTGTAGCGAGGGGCCCAAAACTGAACACAGTACTCGAGGTGCGGCCTCACCAGAGCTGAGTACAGGGGGACGATCACCTCCCTAGCCCTGCTGGTCACGCTGTTCCTAATACAAGCCAGGATGCCGTTGGCCTTCTTGGCCACCTGAGCACACTGCTGGCTCATATTCAGCCGACTGTCCACCATCACTCCCAGGTCCTTCTCTGCCTGGCAGCTTTCCAACCATTCCTCTCCCAGCCTGTAGCTCTGCTTGGGGTTATTGCGCCCCAGGTGCAGGACCCGGCACTTGGCCTTGTTAAACTTCATGCAGTTGACCTCAGCCCATCGGTCCAGCCTATCCAGATCCTCCTGCAGAGCTTTCCTACCCTCAAGCAGATCGACACACGCACCTAACTTGGTGTCATCTGCGAACTTACTGAGGGTGCACTCGATGCCCTCGTCCAGATCATCGATGAAGATATTAAAGAGGACCGGCCCCAGCACCGAGCCCTGGGGGACGCCACTAGTGACTGGCCTCCAACTGGACTTGGCTCCATTCACCACGACTCTTTGGGCCCGGCTATCCAGCCAGTTTCTAACCCAACGAAGCGTGCGCCAGTCCAAGCCAAGAGCAGCCAGTTTCTTGAGGAGAATGCTGTGGGAGACGGTGTCAAAAGCCTTGCTGAAGTCAAGGTAGACCACATCCACAGCCTTTCCCTCATCCACCCAGCGCGTCACTCTGTCATAGAAGGAGATCAGGTTCGTCAGGCATGACCTGCCTTTCATAAAGCCATGCTGACTGGGCCTGATCGCCTGCTTCCCCTTCAAGTGCTGCATGATGACTCTCAGGAGGATCTGCTCCATGAGCTTTCCTGGCACTGAGGTCAAACTGACAGGCCTGTAGTTTCCTGGGTCAGCCCTCCGGCCCTTCTTGTAGATGGGCGTCACGTTTGCTAGCCGCCAGTCGATTGGGACCTCCCCCGATAGCCAGGACTGTTGATAAATGATGGACAGTGGCTTGGCCAGCTCCTCTGCCAGTTCCCTCAGTACCCTTGGGTGGATCCCATCTGGCCCCATCGACTTGTGCACATCTAAGTGCCGTAGCAGGTCACCAACCAGTTCTTCATGGATAATGAGGGCCACATCCTGCTCCCCATCCCCTTCCACCAGCTCAGGGTACTGGGTATCCAGAGAACATCCGGTATTGCCGCTAAAGACTGAGGCAAAGAAGGCATTGAGCACCTCCGCCTTTTCCTCATCTCTTGTAACTAAGTTTCCCCCCGCATCCAGTAAAGGATGGAGATTCTCCTTAGTCCTCCTTTTTGTGTTGATGTATTTATAGAAACGTTTTTTGTTATCTTTAACGGCAGTAGCCAGATTGAGCTCCAGATGAGCTTTGGCCTTCCTAATTTTGTCCCTGCACAGCCTCGCTACTTCTTTAAAGTCCTCCTTAGTGGCCTGCCCACTTTTCCAAAGCTTATAAACCCTCTTTTTCCTCCTAAGATCAAGCCACAATTCTCTGTTGAGCCAGGCCGGTCTTCTTCCCCGCCAGCTCGTCTTTGGGCACGTGGGAACAGACCGTTCCTGCGCCATTAAGACTTCCCTCTTGAAGAGCGCCCAGCCTTCCTGGACCCCTCTGCCCTTCAGAACCGCCTCCCAAGGGACTCCACCAACCAGTGTCCTGAGCAGCTCAAAGTCAGCCCTCCGAAAGTCCAATACAGCGGTTTTACTGGTCCCCTTCCTGGCCTCGCCAAGAATAGTGAACTCCACCATTGCGTGGTCACTCTGCCCTAGACAGCTCCCGACGATCACGTCCTCCACCAGTCCTTCTCTGTTTGTGAAGAGAAGGTCTAGCGGGGCACCTCCCCTGGTAGGCTCACTAACCAGCTGCGTCAGGAAGCTATCTTCCACGCTCTCCAGAAACCTCCTAGACTGCTTTCTCAGGGCTGTGTTGTGCTTCCAGGATATGTCAGGGAAGTTGAAGTCCCCCACGAGTACAAGAGCTGATGATTTTGCAACCTCTGTCAGCTGCCTGTAGAATTCCTCATCCGTCTCCTCATCCTGGTTCGGCGGTCTATAGCAGACCCCGACCAGGACATTAGCCTTGTTGTCCCTGCCGATCCTAAGTACAGTACTTGCTTGTTTGAGTACTTCATGAATTCTGTCATTAAACACCTTTTCATGCTGGCATCAGCTTTTTGTGCAAATATTTCTGTTTCTGGTATAGCCAAACGCTTAGGGCTATCTTGAAGGAAAAGAGTTTACATCCTTTAAGTCAGATGTACTTCTTGGTCTTGTAATGTTTGTTTACATTTTACCAGAGTTTGGGGCAGAGAGGCGTCAGATTTAAACTCATGATGAGACTTTGTACTACACTGAAGTATTTGAGGATTGATTAAACCCTTTAACTATTTTGTTCAGACTGTGTCAGAAGATTTTGTTAAAGGTTTTCGTTTAGACCATTGCAAATATGCTGTTAAAATGTCCTGAAAAATATGACTGCACTGTGAGGAAAGATATTAACAGTGGAGAATATGACAATAATTTGAAGTATCTTTTTTTTTTTTTTTCAGTGTATTTATCCATTCACACATACAAGATGTGCTACTAAAGCACCCATTTTATTTATGCAGGTGAAAAGTTTTATTTATGCAGATGGAAATGCTAGCTATTGACTGGGAAATTAGGACTATTATTTTTCATAACAGAAGTAAAGAAAGTAAAATCAACATCTCTACTAGGAGCCTTGAATATGTCATTAGTTTAAATTAATGATTGACCACACTGGCTGTTCAGCCTCTGTTCATGTAGGCAGTTCCATTTTCTTTGTACCCCCTGCAGTGATGAGAAGGAAGCAGAGCCTGCCCCTGTATTGTGGTGTGGTTTCAGTCTTAGTAATGTTTACATTACTAAGTCACAGTGTTTAGGAGAGGAAGAAGCATGCTTGTCTGTGGGAAATTTAAACTTAAGTGCATGCCTAGGAAACCAGATAATAGAGAAGAAAACTTACGGGAGGGAATGCAAAGAAAATGGGTAAAATCAGAAAAGAGCTAGGGTCTGAAGTATCTTTCTTCTGAGGAGAGGCTTGAAGAGCTGAGGCTGTTCTACCTGGAGAAGCAATGGATCAGGATGATCTTATCAGAGTGTATAATGGGTGGATGTGAAGATGACAGAACCAGGCTCTTCCAAGCAATGCACACTCAAAAGATGAGAGGCAATGGGCACAAACTAAAATGTGAAATTCCTTAGGAACATTTAAAAAAAAAAAAAAAAAAAAGCTGTGAGAATGGTCAAACAGTGGAACAGGTATCCCAGAGAGCTTGTGGAGCCACCGTCCTTTGAGATATTCAAATTTGGACATGGTCTGACTGTAACTGCCCCTGCTTGAGCAGTGGGGTTGGACTAGACTGACTCATATGGTCCCTACCAGGCTAAACGGTTCTGTGATGCCACCACTTGTATGCTAACGGTTCAGTGATGCTACAACTTGATGCTAACCTTCTTTGAAAGTGGACTGCTACTTATGAAAAAACAACTTCTGGACATACATAACATTTTATACACAACATATTTACTACCTTCTGTCCCTCTGGTCACAAAAGCACTTGAGCTTTGTGTAGACAACTTATTTTCCAAATTGCACCTGACTCTTCAAAACACTTTGCTGAAACTGACTTCAGAAAGTGTAAATTTATTTTACTGAAGATTAAACAATTCAAGAGGAACCAGTACAAATGGCAAGCTAGAGTGCTCCAGGTTTTGGAGTTTTGGATTTGTGAGGGAAGAGCATGTCATGGTAGATATGGCTAGGAGACCATGTTAAATATTTGTTTCGAATAAGTTCTAAAGAAGTAAATACTTTACTACGCTATGTCTTTCAGCTTCAGGTTAGTTTTTTATCACAGAAAAGTCAGCAATATCACAGGCAAGAGCCTTTAACTAAAGACTCCATTTTGGCACAGTTAGCCCTGAGCATACAAATAAGGCAGAAAAAATACCCTTTGCATTGACTGATGTATTGAAGACATGTTTTGCTTATCAGCATGAGTCACCAAATGTACACTTGCATGTAATTTAATACCACAGCAGACCATATCAAAATGGAATTCAGGTTATGTTTTTCCTCTAAATGTGACCCATGATACATAACTTAATGTAATATTGCCACTGCTGGATAAGAAGAAAGTTAGGTAACAGGAAAAATGAAAGTGTTGAAATAAATAATCCTTTTTTCACAGTTCAGAAAAGCTGTTGTTTGGTTCCCCCAAGATTTGACTGTATGTCAGTGCAAAAAAGACTTGTGTAGAGTGTGAAGAATGAGTTGCTAATGTTTGCAGGTACTACAAAATGTGGCAGGGTAGTTTTCTTTGAAGCTAAAGGAGAAAAATAGCCAAATGATATGAAAAAGCTGAGTGAATGGGATGTAAAATCACAAATGAAACTATTTTTTTTTTTTTTTTACTACTGAAATAGCCCTAATTAGTCAACTAATTGTGTATATGAATGTGCATTTCCCTTCCCTCACAATCTGTAAGCCTTAGAGTAGGTTTTATCATTGCAGAATATCTTGGAGTCATAATGGAGGCCTCTTTCAAAAAGTAAACTCTGTTCAGTGGTCAAAAGATTAAGTAGAAATTCCTAGGAGAGGAATAAAGAACAAAATAAGTGTCTTATGCTTCTCTGTAATTTTATATTACCCCCAGATTTTGAATTATTTTAGAATTGTTGCTTTCGCCATCTCAGTTAAGGGTCAGTAAGGGACCTGAGATGGTACGGTAAAGGGTGACATAGAGAATCAAAAGTACGGAAAGACTTCTCTGTAAGAAAAGACTAGAAAGATTGTTATAACAGTTATGTAAAATGACAAATGATGTGAGAAAATAAGCAATGTTCTCACTCAGAACTCAGGTATTGGGAAACAATGAAGTAAATTATTAGGCAAGAAGTGTAAAATTAAAAGAGGGATTTTCACTTTGTTTCTTTTACATTTAGAAATGAAACTGTAATTCTTTCATAGAAAAAAACGGTTTTATCTAGCATATGAATAAGTTCTAAATAAATAAACAGTCAAAGTTGTGGTTAAAAACAAAAGAAAAAGTCCTTGGAGGACAAATAAATATACATTTAGATATATTCTTTCTGTCTCAGGCAACCTTGTCAGATTTCTGAAAACGGCACAGTTTTCTTAAGAGCAACTTCTTTCTGTAGTTACTAATTTTTTCTCGGAAAGTCTATGAGTGCTCACAGTCAATGAAAAGTTGGAGGGGCAAGATTGTTAGTATTTCTATTCTTTTTTATTATTATTATTACTTTTCCCCCCCCTGGGAAAAGTAGTGATTAGGTTAACATCTACTGAAAAATGCTTTGTCTTCCAAAGTGTTTCCTAGAAATAGAATGAAAAGTGTAATCTGGAATCAAAACTTGTATGTGAGTTTTTGCATATAGTTTCCATACATGAATGACTTTCAAGCTAGGCCCTGTGTGGTGGTTTTAACCATCTGGGCAGCTGATCTCCACTACAACTGCTTTCTCACTCCCCCTTCTCAAAGGGAAAGGGAGAGAGAATATGATGGAAAAGGCTCAAGGGTCTCAAGGATAGGGAGATCACTCACCAATTATCATCCTGGGCAAAACAAATTCAGCATAGAGAGATTAATATAATTTATTGCCTATTACTAATAGTAACAGTGAGAAATTAAAACAAACTAAAACCATTTTCCCGCCATCCACCCTCTTCCACCTTGTTCTTCACTGAAAGAGGTGGGATCTTAAAAAACAAAAGAAAAACAAAAAACAACAACATATGTACCAATATCTAGTAGCCTTAATAAAGTTATTACTTAAATAAGATTTACTGGGCTAGAACTTGGACAGCAACAGCTTTGTTTTTTCAGGTCTCATATGGAAGGTGTGGTCTTCCATCTTACTGTTGCTGTCAGGAGTGCATCTTTACTGAAGTTTCTACTGTAGGAGATTCTTCTTTTCCCATTAACCTTTGTGTTTCTGTCTATTTTAAGGGTTTCTTAATAAAAGCAGAAAAGGTTAGGTTTGGAAATCCATCTCTGGGGGAAAAAATACAGAGTATAGCTTATTAAAAATCTTAAAAATTAAGTGACTTTGTAGTGACATTATATTCTCTTTTCTGTTCTTTTTATTCCTTGTTATATCTCATATCTTTACTAAACCTTATTCAGAGCAGGGGCCATCATATTTATTTGTTTTTAGAGAATCTAGCACAGTGTAGGATTGTAGTCCTTATAGATGCCATTGTTGAAATAAGTGATCCATAAAAAGGAAATGATTTTGCCCCCATGAAATATTAGATTGCAAATCCCTTACTTACAGATGAGCCCATTGAAATAAGTTGTGTTGATCACCAGTGTGTATCTTTTCTGCAGCTGTAAATACAGAGTTCTGCCTTCCCTAGATTGAAACAAACCTGGGTGTAATTTCCCATGAGGATATCTGGTCATTGAGAAATTATGGGTGTAAACCAAGCCAAGCGGCTTGGAGGCATTTATAACAATATAATTTTGGGAAAGTACACAGTTCCACATAGATTTTCATTCTGTATAAGAGTCTAAAATTTTTCTGCATTACTCTGTGTATTAAGCAATATAATATCCTTTTGACCATTAAATTTTTATTCTGTCTATTCAATAATACCAGTCTTTCAAACAGCTGGTATTATGTTAGCACTGCTTTCTGGAAAGTTGTTTCTCTTACAAATCATTTTCATATACTGTAGAAATGAATAATTAAATGGTACTATACCCTGTTCACTTGCTCCTTGTTTAATCAGCTATATCTGTACAATGTGAATTTAAAATAGATGTTAAGTGCTGCGAAATCAGAGTATTTTCCCAAATGTATTTCCATTTTGTCCATTTTGTGGTTGGTATTTAATAACAAGTTGTGATCACTACTTTTATTTTTCTTAACCTCTTTTCCATGTGAGTTCTTACCTGATTGCTGAAAACACAGATTCCTCCCTAGAGTTTCTTGTTTTATAGTACTTATTTTGGTCTTGCCTGGGGTATTTGTAAGTTCATCTTTTCACATTCTGGAGCTTTCAGAATACTCACTTGATGAAAGCTAATAATATATATAACTTCAGATATTTGCAAGAGAAGATATTTAGGGTAGCATTATTTTTAAGATTGTAATTAATGGGCTAATATATCATCCCTGCATCAAGAAGGAGGTTTTACTACAAGAGAATCTGTCAGAATTGAATGTGTTACAAGCCACTGAGGCACTCAAGTGTCTAGACTCGTGATATTTATAGAATCTGATATTGCTGTGATCTACGGTCTGTAACAATAGAAATGAATTAATTTTATTTATTTATTTAAAGTTTTAAGAAATCTTGTGTTAAAAAGCAGGGAGCTCTATAACAGTTTATTATAGGACTAATATTCTGTAAGGATTAAGTTGGTCTTGCAGTCCTCAAGGCGTAGGAGACATTTCTAAAACACAGAAAGAGCAAAATTCACTGTCAAGGAGATTTTCATGCTGTGCATATCTATAACGAAAAATGTCAAAGCAGTTTCTTAAAATGTTTCTCTGTATTTCACAATGTGAATCTGTGTTGATGTGTTGTAAAAACATATGATGATGCTCAGTTATTTCTGGGCTATATGTCAAAATGTTGTGCGTTGAAAATGTCTGGTTCATAAACACGTCCTAGCTAAGACTTCACTGACTTTTATAATATGGTTTCTTCTTCAGTTGTATGGATCCAGAAATATGTGTGTTAGGCCTTTCACAGTGAAATCTCTCCACTTAAAATCATAGGATAATTCCATTTGAAAGGAACCTCAGAGTTTCATCTAGTTCAACATCCTGCTTAAAGTGTGGTCAGCTGTGAAATCAGACCAGGCTGTGAAAGATTTTATCCAGTTGGTCTGGAAAGCCTCCAAGTAAGGAGACTGCACAACCAGTCTGGGCAATCTGTGGCACTTCCTGGCAGTCCTGGTGAAAAAAGTTTTTTCCCTACATCCAGTCATACCCTCTCTTCTTTCAGTGTGTATCCCCATTACCTCTTCCTTTCTTTCCATGCAATGCTGTGAGGTCTTGGTGTCATCTTTGTAATAATCTTCTCATTGTTTGTGGAAGGGACTGCTGTTAGGTTTCCCAGAAGATGTCTCTTCTCTGGACTGAACAAGTCCTATCACAAGGAAGGTGGCCCTGACCATTTCATTGGCCTTCCAGTAAATATTCTCCCATTTGTCAATGTCTTCCTTATAATGGGTGATGTGGATGCATTTTAAGTGGTATTATGTCTATCATGACACAATCTTCTAGGTACAAATCCCATCACAGTATTTAGGCTTACATTTTATTTGGAAAACAAACAATGTTCATAATTTAATTCAATTTGTGTAATTTATGGTATATAAAGTTTTTCATGAGATTTGCATTACCAGTTGTAGTATTATGCATTGTATGTATCTTCATCTCATCTGATTTACCTCATCCTGGAGGAAATATCTGACAGTGACAAGACTAAATTCAACTTTTAAAGTACTTATTTTTACCACTAACTGTAATGGAGCTTGCTGGTATAGACGGCTACCTTGTAGAGTCTGGGTTTAGGTAGCCTGTCTTCACCTTTGGCCATTGTTGATTTGCCTGTAGGCCCTACCTACTGACATGAAGGCAGAAGGAGATTCCAGCCTAACTACACCTTAATGCATTGATGGTGAATTGTATGTATTTGCACATGATAGAAATGAATGGGGATCTTGATTCAGAATTAATTAAAAAAAAAAAAAAAAGAAAGGATTAGTGATCGAGATACGGCAAAACACAGGTTGGGCTTGTGCTATTTATATACACTCTGTAAACCTCAGTACAAATTTGTTAAATGATTAATAAAATACCCCAACCACAGCTAAAATACCTAATCTTTTAAAGGCCAGTAGTATTAATTATGGACGATGTGTTTGTGTGTCGGAACATTGCAAGGGTGAGTTAATTATTTTTATGAAGTTTAGCTTTGAAAGTTCAGATGTATTTTTGACTATTCATTTAGGTATGTGCTGTCAAATCCAGCTTGCTAGTTGTTCACATTACTATTTTGAAAACATTTCTATAAAAGCTGTTGCTTCATCTTCTGTAATCTTTACTTTTTATTTTTTTTAAGCTTTTTTTCATACTACTTTAATAAAAATATCAAATCCTCTGTACAGAGGTCCTCCAAAAGATCTTCAGAACCAACATTACCATTTCTTTGAAAGTCACTGTTTTCTACTTCCCAAAAGTATACTTTTTTTTTTTTTTACTAGAATATAATAGTCTATGCAAAATGTTAAATTTCCTTTTACTGCGTAACTGTGATTTGATGTGACATTTCTTCATTGTATTATCATCAAGCTCTGAAAACTTATTAAATCATGTTCCAAGTGATCAATGCATTTATCCTTTGCCAACTAAAGTGCTCATCATTCATGGCAAATCTCCTTTGCTCTGGCAGAATGGAAGACAGTTCTAATGCATCTTGTCATGTCCTCGTTTTCTTTATTTCTTGCACCATGATCTTTACTTTTCCAGAAGAAATTGGATAAGTGGGCATTAGGAAACAGCCAGGTGCTTTTTTTTTTTTTTTGTCAGAAACACAAATAACCACATTTTTTATTTTTTATTTTTTTCTTCAACACAGGACAGTCAACTACAGCCATCCCACCTGTTCAGAGAGTTTCTTCAGTACAACACCCTCATTTTACAAATTACATAAAACTGACTTCTTAGTGGAAGTCCAAAATAACAGAAAAACATTTTCTGGAATTCATAATGTGGGATGGACTAAACAGTCAGATGTTTGGTCCACCGTGTAAATAGTTCAAACCAACTATATATGTCAGCTGCTACCACTTAAACAAGTTCAGCTGGTTGCTAATGCCAAAATTGACTGTCTAATTTACCCACAGACAGGAATTCAGAGTAGGTGACCAGGGAAACAAGCAACGTTTTGATTCCTGACATCAAATGTTAGCCTTATCCTTTTGGCTTTAGAGAAGTAACTTCATAAAATATTTGGTGTAATAGCTGGACCAACCCAGGCAATGCCCAAAACACTTGGGCATTGATTTATGACAGTTTACTTATTATAAATTATACAAATTATATTCACTAGGGTTTTGTTTTTCTTTGTTCATTTGTTGCTTTTTTGTTTGTTTGTTTGTTTTAGAATAACCATAAAGCTGCACTTTCCTTTGTTCATTATTCACGATTTCCCTAACTCTAGGGAGATGTGAGCATGTTGTAGGAAAACAGGAAGATCCATTGTGCTGTGAAGAGCAAACAAAAGAGTATAATGAAAAATACAAGAAAATACTAGACAGGAGAGCTGTGTCTTAATTATAGAATAAAGTATTTAATTTCAAAACAGATTTGATCTAGAAGGATGTATGTTAGGAATTATCTGAGTAGGCAACTTACCTAGAGAATAATCATGGAATAACAGAATGATTTGGATTGGAAGGAACCTTAAAGATGATCTCGTTCCAACCCCCCTGCCATGCACAGTAGTGAGTTTGTTTTGTTGTGTTTGCAGTCCTAAGGTTTCAAAGGTTTTTTTATTTACTTTTTAATTATTTTTTTTCACAAATCACAGTGAAAATAAAACCTTTTCCAGTGTTGGTATAAAATACAGATGTATTGTAATTTCTATTTTTTATTTGAAACAGTCATCTATCTTTCCAATCTTGAGAGTACGTTGTATGAAAGATGAAGGGGAGAAAAAGGTCACAGTTGCATTTAAAATATTTCATAATACTATATGTTGCCACAGAACTCATTATAATATATATATTTTTAACATATTATCCTTCCTACATTCCTTCCTTCATTCCTCTCAAGCTTTATTCTCCTGCCATTAGTGCTGATATAATGAATATAAAGTGTATCTTTACTTCATTTCAAGGAAGAGGTTATGCCTTAGATATAGTAATTCCTTTTTCTATACCAACTAGCTAATGAAGTTCTATGTTAACTTTATTGCCATACCTTTGGAGTTCTTATTAAAAATATAAATATATATAAATATATATATATTAGCATAGTAATAAGAAACCTGATTCATTTTTAATTTTGAATTTGCCCTTTTTCATTCAGTCTCATGACACTCTGATAAATAATGTTGCACTTCTTTCCTATGAATTATGTTTTGTTTTCTTTTGTTTTTCTAATTATCATGATTTTCCTTAATATTCTTTCAAAATTATACAGTGCAGCTGAGAAAATCAGTTAGACCAATGTTTTAGTGGTCAGAGGACAGGAAACCTAAAATGATGCATACTGTAATTCTGTGAAAAAGTCATGAGGCAATGAGGTAATCATTCAAAAACTGTGTTGTGTGGACTTCAATTGGATTATATTTTATGAGACAGAAAAAGCCTGTTGGTGGGATTTATTGTCAGGATGTGAATTAATAGGGTCAGTATAGATAAAATCAAATATTTTCAAAAGGGACAGCGATTAAAGCTTCTGGTTTTGGGTATCTAAAATGAAAAAATAAACATCATGATCTTTTTATCAGAAATTTGTAGCTGTCTTAACAGTTTTAAAATTTTGATCTAAAACTGAAAAATCTCAGTCACTGAAATCAATGAAAAATGCCATGGCTGATCAAATGTGCTTTAAAGAAACTAGCTTTGAATATTTTTGTAAACCTGTTGGATATTAACAAAGAGCACCATGAACAGCTTAACTTAAAAGGCTGTATTGATAGCATTGTTTGCTGTATCATCAGCTGCTGTAACAACAGAATGGCAAATAATTTCCATGTAATGACATATGTAAACTCTCTCTGTGAACAAAACAAACTTACAGTTTGCCCAGAATTCAAAGGAAATGCATAAGGGTCTTTTTGAGGGGGATTGATAAGAACAGTTTTGTTATTTGTAGTGTGGAAAGGAACAGACATTTTGTTTTATGGTGTTCATGGGTACCTTCTTCCATAAATGTACATACATGTTTTCAAAATGTCGTAGAACATTTGTGGGTGAGCTCAGCTGCATAATGAAGGTGTGAGAGAGCCCCTGTGTTCCTTTTGCTGTCAGGGAAGTGGTCAGCACACTTGGTACCCACTTCAACACACAATGGCTTCCTCAAGTAGACACCTGTATTTGGTGGGATGGATAGGGCTAAATTTTGTTGACTGCTTTGACTAAGGGCTTGATTCAGTTGCCTGAACAGTGACATCTGATACTAGTTGAGATGCCTTTGGGCATTTTGCCTAGCTTCTAGGCTGATCCAGAGGCTTGCAGATTATATCTGCCACCATGCAGATGCCTCAGGGCATCCCTGGTGGCACTGGTTTCGTACTACTGGTCCTCTGTTGACATCTGTGTTAGGACACTGCAGTGAGTCCTAGGTCTCTGTTTGTTGTAATAGAAATTTAAATGGCTGACTGGAATGTAGATACCTGCCTTGTATCCATCTGCACTTAGATAAGAAAATGCCACTTTCTGTAATTCTTTGTATGTATGAGGCTGGTTCGCTCAGCAACAAAGCAATGTACACACAAAACAGAGTCATTGCTTATTTCTGCTAGCTGAATTCCTGAAAAGAAAGGATCAGAATATATCCCACTGTAGAAAAGAGTGTATTTTCTGTAAATTTGAAGAAAACTAATGACTCCTGAACTATTAGGATACTTGGCTTTTTGTTTATAAATATGAATGTTCTTAGCCTTGTTTTGAAATTTAAGTCAGGTGTAATGGCTGTGGAAAAAAAACATTCACATACTAGCAGAAGTGAACAATATCAGTGATGCAGTAGTATTTCATCATTTTGGGGCTGTGTGTTGAATGCTGGAGGCAAAAGATACTTCCTACATTAATTATCAAGCTAGGTTGGCAATATTCAGTGTTTGGGAAAAGGTGGTCACTAAACAAGTGCTAAACTAAACAGAAGAGGTTTCTCTGCCACCAGCATCTTGGAGAACCACACCAGTGGTGTGCAGATTGCAGATCCTGTAGGTGCAGTGTAGTCCATCATGCCGGCCCTGCCACACAGAGTGGCTGTGAGGATTAGAGAGGGGGATTTATTTATTTTCTTAACATAAATTTAATGATCTTAGTTTGGATGCATAATGAACAGAGTTCAGCATACAAAGAAAAATACTTCCCTTTTAGTGACGGATTTAGTATCCATCACTATATCACCATATATATATATATATATATAAAATCATATCACCATATGATGCCAGGGCATCCAGCCCCTCTGTTTAGAGGATGGACCCAGAAACAAAAGTGACTAACAAAAAGTAAACAGAAGGCATGTTCAGTCTGGAGGGCTTGTTTGGTCTCAGCACACTGAAACGTACGAGGGTAGACAGCCTGTGGGGAGACAGCTCTGCTGTGACCATGCGGTAGAGCGTAGCTGTTGTTCCTGGGGTCTGAGAACACCCTGAGTACAGTGTGTCCCCATGAAGAATCAACTAAACATGTTCTGGAATATAAATAACTATTTTATATACATAAAATACTAAGTGTGGAGTATGGGATGAATCCCATAAATAGTGATTAAAAGGTGAAGTCTTTTTTTTTTTTTTTCCAAAAAGTGGAATCGAAATTTCTCCTTCCAATGCAACAGAAGAAAATAAATAAATAAATAAATAAATAACATACAGTTCTTAAATAGCAGTGGTTTCCATGTTTAATTTTTCACTGCCCAAATCCAAGGTAACGTCTGGATTTTCCTAATTGCCCATTTAAGTGTAAAGCTTTCTACTGTTGAACTCCATGAATATAAATCAACAGGAACAAGAACTGCTGGCAGCAAGGTCCAGCTGCTGTGGTTGTATTTCAGAGGGGTGGCAGAGTTCTCTTCCCAACCCATATTCTGAAGCCACAGCTTTAGGCAGTAGATTGATCCTTGATTGGATTTTTACTGGGAAATTGCAAGGAATGTTAGAGAAATTTGAGAACTAGGATCTTCATTGGTGTTTTGAGCATCTTCTGAAGTTCACTCTGGCATTCACAACCTGTTCACAAGTTAGTGCCAGTCTCTGTTGCTTATTTGTGATTCACAAACATCTGAAACTATGTATATATCCAGAGAATATATGGTCTCCAGATTTTGAGCATTTTATTCAAACTCCACAATGATTTAAATAATAAACCACTTTACAGCAATCATCACATCCTGAAATAACAATTCTTGCTAAATTAAGCAGAGAAAAGTGGCAACAGCTGACAAATGTCTCATTTAGGAAGACTGGAGTTTTGTTGATCCTTCAGCACTGCTTTGCTGTTTGCTAGCCATTCTTCAAAGTGCAGTTAATATTTTCAAGATATGAATGTAGTCAGTTATTTCTTTCTGTCATGTTAAGTGGAAATATGTCTATAGGAAGCTTTTCTGTTAAAAATGAAGTAGCTAGATTGCTACTTAATTGTACTAGGAACTCTAGATACAATCATATGGATATGATCAAATAAAAATCAAACAATATTAATGTTTACCTGAGGTCCTCTGCAATTTCTAATGTTAAAATATCAAGGCCCACTGGAGCAAACTCACTTTATAAGTTCCAATTAGTTTTCCAAAAATTAGCAAAATTCTAAACCAGTTATCTTTGTCATTTAAAAGCAACACAACTGATTTTTTTCTAATTATCACTAATAAAGCAGTGGATCATTTCATTTTTTTTTTTTTTCATTGAATAAAACCATTTTTATGAGACTAGATGGTAGTTGTAGATATCTACAGAGAAATCTATGTTCCTACACTTACAGAATTCGGATAAAATTAAAATTAGAGAATTTTGTGCATCAACGCTATAAGAATTGCTATAAGAATTGCTGCATTTTAAAATAATGCGGGTGACAAAAGGAATGATGGTGCCTGACTTTTGTGATTAATTTTGTATGCTACTAATATAATGCTATTTGCATTACCTAGTATTTGCCACATTGTAGAAAGGTCTTCGTAAGCCATTTATAACCCTCTTAAAGGTGTAAGTCTCTATAAAGACAGAAATCAGTAAATGCATCTTCATATGTTATAGAAGATACTCTACACTCTTCCATCAGTGATTTCAACAGAAGAAAGACAATACTATACCAGGTACACTTTGAAATTAAAAAAAAAAAATTTGGAGAAGATTGTTACAAAGATACAAAACTGGATTTTCAACACAACACAGATGATCAAGTTCCTCTTGCAGTCTTTTGTCAAGCTCAAAATACATACTAAGGAAATAATTTTCAGCATGGGCATGGCTATAATTAAAACTGTCTGCCCACATTTTCTGCCACATCTGCCCAGTAGTGGGAAGAAAGGAACATCTGATAGAGCATTTTGTCCTTTCTGCAAAAATACATTATTTGTTTCCTTAATGTAGACAAAGCTTCCCTGCTAGACTCCCTGTCTTCTGTCTTCTTCAAATTTCTGTCATTTACAAATCATGAGGGGAAGCAAACACAGCATAGATAGATCTTGTATCCAGAACTGGTAGGCAACTACAGTTATTAAACAGAGATTATCAGCTAAGTAGAAAAAGGAAAAGGTAAAGGAAGGGGAAAATGTCAGAACGTTTGCTACCATAGCTCAGAAAACATGTATTTTTCTGTTACTGGTAAAAGGCCAAAGGCTTTGAGCTGACCTGACAGAGTATGGTGTCAGGATGTGTCTGAGTTTGTCTTGGCACAGGTTCAGCTTGTTTCAGCAATCCCCAAGTGGACAAGTGACTGTAGTGTCACTGTGTATGAGCTGAAACTGTGAACCCCACGAACAGCAAAGGTCTGGCAGAGCTGGGGAGTCACTGCCTTTGGAGCAGCACTCAGTGGTGCCAGCTGGGGCAGGCAGCTGGCTGAATTTAGCAGGGAAGCAGCGAGAAGGAGACAGCATATGCTAAGAAAACACAAATATAGTTCCAAGTATAGCACAGGATAGGAAAGGAAGAAACTCCCACCACTGTGAACATCATACTCCCAGCAGTGTTCTCAGGTTGCTCACAACTTGTAATTTCTTCTTTCACCTTGTTGTAGTTCCCCCTTTTCCTAGTGGAGGAAGATAGTAACTGTCAGCCCTAGGAATAAGAGAAGAAGGAATATGGGAAGAGTGAGTGCAATGTAAAATAAAAATGTTAGATCCTAGGAAAATTTGGTATAACTAATATTAATGGGTTTTGTTGTATTAATTACTTATCAATAAATATTTTGGACTATTAAAACATTAATTATCTGTAAATTGTCATTAGTAATTATCATTAGTAATTATCATTAGTAATTATCAGTAAATTATCACTAATTATCAGTAAATTTTTATCTTTCCCTCTTTATGGTGTATTCTATTTTGTTCATTATGAGGTTTTGAATATAATACTGTGTTCCTTGCTGATGACTTTTCAGTAAAGGGCAAGACACAGTAATGTGGTAAACAGTCACAGAGCAATCTGGGAGAAGCCCAGGAAATCACTAAAAAAGTCAATCTGAAATGCCTTGAGAAACCAGAGGTTTTTCCTCCTCTTGTGTGCCTGTGTCTGGGATATTCTGCTGGATTTGGGAGACAGTAGGCTCAGGAGGTTCTAGAACCAGTTTTTGAATCCTTTGCTAAATGCTGTGATCCCTTTGATGTGCAAAATACCACTATGGCTACCACTGTTTAACCTCTGGGAGGAAAATAGTTATCCACCTAAGCCTCAATCACCCTGGCACTTCAGGTGGAACAGAACCATCTGCTGCCCAAGGACAAGCTCTTTGAACATTTCACATGACTGAAGGTAACCAGAGGGAACTTTCAGGCAACCAGTTAAAATGCCATGACAGTCTAAACACCAACAGAGATGTACAGGGAGGGAAGCACAACTTGAGTTACAGTTTTAATTTCTCCCCACCTTGTTGTGTTACCACCTTTTTGGTGAGATAGATTGCCCTCAGTTGATGCTGTGGGCTAGGGATTGTGCTGTGAAAGCCAGTGAAACCATTCTGTATTGCTGGAGGCTGTGATTATGTAGTTCTTGGTCCTCCTATTCTCATATGCCTCTCTGGAATAAGGAAAAGCTGTGATTGCTAGATGACTGAGAGAAGTTTGTTGATGCACATCAGAAAGGATACCTAAAATCTTAAAATTGTAATGATGTTAAAAACAAGAGAATCCTCCTGTTGCTGTTGCAGTGTCTATGATGTGCAGCAATGGAAACAAAATACTCCTAAGAGGAAGCCATAAATAGTCAGTGCACTAAAAGATGGAAAAATACTCAACATAGGTCTTGCAGGAACTGTGAAATGCTTACAGAATCCCCATGACAATGTTAGAATAACACTGTAAGTCTCTAACATAGTAAAATCTTCAGAGCAGTTCAAGTTAATTGCCTTGGCTATGGGAAATTTTCTAAACTAAAAAGGCCTCTTTTTAAGCAGGACTCTGAATGAGGATATGTTTTCTAGTTGTCACAAGGTTGTGACTAAGCCAGTTTACCAGATCAGACTGTCACCTTGACAAGTGAGGCAAGTAGTGTAGTCCTGTAGTGTCACCCAGCATCAGTGGGCACTTCATGGCATGATTACAGCCCAGTAAGGGGCAATGCACTGAAACCCCAGAATGAGCCAGCACCGCAAGGTGAAATGCAGCAGTATTACTGCAAATCTGCAAATAGTATGGTTAAATATCTGACTGGTCCCAGTTCCAGGCATAACTCACATAAAGGTCATTCAGATATCAGTTTGAAAATTGCTTTATAAGTCAGCTGGTGTTTCTTTGTTTTCATAACACAGATACGACCTTAGCCACAAGCCTTGCTGTTGTAGCTATCTAGAAAGTCTTGCCCTTTGGCAAGAGATGGAAGTAAGTATATTCATAGTGTAAGGAGTGTTTTGTTGTTTCATAGATACTGTGGCTTGCTTTAAGTGTTTTGCTGGCAGCAGAACTGTGCTGTTGCCAAATAGAGTCTGTATGAAGAGCAGGACTATCGACTGAGAATGGTCTGTCAAACTTCAATCTGCAAACAATGGAATGAGCTCACATTCACCTGGAAAAATGAAGGCAGGGAGTATTGAAAGGCACTGACATTATTGATGAAAACAGTGACTTTTTAGGTGTAAATGTTCTGCTTTATTTAGATGTTAAGGAAAAGGAAGCCATTAAGTCAACTGTAGTAAGACTTCTTAGAGTTACAGTTTTCTTTAGCGTTTCTCATTTCTTTTTGAAGTGTTGAAACATTGGTACATTAAAAGCATTACATTGATTTGTGCATGCAGCCGAACTTTAATTGGGAGGAAATATTAGATAGCCACAGTCTTTACACAAGCTGTCAGCTGTATATTACAACCTTTTATGATATGGTGTTTACACACTCTTAAACCCTAATGACATAAATGGATTTACATTCTGCAGCTCTCTTCCTTCCGTACTTAAGGCTTTCCAGATGTTGTAATGGGCAGATTTCAAGGACTGCATCAGAGACACCCACAGTCCTTTATTCTCTTACTACTGCTGTATGTCTCGTGTGTATATATGCATGTCCTTATCACAGACTTAGTAATAAAGACATAAATCTTGCTGAAACCAAAATTTTTGAAAAAAAAAATTCTGGTTGAGCCTCATCCAAGAGGAACTAAGGAACTGTGAGGAAAAGAAACAAGGGGTTATATTTGTGATGAAGGGTGAAGAGGACATTCAGTACTTGTTATCTAGCTTGACAGTGCAGGACATTGATAGGTTCTGTGTGATGTGCCCCATTTGAATGCATCATGGATGCATGAATGCATCAAGATTCAGGGTAGTGTTTCTCAGATATATGCTCTCTCACATACCCCTGCACCATCACATACATTATATGTCTCTTGAGTTTTTGAAGCACCTATCTATTTAAGACTACTTGATTCTGTGCATCTAGTGTAGGAAGAGTCAGAGGATCCAAAATAAGCTCCTTCTCTGTGTCACCCTGTAGAGTCACTGATACCTTTTCTTTTACGAGGAGGTGGGAAGACTAGCTTTATAGCTGTCAAAATGAGTCTAATAATATATATTGCCTCGGGGGGGGCGGGGAGGGAAGCTGATTTGGGGAAAGTCAATAGTCCTTCACTTCAAGATGAAGAATCAGGAGAGCAAGAAAATAAATTGCTGTATGCAGATCTAGGAGTGTCTGTCAACCCATCCTAGAGACATTTTTCAAACTCCTTTCTCCACCAGACAGCATCACAGGGTAACAGAGTAAGAAGCTCAGACCTGTGGGTGAAGTGTAGATCATGGTAGCAGCATCAGGTGCATAAGTGCTTCTCAGTGTTTTAATGAAAGTATTTCTAGAATCAAGATCACCAACTCTCTATGCCATGAATTTGGCTCAGGATTTTCACTTGGGTGAAACTTCAGTTTTTGAAAGGAGTTGTAGGTTACATGTTCACCATCTTTTATGAATAATGTCTACAGTAGTGTAAGTCGGTAATAGTTGGGCATGCTGTCACTATATCTGTGGTTTTATTTTAGTTTTACACCTGTGGTTTAGTCTGGCCATGAAGCAAATTTGGTTAGGTGACAGTAAGAATGACACTGTATCCTGTCCTGACAGATGCTTTACAAACATCTGCAGACCTTAGTGCGGGAGACAAGAACACTGTAGCATTATCTTTTCTACTGAATAGGTGGACAAATGAGGTTAGTGTTCCTGCCAGGTACTGGAACCTTTCATGACAGAGACCCAGCAACATTTTAGGGCACTGTTCACTGGAGACAAAAGTCTCTGTGATATTCAGCAGGTTTTTACTTAGCTCAGGGTGCTGTCTGAGCAGCACAGCACTATAAAGTCCTGTGGTTCAGAGGATGCCCATATTTGCATGGACATGACCTGCTTTCCTTTGATTTGTCTTTCTCTCCCTCCTGTTTGATTCTGCAAGCATGAGGATTTTTTTTTATTATTATTTTTTAATTTTTTTTTAACAAGATGCACAAACATCTGTTTAGCTATGCGGCTTTTTTCCTCTTAGTTAGCATCTTTGAGATTCTGTAATTACACTTCTGGGTAAAATAAGCTGTCGTGATAACTTATGCCTGGAATGCCTGATTTAAAGTAGTGGGACCTGTTCTGTTTGCATTTACACACCGAGCAGAGGTAGTGCCTGATAGAAGATGGTAAATTAGGTCAAATTTGATCTTCCTCTGAGAACAGTTGAAGTTGAGCAGCTCAGCATAAAACTGACCAATTTCTAGAAGTGCATAAAAGAAGGTTTCTGCATGTGATATAACATGGAGACTTCCATTTTCTTTTCTTCTGGTGGATTTATGCTTTCTTTTAAGGTCATGAGTCTGTCGTTCAGGTTGTGCTGCTGACCTTTAAACTGTTATATTAGCAGTAGGCAGGAATACAGGACTGGCAGATGTTGCAGTGCTGATATGAATTACTCAATTATAGTAGCCTGGCAATGAGATTGGTGATCCTGTGAGCACTTTAAAGAGCACAACCAAGGAGATTAATCTAGTGAAAGAGATTCCACAGAAACACGATTGCTGAGAGAGAGAAGGTTAATCTAGTAAAGAATGCTTTGTAGTGTCTTTATGGTTTTCTGTGTGAGCTTGTTTGGAAAAGATCATTTGCTATAATTAGTCTCCTAAGAAAGGGATATTTTTAACTTTAACTTGAGTTATGGAAAATTCTGCAATTTTGCTTCAGAGATTTCATGCTTATTATTTTTCCTCCAGTTCTAATGTGAAATTCTCAGGCATCCCATCCCCATATAAGCTGACTGTGTGCAGGATCAGATTGATTTCACTGGGAGCTCAGAAAATAGAGATCTCACAGGATGAGCCTTTAACTCATGAGTATGAGATTCACTAAATAACTCTAAACTGTACCTAAAACCTAAGCCCAAACCACTCAGCTTCACACCACTTCACAATGGATTTTGCAATGTGGTCACTTTTTGCCTTTTTGATTATGGTGACCCAGATTACTAGAATTAGCCTTTAGTTAGTTAAGCAGTTTTCATGTCAGCCTTTTAAAATTTGAGCTGCATTCAAATTTTGCTGTTAACACCTCTATAGAAACTAATTTCTTACTCTTTTGAGTTTCAGAAGTAAAGCTGAATGCTTCTAAATGTTTTTATATGACTTGCTGAGAAAGAATAAAGGTTAGAAATGCTAGAACTTCCCTACCCCCACAACCTGTTTTTTCCCTTAGCTTTATGCTGCAAATACCTCAGTCTTGATCTGTTTGAAAGGAAAAAGAGCTTTCCCTCTTGGGACAGACCTGAATATCAGGTTTGCTGAATGCTTACCAGGCTGGTTCAAGGGTGAGTAGGTTGATCTCCACTGGGTTGAAATGGGCTTAGAGTAAGGCAACTAAGGTAAGCCATAATAATAATAGCTGAAGTGTAAAACAACCCTAAGATTTGAAAGATGCTACAACTTTTACAGATAATAATTACATTTTATGTTATTTTCACACAAAATGATGCAAATGAATGCAGCCTCAGAAGTGACTTCTTTACTAGTAAAGGTACACTACAGGAGAAAACTGGGAAGAATTTCACTTCTTTCTTGAATATTTTACAATGTTCATTTGTACTTAACAGAAGTTTTGTTTCTTTGTTTACTTTTTTTTTTTTTTTTTCCTGACTCTTATGACAGAATTGTGAAGAGAGAGGATTTATTAGGGCTATATACGTTTGCATTTAGAGGGAAATAAAGAACTGGCCCAATTTGTCCCTTCTCCATTTTTTAGGCTTTACATTTTGAGAATACACTTTTTGAGAATAGACTTTTTTATTCTAGATTGAAGTCATTTGTCTGTGGAGCCATCAGTGTGTTGCAAGAATGATCTGATGTGCTTGATGTCTTCCTTCCTCCTTAAATTATGGTATTTTGGATTTGAGAAATAGACAGTGGAAAAATGAAGCCTGAAAATTAAAATCTAGAATAGTATCATTAATATATCTTGCAGAAAATGTTTCAGGGTTTACAATTTTGAAACCAGTTATTATGGGTTGCATGCACAGCCATCTTAAAGTGCATATATCCATAAATATATATACCCAGAGCTGGACATCACTGCACCATTTAATATAGATTTTTCTTAATGCGTGCCATTGGCAGATACTTTTAAAAGTAGTACTGGGGAGAAAGGTTAGTGCTGTTGTCAGTCACTTGTAGCCTTGAGCATTGTTTCTGTTTTCAAATGAAGTTTTCAAATACTTCTTCATGACTTTCTGTGAACAACCTCACCTAGCTGATTGTATTTCTTACGCTTCACAAGAAAAAGTTGATAAAATTCCACTTTGCCAGAGTTCTGATGATATAAAAAGCAAAAACTTGTTTCTAATTACCTTAGATATGAAATTAAAGAGCTATAAAAACAGCACATAGTAATTTCTTTCAGAATGCCATATATTTGCATATTGTATTGCACATACATATTTGAAGGCAAAACCAAAATAATTGTTGTTGTGACTAGCTTGTCCCCCAAAACAACAAAGTATGAGTACTATTATGTAGAAAAAAAATACAAACAGCTTTTTGTTGTTGTTGTTATTCAAAGTATAAGAATTTGCCAGGAAATATCCATAGTACTAATGGATTCAGTATTTTTAAACTTCCAGGAAGAAGAAATTAATTATATCATTTATTTAATCAGCATATTTTGAAACAGTGATTTGGGTGCAAAACAAGGATGAAGCCAAACTTGGTGAGTTGTTGAGACTCAGTTGCCACCCACAAGAGATCAATAGGTCCACACCAGTGTTCCAGAACTGAAGATTTCATAGTGAAGGTTACCATTGATTTACTGAGATTTAAAATTTGGCTTGTAGCATTGATTCCAGTGTGCTGTGTCTCAATAACTGTGCTATAACCTGTATTGTATTGTAACTAGTACAATATCTAGATCAAGTAAGTCATTGCACATCCTAATTCCTAGATGAGGATATTTCATGCCCTGAGCTAAGGTGTAGTGGAATGTTATTTAAATGAAAGCCACACAATGGCTTTTATATGCTTCCAACATCAGTGAATCATTTGAGGGCTCTGTCACACGTGAGATACAACTGTAGCTCAGTTTTACCCAGTACAGATTTTTTAAATGCAATTTCAAAAATAAATTACTTGTTTTTTTAGCTTGTTGATTCTGAACACAAGTCACATTTTATATAACTTGCTATGTGATAGTGTTGACCTTACAAAAAATGTGTGATTGAACAACTTATGCAAGTGATGTTCCTATGTCTAAATGTTTTGAAGATGATTTGGATTCAGATAAGATCTTACCAATATTAGATATTTAGATAATTTGTGACTAAGTCAAATACATTTTTTTTTACTTTTGTCACAAATTTTAAGATTCTTCTCAAACTGTAAAATATTATTTCCCAGATTTTAAATCTAGTGAGGTATAGAAGCCCCTATACAATGGGATTTTTTGTATATTCATCTGTCAACACTAAAAATAAAATCAGTATTGAAAAAAAAATCTAGGATTTTTTCCCTTTTCATAGAATCATAGAATGGTTTGGATTGGAAAGCACCATAAGGACCATCTAATTCCACCCCCCCTCCCATGCACAAGAATACCTCCCACTAGACCAGCTTGCTCAAAACTCCATCCAACCTGGCCTTGAACACTTCCAGGGGTGGGGCATCCACAGCTTCTCTGAGCAACCTGTTCCAGTGCCTCACCAACCTCTAAGTAAAGAATTTCTTCCTGATGTCTAATCTACCCTCATTTAGTTTAAAGCCATTCCCACTTGTCCTATCACTACATTCCCTGTTAAAGAGTCCTTCCCCAGCTTTTCTGTGGGCAAAAGTTTGGTTTTTGAAACGTTTGTTTTTCTATTTTATGCTTTTGTACATTATTTTCTATTAATTGTTTCTGTATCTTAAGATTATAACTTTATCAGTTTGCAAAATATATTGGTATTAAGAAAGGTGGAAGAGATTTCTGCAATTGTCAGTGAAAGGAACACAGTAGATATCGAGTGAACTAGATTACAGGATTTATATGTAGGCATCACTAATCATATGGGATAAAATATGTATTATAGTATATATTACAGAATCACATAATCGTCTGGGTTGGAAGAGACCTCCAAGATCACCTAGTCCAACCTCTGACCTAACACTAACCAGTCCTCCACTAAACCATATCACTAAGCTCTACATCGAAACGTCTTTTAAAGACCTCCAGGGAAGGTGACTCAACCACTTCCCTGGGCAGCCCAGTCCAATGCCTAACAACCCTTTCAGTAAAGAAGTTCTTCCTAATATCCAACCTAAACCTCCCGTGGCCCAACTTTATCCTGTTCCCCCTCGTCCTGTCACCAGGCATGTGGGAGAATAAATATTGGCACTTTTCATACTTGAATTTTGTGATAATGCTTTTGCTTCCTTTTGGATTGCTTTTTGCTTGTGTGTATGTTAATATTTTCTGTGCATGCAGAATCAGAATAAGAACTGTGTTCTGTTTTGGGTCCCTCACTACAAGAAGGATGTTGAGTTGCTCAAGTGCATGCAGAGATCAATAAAGCTGGTGAAGGGACTAGAAAACAAGAGTTATGAGAAGCAACTGAAGGAACTGAGGTCGATTAGTCTTGAGAAAAGTAGGCTAAGGGGATACCTGATTACTCTCTACAACTATGTGAAAGGAGGTTGTAGTGAGGTGGGGGGCGGTCTCTTTTCTTGGGTGACAAGTGATAGGACACAAGGAAATGACCTCAAGTTGTGACAGGGAAGATTAGATTGGATGTCAGAAATAATTTCTTAATGGAAAGGATATTTAGGCTTTAGAAAAGGCTGTCCAGGAAGGTGGTGGAGTCAACATCCCTGGAGATATATAAGAGACACATGGATGTGGTACTTAGGGACATGGTTTAGTAATGGACTTGGTAGTGTTGGTGATGGTTGGACTTAAGGGTTGTAAGGGTCTTTTCCTTTTTGATTCCAATTCCATGTGATAATGGAGAGTTGAATGAAAATTTTGGTCTGCTGTACAAACGTACTGCTGAGTTGCTAAGGAATGCAACAGAAAACATAAAGTCTGTTGTAGCTTTATTATATAAATTGACTAAGTATTTTGGCCTGTAAACTTGTACTGCTTTATAGTTACTCTGCCTCAGAAATGTGAAATAAAAGGAAACCTTTGGTGTTTGGGGTTACCAAATCCAGTAATTCTACAGAAGTGAGGCTGCCACAGCTACCTCTCATGAGATCCAGCCGGCAGGAACGCTCAGCATGTGCTTGGCATTAGGCACTCTGTCTACCCACTATCTGGCCTGTACGTTGTCTTATCTCCAATTGCTTTACAGAGATGTGTCCCTCAGTTGACACCCAAATTTTATGGTCTCCCCAGGAAGTGTCTTGGAGCTCCTGGTTCTTCCAAACCCATCTTATAGAACCCCTGGTCTCTCCATCATCTGGCTCAGAGTTGTGTCTGCTTTAGAGTTTGGCTCCCAGGCCACTTACCTCACCAGCTAGCCCTGCTAGTGGTCACAAACCAGCATATGTAAACCCACACAACACACATGCATTCCAATCTCTCCAGTTGCTGTCATAACCCGTAAGTCCCCATTTTGTTAGCAGTAAGATGGTATGATGAAGATAGATAATAAGCAATAATTGCTTATCACAAAACATGAAAAATCTTAACACGTCCTATAGAATCTTCTTAAAAACAAACTCCTTGGTGACAGATTTTTTTTAACAGTTCTAGTTCACATTTTGGAACTTGTCAATGTTGTGTGCTCTATAGCAAGCTAGGATGAGCATGCCTACTTCTTTTGTAGAAAAGGATGTACGCCTGATACCTAAATTAAAATCCAATTTCATTTTATGCCTGTGTATACATAGGCAAAGTCCTAGGAGTTGTCTTAAAATTTAAGTTTATACCATGCTCATCCATTGAGTGAAATAAATTTACCGAGGGATAAGGAAATATTAGCAAGGTTCATGAGATAATGAGATGTTTAGCGTACATTAAATTAATTTAATCGCAGACACTTTTGAATTCTTCCTTTAAGCTTTTTTTTTTTTTTTTTTTTAAATAAAATTGCTCAAATGACATAAATGACATTTTGAATTGCTGCCTCTTGCAGAGATGGCTTTTTCTGGAATTGTAGATTAATGTAGATAGCTAGCATTTGTGTTGAGTAAAGGACAGTACATTTCTGTATTAGTTAGACATAAATGTTACAGTGATGAATTAGCATTCTGTTTTCTCATACTGGTTAGCTTCTAATAGTAATTATGATCCCGCTTGTCAGAAGAGATAAGGGAAAAATGGATATTGCAGTGCTTCACCAGCAGGTGAAATACTTCTCAAGATACATCCAACCCAAGTTAATTTACATTTTGCAAGTTTTTAAAATGAAATCCCAAACTTTCTAATTTTTCAGTGTTGATAAGAATTACTTTTTTTTTTTTTTTTCCCCAGAAAGTCTTCCTATTGACTTCACTGTATTGAATATGTTGTTAGAATAATAAAAAAAATAATAATAATAAATTTAAAAAAAAAAAAAAAGAGTTTTTTTTTTATATCTGCAGCTAGAGGGAAGTTGAAACCAACCTTTGCTTGCTCTGTAAGTCTTCTTTAATTATTGGCTCTTCTGTTAGTTTCCAAAAAGAAATAGTGTTACAAAAAGCTGTATGGAATAAAGCAGTAAACAAAATGGAATGGTGTTCTTGTTCTTTTGCAAATTCGTTGGTTTGTTTATGAAACATAAGCTTGAAAAATAATAAAAATCCTATAGGGATAAGGCATAAAGATGGACAATATACTTTTACGGCTTCTCAATGAAGCATAATGTCTGTATTACTGCAAGCCCTACGGTACATAGACTGTTTATTATCTTTTTGTTATTGCTTTAGTTTATTTTATATTTGTTATGTATAGGTACCTATATGCATACATTTCCATACAGAAGACCAGACAGAAAGGCAGTTTAATTCAGGGAAACACTGAATATTTATCTCACAAATAACTCTTATAAATACAAACCAAATCTAAAAGATTCAGAATGAATACTATAGATTCTAACTGAAAGTAAAACAACCTAGAGATAAAATGTGCAAATGCTTTGTTAAATTATACATACAAGTTGATGCTGTGGTTCTGTTGGGTTGTGCATCAACTGTATTGTTATAACTGATACGTGGGATTATCTGTGGTCCAGGATTTCATTGAAGAGATTCTGTGTGTTCGTGCATATGAATAGTATATTTAAATCTGCATGAACACACACACACACACACATATATATGCTGTTTGTGTCTGAATGTCTTAAAAATCAATTATTGCTTTAGTAAAAACATCAAATATGTCTGTTTTACAAACAAAGTGATACAATTTGCCTCAAATCTTGTGTTCACAAAAGGGGAAAACTGGGCAAACTGCTAAGCAGGAGAGTTAGCCCCCACAGGACTCATTATTGCAGCATAAGCCACCTTGCAGAATCAAAGTACAGCTAAAGGATCAGCATGGTGATTATTTAAAGGTGGGCATTGTTTATATAACCTGATAGTGTGTATCAGAACTGGAGTCCATTGTGTTAACTACAATATTAACACATTAATTCTGCCTAAGAATCCTAATGGATAACATCAATAGTAATTATGTGTTAGTTCTTTGATCCTGGAGATTCTTCTGGGGACATAAGTAAAATTGTTAGTGTAGCTGTGGTTGAACAGATTTATCCCTTTCAATTACCAAGAATGATTATCTGTGAACACTGACATGAAGGATGCACTTCCTAACCTACCCAATTTTGCTAAACTTGATAAAATTTTATTGTTTGGCACAATATTAGCAGTAACTTATTCAAGACTATACTAATACTTGTCCTTGTCAAGAACATAAGTATGTCTCCAATTCATTAATTGTCTGGAAGACAAAAGAGAAGAAAATGTATCATACTGGTACTTCTGTGTCATTGATTTGTAATGACCATCTAAGAATACTGAATTTAAATCTACATAAATATAGTTTATTTTAAGTACTTAAGAGCCATGGAGCTCAAAATTTCAGATTTCAGAGCATAATTAATATTCTAAGAATAAGCATTCTCAGGAACAAAAAAATGACACAAAGTGCTAGTTCAGCTTTTTTAAAAGTATATGGTTTGACAGACACTGACCTTTCATTTTTGCATAGCACTGGCTTTATTCAGTATCACATTCCAAGTGGGGGAAAATATATTTTTTGCTAGTAGTATGTAGCAGAAGTATCATCTACCTTATATAATCAATATGTACGTTTGTCTGGTTGAATTTTAAATAATTCAGTTAATGGATCTATGCCATTACTTATCTATTTTAGGTCTTAATAATGCCAATGTATTGTTTCCCCTAAATATAAAAATAAAAAAATAAATAAATACAACTACAGGAAGACACTTTAGATACAGAAACTCAAATTATTTCCCTACAGTTAAATGAAGATTTAGCTGACATCTCTGTACTTCTGAAATTCACACAGAACATTATTGTGACACTGTTCTCAAAAGTATCTTTCTTTTGTGGTGTTACTCAAAACACAGATGCCGATGGGATAGTTTTTTATTATTTTTTTCCTCAGTAATTTTTATTCATATTTGTTCATGACAAAGTTATGAGCTAAAAATAATGCCATTATGTTTTTTAAAAAAATATTTTCAGATGATGTATTACTTTTTAATTTTAGTGAGATGGATTTAGTAATCCATTCATGTACCATCCTGAATCACATACCTTGTTCATTACAAGGAACATTTACTCATTTTACTAATACAGCACGTTACCCAAGTGCTGTTATCAAACAAAACCAAAAGCAACAACAATAAACCCTTCTGCCCCAATATTATTTTTCTCTTTCATGGAAATTAATTAATAAATTAAAAGATTCAGTTCTGGAGGGATAGATGAATATATAACTACTTCTCTGCAAAGTGTCTCCTTGTAGAATTTCAGATGAATTTATCTCTAGATTATCCATTTGTAGATAATCTCAGGTAATTCTTTTTGACCTTTAATCTTGAAATCAAGAAGATTTTTAAACTTTTTGTTTGTTTGGCTGTTTTTTTTTGTTGTTGTTGTTTGTTTGTTTGTTTGTTTGTTTTCTCCTTTTCTGGAAAGCAAAGGCTTTTATCTACCTGTTAGATTTCCATGTGATATTTGCAGACTGCAACGTCAATATTTATGTAAAGGCTTTTCCTACTAAACTCTCCTTTTCTTCAATAGATACTGAAGACATTTTGATAAAAAGGCCAACCTGTAATAAAATGAAGATATTAATTTATACAACTTCGTTTTGTAATGAATGGTAAATGTTAGCACCTCTTGAGTTCAGGCTGTTGATCGTTTTACCTCCACAATTATAAGTTCTAATGGTTGGTAGTAGTCTGTAACTGTTTTAGTTAAGATGACAAACAATAGATAAAAAGGAAAGCTGATACTTTATTATTTTATCATAGAATATATGTAGACAGAGTCAATAAGAATTTGGGCTTTGGAGAAGATATAACAAAGCTGACAAGTAAAGTAAAAAGGATATCTGAGTATCTGAGAAAGATCTACAGTATTTAAGGTGCTACCTTGAGCTAGTGTAGGCTTCGGAGGACCTTTGCTTACTGAATCAGTTTTCTTAAATGAAGAATGTTTCATGAAAATACTTCATCCTTGAATGAATATATGAACCCCTTAAAGAGGCAGTATTTATAATGGAAAATGTGAGAGAGAGACTGTTATGCCAGCAGGAGTTAAATGTGGAATGAGTCATAAGCAATGAAATATAAAAGAAAATGCAGTAGTTTAGGTTATGTTCTTGTCCCAAGTGTCTTAGTAGTTGCACCTGGTCCTCACTGTGTGCCTGTGAATATTTGTCTCATTACACAAATTTGTAACATTACACAAATTATGCAATGATGTGGTTTTTCAGTAATATTTACATTGAGGAGTTTGCGGGAAGTCTTTAAACGTTTATCATCACAATCAGTCTCATTCTTGTAGATATGAAAACCTTGTTTGTCTTAACAGAATGAAACTAACTGCAGGTCTCTAAGCAATTGGCATCATGCTGCTAATGTGATTTCTTGTTTCAATGTCTGTATGCATGGTAGCTTTTATTCTGGCACATAGCATGTTTAAATATATATATATATATATGTATATGTGCTTGTTAGATGCAGTTGTGATCCACCTAAGATTTTATCAACATTTTTATCATATTTACATGCATGTTGTGTGTTCTCTCTTCTCTTTGCATTCCTTCCAAACACTACCACAAAAACAAACAAACAAACAAACAAAATCTCCCTACACAGTATTCAATTTGCATTTAGATGCTATTAAGTTATTTCTGGTAATTGATGTCCTGTCTGTACTGGGTAAAACCACCACACTGTCAGAATGTATCTTGTTCAGTTGTTGTTTGGTTGGTTTTCCCCCATGCTTCTCTTGTCTTATCAGGGAGCTAAGGTAAACCTAAGAGCAACCTGTACCCTGTACTGCCTGTAGCTGGTTTTTCCTCTTAATCTTCAAGGCTGCCATGAACAAATAAGCAGTACTAATCTTGCTTTCCACAATATATGTAACTCTCTTTCGCCTTATTAGAATGTCTCTTTTTTTTTTTGTGCTCAGAAAGATGTATTACTAGAGCACTTATTATGAATTCAGCCAATGCCTTAGATTACAGGAAATGTGTCCAAGATCATGCAAAAGTTAATGAGAATTAAATCCCCCAGAAAGCAAAATCCGTGGCATTGCCATTCTGCACTGGGCCCTTGGCCATTATGAAAATCTGGTTACAACAGATACCTACCCATAAAATGTCTGTTTTCCAGAAACAACATAAAAAAATAAATATGTTGGAAGCAAAAATGCCTGAAAGCAAATGATGTGTTTGGACATCTTTAAAGGAGGCACATGGTATGAAACAGTGCATGGAAGGAGGAGCCTGGCTTTCAAACAGTCACTCTGCAGTCAGAGATGGATATTTTTGCTGGATAACTCTGATTTTAATGACAAATATGTATGGTAGACCTGACTGTATATTTAAGATGCAGTGTGGAGGGACACAGAAAAGGATTAAGATTGATATCTGTACCCAACCAGACACATATTATGATGTGGCAAAAAAACTGTGGGTATTTGGTGAATCTCTGATACTACTTGGATTTATATTAATAACTGATTGCAAGGAACAAATATTCAGTTTGGGAGTTCAAACTGAAACAAGGAAGTAACAGAAGGT
The DNA here is from genome assembly GCF_965140915.1 of Aythya marila. Taxonomy (NCBI): domain Eukaryota; kingdom Metazoa; phylum Chordata; class Aves; order Anseriformes; family Anatidae; genus Aythya; species Aythya marila. The sequence goes on along the minus strand of NC_139042.1, from coordinate 197,732,668 downwards.
AAAAAGAGTTCAGGTCAGGCAAAACACAATTATAAATATAAAAAATTAGAGAAGAAGAAAATTTTATCAGAATTGTGTCTATATCCATGAAAGTGGAAAAAATCATGACTTTGAGTACTTGCACATTCCTTCCTTCTGCAAATGAAAATGGGTATGTCCCCATTTAGCTTTTTCCTCTAGTCTAATCTGTGCTATTTATGTTCAAAATTCTGAAGCATACAGTTAATTGTTCAGGAAAGTTAAGATATTGGTAAACTGGGTTCTTGGAACCTTCCTACTCAAATTATTCAAGGATCTCATAAGGGGTATTGTTAGAAATTATACTGCACATTGTTCATAATTTCACAGATGAAAGAATGTTAAATTCTTATGGAGTACCTTGCAAATTTGCAGATACTGCCTCATGGTCCAAGATCTGTACGTGAAAGAAGCTTTCATCAGTGAAATTCAACAGTCTTGTGACACAATAGGAAGTGTGGTTGTCCTCACTTTGAATATTTGCTTTGCTCATGCTTTTTCAATGTTCTTTGTCTTTGGTGGCTTTTTACATGGCTTCTAAGAACAGCATTGTATGTCCTACTTTCAGTAGTACATGTTATGTGTGAATTGTTACTTCTCACCCTATCTAGTCACTTAGCAGTTTACCATACCTTTCTTCCGTTGTGCTTTAATCCTGTCCTCTGAAGATGAAGTGTTAGCCATCAGTACCATGTTGTAAGTGTTACTGCACGAACTGCTGATTGTACCAGAGGTACTCACTATAAGCAGAAGTCCATCCATCTGTCCTTACTGTGAGTGTATGTCCATCCATCTGATTGATCAGAGAGGAAGCTTTGGTGCATGGATGCTGGGGTGGAATGACACACTAAACTATTAGTATCTGCTGGTGCAAAATTCTTACTATTCCCCAACGTTTGTAAGCTTTCAGGATGAAATCTGAAGCACAGCAGTAATTGCTCATTAGTCAGGGACTTAGGCAAAAATTTTCTGGTGTCCTCTGCAAATGGTCTTGGTCTCTTTACCTGTATCTAACTTAGCTCTTCCCAACTTCTTCCTGGATCTCCCTAATTTCTTGCCTCCCCCTTCCATCTTTCCTTCATGTTTCATTCCCCTCATGGGTTTCTTCCTATTCTTCCTTGCTCAGTTTATATTTTAGAAATGACAGGAACACAGCAAAGTTACACATTCTCAGAGGAAAGCTGTGGAGGCCAAACTAATGCGTCAACTTAGTTTGATATGTAAAATCTAGTGAACAAATTACACAGCCTGACAGAGCAGGAAAAAAGGCCTCATAAAACATGTAATTAAACAAATCATGGCATTGGGAACTTCACACTTCACCTCATTTTCCCTCTGCTTTGATTATTATTCTGTGAGAATATTTTCTGCAATATTACTTGCTGTTAAGTGTCCCGTTTTGGAAATGTCAAAACACTAAGTGATTGCCTTAAGGAAAATATCCTTCTACTCTCTAACTTTCCACTTTATGACATAGTGGAAGCAAATTATTTAATATACTTGCTGTTCTCTATTTTGTTGTCTTGAATTTACTTGTTTTGCTGAAATATTTTTTTTTTGTTTTGCTTTTGGGGTTTAAAAATAATGTATTAACATACTGCATATAGACCTCCTTCTAAAGTAAAATTTAAATTATTTAAAAATAAGGAACATTGAATCACTTTTATAAAACTCAGTTACTTGATTTCTGTATGTTTGACGACACAGTCTGTTTTTTGTTTTCTTTTAAATCCAGTGCTGTCTGGCTTCAAATGGAGGAAGAATAAAAAATATTAAAAAAATAAAAAATTAAAAATTAAAAACCTGTTTCTAAGGGGGTAATTGGAAGCTACTTTTTAAAGAGCAAGCAAACAAACAAAAAGCTATATGATCATTTGACAATCATTTTCTGGTGTTTCCCACTTTCACAAAGTAGAGTAATTATACAGTACTACTTAGCGTCTTTTACTACTGTCTTGATACTTCCATAAGTTGGAAGCCTAATGAAACTTTCTGAAAATAATTAGTTTTTCTCTGCTGCATTATGCTGTACCCTAAACACTTTGTTTCAAGATGTGTTCCTGTCCTTTTGTCTGATTCAAAGTTTGGATTCAAACCAAGCCATTTCGTCTTCCAGAAGCTCATTTCAAAGTACATTATATAATGTGAACACTGAGTTAGTGTTTTTCTGTCATAAAATTTAAGGTATGCGTTGCATACCTTATGGTATCATGTAACGTAAAAACATGTAGAGGTGTCTGAAATGACAGAGCATTCTGGGACTGTGTAAGGATGGTGTAGGAGGGAGGCAACCAGAGATGGTGAGGCCTGTTGGGAATAATCCATTCCACAGTCAGTCCCAATGCATGCCTGGCTGTTGCCAAAAACACATCAGGAAAATACAAATTATTGATGATGGTAGATTAGAGCTAGTGCTCATCCTCCCTATTTTATTTAACTTGTTGGATATAACCTCTGTTTCTCCTGTTGAAAAAATTCTGCTTTTATATAAAATGCTTGAATATTCATTGGAAAAGCTAACTTCTGTCTTTCTACACTAGAGATGCATCTGTCCCATGAATACATAAGTAGAGCAGCTTCAAACAGGATGAATTAATATATTAGTGTTTCTTCTGTTAGGTTGTGATCTGAGTAGTGCCATTGCAAATGAGAATATTTCAATTGAATCTGGGAGATGTAAAAGAGCAGTAAAGGTACAAGAGCAGTCCAAGGCTCTGGGATCATATGTTCAATCAAATTCCTTGGGCAGATGGTGTTTAGGGAGACAGAGAGAAAACAAAAGGCTCCAGGGAAATGAAATAAAAAACTTCTAAGCCAAGAAAAACAAATATATGTTTATATATATATATATAAAAACATGCACACAAATGCACTAGTGGTGTGTATATGCATATATATTTGTATGAATATTTTATGCACAATTTTTTATTTTTTTTTTTAAGTGAGGAAAATCAATGGAGGCTAAAGTTTCAGGAGAAGGAAAAATGCAAAAGAGCCCAGAAAACAGATATTTAAGTGTCAAATATGAGCAAGATAACAATAAGTGAGAAAAATATTGCAGATAGGTAACACCTATGGTAAAGGTGAAGAAAGACCCATGGAAGGGGCAATAGTGGGAAGATAAAAGGTAAGTAAAAAAAGATAGAGAGGAAATATGTAACCAGAGAGGTTTTTATGTTTCTTTGTTTTTCTTTTTCTTGTCCAGGTGCTAAGGCACTTCAATCATCTTAGGCATAGCAGATGTAGTTTCCTGTCATCGCTCAGCATCAGGCCGTGACCACTGTCTGTTTTTGTCAGAAAAATATGTATATGTGTATCCACAAAGAAGTTCCTTCAAGGTGTAAATTTTAATTGCTTGCATTTTTTTTTTCCCAATTAAATCAACAAACTCATCCCAAACATTTTTAGATGTTGTACTCTACCTAAGAAATCTAAGTGTTGAATTTTTCAGAATAATACCATGAGAACCTGAATTGAAATTTTGAGTAAATTCTCATTTTAGTTTTCTTGACATTTTAGATCATCATGTGCTGATTCCTTGGGGAAGGAAAAATTATAGGCAAATGCATCAAATCCCAAACTCATCAAAGATAATTTATTAAGTTTATTGATTCTGTTTTATCATTTATAAAAATTCTTATGCCTTTTTGTTGCATGCAAAGTGGCAAATTCCAAAATAAATATTATTACTCCCTTCCTTTCCAAAGAATCAAAGGAAGCCTCAGTACTTCACTGGGCCAGCCCACTACATTTTTAATTGACTATCCACTGAAGATGGTGAGAATATTTTTGTAAGTTAAAGACATTTTGAAACCTATTTAGGTTAGTGCCTGATGCTTCATATAGTAATGTATTTACTTTAAAAATGTAAATGAATATGAGAAGTCTGCATAAAAAGAGCTAAGAAAGTGAGACCTGGTTTCATGAACATTTATATACTGCCTTCACTCAAATAGCTCTATGCCACCAAAGCCAACAGAATTATTACAAGATTACCCACATAGCCAGCATATACATACACATACTTTCAGTGGTGAATCATTACAGAGAAATTATATTTATTTATTTTTATTGTCTGTTGCTACATTAGTATCTAAAACATCATATAATTTACTCTGATGGTGCACTTTTTCCTTGTTAGTAATCCTTATTTACGTGCTGTGTTCTACAGATTGCCAGTGATAGATCTCTTTAAAGATGTCTAGTAAGATGTTCAGAAAATGCTAATGATGTATTTCAGCTTCTAATACATCGCTGTAATAAACTGAATATTTGCAAGTGGATGTTACAATCATTATTTCATCAAGCTTAATGAAGAGTATTTAGAATAAATTTCATTATTTGAATTCTACTTTGAAATCAACTGTAATTTTTCACAGTAAATTGGAAAGGTGTATTGTTTTGACTTGATAATTGAAAAAATCCCAGTCTATTCTGCATTGATGGAAATAAAAATAGCATTAAAATAGCATAATAGTTTACATCTGATACATAAAAAGATTGTTGGGTGAAGATAGTGAGCTCTACTAGTTTAATGATCTATCACAGTTTAAATCAACAAAGTAAGAGTTACATGATTCCAGAATAGATAAGAAAATATAGACTATTCACTGAGCTTCACTTCTCTGATTCATATTATTATTTTAGGGAAAAAAAAATGTTATATTATCTATATAATATATATTATCTATCTATCTATCTATCTATCTATCTATCTATCTATCTATAATATATATATTATAATATATATATATATATATAAATATATATAATATAATGTATATATATTATATATATATAACAGAGAGGAATCACACAATCCATATGAAAGTGTATCCGTGGTCTTTCCAAAATAAGGCTATTATTTTGGCATATAGTGCCTCAGACTACTGAGTATCATTGGAACCGGGCACAGTACCAAAAATTAAGAATATGTAAAAGTATTTTAGAGCATCAAGGCCTTGAGTTTTAAAATTTTCAGAGCAGAACTCTTACTTTTTTTCCTTCTATGCAATTCAAAAGACATTCTTGGCACTTAGTGTTTGTTGTCCAATAGATTTTATGGAAGCTGAGAGAAATATAGAGAGAGCAATGTCCTTTACTTCTGTTTCCTAAGTATATTTGACAGTACTTTCTGAATAGTCATTTTTTTCAGTCTGAACAGTTTGAATAGCTCTTTCATACAGAAACAAGAAAGCTTAAAATAACAGGAAACCTTTTACTGTAAATAAACATCATGAAAATATTACTGTAGAACAACAGAAAAATGTCAATGGGAGTAAGTAAAGAATCAGAAATCAGTTATAAATCATATTCCTTAAAGAAGTCACAAATACAAAAGATGCAAATAGAGCCTGTATATTTTTTTTGTTTATTTATTTATTTTGGGGACAGCAGAAATTGTAGGAGATATTTTTTTGCATCTATGTACCAGTGCATTATATTTCATTCTCGTTAATATCCAGCTTGTACTATCCAAGGTTACCACATAGAAAAAATTCTTCTGCTAAACCATTGAGGTTGAATTGCACTAGAAGGAAGACCACCCACCCTTTTATTATAAACTGGTGTAGACTCCTATTCTACATGCACTTACACATCTTTTAATTTTTCATGTTAAAAATCTGATTGTTTTAATGGTTCTAAGTAAAATATGAAAAACAGTGTAGTTCTTGACTAAGCAGTGTATTTATTTTTCTGAAGATAGAGGTTTAAAAAATTGTATTATCAAATAGAAACTCAGCACGAGCCTTATTTTTTTGAGTGCATTTAATGTAATCAGAGCCCTCTGTATGGAAATTCCACTGACTGCACCAAGAGTCTGTCCATCAAATGCTACTTCTTCTAAAGCCTCTGTGCTTTGTTACATAATTAAAAAAAAAAAAAAAATCTTACTGTTGAAAATGAATTTATAGGAAACTGCAGAATAGTAACTGTGAGTAATAGAAAAGTCACCTTTTTTTTTTTTTTTTTTTTTTTTTTTTAATAAATACTCTTTGGAATACTGTGAGATTTAAATTTCACAAATGCTATTAACATATGCCAAAGTACAGGAAAATGTTGTGCATACTAGACTCTTATGTCAAGTTTTTTGTTTGTTTGTTTGTTTTTGGTAGTCTTACTAATAATAGTAAGGATTAAACTCTTCACCTTCAGTAAGAGAGATGGGAAGTGTTTGGCTATGCTTTCCATTTCCATTGTGAATCAGTAACGGTACCAAAATTCTACCATTTTTCAGATAAACCATTGTAAAGTTATTACCAGTTTTGATACTTTTAATGTACTTTCATGTGCCAACATAAGTCAGAACTTAGACTTATCTGGCAAATTATTTCATTAAGGAAGTGTAATGTTTTTGAGCTTTCTTTTTATAAAGTCAAGCTGTCATTCCACAGTATGACTGATCAGTACAGCAACATTGCATAGAACTGTCTAGGTTGAAAGGCAGCTCTGGAAGTCCTCTACTCTAGCCCTTCTCTTCACCCCACACTTTGATCAGGATCTTGTTCTTGATCAGGAGTTTGAAATGTCTCCAAGGTTGGATGTTTCACAAATTTTCAGGGCAACCTGTTCCAGTGTGTGAAAATATTTTCCTTATATCAGAAGTCTGCATGTTCTGCTTGTGCCTGTTGTCCCTCCAAAGTCCCCACATAGGTGGGAAGAGCAGGTGATGGATCCTGCTGCCAGTAAACCCTCTGGCTAGCTCTCAGCTCATGGAGCTTTCATTTCCTCTCATTTCCCAACTATTCTGCAAATCGCCAAAAAATCTTCAGTATCTTTGTTACTATTCTGCAAACAGACAAAAAATCTTCAGTATCTTTGTTAAGTCCTAGAAAAAAATGTCTTTAATATTAAAATTGTTAATCACAACAATATAAAGCTAAGGAAATTATCCAAATATATCATCATTTGTACTTCAGTGTTGAAAGTGTTGTTATTGATTTGTTACAGAACACAGAATGGAGTCAGAAGACTTCCCAGGAGTTAGAAGTATAGCAAAAAATAAAATAAATAAAATAAATAAAAAAGTAAAACAAAGTAAATGATGGTTCAGTTTGGTGGTGATTATACTCTTTATAATGGCTTTTATTAAATGTCTTCTGTAATACAAAAAAAGAAGACGGAAGGCTACTTTGAAACACTAATCTTGCTAAAGATTAGCAATCTCCAATGTCTGTAGTGGAGTTGGTCACTATTTACATGCTTGGTGGAAGAAAGTAAGCCTTTTTAGAAAGGGTGCTACTTATCTCATTGTGAAGTAGACATCTAAAATCAGTCAAATTAATCAGACCTCTGAGAGTGACCATAAAGGGCGTCAAAGGTAGCTAGTGCTGATATGTTTGCTCAGATAAAGCCACTCCAAGACTTATTTTATTTTTACTGGATGAAGGCAGTGCCACACTGAAGTCCTATCTCCTGGAAGACTGAATTCTTCACCACATGGAACTGAATTTGATGTCTGCATTTCATACACACAATTTATGAAAATGAATTAAAAACAATGTAGTAGGATGAGATTTGGGGTATCAAGATAACAAAGATAACAAAGCCAGAATTTGGTCTACATTGATGATAGCAGATACAGTGCAATAGAGGATTCATGACTAAAGTTCTATTATTAATATGCTATTCAAAGTTACTTTAAATCAAAATCCAGTAACTTTAAGATGAAATTAAAAAGGGAAGAGGGGTCAAAATGCATAATATGAATCAGTAGTTTCATTTCAAATAATCTACTGAGTTAAAATTTATAGTATAGTAGTTTAACATATCTTACAGTAATATTAAAATTATTTTTTCTTGTGGAAAAGGAAAGCACAGTGTCTTGGAATTCACTTGAATACAGGTAAGGTGTCAGACAGCTACCAAATTGAATTTGGAAATGATTTCTTCAGATCAATGCCAGTAGAAGTCTGAATGTATTATATTGAAATTCTGCCAATATTTTGAAGCAGCAAAAATTTAGTGCTGTTTATGCTTCATTCAGAAATACTGCTATAATTATATTTGAAGAAGCAGTGAAACTATGCAAGGTGAAATACTTGCAAGAGAAAACTCTTATGGGGCTGTGCTTAAAGATACTTTAGTAACCTTAGATCAGTGAAGGACCGAGATGACTGATAACAGCTTTTGCTCATTTTTTTCCTCTGATTTAATAGTTACTTCTATAATTAGTTATATACTGCCCAAGCATGATCTTGCACTTTTGTAGAGACATAACTGGAATACTAGAATGTGTTGCTCACAGTAATTAAATTCTTATCACCCCCTGCACCACCATTTCTAGCATAAGTGCACAACCATATGGATAGATGATGTGTGAGCTGTACAAAGATTCCACTGGACACCAGGGTAGAAGATGAAGGAACAAATAATTGATACCATATCATGTAACATTACAAAAAAACATTCAGATGCTATAAAAGTAAAGTGAGATGAAACCATTACAGCCTGATTGGGAAATTACTTCCATCGTCCTCAAATAACAACGTGATTTTACAATTACAAGCTGCTTTTTTCATAAGAATATAGAAGAATGAAAGACTCACAAATACTGGAAAATTCCTGGCTTTAGATATAGTATAGTTTTAGGTGACTGCAAATGAGTGAATTTTGGTACAGTATCTGCAATTCTTGTCTACCAGTAGGAGCTACATCTGTTTATTGTTATTGTTTATTCTAGAGACAGGAAGGTCGGGCACATACTGGAATGTAGGTATTTGCATGTCATACATTTGAAATTTTTTCTTACCTAAGGGCAGTTTGAAAAATATGGTAGATACTAAAATAGCTTCAGACGTACATTCTAATGCAGAGGTTATAATGAAATAAGCAGAAGCCATTATTGGATTGACTAGAGAGTTCAATCTCTTGGGCCAGACAGCCATTAGTTTTAGGACATTGCTGCTACAAATGTAGTCTTAATTCCTTCCTAGAGACAGGCAAAAACTAAGGAAGAGGTTTAGAAATGCACTCTTCTCATGGAACTTGAAACCTTTTTGTTACACAATGGAAATTTACCTTGTTACATGTTACTCTGTAATAGCTGAACTGCTTTAAAGGGTCTGTAGAGAAGTTGCAATATATATATATATATATATATATTTAATTAATTACCCCCAGTTAAGAGGGTCCTTACAAGACTCTTTCTTTCAGTCATGTTGAGTCTATTACGCTGCTAGTGCAGGGATCAGGTGGTAGTTGTCTATTGCCATCTCTATTTCCCAGCTTCCAGGAAAGCCTCAACCCCCCTGCAGTTCCTGTTGAAGCTGCTTTTATCTGAGTGCTCTTCAGGCTTTGTTCTTTGGCTCTAAGAAAGAGGCTGTATTTGATTCTTGTTTCAGCAGCTGCACATGCCAACAGGAACCTCAAAGTCCCTCTCCCAGCTTCTGTCTGGTGAGGTCAATCTACAAAAGTACAAAACAAAATGAAGATCAAACAAATATAACACACAAGAGCATGCAAGTATGTTTCAGGTCACAAATGTTGCTTGATTAATTTTTAAAGAAGTCTTGCTTGTACTTGCTGGCTTTTCTACAAAATGAAATATTAAGAGCTTGTGAGTCTTCTTGTCCTGACACCTCCATGTTCTCATCTTGCTGCAGTGAGTGCTTTCTGAGATCTTACAGATCAAACTGATAGGAATGGGCCTCCATGCCATTTCTTCTGGGATTATGAAGAGGTGTTGCCATTTTCTAATTTGAGAACCTTAAATGCCAGTGTCAACACCTGAGGATATGTGCTGCAGTTTTCTGATCATTTCCCAACATTCACAGACCCACTATCAGCTATTTATGAAACAGTAGCAGCTCATGAATGTCTGATCTATTAGCTCAAATCCTCTTGTTGTCTGCGCTGTCTGCTACCTCCCCACTTTCTTCACAACATCAAGCATTAATTTTACAAAAACGCTGATCATAGAAGACTTTTTTTTTTTTTTTTGTCTATGCATTTGTAAATAAAAATTGTATCTTCTGGGCATTTGCTTGGCTTATTTTCATTCTGACAGTGTATGCGTCTATGTGTGTTCCTTTTGCTGTGCTACTGCTTTGAACTCTGTCTGCTTTACTGCCTCAGGTCTCAGGTCTCTCTCTCTCTTTTTTTTTTTTTTTTGACTGTTTGGGATATTTTGTCTTGCAAAATTCTTGTCATTTGAGATAACATTCTGTTAGATAACTTGCTTGGATTAGTAAATTTTAGTTTGCTTTGTCAAGGGTTGATTCCAGTAATTTTTATTATTCCTTCTTTCTTTTATGTATTTATATATATATTTTATTTATTCTTATTGATACAAGTTATCTTCTTTTATTAGGAAATTATCTAGTTTCTACAAATTGCAAGACTTTTTTCTTTGTTTGCCTTTGTTTTGTTTTGTTTTGTTTAGCTGAGGTAAGGCTACACCCCATCATTTGCAAATTCTCCTCTGGCCACCATCTTCCAAATTCCCCAACCTTCAGTGCTGGTGAAACTGTTTAACAGCAAAATCCTTACAGTCCTTTTTGCCACTTTCCTTGTGAATATGTCTGGTGTGGGGTAGAATCCAGTTATTTGCTGTGTCTGGTGCCAAGAAATCTGCTGAATGCTGTGGCCTCCCAACTTGCATCTCTACTTGAAGTGCATTTACTGGCCTTGCACAGCTTTGCAGAGAAGAGGGTCCAGCTAGTGCTGCCCCCAAACTTTCAATGTTTTTACGCAAGTCAATATCAAACTTGGTTGCATGCTAACTGTAAAACAGGATGGATGGTCATGGACCAGTCTGTTCCAGGGCCCTATTTATTTTACAAGTCTAGAAGTAGTGTCAGTAATACATTGGTACAATGTATACAGCAAGTTTTACTCTTAAATATTCACTTCCTCAGGAGCTGGAGCTGTTTTACCTCACCTTATAGTCCCAACTATCAAGCAGCTAGGTATTCCCCAGGACAGAGGGAATCCTACATTCATATCTCTTTTAAGCCTTGTTTGGAGCAGAGATTTGAGCTTTCATCTCTTCTCTCTGAGCCTCTAGGCTTGCAGAGCCAGTCTGTCTCTATCTGTAGTCCAATGAATATTGAATTATTGAAAAGTGGAATAGATCATATTAATGTGTAGTGTTGTAGTTTTCCAACTGAAAAACAATTCCTTCATTGGGTCTAATTTTAACACCTGATTTCTTTGCTAACTTATCTGAAAGAATTTAATTCAGTGACTACTAATGGTGTATAGTAACTGAAAGAAGGGAAAGGGTTGTGAACGCTGTGTGATCAGATAAACTGAAGGTATCCTGCCTTCCAATTTGGCTTGTTTATACGGAATTCAAAAATAAATGCTTCTGACATGTTTCTCTTGTTGCTCTGGAACATCATGTGCCTTTGGCAGTTTGCTCTTCTGGTATTACTATTGCTTTTGCAGCTTTAATCCTTTAAGAAAATTTAATTTCAGCTGGCTTTTTAGATTGTTCATGAATACATTCTTTAATTAATAATGAGTATGAACTGGACTTTCCAGTGCATTTGAGTGATTTATAATTAATGTTCTCATTTTTCACTGAGCTGCAATAGTACTCTATATTCTTTCTATTCAGTTTCACTTGTGATTTTTTTTTCTTATGTTCTCTCAAAGTTATTCACATTTGTGTTCTTCTGGAAAAATACAGTAATTATACCCTTATGAATCACAACCTCTGCCCTCTTAATTACAATTAAGGGAATCCATACATTATAGTATTTAGATTTCTGTATAAATTAAGACAAGAAGAAACAATGTGGGTTTTAGAAGCTGACATTATTTCCTCATCTCCTCCTCCTTTATTATGCTGCTTATGTCTGCAGAATTCAATATTCAGGTGAAGACTGGAAACATGCAGTTCATAACCTCCTATTTGATCCTCATACTTTGGAGTAGGAGGAATTATTTTAACATTTACATGGTTTTCTTCCTGCCAGACTTCTAGTTGGTCCTCTATGATGTATTCTACCCAATAGCAATGCGATGCAACTGTGCAACTAAATCTCTATGAACATGTACATCTTTATATTCCTGTTGAGCAAGAGCAGATCAAATGCTGGAGAACTGATTTGCCTTTTTTGTCAGAAAACCTATTTGGTGTGGGATTGCCCACTGGCTTAGATTTTTTTTTTTTTTTTTTTTTTTTTGAGGATTAAAGCAATTACAAGATAATTTAAGAATGTCCAGACCTTCTAAAAAGATTTCTTTCCTTTAGAGGAAGCACTCCTCCTGGGTCACCAGTTGCCTACAGTTTCCCCCATTTCCATTCCTCTTCTCCATCATGTGCAGCTGGGGATGGGCCAAGGAGTGAAGGAACTGCCCTCTCTGTTCAGCTGGCAGTGAGGTTACCCCACTCGCAAGCTACAAGAAAGCCAAAGAACTAACTAAGGAAAGCCAATAAGAAAGCAGGGGAAGTTAATGAAGCAGTCTGAAGGAGAGATTTGACAGGAAGGTGAAGTACAGGAGTACTTGCTGTGCAGGCAGTTTCCTTCATCTATACAGATGGTCTTCCTGCTATCATGCTAAATGCAACGAAGACTGTGATTAATGATTGCTATTCATACAAGTGGCATCACATTCTACTTTATAGACTTTAGAATTGTGCCTTGCAAGTTAGTAGAGGAACACACTGCAGCATCTTGGAGACCTTCGTTCTTGGAATTGGTGTATCAAGGGTTTAAAGGGGGGACCAGTTCTTCCAGTTAGAATTGATTGACTGAGGGATGATCTGTGTTTTTCACCAGCTCTGACATCACTATAAATTAAGAAAAACATTAGCAATATATTATACTGAAAACATGTAACTAATGGAATAACTGATGTATTTAGATGCTCAAATGTAAACCTCCCCCAAGTTGTCAGAAAGCTGTTCTCAAGTTTAACTTCATGTAATTCTTCCTCTGTTTCCTTCATCTAAAAACCTTTCAGTACATTTGCACAGTGTCAGGTGATAACTAGAAATCAACAAGTGTCAGCTGATACCTAAAGATCAACAAGTCTCATCCTGATGTTGCCTCTGCCCTGAAAAAAAGATACACATTTGGAACAAATTTATTTTTATTTGTCTGTTCACTCCCTGACAATCCAATCAGAGATCCAGCCTTCCCGTAAATCTGTCCTATATATCATACATTTGACAATTAATCATAATACATGTTTTTAACTCACTGCTAAGAAGACTCGTTTCACAGTGAGGACTTAACCAGATGTGGAACAACCTCGTTATTAAAGGCAAATTCAACAGCTAACAGACCATTCACTACAGTAATTATAGCTTGATGTAACCTGCTGTGAATAAAAGGTTTTCTAAGATCTGGTGGGCTGACTTTTATATCTCAGTACTCTCAGCTTTTTATGCATACAGATTTAAATTTAATCTCTGCATTTAAAGTATAAAGAAGAACAAAATCTTCATTTTGCTGCTAGTTCTCATTAGAGAATCAGGGACGACAACCATAAAACATGTTTAGGATGACAGCAGTTTGGGAGAAGCTAAAGCTACCTTGCAAGTTCTGAGGAGCACTGGGGATATCTTGCTGGCAGCATCAAAAGACTGAAAGTAAATTTCTTATTTATATTCTTCATGTAGTTTCTAGTTCCAGTTTTGTGATAGGAAATCCACAAGGTAAATAATAAGAAAAAAAAAAAAAAAAAAAAAAAGCTTGTTTTATTTTTTTTTCTTCTTCATATTTCTAAGTTTTAATTCAACTTCTTAATTTCTTCAGCTATATTTGTAGCTGGGGATGCTCATCTAGTAGCTTATTGATTCTAATTTTCCAGTAGATCGAACAGCACAGGACATGCTCATATGACAAAAAAGCAGATATACTCTTGTACTGCCAGCTTCATAAATAGGGTTGTGACAAAGGAGTTGGCCAGCTGGATGTGCTTGCCTTGTCCAGGGCCCTGGCTGTGTTGCTTCTTTATCGGCTGGGTTCCCCCTTAGCACACAGTTCTGTCTTTTCTGCCTGCTGACACAAGCTCTATTTAGCATCACTGTGGTCGCTGTGCAAACAACAGATTTTGAGTATCTTAGGGTTCCCCTCCCTTTTGCCCTAAAAATGTCAAAGAAATTCAAATTCTATCTTTCCACTTGCAGTCATATTTTAGCCCATATATGACTCCACTTGCAGTCATATTTTAGTTCATATTGTGAACTTTCTGAGAGCTGTGAAAGTCAGAGATAAATTAATAATGTTTAAATATTGTGCCACAGTCATATTTAGCAAAATAATGATAATCTGCACTTCGTTAAGTACTTCACTTTATAATCTCCACCCCCCCCCAAAAAAAAAAAAAAAAAAAAAAAAAGTGAGGGAGGAAAGAAAAGAGATCCTTGTGTTTCTGTAACAGCTCTCAGTAAGGATTTAATAGCATATGCTGTAGTGAGGTCTCATACTACTAAGGTTTAATTACATTTACAAAATGTAATCATACAGCATATCTGCTAGATTACTGAGCTATAACTTGTCAAATAAATACAGCACAACTTGTGATAGCCATGTTTTAGTGGAGTTTATTCTTCTCTAATTTGCAAAATCTTGTCATTCATAAGTTTCCGTGGTATTAATGTCAAGTAGCTTCATTCTGCAGCACTGGACAAATTAATTTCATTTATATAAGGACTTGCATGCTGCTGGTGAACACAGCATCTGAATGTCTTGGAAACAGTTTGAGTTTGGTTTCACAGCACATTATCACGGTGGGGAAGTATGAGTGATTTGGTTTTACAGCACAGAAATCCAGCATTTGAATCCTTCAAGCTCTGAGAAATCCTGTATCTAACTTTTCTCATCTGGCCATGGGACAGAGGTGAAAGCCAAGCCATGTGGAAGGTTCATCCTCTGCTCCTGAGGCCAGATCACCCACCCGTGTGGGACTTGGTTCTTCAGCATGGCAGGATCCTTGTTGTTAGGCTGGTGGTGGGGAACGCATGCTTTTATGGGACATTTCCTCCGCTGCAGTGGACCATCACTGCCTACTTCATACTCTGGGTGCTTCAAACTATAAGCCATCAGTTGATCCACAACCAGCTACATCAAGTGTGTCAGGATGCTGAGTGGAGTTAGAAGCAGTGACACCAAGTGTCAGGCCTGGTGATGGGATAGCAGCAGGGCAGCATTAGATGGGAGCTACATGCATATCCTCACTGTGTGAAATCTGGTGAGTCTGTACCTGAAATCACAGCCCATTAGTTTCTGTGGCAAAAGTCCTCATTACTTCATCAAGATTAGGAATAGATTATGAGTCTGTTTTTCAGGCATATGTGCAAGTGATTTGAGTATGTCCAGAAGGTGCTGAGACCCACTGGCAGAGAATGCTGTGCTCCCTTAGAACTGAATTGTTTCACCTTATAGAATGAAGTGGTCACATCCATATCTGACCCAGGATAACTCCCACAGCCTGACCAGAAATTGCTTGGGACAATGCTGTTTACATGGCCACCAAGGCTAGTGATTCATCAGACATTTAAATTATACCACATGTTGAACTGCAGTGCCTGGAAGCACTCTGTGGCACTGCTCAACTTGGCATAGTTAAAGCCTCTGAAGCCCCAAGAGAATATCTAACTTGTACGGAAAGTTTGCTCAGAAGTTGAAGCTTACCCAGATGTTCATGTTCCAGGATAACTTCACCTGTGTGACAGAAAGGACATTAATCTTCCTTATTACTCAATTGACAGACACACCTAGAGGTGATCCCAGACTATGGGGAATAATACTTTTTCTTTTCTTAAAACTTGAAGATAGATTTGACAGTAAGGGTGTCTTTTAGTTTTGCATCAGTGGAAAGACGAATGAGCAAATTGAAGCAAAGATATGAATATTGACTTTAGTGAAGCTCATTTTGGTAGCTGACTGAATCACACAGATAACCAGCAGTGTTGGAGCTGTAAAATAGGCTGTTCAGTTGAATCAAACGAGAACTTTATGCAGACTGGTTGTGATTTGGAATGAAGGCTGTAGAAAGCTTGTTGCAGAAATGCAATTTTGCAAATGGTTTTTACAGTCCTTTATGATGTTCTCAACAGAAGCTGTCAGCTCAAAAGAAGAAATGTGCTTGGCAGGGAGTGATGTTGGATATATGAAAAATGAATTTGTATTATGGCACTGTATTCCCTTGGAACATTAATAGGAGGAAGTGCAAGCTATTTTATTAAATCATGGGTTCTGGCGTGGAATCTGTCAGTTCCCCCAAGATGTTGTATCTTTAACACTGCAAAGTTGCTTGTCATGCTTTCACATCTCACCTGCAATGAAAAACAGTTTGCCACTGACTAGCGTGCATTAGTTGTAAACCTCTATCCACTTATATCAGCAAGACCCTTAAAAATTAAATTGTAGTTTAGTCCAAACTGCTGCATTTGCTGAGGATAGCTGTTATAACACATTTCGGTTAACCCCATAATCTAAGATGAAAAATGAAATTTAGTGCATATTTGTGACAAATTCTTCACAGAATCACAGAATCACAGAATTTCCTAGGTTGGAAGAGACCTCAAGGTCATCGAGTCCAACCTCCAACCTAACGCTAACAGCCCTCCACTAAACCATATCCCTAAGCTCTACATCTAAACGTCTTTTGAAGACTTCCAGGGATGGTGACTCCACCACTTCCCTGGGCAGCCTGTTCCAGTGCCTCACAACCCTTTCAGTGAAGAAGTTCTTCCTAACATCTAACCTAAAACTCCCCTGGCTCAACTTAAACCCATTCCCCCTCGTCCTGTCACCAGGCACGTGGGAGAACAGGCCAACCCCCACCTCGCTACAGCCTCCCTTGAGGTACCTAAAACATGAAATTGGAGAGAGAGAGAGAGATGATCTACCTGCTGGCACAAGCATTTGTTCAGTCATGCAAAACCTGGCTGATGTTTTCCTGTGGATGTTTCACAGCAGGAAGTTTTTGGTCTCTGTCAAAAGATGCACACACATAACAGACTTTAGGTTACTCATATTTCTGCAGGCTGAGAAAGAGCCCAGGTGTCTAAAGATCTCAAGAGATAACTCCTGAAAAGTACTCAAGGGACATCAAGACCTGCTGTTTCATTTTATAGACAGCTTTTTTGTAATATAGCCACTAGCTTTTTAGTGACCCTACAGCTGTTACTTACACCATATTTTTAGGTCTTGTGTGTGCTAAATAACTGAGAGCTATACTGAAATCTATATAGAGGCATGGAGAATATTGTGTAGACTGCATAGTTGAGTTCTCTGCTTTTCTCTCAGTGCTTTATGAATTCTAATTTTATTTTTTTTAATCCTAACCAAATTACTGCTGGGGTGGACTGAATCAGATGTTCAATATTATTATTATTATTCATGTCTCAAGGGCATGAGTCTTGCTTGAACTTTATATTGGTTAGATAAGCAACTTGCAACAAATACTCACATTGCCTAAAGAATTGCATAGATCATTGAAGGGTATATGTAAGTACAAAAGGAAAAAAATATATTTCTGTAATACTGATTTTATATTTTTTTCCTGTTCATCCTGTGATTTTTAAGTCAGGTGAAAGGATTTCCTGTTCTTAGGACCATAAGTAAAGGAGACAGCTCCTTATTTGTTTTTTCTTTTCTGTGTGGAAGAAATCTGATGTTTTTGTTCCTAATGTTGTTCTGGTTTTTGTTCTGATCTTTCATAGCAGCTCTTTCCCTGAGTACTGATGTGACACAATTTTTAGAGGTGTTGCCTTTAGGTAAATACCATGTTTTCTGTCCTTTTCCATTGTTTGATGATAAATAAACTAGATGCCAAGTTCTTATTTCTTTTAGCACACCTACTAGTGGGTTACACTTTTGGAACTGTGCAAACAAGGGCCTAGTTTCTCCCCAAAAGATCAAACTTTTTATTGTGGTAAATACAAGAAAGAGATCACAGAAAAAGGTGACAGAAAAGAGTATGCTGCATAGCCATCCTTCCACAGTTCCTTTTCACAGCAGACTCAGATCAGACAGCAGGGAGTAACACTGGGGAAAGGCTGGTGCAAGGCTGACTCCCTCCACATGGAGTCAATCACTTGATGCAGGATCTCCAATCAGTTGTCACGTCCCAGCTAGGAGAGCAATCAGGCACCTCTGGCTGGTGACCCACAACAGCAGCAGAACTTTATCTTGCTTTCACTCCAGCAGCATGAGTGGTCCTTTGATCATCTCTGCACAAAGATGTCACAAGGCCTGCTCTTCTGGGAGTGTCCTGTCTCAACAGGCCTGTATTTAGCCTTCTCCCTTTCATCCAGACTGCAAACTTATTTAAATCCACCGATTGGGAAACAAGACATTAAGCTGATCCCAATACCTAAGTATCATTTTCTAGAGATAGGCCCATTAATATTCCAGGTCTTCAAAAGATCCACATTTCACAGTGGGCACTGAATTGGGTGGCAAAGAGAGAATTTCTGCACCACAAAAAGATGCCTAACACTAACCCAGTTTCACAGTTTTGTATCTTAACTGACTTACATGGACTTATTTCTGGTTTACACTGTTACAAGGGAACAATTTATTTTTACAAAATGATTATCTTATTAATTTGTTTCACTTCTGAAATTGCAGGTTGTCCCGAGAGAAATTCTTTTGTAAGTCAGTATCACATTATTTTCAATACCTCTCTAGACATCCCAAACCTATCCTCACACTTTAAAAAATTAACATCTGTAAGTAATTCATTGAATGAGTGCTTTACTTGAATTCCCTGTGTTTACTTTGTGTTCTGTTTGTAAAAACAATAAAAACAGACACTGAGTGTTCCTAGGACTGAGTATTTTATTCTGTGTGCTAGGTACCTTCTCACACAGAATTACAGAATTACTGAGGCTGGAAAGCACTTCTGGAGGTCTTCTTGTCCACCTCTGTGCATAAGCAAGGCCATTGACCTAAAGCAGGTTGCTTAAGACCATGTACATTAATTAGGGTTCTGAATACCTCCAAAGATGGAGACTCCACAACATCTCTGGGAAATCTGTCTAGTTGTTCAACAACACTCAGAGTAAAAGGATTATTATTACTTTTTTAAAACATTAAATGGAATTTTCCTTCATTTGAATTTATGTCAATGGCCTCTTTTTGTGTCACCAGACACCACTGGAAGCAGTCTGGCTTTGTCATCTTCAGTCCAGCTCCTCTCACTTCAGGTATTTATTCCCGTTGAAGAGATTTCTTCAGAACATTCTTGTCTCAAGTACAAACAGTCAGAGCTCCCTCCACCTCTTTTAGTATGACAGATCCATTAATCATCTTAGTGGCTTTTTGATGGACCTGCTCCAGTATGACCGTAAACTGTTACCTGTATGAAAAACATTCAGCCACAGAGATGTGCTTGAATATATGTGTCTTGCTTTCATCAATGAATAAATGAGTGTTTTCTGTCTGGGTGCTCCTCTTTTCCTCCCTCTTGTCTCTTTGGAGCCACCTAGAAATAGTAACAGTCATCTATTTCATTTGTAACACTCTATTAAATCATACATGCAGGATTATACTGGTAGTAACTGGAACATTTTGTGGTTTATGGAGTACTAACCATATTTTGCCTATGTAGTGTCTGCAGCTGAAGGCCACAGTGTTTATTGAGCTAGGATTTATTTTATCAAATTAAAAGGAAGAGTAACCATGACATATTATTTATTTGCTAGCACTTTGATCCATCTTGGTCTCTCTTAAATTCACAGAATTTCCATAGTTTAAAACTTCCTTTTAGTATGGCATCATGCTTTTAATGTGGTTATATTTGAACTGTACATGGTTCACAAATTCCATTGCAAAGACAATAGGAAAAACAGAGTGGGGTACTGAGAAAAGGTTCACCTCAAATGTTGTAGTTAAAACAGTGGGCTTCAATTTTAATTTCTTAGGCGCTGTGTCAGCAATAAATACCAAGATGGTAATTCACTGCCTTTAAAAATGTATCTTTAGATTGTGACTTTTTGGCAGAGATTTTCTTGTTATTCTGTGTTTGTTAGGTGTGATGGTGTTGCAGTCCGGTGCTAGGGCTCCGTGCACAGCTGTAATGAGAAAAAAAATAACCAATGGTGGAAAATATAGAGAGTCATAGAATGGCCTGGGTTGGAAGGGACCTTAAAGATTATCTAGTTCCAACCCCCCTGCCATAGGCAGGGATGCCACCCACTAGATCAGGTTGCTCAGGACCTCATCTAACCTGGTCTTGAAAACATCCAGGGATGGGTCATCCACAGCCTCTCTGGGCAACCTTCTCCAGTGCCTCACCACCCTCTGAGTGAAAAATTTCCTTCTAACCTCTAATCTAGAGGTTAATAAATAATAAATACTTAGGGTATTAAATAATAAATATTTAGGGGTTTAAATGGAAGAGACAAAAATCATGAGTAATATAGTAAGAAGCATATCAGAATAACATAAGTTTGGTTTCAGAATACTTAATTTATGTATTATTATAGAATCACAGAATATCCCAAGTTGGAGAGGACCCACAAGGATCATCAAGTCCAAACCTTGGCTCCACACAGGAGCACTCAAAAAACAAACTGTATGTCAGAGCATTGTACAAATGCTTCTTGAATTCCGGCAGGCTCCATGCTGTGATCACTTCCCTGGTGAACCTGTTCCAGTGCCCAGCCATCCTCTTAGTGAAGAACCTTTTCCTGATATCCAGCCTTTAATTCTCACTCATAAATAAGCTGGTATTGACTTTACCATTGAGGTAAAGTCAACCTTGATAACCAGTAAAGTTGACATTAGTAACTGTGTAATATGTAACAGACTGAACAATTTTGACCTTTTCCTTCATTTAATTGCAATGTAAGAACAAGTGAATGGGAACATGTTGACGAGAAGGAGTCCTTTCTTTAACTGAAATACCTTTGTGGATGAATACAGCTTGGAACACACAAAACCAAAAACAAACAAACAAACAAACAAAAGCAAAGAAGTATCTCTGAGCATTAGTTGTTTTTTCTCTCTCTCTTTCTTTTCTTTCTTTCTGTCTGTCTGTCTATCTGTTTGTCTTTTCCAAATACTGTTCAGTGTTGTAATCCTGGCTTACTTACACTGATACCATTTGTAAAATGCTTATTAAAAATTTTATTGATAATACATTTTAACTAATGCTTCAATCTTACATTAAAACCATTGTGTAACCAAGGTTACATAAGTCAAGTATTTATGAAGTAAAAATTATCTATTTCCTTTGCTATGCCACTTAAGTCCCACTTCCTAGTCTGTTTGTTGGATTTGCTACAAGAGCTCAGATATTTGCATTAATGTTATTCAGCATGATATGGACAGGATACAGCCCTCTGCCCTGTGCTGTATGAATGTTAATCTATGCTGTGAGAAAGTAAACTGCTCATTTGAAGTGTTATCTCTTTGTAGATGATATTTTCTCCTGACAGTTATTTTAGCCTTCCAGTATAGATCACAAACTGACATCATAACTATGGCTCTGACTTGTAATCCTATTAAAACCACATACCTATCTTACTTCACAGTTTTCAGAGATGTGGTGCAAGCACAGCATTTTAGCAATTCTTGTAGTTATCAGTTTACAGATGGTAAGATAATGGTCTCCAGGAATTAAAAAAACAAAACAAAACAAAACAAAACAAAACCCACTCACTGATTTCGCTGGATCTTTAATATCTTGATATGCTCATATATTACATATTTGCTATTAATTCCAGTAACTATACACTTTATGACCTCATTTTCTTAATGTTCTTGATTTTTTTCTGTTTCTATAGTTAGAAGAAAAACAAGAAGACTCATCTGTTTACATTGTACAATACATGCATGATACATGTATTGCATACTGCAGTATTCAAATTATTAGATTTTCTCATGGAAAAGGTGTATCTTTCCTAAAGTGGACAGGTTTAAACTTTGCCAATTCTACTGTGTTAAGTGATAGCAACTTTTATTTTTATTTTTATTCGCAATTTAACGTAGAATTAAGGTATCTACTAAAACAAAACAAAACAAAACAGCAGCAGATTTTGGTAACTGTGTTCATTTCTGTATGTGTGAATCTGTGCCCATTTCCAAGTCCACTGAACTTTTGGTAAAGTTTAAAATGAATGGTTTTGTCTTTTGATAGTTCTCTGAGTTCTAAATCTTCTGTGTTGTGGAAAAATATAAACCTGCAGAGTGAGTGCATACTTTGATTTCATGTAATTGTGGCCTCTCTATATACTTCCTGTTCTCTATCTGGTAAAACAAGCCAAGGGTCCAGTCCTATAAAGCTTGAGTTGGAATTTGGATGCTGGAAATTGTTTCCATTACCAGAAGGACCCGAGGATAGACCAAGTAGCATTGATGGAGTCTTCTTTACAAAAGATGTACAAAATCCTTAGTCCTTAATATGATAGAAATTAAGCATCAAGAAGTAGTCTTCTTTCACAGTTAACCATTGTCCCATTTCCCTTTTCTGAATGTCCTGGTGCTTGTCTATGTTATGTCTAGTCCCTACCACCACTGCATCACTCAGCATTTTGATCCTTTTGCTGACTCACCTCAAAACCTTTACAAAATTAAACGTAACAGAAATAGCCTTTCAGTTTTTGGTGTGGAAGTCATTGGTGTTTCAGCCTTCCAACTGGGCAGAGCAGTTATAGACATGGCGGTGGACAGCGATGTCCTCTTCCCCTCCCCACACACACGCTCTTCAAAAATATTTATTGGGCCACTCAGAACAAATCCTAAGCAGTGTTGGGGAGACTCATCACTTCTCATTTTGTGAAGGTGATATTTCAATCTTTGTGAGTCTAAGATAATCACACACGACCCTGTGAATGTGCACCCACTGAACTTAGCAGTAATTGGGCCATGAATTCTGGTAGGAGCAAAATCAGTAAAGTGCTTAGAGTACTTCTATAACCCCTCATGCAGGTGTTGCTTAGACCCTGCATGCTGCAGGGAAGCGTGTTGTGGGAGTTCAGGAAAGCAGACATTCATCTCTCCTGTGCCAATGCTAAAATAATCAGTAATTCATCATCTCTGTGTGGTGTTTACTTCTTCTGGTCCTCAAGTAACATGCTGTGGGCAAATAGTATAAATTCCTGAATCTCTGCTGTGCTACATTCCCTCCAGATTGTTCTTGGTTGCAGTAAAAATATTTTTTCTCTCTAAAACTCATTTCAGTCTTTCTGTTATTTTACTACCTAACTATTACTTTTACTTCCTGAAAAATACAGTAAGAGAGGCATCATTAAAAGGAAAAAGCTTAGTATGACTAAGTAAAATTAAAAGCTTTATCAACAAGACAGAGGAATGTCAATTAAGCAGTCCTTCTTTCTTGTATCCTTAGAATTTTGCTACAGACCACTTTCAGAAAGTGTATATTTTTCTAGATGGTCATAAGAAGATAATAGGTCAGCCAAATGAGGTAGTGCCAGTTGCAATGTGTATTAGGCATAAACTTAGAAACTTAGGTTTCAAGTGATTAAAATGGGCACCAATATGGTTACTAAAAGTAGAATGGAGGTGAAATAATTTTAGGGGACAAATCAGGAAAACGGTCCACTTAATGAGTAGGGTGAGCATTTTCAATACAGTTTTGGCATAATACATTCTGGTTCACATTTCTGTGTCCACAATGTTCTAGCCAGTTGCTAAAATGGGAAACAATCAAATTACACAATGTTAGAAAACCAATAAATAACAATAATATTCTTGAAATGGAGTGGATGGTGATAGATAAAACTTCTCACTGATTATGTGTGGATTTGATCCCAAAAATAAAAACAAAAGAATCCAACATGTGAATCATTGATGTGAAACTACTTTGAAATCATTGAGTTAGGTGGCAGAAGCATGACGCTTGTAATAATTTCAGTCTGTTTGCAGATGTAAGCTGTGTGAGTTTTATTTCAAATTCTTTTTAACAAAGAATGACGTCACTTAGAACATGGAACGTGAAGGACCCTGAAAGTCTTTATCAATAAAATGCATTAATTTTGTCTTTTTCAACAGAGAAAAACAATAAAATATTTTTTAATTTATTTTGTTTTATTTTGCAGCCTTTTAACTACATTATTAAATTTTAAAATCCATTTCAGATATATTTTAGCATCTCTTGCTAAGTGTGACTTAAGATCTACATCTGTGAAATTTTGTTTTGATGTATATAAAATGTCTGAAAAACCGTGCTTCTTTGTACAAATACTCTGTCTGTCTTTGGATGTTGTGAGTACATACATATTAAAATATAAGCTTTATTAGATTTTTATTTTTTTTTTCAAATCACTGTTTTTAGCTTTGTTTGTGAGATCTGCTAAACCCATTGATTTAATTTGAAATACTCTGGCAACCACCAGTATAACATGTTTCCTCCAAGTAGCTAAAAATCAGTAATAACCTTATTACATGATAATTCCAAGAATGTGACTAGTTGTTACTAGGGTACTGAGGAAATAACAGTCAGGAACACTTTACAGAGGAAATATAAACTGTATCTGAAAAGTCTGCTCTCCTTATTTTCCCAGCAACTGCCATGATCCAGAAGAGAAAGCTGTTTGATCACTGATACATGATAATTTGGAATCATCAGGCAGCCATTGTAAATAAAAATCACCTCTTCTCTGTTTGTCAGATGCTTTGACAACAGAAATATATATATATATATATGTAGTCTCATTTTCATCCCATTTTTGTTTCTTTTTTAAGTTATTCTCCCAGGTGATGTCTTGTGACAGGATGGGTCAGTGTTAGAATCACAGAATTACAGAATCATCTAGGTTGGAAAAGACCTTCAAGATCAAGTCCAGCCAATAACTTGACCTACAGAGTCCCATCACTTAATCATGTCCCTTAGTGCTGTATCTACATGTCTTTTAAATACCTCCAGGTATCCTTCTGGTATTGAAATACACCAGTGGAGCAGCCTAGATAGTAGACTTGTTTGTTGAACTGCTAACCCAGAAGTGGAATGTTTTTATTACCTCTTTGTATCTAGTTTATGCCACATTCTTAGCCAGTTTAGTTGCCTTTCTGGGCCCAGCCTGAAAAGTGCTCACTGACACCATTTTTCTCTAACAAAATGCTGATCTAAGAGAGCTGTTCTGTAAACCCTCACAATTTATTATTGTCTGGTTTATTTATTATTGTAGGGATTTATGATAACATACCATTTTCTCTTTTTATCCACCCCGTGATTAGTAATATTAATAAGGAAGAAACAGCTGGGAGCATTTTTCCAACTGGATGTCCTGGAAAATTTGCTTTCATATTTAGAACTTTTTTTTTTTCTTTTGCTCAGATTTGTTCTTTCTCATTAGACATAAAAATGCAGATTATTAAAAAAAGTACTCTGTGGCTCTGTATTCTGTGAAAATAGCAGGGAGCAAAACAGTTTCTGTAGAACCAAATAACAAATAGTAGTAATGTTGCTTACTACGGTGCTACATTAGAAGAGATTTGTGCAATGTCCAGATTCAGAGTTGTAGTGTTAGTTATCTGTAGTTTAGTGATTCACATAAAAAATAGATCTCTGTTTTACATCTCTAAATTCTTGTTACAGTCAATACAGATCTACTTAATTGAGGTCAGCAAACTTTGGAAAGCTCTTCATCTCATTCTATGTTGGACACCCAACAGCTAATTTGTTCTCTAGATTCCACTGGTAAGGGTCTCCAAACAAAGGCATCTTGTGCTATTTGAGGTTCTGCTCCAAATTAACTGCAGATGGGCTGGTAGATGTGACTCTGGATTGCTGAAAACATTCTACCTTCTGAAACAGTGCTTTCAGGCTGGATGTCCAATAGCAGAACTCCAGAGTCTTATTCCTTCTCTAATTCTTCCATTTTTTCATTTGTCAGACTGGGCCGTATAAAGGATAAACTTAAGTACATGATAGTCCTGTGGGTCTGATCGTACCACAAGACTTAGTGTTGGGAGCTGTGATGTTGCAAGTCAGCCTCTTCAAAGTTATACATTATCTCATCAGAAAAAAAAAATGTAGCATAGAGCTACATTTGTACATATACTCTGTACTCTATATGTACTCTAGTAGCATATGTGTATTAACACAACATGCTGTACGTATAGAATATGGAACTAGTTTTCTTAGTTAATCCAGAGCTCCTTGTTTCCCTTTATCTCACAAAGAGATTACAAATTGTTGTCTTTCTTAGCAGTGCCAGACAGACAATCTTGTGTGGTCAGAGAGAGACTTCATGAAACTACACAGTACTTGGCATCAGTTGTTGGAGGGCAATCAGCAATGTTTGTCAGCTTTCTGCAGGGGATTAGTCTCTTGTCACCTCCATGTGGCAAATAACCGTAAAAGAAAGAAAGCAAAGTTGTGGCATATATTTTATCCATAAGATTTGATAAGTCTTTCACCACGTGTTGGAAACTTCCAAGTTTTACAAGTATGGGACGCAATTCATTTTTCCAATTCCATGTACATTTGCATGGACATTTTCTAAACATTGTTGTAAACCTGCCAGTCCAAAAGCAAGGTAACCATTAGCTATGTTCCAAATGCTTTGCTGTTTCATTGTTTCATTTAGCATATTAAAAAAGGTGTAAAGCTGAATCCTTTGATGAATAAATTGGCTGCTTCCCAATAAGATAGTGATGATGAGACTGTGTGAGAGCACATATCATTTTCCTCTGCTGTGTCCTCCAGTCTATACTGAAGCAGGATGCCTGTGAATTTCCTTATTCTGCCTTTTCATGAAACCAAACAAATGCATAGCAGGAGAAAATAAATGGCCTCATCTGTGACTCACAACATGGAGCAATATGTTATTATGTATGTCATTCTTAGAAACAGTAAGCCATCCTATGAGAAAACAAACCAGATGGGCCAGATCCCAAAGCCTCAAGTGGGCAGATAGCAGCTGCACCTTAGTTCTTGCAGTTCATGATTCCTTTCATCCAGCTGATCTGGCCTCTGCAAGAATGAAGCACTGCTCTGCTTCATTGCTCTAAATCAATACTTCCAGTTTAAATCTAGACACCAATTTGGTCCATATAGAGTTGTCCACAGTGGTAAATGTCTTTTAAAATGTCTTCATATTTTTCCTTCTATGTATTGTTTTTGCTGTGTTTAAATCGGATGTGGAGATGAAAGGTGACTGACAGAAAATGTTTGCAGATGAAAGTCTGAGAACCATTGGTGTACACAAATCCACGTTGTTCATTTATAACACTGGAGATGAATGGCTTCCCATTTAAAAAAAGTGTTCTAAAATCTGATTCATCTTTTTCTATACATCAGCCAAGATGCTGTGCCAACTACACATGAGGAGTAAACCCAGAATAAAATCAGATCATTGATGATTTCAGTTCAGTCACAATATAAAAACTGTTAAGCAGATAAATCCCTATATTTCACTTTCTAATAGTTCTTTATTGTTGTCCTGATAGTTCTCCTGAGAACTATCTCTTGATAGTTCTCACAGACTAACACCTTTTATTAATATTGCTTTAAACTTGGATTCCAACATGTTTAACAATTCATATCCTTTTAGTTGAGAAATATGTTTTTGTTTCTCTGCAAAAGCTTTTATAGATGTATATCATAAAGCTTTCTTAAAACACGTATTAGAGTAATTATGTACAGTTTTCTCTTTAAATGAAGAGTGTTCATCCATACTTACCTATGATCACATTCATAGCTGCTCTCACTTTTGCACTTCTCTCCCAGAGGTTTGGTAATGCTTGGACTTAGCAACAAAACTTGTAATTGTTTAACTAGTTATTGTCTAAGCATATTTAACAAATTAGTTTGATTCATAAACTTTTGAAAAATCGTGACTCAGGTCAGTCTTCCCAAACATTCAGCTAACTACCTCACTGAAAAGGGACCTCTTACCTGGCAGTCATAGTCCAGGCTTCATCACCCAATAGAAAAATACCCTTTAATATACCCTTAAATATATACAGGAGTGTATAAATATATAAATATACACTCCTGTGAGCCAGGATTGGCATAGGGAGCTCACAAGTTTATAAATTTTATTTATTCTGATTTTATCCTACCAAATCATTATGTTGTGTTCTAGTTAGTAGCTAGTTGCGAGTTCCAGGAGTTTTCATAACCATACAATTGCAGAATGTGTGTTTTCTTGTTCCTGTTTTATTAGTCCCTAGTACTTTTCTGTTGATAATTTATTTACCATGTACTACAAACATTCCACTTAAATAGAATACTATTTTCACATATTCTTCTACTACTTATTCCAAGTAGGAAAAAATATATGCAAGTATCAATGTTTGCATACACTTAAGTCATTGAGTGAATATATTTCAATGAGATTAAGATGCATTAACACTACCTACCTAATTTACATGTCATTTTCCAAAGTTACCAGAACCTTGGATTCTGAGGCTAAGATTGTTAAGTTCCTAAGTCACTTCTAAAATATCTTACTAACTGCTTTTCCCCCTGCTTATATAAGAATGATTTATTTAGACTCTCCTCTTACTTTTTATTTCTGGCTATGCAGGTCTTTCGGTTTCTCTCTTCAATTTATTGTGTCATTTTGCAGTAGGGACAGATTTTGTTCCAATAATTGCAGTGGACTTGAAAAACACTGTCAATATTATCTATTATCACAGATACTGACATTCCCTAATTACTGTAATTTTAGTTTGTTTTCTTTTTTACGTTTTTTTTCTGTGATTTTTCTCATGAATATTATGGACGTCAAACTATTTTGTTACCAGGAACAGGACAAATTCATTGGGCATGTTAAAATTCCATTTTAAAGTCTCTCTATCCTAATTTTGCTTCATTTATGTAAGGTGAAAATTACATTTCCTGCATTAAAATACATCTTGAAAAATAGAGAAATGCTCATTTAAATATTGATTGTAGTTTTACAGTGGCAGGGACAGAATGTCACCAAGCTTTTCTAAACTCTTTAGAGAATGCTATACTCATGTTTACAATTACACCTTTTTATAGAAACCTGTTAGTAATAACTAAAATTATTCAGTTGATTGAGTGTATGGATATTAAGGATTCTATCATCCCTGTAGCTTTTATTTTTCTGAAACTCCTAGAAACCACAAACATGAGATGCCTTTTGGCTACAGATAGTTCCCAATGACCACCAGGCAAAACACTGTATGGTGGAGGTAAAGGAGGCAACTGAATTGATCCAGGGACTGCATTAGATCAAGAAGGCAATTCAGTATAAAGCTAAATGAAAAATAACTGTTGACACATCAGAATACAAATAATAAAAAACCTGATATACAAAGAATGAAAATTGCATCATATTCTACAATATGGGATTAAGAGAGGGAATAGAAATTCAGCATTCATGGTACGGAAGTTTTCACTCTCAATTCTCACCAGCTCAGGAAGGCTCACACAGTAATATGAAATAAAATACTTGATTTGGATGGACATGACTAAACTCACTTAACATAAACCTTCTTTTTTCTTTTTGTAATAAAGTTACATTGTTTAAAAGTTTTTTTCATAGAACTTTGTGGGTTTTTCTTTTCCTTTTTTTTTTTTTTTTTTTTAAGAGGACAATACTTATCTAAGCTCTGCTTGTTGCAACATTTGTATTCTCTAACACTTCTTAGAATACCAACTACAGGATTTTCTTTTTGATAAAAATGCAATCAATATTTTATTAACAGGACAAAAGCCATTTCATCTGTATTCTCCCCATGTCTTTTTGGTACAACCATGAAAAGTTAAAATTTGTTCTGTAGCTAGG
This sequence comes from Aythya marila, assembly GCF_965140915.1. Lineage (NCBI taxonomy): Eukaryota > Metazoa > Chordata > Aves > Anseriformes > Anatidae > Aythya > Aythya marila. The sequence goes on along the minus strand of NC_139042.1, from coordinate 197,703,009 downwards.
AAAAGGCTCAGGAGATAGATGCAGGTTTGGAAATCACTGCTCTGTTCTCTAATTATCTATGAATTTATTTTCCTTTTTATTCTTATGCATTTGAGTCTATTAGTCGAATAGCCACTGAGACCAGTGAACTGAACTGAACCATACTGAACACTTAGAATTTAATTATCTTAAATGCCTTATGTTTGTATGCAGTAGTTTGGCACAAATTTGATTATATAAATAGCAAAATTGTTCAGTTAAAGCAGTGTTAACAACCGAATAATGGCATAAATAAGTGAGATTTTGTAATAATATAACCAGTGACTGAAGAAGCAAAGAAAGCTTTGGTGATAAAAAAAAAGGAAAAAAAAAAGGGAGAAAAAAAAATAAAATATGTAGACTTGGAAACTTCTAGAACCATATGCATGTGAATATAATGTTGGTTTACAGTTACCAGCAGAATCACAAAAAGACACATTTTTATTCTTATTTCTAGAGGTATTTTTTATATTTTTTCCCATGGATGCTTTGAGTCAAAACTACGTACTAACTCTGAGAAGGCAATACTAATCAGAGAAGACATTTTGCTAGCAGAACCAGTACCACAAGCATGCCTTCTGCAAAAGCACTTTAGGTCAGATTAATCTTGCCTCCTTTGATATCAATGGAAAGAAATAGGTACTTTTAGGATGTATTAGTTTGACCCTCTCTGTATGCCTGTTTTCTAGTGGTATGAATTTTGACATAGAATTGCCTAGTTTTCTTCATTGCCCATGATGGAAATTTGGCTGAATTGAGTGCAGGTCCTGTAAATACCCTGATTCAAGTACTGAACTGCTAAACAAAGCAATAAGGTTATATTTGATGTCAACACTGTTTGTAGTGATTTAAGTGGCATTTGCTCACAGTTTCTCACTCCTGTCCCATACCTACCCTTTGAATTTTTAAACCCCAGCTACTCTTATGTCTGTGAGGTGACCTAGAAAGTTTCCTCTATCCAACTGAAAAATAAGCCTGAGAAATACTTTATTTTTGTCATATCAGTTCCTTATTCAAGTTTATATCTGCTTAAATAAACTGTTGAGAATAAGAAGGCAAGAGGCTTTTGAGGCTGGCTTTGTTGCTTTTGTGTGAAACCACAACCCAAGATCAAGAGGTTTATAATTATGCAGTCTTAGAGGAAGAGGAGTGGGGAATAAACACCCATTAGGCTTCATCACCTAAATGGAGAGATAAGGAATTGCAGATCTTTGTAATTAAGTTATGTTAGGTTGTATTTTTTTTTTAAATAATCACTGAAAGTTTTTTCAGTGTTGTCTGATGTTTTCTGAGTAAACTACAGTATATTAATTCTCATTGTCCCTTCTGCAGGTATGATAAACAGGATTAATCACATCAATTTAAAGCAAACAAACAAACAAAAACAAACAACTAAGCTAGCTTTCAGTGTGAGTAGAACTAGACTAGACTAGAGACTATTAGGAAAAGATGAATATGTTCATTTAGTAGGTCATGATGAAACACTTGATGAACATACTTAAAGATCCATCCAAAATAGTCTCTGACCTGTACGTATATTTTGAGACTCAGTGGAGGACAGGAGTAGTCCCATAGGACTGAGTAAGGAAAAGCATGATTTGTAGACTGAGATATTTTGAGTGATATCCCAGTATTTTCACTACTGACATTGACAGAGAGGGTACAGGTGTGAAATCAAAGGTGAAGTAAACCTAATTGCAAATAGTATGAAGAACAGGGTTAAAATTTCTAAACAACTGCAAACGAGATGATATTGAAAACCAGCAAATCCAGTAAAGGTTAGAACAAAAGTCTATTTTTAGAAAGAAGAAACATAACAAATAAACAGGAAAAAGTTGCTGAGCCTCAGCAAGGCAGAAAAGTGTCAAAAGGTTATAATGCATCATGAATTCCATATAAATGAGCTGTGTGATATGGTTTCAAAGATGACAAATTTGACTGTTTGCTAAATTAATACAGACACTTTATTAGAAAGTTATTTCATGTTCATTTACTGCTATTAAGATCTCAGCTACAGTTTTGTGTTCCTCTTTTGAACACCACTGCTTAAGAAAGGCATGGACCAGTGGAAGAGAATGCAGTTATAAATAAGAATGACCTATGAAAAAAATATTAACATAATTAGGCTTGATTGCTCTAAAATAGAGGAGATTGTACTGAGATGTAAAAGCACTCATCCAGTATGTAGAAGAAATGCATTCTATCGCCAAACAAAAGGTTAATAATGGACCATCTAGATTTTCTGACTGGAATATTCGGAAGAAATATATATATGGCTACAAGGATATTCAAATAATGGAAAGAGAGAGCTTGGAAGACTATCAGATTCCATTACCTAAATATTTTAACAATATGTTTTAAGGATATTAAATGTATTGAAAACTGAACAGAGGGTTAGATTAGGGTTAGATTAGGCCCAAAGAGTTTTCCATCCTGCCTTATGCTGTATGTTATGTGGTAGGGGATGTGTTAGCTGTGATACATGATGAATGTGATACATGAGTCATGTGATACATGATGAATGACTTGAATTTAAAGGTATAGAAGAAGATCTGAGTTTACAACAGTAGCCAGGTTGAGTTTGAATTAGAGATAGGATGCCAATATCATTTGCTATTATTCAAAAGGCATTAACAGGGAAAGTTTGAGGCAGAAAGGATTTAATTATGAAATTATGGGTGTGATCAGCTGGAGACAAAGGCTGAATATCCTCAACAGTATGTCAAAGTCCAAGGTCTTGAGAATAAACACTTATGAAGTAAACAAGATCTACAGAATAAACACTGGAGGAGTTGGACAATCAGTACAACATTTTAAATGCAGGTTGTTAAGAACTGCTGTAAACCTTTTCACTGTTAAAGCTTATGAGTGGATCCACTATAGTTTACATGTCTATCCACAGATTTTAAGCCAAATCATTACATCATGGAAAGACTCCAAGCAACAAACAACATAGCATTCGAATACATTTTAGCTGATATTGCTACAGATATGTCAGATAAACACCATGGAAAAAAAAAAAAAAAAAAAAAAAAACAACTTCCAACAATCAATTTCACAGCAAATTATTTGAAACAAACAGGAAAACCCAAATCATCGTACTTTCAGAATAAGAACAATTGGTTTGCAAAATAAGCTGTTATATTGATTTAGACTGTAATATAAAAGGCTCAATGTCCAAGTGGAGATTAGTAACATCTGGAGTTCCTCAGGGGCTGTTAGCAGGATCGGTAGTGTTTAACATCTTTGTGACATGGAGAGTGGGACTGAATGCACCCTCAGCAAGTTTGCCAGATACACCCTCAGCAAGTTTGCCATTGACACCATTGACACCAAGCTGTGTGGTGCAGTCAATACACTGGATGCCATCCAGAGGTATCTGGACAGGCCTGAGAGGTGGGCCTGTGCAAGCCCCATGAAGGCCAAAGGCAAGGTCCTGCACCTAGGACAGGGCAATCCCAAGCACAAATACAGACTGGGCAGAGAACAGATGGAGAGCAGCCCTGAGGAGAAGAACGTGGGGGTGTTGGTTGATGAGAAGGTCAACATGAGCTGGCAATGTTGACCAAACATTTACAGCCCAAAAAGCCAACTGTATCCTGGGCTGTATCAGAAGCAGAGGGGCCAGCAGAGCTAGGGAGTTGATTCTCCCCCTCTGCTCTGCTCTTTTGAAATCCCACCTGGAGTGATATGTTCAGCTCTGGGGCCCCAGCACAAGAAGGTCATGAACCTGCTGGAGAGAGTCTAGAGGAGGCCATGAGGATGATCAAGGGGCTGGAGCACCTCTCCTGTGAAGACAGGCTGAGGGAGTTGGGGTTGTTCATCCTGGAGAAGAGAAGGCTCTGGGGAGACCTTATTGTGGTCTTTCAGTACATAAAGGGGGCCTACAGAAAAGCTGGGGAGGGACTCTTTGTCAGGGAGCGTAGTGGTAGGACAAGGGACAATTTTAGAACTAAAAAAATGTAAAAAGAGAAAAAAAAAAAGGTGAAAGAGGGTAGGTAGATTTAGATTAGATATAAGAAAGAAATGCTTTACTCTGAGGATGTCGAGGCCCTGGAACAGGTTGCCCAGAGAACCTGTGGATGTCTCATCCCTGGAGGTGTTGAAGGCCAGGCTAGATGGGGTTTTGAACAACCTGGTCTAGTGGGAGGTGTCCCTGCCCATGGCAGGGGGGTTGGAACTAGATAATGTTAAAGCCCCCTTCAAACCCAATTCATTCTGTGATAAAATTAACTCTTTTCTTTGTTCATAGGTCACATGACACATAACATACTATAGAATTAAATAAAAAGAAAAAAAAAAAAAAAGAGGAAAAAAGGAACACGTTTATGCAGACTTTTAAAACAGCACAGCTGGTGTATAAGGCTTTACTTCTTTACAATGGAACAAGAAACCCTCAGACTTTAGTAACTTCTGAATTTTGTAGTAATTTCAGATCTTACAGAGTCACAGAAATCTCGAAAACATTGATAGAGTGCTTCATAGTGTAGGCTTCATAGTATGGAAACCACTTGTGGAAAATCTTTTAATAGGTGCAACTTCGAGAAAAGCTTGTCTGAGCTCACATCTTAACTACAGAGGTGAATCAGACTTAACACCATTGTAAAGCAAAAATGCATATACAGGAATCTTCAGTATTATGCTTAATTTGCACTTCTAATTGTGTCTAAGAAAATATATGTTGAAATCAATAACTTTTATATATGTTCATATACACTTGCATGTGTATACATAGCTTTATAAATCTGGTATACACAATAGCATTTTTTTTCCTTTTTATTGATAGAACCTGAAAAAAAAATCAACAGATAATATGGCCTTCCATTTCTTCCACTCTCATTATCTGCAGTTACGTAAATTTCTATTCTGCCATAGTAATTCTGGGTAATGCTCATATGTATGGAAAACAAGAGGAACAGTACTGGGTTTTAGGAATTTTCCCTTATATTCTCAGCACAAGAAATGGGGATTCTCACATGGGGTATGGTTTTGGTTTTTGTTGATTTGGAGTTAAGCAGAAGTAAATTTATTACACAGGTTCTAGAGGAGGTCACAAGGGACTTTTCCTCTCTTCCATTTAATTCTGATATATATATATATGTGTCTATGACACACAAAAATACATACATTTATGTAAGCCTTTCTTACTAGGTTTTAACATGCTTAGGAGTGCACAGAATTTGTGTGCAGTTAAACTGAAGCAGTAGCTGCAGAAAAGAACATCTGGCCCTCTTCAGCAGCAGTATTTTACTCAGAATTGTATGTAATATCCTGGTTTCAGTATACTGAAAGACTAAGTGAGCACTGATTAGGAGTTGTGTATATTTTAGATTAATTATGTCTTGTGGGCAGTGTAGCATATGCTTCAGTATACAGAAGGCTAAATTTAAGAATACAGAAATTGCCTCTTGAGAGCAAATCAAAGTCACAGCAACAAAACGATCTTACACCCATCTGCTGTCAGGAAGGAGCCAAATATAAGCAAATCCAAAATTTAAGAGTACTCCCTCATGACTTACCACCATAAATTTTTGCTTTATTATATTACAATTGCCAGCTGTAACCAAATGGCTTGTAGGCAGTGTAACCATAGATACTGCTGAGCTTCTTCACCCTTGGTTAGCTTCTCAAGTTAATAAGATTATCTGATAGTGAATGGTGTTGTATTTCATATTTCTTTTACTTCAGTGTTCTCTTTTTTTTGTAACATGGAAGAAGAGATATAACAATCTATTCCAGTCATATGCAGTCTAATAGCCTAATAGTCTAAAATTTTATTTAATTTATCCAATTTTCTCCTTCTATTTTTCCATGCAAATAGAGTATTCCTTCCTGTAAAATTCCCACAGGAACACTGAACTTCATTTGTACATAGATTTTGATAGAAACATTACAGGCAAAGAATATTGAATAGCTAACCAGTAGCTTATAAAAATATGAACAACTCAGCAGAAAGTATTTTATAGCATTACAGACAATGAAAAATATTTGCTTATTCCTTCAGTTAAGGATTAGTGTTTATTTACATATAATGACAATCTTTATTTAAAAAACAAGTAGGAAGTTGAAACAGTCTCCATCATTCCCTTCTACCCTAGTTAACCATGTTTACCTCTCTCCAAACCCTGTGTTTATAGCATGGTTGATTCCATCAGAAGTAATACTTGTCACATCCTCAGGTGCCTGTGCTATCTTATCTTACCAGGATCTGTATTATTGGGCATCAGAGGTCTCTGAATATATTTATTATACTGTTTGCAAACTTGATGATCTTAAGTGTCTTTTCCAACCTAAATGATTCTATGAATGCTGTTTATGTATAGTCTAACTATGATATTAAAGTATTTCAGCTGATTATCCCACTTTGGCAGGGCCTGAGTTCTGCAGCAGTGAAAGGGGATTATGATGACCCTGTGTGTTTTTTTTCTTTATGAAGTGGAAAGAAGGAGGAGAATGTGGGATAGAGTATTAGTGTTTCTGCTCTGTATCTTGAAATATGTAGCAAGACATTGGCAGATTTAGTTTGGATTGTCAAATGGTGAGTGGAATGGAATGGAATGGAATGGAATGAAATGGAATGGAATGGAATGGAATAGTTCAGATCATCTTCTTCAAAGATCATCTAGTCTAACTGCCTGACCATATTCCTCCACATTCCTTCCTTGTTTGCAGAGTTTAGTCTGCATAGTGGTAACAGGTTGTAATGGAAGTCATATAGCCTTCCAATATCAAAACTGTTTGAGATAGTTTGATAAATGTATTAGAATTATATGCCACAGAAAGAGCTCAGTTTGTATTATGCTCTACTACTCCAATTTCTTTTAAAATGTCTGGACATAAACACTACAAAAATACCCAATATAACTTCCAGTATTTGAATCAGTAACAGAAACTTAAGTCACACAGAGAATTCACTTGATCTTAAGGTCCAGTACTAGTGCATAGACTTCTGCTGGCGTTTCAGTATTGACTCTGATATTAAGTGATGATGTAAATGATAGGCCTCAACTTCACTTACATAAATAATCCAGATTCACAGTATAAGGTTAGAAGCCTAAACCAACAGCTTCTTGCTTGGCTCCCCAGATATCTTTCTTTAAGTCTTATCAGTAACATGCTCAGGAATAGATGACTGCAGTCTGGATCAGCTCATATTTTCTTCCAAGGCTAAAAAAATTGTCAGCTTATGGTTAATGCCCTTTGTGATAATATTAAACACCCATATTTGATCAGTCCAAAGCTTTGCATCTCCTCCACCCTCTCACAGATCTAATGTAGAGATCACCATCATCCTATGCATCCCTAGGAGATGTCTGAGGTACTATGGAAAGGAGCAATGAGGCAGATACTTTTTTAAAAGACTTCTAGCTGGATAAAATGAATGCTGTAGCAATTTTTTCTCTGACGCCTAAAAAATTTCTCATTTCAGAAATGAAATAGAAGTCAAGACAGCTGTTTCTTGTAGCACACCAAACAGGATTTTTTTGCCATAACCAGTAAAAGTCCACGGTCTTTGGACTTGTGGGACAGTGCAGTCCACCTGCACTGGGTTTTTCCTAGTCCACCCATCTGGGTTTTCACTGGCCTGGTTTCAGTTTGTTTTAGAACTTGTCTGTAGTGTCCAAGAGACTCTGTGAATATGTGTTCCCAATCCACTAGTTTTGAAAATGTCTGGAACATATGAAAAAAAATTTTCAGATCACCTGCCACTGACAATTTAACCTATGCCAGCCCAATTCCTTGGGGCTTTGAATGGATACTTAAGAAGCAAGTGGCTTTGGTTTTGATGCATTAGTGATGACTTTGTCCCAGGATCTAGGGAATGAAATATATATATATATATATCAGAGGTATTTGTTAATCATGCCAGATGTGATTAATCCTCTCCCATACAGTGTGTCCTGTGACACAGGACTGCAGAACATGAAGGAGATTGCTGTGCTGCCTTTATTTGCAATTCCCAGAATCAGCCTGAACCTGAATAATTGAGATTAAATATATTTTTTTATCCTCAGGGAATCTTCTTGGATTCCCTACAGGTAACAGTCACTAGTTTTCTGAAGCTGCCATCAGGTGAATGAAAGTAAACCTGTACCGACCCATTACCAGGTTAAACATCCAGGAAAGAATCAGAGTTATGCAAGTGAAACAATGCCAACCTTTGACAAGAGTTTTTGCTAGTTGGCACTAGGCCAACCTATTGCACTCAAGAGAAATATGCTTGGTTTTGAATTTCCTACTCCTTGCTGTAAACACTAGAAAGAAAGGAACATTTCAAGATAAAGTAGCCCTTATTAAGGTGTTGCTTTATTTAAGTAACATACTGGCTTTCATAAACAACGTTGCTTTATAAGATATTCTAATTCGAAGTGTTTTTTGCTGAACTAACAGCTCCCTCTGGACCCAGAATCCTGCATGCCATGCAGAAGCCTTGTTGCAGTGCTTCCTGCATCTTGCTGTGCCAAATCACCCTTTGTATGTACCTTGACATGAGGACTCCTCCAGGGTATCACCTCAGTAGCTCAACTAACAGATGGACTTGTGATGCTTGCTGGGTGTTACTACCCTGCAGTCACAGATGAAATACCTTAGCACCACAAACTGCTGTCCATGGCAGACATTCTTGGCTAATTTATACTCTCTAAAAGTTTCCTAAGAGTAAAGGAACTTCTGTTAAATCAACCTGAATTTGCCAGGCACCTTTTAGGTTACAGGTAAGCAGAGGCATTCTTAATTTTCACACAGGTACTCCATTTGGTACTTCTCTTCCTTAGTTCCAGACTGTGCTGAAACATCTAGCCTTCCTAGAAGGCTACAAGGCTTGATATCTGGTCTGTTTCTTGGTGTCAGGTGGTGTCTCTTCAATAATGTTTTCACTTATAATAATAATACACTTATAATATAATAGTGAGCTCTGCATTCTAATATGGTTAAATAATACAAAGGGATCTCACTGAATTTTACTTAATGTGACAAGGACTTTTATGTGGGAAAATATGATCTTTCATCAATGCTGCCTTCTCCTTCCTGAACTTAGTAAGTCCACCTAACCATTGAGCAGCACCAGAAGTATGATGTTTATGTTCATCAAAAACAGCTTATTTCTGAGTCTAAGTAGTAAACAGCATTAATATAATTCTATTTATATATGGCATATATATATATATATATATATATATATATGTTAGCCTGTGTCAGATAATACAACTCTTTATTAACAGCAGGCATTAGAGTCCAGTTATAGTGTTATAGAAAGTCTTTTATTTAAGTACTAGATGGCAGGAACTATAAAAAGTCTCTCTATTTCTAGTACTAGAGGACAGAAGCTTTTTTACAGGCTTCTAGCAGGGCATTTTAGGGTGTGACACTAAAATATGCCATTTGGTCACATCATGTCATGTGTCGTATCTTTCTAGTAACAAGAATTTGTGGGCTTGTTGTATCATAGCATAACAACTTTCTGGAAGACCAGTTTGTTTAATAAATAACCCATATGCTCTTTGAGGCCACTACTCGGTACAGTAACTCTTTTGCTCTCCCTTCCTCTGTCCCCTTCTCCTGCATTTTGTTGTGTTTCAGATTTCTGGGTTTGGTCAATTAGAAATTGAATTCCAGCTGTGTTGTATGCTGAGGTACACATAAATTTCATAGAATCATAGAATCACAGAATATCCCAAGTTGGAAGGGAACCACAAGGATCATTGAGTCCAACTCCTGGGTCCCAAAGGACCACACAAAAAATCGGACCATGTGTCTGGGTGCATTGTCAAATTTAATTTCAGTGAGCCCTATTTCCAGGTCTGAGTTTGTTAGCTTTTTTTTTTTTTTTTTTTTTTTTTTTTTACAAACCACTGTCAGACAGATAACTGGTCTGCAAAGCCTTTACAAAATGGGGTGGAAAACAGATTTTTGAAGAGATACAAGTGCCGCTTCACAGAATTCTGAAAATAGCAACCTGCCTGCTTCATCTGTAGCACAGTAGGGGCAAGCTCTGCAATTACATTGATGACTAAAATGCTGATCAAACAGCATGCTCACCCTAAGGGATCTTGTAAATATACAACTAGAAGGCTGTCCCAGACTTTTATGAGGTAGCCTCTGCGGTAGTCCCAGGATCTGCCACCGAAATCATTACATACTTGGTCAATTCCTATGAAGACCTGTTCAAACACAATATTGGACAGGACTGAAAACAAAAGGTCCCCTACATTTACTGTATCACCTATTCTCCTACTTTTAAATTCCTAACTTAGAAACAGACAAATGTATATACTTTGAAATGCTAACTGAGGGAAGAGCTGGATTAACATTGGCAAGCCATCTTGGCCATAGGCTTTTATTTCAGACACTTGAGTCATTCCTGGCTAGTTCAGCAGTCCTGGCTATCGGGGGAGGTCCCAATCGACTGGCGGCTAGCAAACGTGATGCCCATCTACAAGAAGGGCTGGAGGGCAGACCCGGGAAACTACAGGCCTGTCAGTTTGACCTCAGTGCCAGGAAAGCTCATGGAGCAGATCCTCCTGAGAGTCATCATGCAGCACTTGCAGGGGAAGCAGGCGATCAGGCCCAGTCAGCATGGGTTTATGAAAGGCAGGTTATGCCTGACGAACCTGATCTCCTTCTATGACAAAGTGACGCGCTGGGTGGACGAGGGAAAGGCTGTGGATGTGGTCTACCTTGACTTCAGCAAGGCTTTTGACACCGTCTCCCACAGCATTCTCCTCAAGAAACTGGCTGCTCTTGGCTTGGACTGGCGCACGCTTCGTTGGGTTTGAAACTGGCTGGATAGCCGGGCCCAAAGAGTCGTGGTGAATGGAGCCAAGTCCAGTTGGAGGCCAGTCACTAGTGGCGTCCCCCAGGGCTCGGTGCTGGGGCCGGTCCTCTTTAATATCTTCATCGATGATCTGGACAAGGGCATTGAGTGCACCCTCAGTAAGTTCGCAGATGACACCAAGTTAGGTGCGTGTGTCGATCTGCTTGAGGGTAGGAAAGCTCTGCAGGAGGATCTGGATAGGCTGCACCGATGGGCTGAGGTCAACTGCATGAAGTTCAACAAGGCCAAGTGCCGGGTCCTGCACCTGGGGCGCAATAACCCCAAGCAGAGCTACAGGCTGGGAGAGGAATGGTTGGAGAGCTGCCAGGCAGAGAAGGACCTGGGAGTGATGGTGGATAGTTGGCTGAATATGAGCCAGCAGTGTGCTCAGGTGGCCAAGAAGGCCAACAGCATCCTGGCTTGTATCAGAAACAGTGTGACCAGCAGGGCTAGGGAGGTGATCGTCCCCCTGTACTCAGCTCTGGTGAGGCCGCACCTCGAGTACTGTGTTCAGTTTTGGGCCCCTCACTACAAGAAGGACATGGAGATGCTTGAGCGGGTTCAGAGAAGGGCGACTAAGCTGGTGAGGGGCCTGGAGAAGAAGTCCTACGAGGAGCGGCTGAGGGAGCTGGGCTTGTTCAGCCTGGAGAAGAGGAGGCTCAGGGGCGACCTTATTGCTCTCTATGGGTACCTCAAGGGAGGGTGTAGTGAGGTGGGGGTTGGCCTGTTCTCCCACGTGCCTGGTGACAGGACGAGGGGGAATGGGCTTAAGTTGAGCCAGGGGAGTTTTAGGTTAGATGTTAGGAAGAACTTCTTCACTGGTTGTGAGGCACTGGAACAGGCTGCCCAGGGAAGTGGCGGAGTCACCATCCCTGGAAGTCTTCAAAAGACGTTTAGATGTAGAGCTTAGGGAAATGGTTTAGTGGGGACTGTTAGCGTTAGGTCAGAGGTTGGACTCAATGATCTTGAGGTCTCTTCCAACCTAGAAAATTCTGTGAAATTCTGTGAAAGTTTTCCAAGTCTCTGTAAATACATTGGATGCTGGTACATGCTCCTATTGCTGCCTACACTTTTATCCATCTGTTATCATGGCACTATTCCAACTTAGAAGTTGGTCAGACCATTATACTGGTATACAGGTGCCAAGTGAGTGTGGGTTTAGACAGTTAAAAAGCTCTACTTCAGGATAGATCTGCTTTAAGATTGAATTGCCACACCAATGCCACATGCTTCCTTACTTCATGGCATCTGTTGACACTGCAATGCCAAGAAAAATACCTCTGCACCTATAAAATGGAACTCCTTGTGGCTGTTGTATGTTGACAAATTATATTGCCAGTATTTTGCAGTGATGCTTCATGTGGGATCTCTCATATCCTTTTCCAAATACAGAATAACCTTGTTATTGTTTTTAAAGCAGTTTTACAACCTATAATGTCAGCCATTTCAGTGTCCCCAATAAATCTTATGCAGGTAGGTGTTTACAGAAATCAGGAAAATGCTGTGAAAAGCAGTGTAATTACTGATACGTGTAACATGGAAGCATCTTTTTAGCCATTTCCAAAGAGTATGATGGACACCTGTAACTTCATTGGCAGAAAAAAGTCCACAGTGTCACCTAGGCTCAGTAGCTATATTAATTAAGCTATAGATAACTAGATGAGCTTGCCAACTAAGTCTTGTTATTACAGCTCATCAGCATATATTTGTTTGATTACAATGTCATCATAAAGCAGTGTTTTTCATACAAGATACCATATTTATCATATTTAATGTTATTTTTTTATTCAGCCATTTCTTTTACTTGATTAATTTATTTTAGGAAAAGTTCTAAGGTGTGCCTAAATATGAGCTGAGTTGTGGCAGCTTGACAAACTACTTGTCAGCTGAACTGTGGTACCTACCCATATGTTATCTGCCCCATATTAAAAGGCTGCAAAGCAGTCACAATCATATTTTAATGAATTATCTCATATCATCTGAGGACAGTTAACTAACGAAGAGCCAACTTTAATGATTACAAATATTATGTAAAATAAATGCTTTGAATGTCCTATGTGTTTTAAAATTTAGGCAGAATGGAAATGAGCATTTATTAAGGTGGTATGGCTACAATGGAAACTAAGCCACAGTAACTTCACTGGTTATACCTGTATTTTTAGATAATCCATTTTCAAGTTAAATTAATTAGCTTAAACATCAGTAGAAAAAGTGTAATGACAATAAACTAGCATGTTTTAATTTGCTGTGGAATCAACTGAAAGTGCACATGCTGATAGTTACTTGAGCTTATCTAATGAGTGTTTTTTGTTGTTGTTGTTGTTTTTGTTAAGCACCATATCATGATTGTGCACACTGATGTATAAGAATCCTTGTATGTAAATATATAGAAATGGTTGTAGATGCTCCCTTGTAGGAGCTTCGTTCTATAACATTTTATGCTTTTAGCAAGTTTTTCTCTACTTACTTACTAAAAAATAGAAATTGAAGAAGAAACCTAACTACTTGCTAGACTATTTTCTAGACAAATTAAGACCTGTGAGATTGCATTTCAGATCTGCCACATATTTTCTGTCATTTGCAGGAACATTACTGGCTTCTGTTTATTGTTATTTAAAATTATATTAGAACCTTTTAGCTTCTTAGCATGATTATGAATTTTATTTAATATTCAAAAAGTTTGAAATAACATGTTGTACAACAGCAGATTGGTATTTTTTTAATACAAAAGTTATTGAAGAAATGGCAGGAACATGGGATGTAAAATCAGTTTTTGAATTTTCCTGATCTCTTCCTGGGCACACTGTGGCTGTTGCAATTGGGTGGGATTCAATTAATGATTTACTGTCTCTAAATTTAGTTCTCTACAAGTAGGTATCCAACCTGGTATTACAGGAAGTAGAGTTCCAGTCAATACAGTTAATGGAGCCTAGAAAGAGAGTTAGGTAACCTAGAGAGGTCCCACTAAAATTCATTTTAGTATGAGTTCTTTATAACGTGAACTCAGAAACCTAGACTAAGATTCAGGTGGATAAATATAGGTACCTAATACCATTTCAGGCATGTTACATTATCGTTTTTTTTATCTTCTTGCAATCTAGAAGGCACAGATCTCCTGTAGATACTGGGTCATATCTTTTAGGTTCCTTTTGGTGTCTTAGAAACCACAAAGTATTAAAATGGTCAGGCAGAACTGAGGCAGGATACAGTAAGGCGTCTAAAATGGCTTAAATGGCTGTGACCCCCATGTTAAAGCAACTGAGTGCTATCTTTAACACATGAAAAAAAGAAAATAGAATTTGAGGTGTCCCAGTCTCTTTAGATAAAAAGACTTCCCACAGTGGAAGGCGATATCTTGCTTTTCTGCATTTATATTTTGTTCACTGTTGACATTCTGGCAATGTGAAGAAATCACACTATCATCATCTATTCAAACATCATTCACCACCACAACTACCACCACCACCACGCCCAATAAATAAATAAATAAATAAAGCACTCAGATTAAGATGTTTCTTTGTAGGAACACACATTTTCCATCCTCATGCTATAGTTTGTCAGTTAATCTCTGAACTCCACAAAAAGATTACTTACTTACATGTCCCGTTGGTTGACAGTTTCTATCCATGTTAAGCAATCATTTCTGTGTACATTGACTGTCACTTTGGACACGAGATTAATCAGTGTCTTTTGTAACAGCCTTCTGGCAATGGAAATTCTTACTGCACTTATCTTTTGCTTTCACTGTTTTCTATTCCTCTTGCTTTCTGTGCATGTCAGTGATAGAGAAACTGTCTAAGGACTTTATCTTTAATGGGAATGTTGCTGAATTAAATTAAGTTAAATAAACATCAAATAAGTTCTCCGGAGTGGAAGCGAGTTAGTATTTTCTGAATTTTGTCTGAGCTAGAAGATTATGTCTTGGCAATAAGTATAAAAACTGCTCTGTAAGAACAAAAATATTTCAAACTTCAGATGGGACTAAAAATATCAGAGAAAGGTTCTTGTTAAAACTGGTCAGGATATTTTTTCTTTTCTACCATAATCCCCTGACTTTTACAGAACATTGTCAGGTCAGAGATCCCATAACACTATAGAGTGAAAAAGTTTCATATTTATTCTTTACCTGATTCAAGCAAAGGTTGGTTCTTTGCATTTCTGTCTATTGGTATTCTTGGGTGGATTACTTTGAATTCATTTTTCAAGATTATAACTGGCATACATAATTAATGTTGTAAAACATTAATTCAAAATATGTATTTACATTCTAGAATGTACATATAGTTCTTTTGATGCCACTTGCATCTCTATATCTCTTTTCTAAGTGTCTGTATATCAAGATATGCTGTATTTCTGTGAACACTCTAGGATATTGTCCAAATATCCTAGATATTTGATAAATATCTAATTTATCAAATTATATTATGTATATTATATATATATTATATATATAAGTAAGTAATTCTGGATGTGGAGAAACTTTGAAAGGAAAAACAATCAAACAAAACCATTTCATTCAAAATTCTCAGTGATTTTTTTTCTTATGGAGGTGCTTGAAAACTAAATTGATGAATATTCTTGTTCATTATTATCCTTGAGCAGTTTTTGAAGCAGACTTGGTCAAGACATGCCATCCTGCAGCTAAGGTACTCTTCAGTACTCTTTGTGTGCGTACATATAATAAATAAATAAATAAATAAAAATGAAGATTTCAAACAGCGGTTGTAAAAGTAAGAGCAAGTTGCAAATTCTGATGCATTTCAGTGCAGAGAAGTGTTGAAAATAATGGATCTTATGGGGAACAAGAAACAAAGAATCATGAAAAAGCTTTAGTTTTAAAATGACGTTTTCAAAATCAAAGGAAATCTGCTTTCAGAAGCATGAAATTAGGCTATGTAATTCATTGGTAAAAGTTGTTGATAAGGGTAAATCTCAATGAAATTGTGTCGAACAACAAGGAAGTCTAAGAACTTACAAATATTTGCCAATACAAAGTAGAGAAAAATCTGAGTGTTTCTGGCTTTTAGCTCACCTGCAGTGAGTAAGCAGTGGACAATCTTACCTTTTTCTGAAATGTCAATTATAATCTGCTGTTAGAGAAAAAATACGATGGAAAGCAGAATCTCAGTCTTGAAATAATCTAGCCTAAAATGAATTTTCAATTAAGAATCCTGTTGGCTGCTCTGAAATAGGATTGGATGGCTCTTAGAATGCTTTGACATGTTTCTGGACGAGGTCCTGATCACTCTTATATGAATGGATAGCATTTTTCATATTAGAGCTGGGCTTGGCAGAAATGCTTCAAAAAAGTGTAACAAAACTCCATGGAAAGTTCTCTGTAAACACTGGTTTGGTACAATAAAGTTTTTTTGTTTTGTTTTGGTTGGTTGATTTTTTTTTTCATTTCTACCCCAGTGTTTTTCTGTCCCTCCCGAATACTGAGGTTCTAGTCTGTGGTGATGGGTGCTCTGCTAAGATTACCAACAAATATGTCATGTGCATAGAGATGCATACACTCTTTCAAACACACATCCCTTCACTCTAACAAAAGACACATTATTTAGTGTCTGTACTGAAGAGTTAAAGGTAACTGTGTCCTGTCGATTATTTTTATTTTTTATTTTTTTCCAGGAGAATCTAGCTAGAACTTGAAAGAAACACTTTCTGTTTCTGTTCTTCTATCAACTTGACTGCTCATATGTGATTCTGCAGGTGTAATTTCATAATATTAATTAATTTCTGCTATATGGGATAATTCACAGATTGTGGTTAATGAGCAAAATACATTCTTTTGAGAGTTGTTCTGTGATACAAGTCATTTACCTTGTGCTGGTTTAGAAATTGTCATTATTTTGTGGCAAATAATATATTGAGTAAAATCATTCATAGTGTTTGATCAGAAGTAAATTCTGTATTTCTAACTAGAAAGGAAGTTCCATCTGTTTTTATTGTTAGATACAGTGCTAAAGCTGGTCAGAAACAACAATTTATATCAGTGAAATTTTAATGTTTTAAAGCATGAGTTTTAAATACACTAAAATATGTAATGAAATAGTACACAAATTTTATTAGGTGTGTTAAAATACTGTTTTCACACAACATAATGGATGTAATGAGACCATAAGAAATATAAGCTATTAGCAACCTCATTGCTAGCTATAGAACAAGCCCAAGCACTGGCCTGACACTAACTATTGTATATTGCTCGCATGCTCCCTCACACGATTTAAGCCTGTGCCAACCTATCAAAATCCAGGTAATTCATATTTACAGTTTGTATAACAGCATGCAGAATTTTCCCAACAGACACTGTGAATGAGGCCATTGCCTTTTTGGCTGAAATATATTTAATGGGGAGTGATAGTAAAGCCATATAGACAAGAGCTGTGCTAGTTGACCTCAGTGACAGACAACAGATCTATTTATTTGTAAATAAATAGAGACCTGCCCATAAGGAAGATTCATGGGATGAAACAATGTGACTTCTTTCTCTCTTGAGATAAAATGGTATAATGGCTCAGCAGGGCATAGTATTAATGACAGATTTTCTCCCTTAAAATATAAAAAGGCCTGTGCTGTATCTGATTTTAAGACAGATAAATAAGACAATGACTTGTGTTCTTGAAGCACATGCTTCTTTTCATACATTGTAAAAGTAATTTAGCTGATATATATTTTTTTAGGAGTTTAAAGTCAGGTGAGATTAATGCCCCACTAACATCTGTTCTGAATCTTTTAGTTGAGGTGGTGTTTACCCACTTGGAGAGAGGGATAGAGATTTATGGTTCTATGGTTCTTCATTCATCTTCAGATTTCCCAGAGGAGAGAGTGTGTTGTCTTTCACATTCTTTTATTCTACCACCTTTTCTATTCAATACCAAAGTGAGATCTGCTGAAATAACTGTTTTAAAATAGAGGTGATGCCAATTAACTTTGGATGGTGACTCCAGATATAAAAATAGAAAAAATCATTTTTCCATAAAGGTTGTGTGGCTTTTGAAGGGAATGCTCATAGCTTGCAGAGCCAGAAACTTAAAATTTGCATGTAAACACAAACTCATACATAAACACAAAGTATTTTGAACATTCTCTTCAGCCACTGTTGGCTGAGCAAATCTAATTGATATCACTTAATGCAGTATATATTGAAGGAATAGTTATTGGCCCTTCTGAGATGTAAATAAATTTACTGTTCACAGGTCCTTCACAGGAAATAATTTCATTAATTTATACGATCCTCTGTGAATCTTAATTTTAAGTGATCTGTTTAGGATGAACTTTAACAGACCTACCTTAAATCAAAAGGATTCTTTAGCAGTTCAGATGAGTTTTATGGGAAACATGTAACTTCAACATGCTTGTCTTTATTTATTGACATTCTTTCCAGTGGTAATTACTGATGCACATCAAAACTCATCAGCGGTTTTTGAACCTGACTACAGTCACCACAGTTTTTCTGTTCTAGGAGTATATTACATTGCATAAGTCAATAAATGCTCTTATTGCATCAAGATTGGATACTCTTTTGCATCTAGAGATCCTTTTTTGTGTGTGGAAATGATCATTGTACTGCAGTACTTAACTGAAGTTTGTATAAATTCTTTCTTTAGCCCTGTTGATTTAGAATGTACACACTCTGTGTGTATAGAATAAATAAATAAGTACACACGTAAAATTAAAACAAGCAAACAAACAATCAGCCAAAAAAGAACACAATAAAAACATAAATATGAGTTGTATTCCTAGATGAGAAGTGATTCATATATTCTTAACTGACACTCTTCGTGATTACCATAGAAAACAGGAATTAATAACATTTATCAATGCATTATTGGCACTTTTTCCATTATTTCCCTTTTCCACCAAAATATATAATTGGATTTCCATATTTATTTATTTTTTTTTGTGAGCAAAGTGGAGAAGGAAATACTGAAACTGAACTAGAGGTCAAATTCTGGGCTTGTGCCTGGCTTACTAGATGGTCTAAAATAAATCCTTTTTGCTGAGGCGATCGGCTCCGGGGCAGACGTGTTCTGCAGCGGAGCAGGGAACCGAGGCGGGCAGGGCTTTTTGTCCGGCATCGAGGCCACTCGGGGGAGCCGCCGGGACCCGGCTGTCCTCGCAAGGGAGGCTGACGAGGCGAGGGCGGAGCCAGCAGTGCCCCCTCCCAGGCTGTTTAAAAGTTGCCCCTAGGGAGTGCGAGCGACCAGGAGCGCGGCGAACAGGACGGGCAAACAGGGCGTGGCACGTCGAAGGGCGGGGCAGTTTGCGCGGCAGTTCGCGCGGGCAGGGCGAGCGGGGGGCCCATCGTCGCTCTGTTGCAGCTGCCTCTCCCTTCGGTGCTTGTAACCTGCTTGCGTAGAACCTGACCATGGTATCGACCAGGCAGAAAACCGTGGCCTCCGCATCTCATGCGGCATCTCCAGCCACGGTCGCCAGTGTGGCTACTCAGACGGAGGGCTCGGGGAAACACGCAGCCGTCCAGGTCCTGGGCTGCAGAGTGTGCCCCAGCCTTCTGTCGGTCTCCGACAGCAGTGGCGGGTATGCCTGTGGGAGGTGTGCCCAGGTTGAAGAACTGCTCAGCCAGGTAGCGGAGCTCCGGGAGGAGGTGAACAGGTTCAGGAGCATCAGGGAATCAGAGAGGGAAATTGACTGGTGGAGGTGCGCTCTACCCTCTCTGAGGCAGGCTCACGAGACTGCCACAGCACAGGCGTCTCCTGTTATGCAGAAGACGGAGGTTCCCTCCTCCTGCCAGGCAGCGGGAGGAGACCTAGATCAAGGGGGGGAATGGAGGCAGGTGCCTATTCGGGGTGGTAGGCGAGCCCTCTCTCTGCCCACCTCACCTTCTCATCTACCCTTAAATAATCGATATGAAGGACTAGAGCAAGACAATCTAAATGACAAAGTAGACAAAAACCCGTCCCAGTTGGAGGGGGCTCCTAAGACAATGCGACCTACACGTCGCATTGCCACATCATCCTTCAAAAAAGAAAGAAAGGCTATTGTTATGGGGGGCTCCCTCCTGAAAGGGACAGAGGGACCGATATGCCGACCGGACCCAACCCGCAGAGAAGTCTGTTGCCTCCCTGGGGCTCGGGTGAGAGACTTTGCCAAGAAAGTCAAGCGCCTGGTACGGCCCACTGACTACTACCCGCTACTGGTCTTTCAGGCTGGTAGCGATGAAGTAGCAACGAGAAGTCCGAAGGCGATCAAAAGAGACTTTAGGGATTTGGGGCGACTACTTAGAGGATCAGGGGCGCAGGTGGTGTTTGCCTCTGTCCTTCCGATAAGGGGGATCGAAGCTGAAAGACGTGCTGTTCACATAAACTCGTGGCTTCGAGACTGGTGTGACTGGCAGAATTTCGGTTTCTTTGATCACGGGAAGGTCTACGCTACACCGGGCCTGATGGCACCGGATGGGATGCGCCTCTCTCAGAGAGGGGTAAGGATCTTTGGTCAGGAGTTGGCAGGGCTGATAGATAGGGCTTTAAACTAGAGTCGAAGGGGGAAGGGGCTAAAACCAGGCACGCCGGTGAAGACCTAAGGGATGGTACGCTAGAATCAGAGGGGCTGTGTGCCAGTGAGGTCCTTCGGTCAGATCCACAAGGTGCTGAGTGTAAGGAGACGCACTTGAAATGCTTTTACACAAACGCACGCAGTATGAGGAATAAAATAGATGACCTAGAAGTCCTGGCCCAGTCCCGCAACTACGACATCATCGGCATAAGTGAAACCTGGTGGGATGAGTCCTGTGACTGGGGTGTTGCGATAGATGGTTACAGGCTCTTCAGGAGGGACAGGCAGGGTAGGCGAGGTGGTGGGGTGGCGATGTATGTGAAGCAGGGGCTGGACTGTGTGGAACTTCAGGTTGGCGATGGCAAAGTTGAGAGCCTCTGGGTAAGGATCAAGGGACGAACGAATAAAGGGGATGTCGTTGTGGGAGTCTATTACAGACCGCCTGGCCAGGACGATAGCGCCGATAAATTATTCTTTACAGAACTAAGAGAGGCCTCGAGATTAACTCCCCTTGTCCTTATGGGGGACTTCAACTTGCCGGACGTTAACTGGGAGTGCCACACGGCTGACACGAGCAAGTCCAGGAGGTTCATGAAGCACCTAGATGATAACTTCTTGGTGCAGGTGCTAACGGAGCCAACTAGGAAAGGTGCCCTCCTAGACCTGTTGCTAGAAAACAGAGAGGGTCTGGTGGGAGATGTGGTGATTGGTGGCCGCCTCGGTCAGAGCGACCATGAAGAGGTTGAGTTCAAAATTTATGGTGACAGAAGGAAAAGTGCCACCAAAACCTCATCCCTAGATATGGGGAAAGCGGACTTCAGGCTGCTCAGGGAACTAGTCAGTAAGGTCCCCTGGGAAACTGCTCTTGAAGGCCTCGATGTCCACCAGTGCTGGTCACTCTTTAAGCGATGCCTCCTAGAAGCACAAGATCAGGCAATTCCAAAATATCGCAAGTCAGGCAGGCAGGGCAGGAGGCCGGTGTGGCTGACCAGGAATGTTCTAATGGAGATTAGGCGAAAACAGAGAGTGTTTCGCTACTGGAAGGAGGGCCAGGCGTCATGGAAAGAATACAGGGATGCTGTTCGTGTTTGTAGGGAGAAAGTTCGTGTGGCCAAAGCACAGCTAGAGTTGAAGCTGGCTGTGTCTGTGAGAGAAAATAAAAAGGGTTTTTTTAGATATGTAAATGGAAAAAGGAGAACTAAAGAATACATAGGGCCGCTCCTTGATAGGGAAGGTCTCCTCACAGACGATGACATAGGCAAAGCAGAGACGCTTAACGCCTTCTTTGCCTCTGTCTTCAATGCCGATGATGGGCTTCGGGACCCAGGGTGCCCTGAGCTGGAGGGCCGGGACGGTGGGGATGACAAACTCCCAACTGACCCTGAATGTGTGCGGGATTTGCTACTCCACCTGGATCCCTACAAGTCCATGGGTCCGGATGGGATTCATCCCCGGGTGCTGAAAGAGCTGGCGGATGTCATCGCGGAACCTCTTTCAATTATTTTTCAACGATCCTGGGAATTTGGAGAGGTCCCGGTAGACTGGAAGCTGGCAAATGTTGTGCCGA
Organism: Aythya marila; assembly: GCF_965140915.1. Lineage (NCBI taxonomy): Eukaryota > Metazoa > Chordata > Aves > Anseriformes > Anatidae > Aythya > Aythya marila. Next base: position 197,681,095 of record NC_139042.1, on the reverse strand, counting down.
TTTTCAAGAAGGGTCAGAAAGAAGACCCTAGCAATTACAGGCCTGTCAGTCTCACGTCAGTGCCTGGTAAAATCATGGAGAAGTTGGTTCTCGGACTTATTGAGGCGCACCTGGGGGACAAAGCAGTCATTGGTCCCAGCCAGCATGGGTTTGTGAAGGGTAGGTCCTGCCTAACTAACCGGATTTCCTTTTATGATAAGATCACCCGTATGGTGGACCAAGGGAAACCAGCTGATGTGATTTTTTTGGACTTCAGCAAGGCTTTTGACACGGTTTCCCATAGGATCCTACTGGACAAAATGTCCACCATACAGCTAAATAAAAACATCATACGATGGGTGAGCAATTGGCTAACGGGCAGGGCCCAAAGGGTTATGGTAAATGGGGCTGTGTCAGGCTGGCGGGCGGTCACCAGTGGGGTCCCTCAAGGCTCCATTTTAGGGCTGGTACTTTTCAATATTTTTATAAACGATCTGGATGTAGGAATAGAGGGTATTTTGAGCAAGTTTGCTGATGACACCAAACTTGGAGGAGTTGTGGACTCAAATGAGGGCGTAAAGGCCTTACAGAGGGATCTGGACAGGTTGGAGAGCTGGGCGATCACCAACCGCATGAAGTTCAATAAGAGCAAGTGCTGGGTCCTGCACCTGGGATGGGGAAACCCTGGCTGCATGTACAGACTGGGCGATGAGACGCTGGAGAGCAGCCTAGAAGAGAGGGATGTGGGGGTCGTGGTAGACAGCAAGTTGAATATGAGCCAGCAATGTGCCCTGGCAGCCAGGAGGGCCAATCGTGTTCTGGGGTGCATCAAGCACGGCATCGCTAGTAGGTCAAGGGAGGTGATTGTCCCGCTCTACTCTGCGCTGGTGCAGCCTCACCTCGAGTACTGTGTGCAGTTCTGGGCACCACAGTATAAAAAGGACATGAAACTGTTGGACAGTGTCCAGAGGAGGGCTACGAAGATGGTGAAAGGCCTTGAGGGGAAGACGTACGAGGAACGGCTGAGGTCACTGGGCCTGTTCAGCCTGGAGAAGAGGAGGCTGAGGGGAGACCTCATCACAGTCTACAACTTCCTCGTAAGGGGTTGTCAAGAGGCAGGAGACCTTTTCTCCATTAACACCAGTGACAGGACCTGCGGGAACGGGGTTAAGCTGAGGCAGGGGAAATTTAGGCTTGACATCAGGAGGGGGTTCTTCACAGAGAGGGTGGTTGCACACTGGAACAGGCTCCCCAGGGAAGTGGTCACTGCACCGAGCCTGTCTGAATTTAAGAAGAGATTGGACTGTGAACTTAGGCACATGGTCTGAACTTTTGGGTAGACCTGTGCGGTGTCAAGAGTTGGACTTGATGATCCTTAAGGGTCCCTTCCAACTCAGGATATTCTATGATTCTATGATAAATCATAAGTTCTCCAATTGCATTTTGATTATTTCTCAGAATGATGTAATGGTCCATAGCTTTTTCTTTTGAGAAATGTGAATTAAAGTCTAGGCAGGACTTTGACATCCTTAGATGAGCAGGCTGTCATAATGCAACAGGTCATCATCCATGTAGGACAAAATGTGGAGTGCAGAGAAAAGAGGGATCTACTAGAAAAGACAAATTAGGGCTAGAGAAACTGAGTGGAATTCATAATAAATAGCCTATATCATAAGGAAAGACTAAATAGGAGAGAGATAGATAGTATTTATTCTCACCTCATCTGTTGCTGTACCAGATTCTCTGTTTTGTTTTGCATCTGAACTCTGTAGATTAACCTCATGTTTGCTTACATCTAACATGATATTTGCATAAATTCACAAAGGGCTCTTCATTTTTTTCTGATGACATTTGTAAATCCCACAAGGTAAATGTGAAATTAAAGTCAAATACTGGTTATCTATCTATCTGTCTAGATAGATGTGCACAGAGTGATAAACTGTCAGCCATGAATGTTCATATAATTTATTCTTGTAATGATGACTGTAAAAGGGATGGGAAATGGCAAATTTATAATGCATTCTTGTCGCATAGATTGTAATGAGAAGGGAAAATATCACAAACTTAATTTGTTCTGGTGAAAATTGTCAGACTGTAATGAGAACAGAAGATAGCATAAAAAATGTATCAATTCTCCAAGCTTCCTAAAATGCAGTCTCACTGTTGTCCTCAAAAGCCATTTTCCAGGTTCCCTTGGTCTGCTCCATTTTACAATGTTTTGTTTAGATTTGTTTAGTTTAGTTTTGTTTTTTTTTTTTTACATGTTTACTTAGCCATCTCTTAGTGTCTCATTAGAAACTTGCACACTTCATAAAAATCTAAAGTGATCATGTACTTTTTCACAGGAAGACATTTTATGAACATTTCATGCCTTTTATCATCGTAAAGATAATGGAGAATGATGCCACTCTCCAGCTAATCACAGAGAATTTAAGCCAAATAGAACCAATTTGTGTCAGCTTAAGAAGGGCAGTGGGTGGTATAGACAGCAAATATAAACATCCTTCACATTGCTGAGTGATAAGTTTCTTATCTTATAAGAAACTTATAAGTTAAGATAAGATATCTTATAAGTTAAGATAAGATAAGTTTAAGATAAGTTTCCTGAGTTTGAAGCACTGCATTATATTCAATATGACTTTTAATAATTTTTAAACCTTCCATTAAGTCTTTATTTACTTATAGTCTTTTTATTTAGCCAAGTAGGACTTTTTTTTTTTTTATCTTTAAGATTTCTGAAAACTTAGTGAGTTTATGTCCTGAATGTTTGTACAAAAAGCACTGTTGTTTGTGGGCACTTTGGATAGTCCTTTTGACAGAACTGATTCATCTTCCGAAATACTGATTAATACTGATATGCATTAAGATGAATCTCTTAAAAAAATATTTTTTCAGACATCAACCAAAAACTCCATGCTTTGGCAGGCAGTAAGCTTTTACAACAGATTCACAATGACATGTTCTTTTAAAATCAGACTAGCAAATGTACAACTTCCTAGAGGGTTCATCAGGTTTTAGAGAGGAAGCTCTAAAAACAGATTAGCCAGTCCTACAGATGTGTATTTTTCTTTAAGTGTGTTGTTACCATAGCGACTGCTATTATATAACACAATTTACTTACCAAAGCATGAAGGCTTTGCAGACAGACGAGCACTCTCTTCCCCCTTTAAATCAACGTTTTTCTGACTAGGATCTTTATTTATGGAATGGAAGTAAAAAGTGCCAATTGTTATCTTGGAGCTGCCCAAGGTCTTCTGGGTTTTGTTTTGCTTTTTTGCCCACCAGCTGGGTTTCCATTTCTTCTCAGTGATGATTGTTTGTGAGCATTCTTATTGTCAAGTATGCTGTGGTACAGTCAGTTTTCCCTGAGTTTTGCCATTAGTGACCTTTATCATTTTATTAAAATTTTTGTTAAACTCTTAGACTATTCCCTACTTGTGTTTTTGCTTGGACTTGTTAGATCAGTTCACTGGGTTTGTTGTGTTGAGTGGGTGAATCCTTTTACATAAAACCAGGAAAAAAAAACAACACAGTTCTCTCCCTGATTGTTTTTGGAGCAATCTATCCTGTCTTTACCTACATAGTATATGTCATAAAATATGACATATAATAATAATAATAATAATAAATTATTATTTATTATTTATAATAATAAATGCTGTTGCAGATATGACTTTGTTTTCCTACTGACATGATCAACATCCATGTTGCAATTCATTAAGTTATTGATAGCAATACTTTTCTTGTAAAGTCGTTTTTAACGAATGTTTTGGAAACGTTATATAGCATATTTATTGAAAAATCTCAGCTAATTAGTTTTGTAAGATGCAATGCACAATGATTTGCTGAACAAACACTCCATTAGAAAGAGAAAGCTGAAAAGAGCCAAAGAGTCTGTAGCTTCTGAGGTATCTACAATTTAAGTATTTACAGTTAACTATAACACATTTTAGTTGTTATGTACATTTTAAACTGTGATGGAAAAGTAGTTAATGAAGCATTAGCTTTTTTTGTTTTGTTTTGTTTTAGTGCCTGTGTAACGCTCTGAGGGAGGTAGTATAGAATAGGTCATTTGGAAGAGACCTACAGAGATCATCTAGTCCAACTGCCTGACCTCTTTGGTACTAACCAAAAGTTCAAGCATATTATCGAGGTCATTACCCAAATGCCCTTTGAACACTGACAGGCAAGGGGCATCAACCACCTCACTAGGAAGCCTGTTCCAGTTTGTGACCACCCTCACATTAATATAATTTTTCCTAATGTCCAGTCTGAACCTCCCTTGGAACAAGTTTGTGCTGTTGCCATGTATCATTGGTTCCCAGGGAGCAGAGACTGGCACCTCTCTCTCCATTTGCCCTCCTCAGGATACTGTGGAGGGCAATGAGGTTGCCTCTTAGCTTCCTTTTCTCCAAACTAGACTAGACCTTCAGCCTCTCCTCATAGAACGTACTTTTGTTGCCCTCCTCTGGATGCTTTAAGGTACCTTAACATCCTTTTCATATTGTGGAGTCCTGAACTGCCCACTGTATTCAAGGTGAGGCTGCACCAACATTAAATATAGTAGGAGAATCTCCTCTTTTGCCTGGCTGCCTATGATGTGTTTATTGCACCCCAAAATGACATTTGTCCTATTGGCTGCCAGGGCATGCTGCTGGCTCTTGTGGAGCCTGCTGTGCCAGCACCCCCATGTCTCTTTCTGCTGAGCTGCTCTCCAGCCACTCGTCTATGCCTTTGTCCAACATTATTCCATCCCAGTTGGAGCACCTGGCATATACATTTGTTGAACTTTTGATGAACTTTTGATACTGTTGATGATTACCCAGTACTGCAGTCTACCCTAGACCCCTCTCCAAGGCCTCTTGTCCCTCCAGGGAAGTCAACAGCACCTCCCAGTTTGGTATTATCAGTGAACTTGCAAAGGATGCTTTCCACTCCTGCATCCAGATCATTGATAAAAATATTGAGCAGACCTGTCCCCAGAACTGAGGTTGTGGAATGTCACCAGTGACCATCTGCCAGCCAGACGTAGTCCCATTCAGTACAACACTTTGAGCTTTGCTGTTCAAACAGTTCACCGGCATGGCGTAAATCTGGCCACTTAACAGTTGGACAGTTTGTCCTGAATGTTAGCTTGAGGGACAGTATCAAAGGCCTTGATAAAATCCAGAAAGATTACATCCATTGCCTTCCCTTAATCCAACAAGCAGGTACGCTTATCATAGAAAAAGATCAAATTACTAAGGTAGGATTTACCCTTCATGAACCCATGTTGACAATGCCCTGCAGTCAATGACAAATGCAGTGATAAAGTCAGTCGCTTCCACAGGTAGATGAAGTAAAATGTAGCTTAAAGTAGAAAATCATGAGATTGAAACACTTCTTGCATTCCATGCGAACTCTTCATTCAGTCAACTGATATTTTGTATCCTGCTGTTTTTCTAAAATCTAATATTTATTTAACATCTTGCCCAGCAAGACTCAAGAGAAAAGCAGATCATTGTTTCCACCTTTTTTTTTTTTTCTTTGCTATATTCTGGTTGCTTGAATGTCTGGGTTATGAATTATTTTTTTTTTCTCTATTTGAATTATTATTTTGCAACAAACGCCACAAGAATAAGATTACATGACGATACTCAATAGATACTTTATATTTTTTCTTAATTTTTTCAATACTTTTCAAAAATTTTTCCTAGTCTTAATATTTTCACTTTTAAAGCTGTAGCAGTCTGCTCTGGTCACTGAAGCTTGACAAGATGAGAAATGAGGGAAGTAGCAAAATCTTCACATTTACTCTTCACATTTTAGTAACTTCTCAATCAACCAACAGTAAAATCTCCTAAACCAGCTCCTGGTTGTGAATTGTGAATTGGTAATTTTGAGAATCTATCCAGGCATTTTGGGTTAACCCCTCACAGGCAGCTATGGAATGAAAAGTCAGTTGAAGTTTATGCCCTGTTTTTTTCTTACACTTTTAGTTAAAAGCTTTTGTGTTGGAGTTACTACTCTAACTGTATTTTAATTGTATTCAAAACAGAAAATATAAAATTCTCAATATATATATATATAAATATAAATTAAATATAAATATAAAAATACAGCAGTTAAAAGTAAAGCTTTTTAAAAAAAAAAAAAAAGAATCTGCTTAGATTTCTTTGCAGAATAATTAGAATGATTGTATCAAAGTCATCTTTAAATGAAAAGGAATATTTCTGAAATATTTAATATATATTAAATGCAAATTATTGGAGGACATTATTGTAACTGCTCTGATGTATAAAAATTCACTCGTGCATTCTAGAAAATGCTTTCAATTCTGCCTTTGAAGACAGATGTTAACTTTCCACTTCATTGCCTTGAGATGTTGTTTTGAAAAGAGCCCCATAAATGGTTCGTTTTGCACATGCACTGTATTAATATATAATATTCTAGTGTCAAAATCTTGGGAACTGATTATAGAGAATATAATATGGATATGGTTACTTTTGTTATGTTTTAGAATTAAATTTGAATTCCCTGTTCCTTACCTTTGGAGTTATGATCTCTGTAATATACTTTTCATGCATGTACATCTACAATTCCTGAGGAGGGGGGAAAGGTTATAAATAAAAGAGAAAAACATGGATATGCTCTGAAGAGGAATAAAAATGCTATAAAAAATCATTTTGATTAAGATTTTTACGTGGAAATGTGGAGGTGGTACCCAGGTAAAATCCTCACTTTAATTTAATCACCTGATTTTTTTGGTCTGAATTTGAACCGGCAAAGACTAAGAACACAGTTTGTCGCTTTTTTTTTTTTTTTTAATTAAAGATCTGTTAAAAAAAAAAAAAAAAAGCATTTGTTGTTGACTTGTCACCTAAATGGCTCTTCTGCTCTTCTCTTAATCAGCTTCTCTTCTTCTTTCCTCCTTAGATTTTTTTTTTTTTTTTTTTTTTTACTTCTGACTTTTCATCAAACAAATGAGAGCTATTGACTTTATGTCATTTTTATCCCCAGATGTTTGTTCTTGAGTTAATACAGTACCTATAATTAAATTAATCAGAAACTGACAATAGTATCACTCATCCTGGAAGACTGCATCATGTTATACTATCTATGATGTAAACAGGGTCTTTAGTAGAGTGTTTCAAGGGTTGAACAAATGCTTCAAGATTAATTAAAATTTAAAATTTGATTTTCAATGAGAAAATAAGATCAGTCTATTCAAAATAGCAGCACTACTTTTAGTAGATAGCTAATTGTAGTCTACATAGAAAATAAAGAAACAGAAGCTGACAACATATAAAAATTCAAATGAACATTTCCATTTTCTCTTAATTGTTATTAATATTATTTATTTATTTTTTAAATTATTTTTCTAGTAAGAAACACAAAGATCAGATTCTATCCAAGGTTTGGAGAGTTAAAGGGTTTGTTTGCTTTTTTAACATATTTTGGATTTAGGTATAAAGATAATGGTTTATTTTTAAAAGTACAGATGTATTATTGTTCATAGAATGAAAAGAGTAATTAACCTTCCAACACAGTACCATTTTATAACTAAAAATTGTAATACAGACATTATAGCATCAAATACCCTTTTAAAACGTGGTAGAAGGGAGATTATGCTTTTGAGGGAAAAGTTAAGCTTCCATTTGGTTTCTTCTGACACTATGTGAATAATACAATATTGATCAGCATGTAAAATTTTTGATTCATTTGAGTGTAAGATTTTTTATTTACCCTTGTTGTGAAAAATGCATCTTAGTGCAATTTCTGTATAGGTGTGGAGGGATTGTCTGTCTTCTCATCAAGGAGAAATCATCTTAACTTGCTAAGTAATTGTGAAATTATTATTAATGCAGAGGTAACATAGGTCTTCCAAAAGGATTCTTTATTCTTTTGGAGACTGTGATGAGAACTGAAAGACCAACCTAGGACTGCAAGAGGGATCATTTTGGCGGGGGGGGGGGGGACGACACTTTAATTTTTGTTAACTGTTCAGATACTTTTGTCACTTTATAACCACTAAAGTAACACTGTGTGTGTGTTGAAAAATGTACAAGGATGTACTTCAGAAGATTAAAATAAATAATAATTAAAGTAGCATTCCAAGAGTTGGAAGCATTTGGCATTTTTGTTCAGATATAGTTGAGGGTTCTTTATTGAAATATATTAAATCTTAAAGAAATCGATATTTCTGTATAAATAAATAAATAAATAAATAAATAAATAAATCATTACTTTAAAATGCTCTGTTTTATGAATGACCCCACCTGGAGCCCTGCGATTAGCCCAGAGGCCCCAGCACAAGAAGGACATGGACAAGTCCTACAGGGAGCGGCTGAGGGAGCTGGGTTTGTTCAGCCTGGAGAAAAGGAGGCTCAGGGGCGACCTTATCACTCTTTATAAGTATATTAACGGAGGCTGTAGCGAGGGGGTTGGTCTATTCTCCCACGTGCCTGGTGACAGGACGAGGGGGAACGGGCTAAGTTGCGCCAGGGATGTTTTAGTTTGGATATTAGGAAGAACTTCTTTACTGAGAAGGTTTTGAGGCATTGAAATGGGCTGCCCAGGGAAGTGGTGGAGTCACCATCCCTGGAAGTCTTTAAAAGACGTTTAGATGTAGAGCTTAGGGATATGGTTTAGTGGAGGACTGGTTAGTGTTAGGTCAGAGGTTGGACTCAATGATCTTGAGGTCTCTTCCAACCTAGACAATTCTGTGATTCTGTGATATTAGAACAAGTCCACAGGAATATGAATGAATATGATCAAGGAGCTGGTGCACCTCTTATGAAGACAGGCTGGGGAGTTGGGGTTGTTCAACCTGGAGAAGAGAAGGCTCTGGGGAGATCTTCTAGCGACCTTCCCATACCTAAAGAGGACCTACAGAAAAGCTGGGGAGGGACTCTTTGTCAGGAAATGTAGTGGTAGGACAAGGCAGAATGGCTTTACACTGAAAGAGGGTAGATTTAGATTAGATATAAGGAAGAAGTTCTTTACTCTGAGGGTGCTGAGGCACTGGAACAGGTTGCCCAGAGAAGCTGTGGATGCCCCATCCCTGGAAGTGTTCAAGGCCAGGTTAGAGGGGACTTGGAGCAACCTGGTCTAGTAAGAGGTGTCCCTGCCTGTGGCAGGGGGTTGGAACTGGGTGATCTTTAAGGTCCCTTCCACAAACATTCTGATTCTATGATTACAGTTTAGCAGTTAAAGCCTGTCTTTTCCTCTTACATTTGATACTTATGTTGAGAGTTGGTACATAAATTTTGAGAAGACTTTACATTGGTTTAGATTATTTGGACTATATAGTATGGATTATAATTGTATTCATGCTATCTCTTGAAAGTAAACTCAAGCTTATTATGTGTGATTGTTGAAGTGCATAATATTTATTTGCACATTAAAAACATCTCATTTCATCCATATTGTAGCATTACAGTATGTTAAGCTTTTGAGCAGATTGCAAGCACATTTCTGTAAAAAATATTGAGAAGTAATTTCAATGGATATTGGTCTGAAGTTTTCCGAGAAAAAATGTTTTATTTTAATTCTTCACGTACATACTTGGTAGTTGCCAAATTATATAAATGCACAGCATGCTCTTCTTTTCTGAGTTAGTTACAATGCTTGACAGAATTATCTTGCTGACTAAGTGACATATTCCCTTTTAAGACAATCTTTTAACATTTTCCATTGTGTGGCTATACAAGGGCAAAATTTTAGGCAGTCGAGTGCAAAGTAAAATCAATAATCAAGAACAATTATTATTATTAAAATGTCTACCACAGTCTTGAGATATAATCAGCATAAATCTCCAAAGAAGCAGAAAAGCCAAGATATTTAAAAAGTTGTTTTTCCCCTTTTCCCCCTGTACCTCACCTTTTCCTTTGCCTTTCCCTAGACTTTAGACTTTGTTGCCTCACAGTTTGAGAATTTGCCTCTTATCGGTGAAAGTGGCAACACCCTAATTGTTATTCTGACCCACATGTTGAAAAGCCAGGCAGTGCTGTTGCAGGGCTAGTTACAAGCAGAGAAAACAAATGGCAGCTGTAATTCCATTTCTGTGCTCTGCTGTCTCTTCACATAGCACTTTTCATGTCTTAAAGTGGGGAGGTCAGTTTTCACTTCCTCAGTTTGGGTGTTTAGGAGGGAAGTCCATTGGGAAGAGCTCAAGAAGTCACTGGAAAATGTATGTGTATCACAAAGTTATGACCATTCTGTGGAGATGTAAAAGTACAATATCAATTTTCTTTACTTGCTTTATTACCTTTTTATTGTCATGACAGCTGTAAATATATCCAGCAAATGGTTATATGCAACTTCCTACTGTATTTGTAGTTAATGATTAATATAATTTTCCAAAGCCGGGTAAATGATTTTCCTTCATTTCTGATGGACTTTTGCTCCTCTTACTTGAGAATATTGCACGTTTCCTTGACCACGAATTATTATCCAGTCTTTTCATTTGTTTGTTTCTTTGTCTTTCCCCTTCATTTTCAAAACCTCCAGGCACCTAAAGGATTCATGTATCAGTGACATGAGAAGAACAAATACTAGATGTAGATCAGCACTAAATGATAGTAAACTCAATAAGTGATGAAACATTAAAAAAAAAAAAAAAAAAAAAAAGTGATGAAAGATATCACACATGGTGTTGTTCTGGTTAGAGAACTAAAAAATGGAAGTCAGTGAAAGTATCCTCAGGTATTTAGAGCTTTTGAAAACTGGACGATATATTTAGGTATCAGATTACAGAACACTTATGTATCAGATTAAAGGACCTTTCATAGGGCTATCAATGTAAGAACGGTTATTCTTTGCACTTTAGTGTAGGCCATCAGCACACCTCAAAATCATGCTTGAAGTGAAGTTTATTTAGAGCATAGTTTGCTCCAGGCTCTTTCCCTGCTCGGGAATAGGTACAGCTGTCAGCTCTCCAGTGGTGTTCATATCTGCAGATAATGTCTCAGAGACTAGAGGGGGAATTTTGGTAGCCCGGGTCAAAACTTCAGTTCCTAGTTAAGTGTTAAAAGTTAGGTGAGATTAGTCTGGATGGAGCTAGGAATCTAAAAAAAACTTCCATTCCTTAATTTATTTCCATCCTCCTCCATAGCATTTCACTTGGAGCATTGATCTGCCACTTACACTTAATGTCTTTTTAAAAAAAGACTGCTCATGCAATGATACAGTAATCATGAGAAAAAGGAAGACATCTATCAAGCTGTCTCAGCAGTGATTATTGTTTATGCAAAGTGTATTGCTGAAATGAACTACACGCCAGTTTTGTGATTATCTGGTTTGAAAGAGCAAAAAAAATGCAAAACAGTGACTTTTCAGAATAATGATGTCTATCATTTTTCACTGTATGTCTATGGGGATGACCAAAATAAAAATGATTTTACAAAGAATGGCTGAGGTGTTTGTTAATATGAACCATTAAGGTTCAGATTAAAAGGTTGTATTTGTAGCTTATCATCAAATACAGCTTCCTAGATGTGCTAAAGATACAGTGAGCAGTAGGCACTCTGAGACATCAGAATAGTCCTTTTTACTACAGAATTCCTGTCATCTCGTTTGATATCTGAGTCCCAGTTTGAGATGAATAACCATATTCCTCTAGACCCTTCAAAAAGGTCTAAATTGACCATAGGACAGAATAGACTGCAGTCTCTTCAGGGCATGGAATTGTTTGTTGTTTTAGTGCCATCTGTAGCACTAGACATTTTGTCAGTTCAGGACAAATAACAACAGTAATGGAATGGGAATACTCACGCTCTTTGCTGACCCATTGTGAGAGGAATTGTTATTCAGTTTCTAGAAGGTATACAAAATACATATATACTTTGAGACTGTTATAATAAAGAGTACAAAAGGCATTCATATTAGGGCTACTCAGCATCTACATATAGCTGAAAAAGATAATGATAACCTGACAACTGTAAAGCTCTGAAGTGACATAGTTTCTAAATGAAACAATAAGATATTGAAAACTCACTTTTAAAATTATTACTTCAGATACTAACACAACCTCAGATTTTTGGTCTGTATAATCTAAATGGAATAATTACAATTATACTACTAAAGCAAGCTAAGAGTAATATAAACAGGATATATACTGCTGTTTAATTAATCCATGGCAGCATGTTCATTGTCATGCGTGCAAGTAAATGTAAATTATTTTAGTCAGTTAGTTGGCAATCTCCTTAAAAGTAACTGTGAAAAAGAATGTCACTGCAACAACTGCATACTGACTGGTGATCAGATATGTGCAGAAATATATATGTAAATGTTATTACCTTCTTATCCTAGTAGTAAATACTAAATCACCAGTGTTTTTCTTGAGTGGAAAATGAGATATCAAAGTAATGTTGAAAACATATGCTGGGATGGATTTTGTGGATTGGAAGACTGCTTAATATAAAGGTGGTATTCCCATTAATGTGGTGAAACAAGAGGCTCTCTACATCTGCTATTAATGCATATTCTGTTGTAAAATGTTGTTTTCAAAATTACCTATAAGGCTCAAAAGCCAAAAAGAAAATGAAAAAGAAATCAAGTTCATGTTGTTTGGCTTCTTGGTTTCTGAACATTTATTATCCAAGCTAAAGAAATCAACAATAGGATGCATGTTTTCATTAATCTTTTATGTACACAGAAAATCAAGAGGATATGTATTGATCTCATTATTATAGGAAAGACTTTTTTAACCTTCCCTTGATAAAAAACATTGACTATTAATAGGCTTTCCTAAACTGAACTTTATAGATTCAGTAATTTGAACGTTCAACCCATAGACTTACAGGGTATCATTTCATGTGAATTAGAGGTTAGCTCTGCAATGAATTTGTGTTGTGGTAGCACCTGGATAATAATCTTTGATTATTATCATGACAGACACTGCAAGTATGATATGTAATTATCTAAAGGCGTTACAATTGCAACATATTTTCCTTGCATGGTTGTAAAGAAGGTTTATATTGCATTTCAAATCATGTTTTTTGGACTTGTATTATTATTCAGAATTTCTCAAAGTATACATACAGCTTAATCATCCCAACCCCACTGAACTACTACTTGAGACTCTTCGATTGATTTCTTTGGCCTTTGAATGAAGCTCATATTCACTTTGTTGTTTTGCTTTGTTTTCTTTTCCTTCATTGGAGTTGGGTTTGCCACGATAACAAAAGAAGAGATCACCAGAGGCATTAAAATGCTTGATAGAAATTTCTCTGTATAAGACTGAGGATGAAGGCCATTTATTCCTTTGATTTGGGCAACATCACCCCTACAGCAAACCTGCCAATACAAAGAAGGATTGTCATCTTGTCAATGTCAAAGAAGTTGTCATCTGGTTATAAAAGTGCATGGGGAAAAAATAAATAAATAAAAAACACCATAGGAAAATGCAGGTAGATTCAGAGTGAAAACAAGTATGGTAATGGTCCCCCCTCCACCAAAAAGAGCAGTTATTTTTTCAACATCTTTGCTTCTTTTGCATCTATGATGATGTATACAATAGGGATACCTTTTTGTGCATTGCTTGCATAATACTAAGCCTTGAAGGGCCTTCAGCAAAATAGCTAAAAGCAAATTAAAGGATACACAGGCATTATACACATAAAAATTCTCATTATCAAATTTGATTACTAAAATTAAAATTTGCAAACAGAGCAGTTCCTAGAAAGAAAAAGAATGAGCTTTTCCTGAAGGTGCTAGGATGTATCTTGAAGTATAAGGGCATATGCATTTCAGAATTGTCATCACTTGAAGAAGTAGGTCATCTTTGTGTTGTTGTAATCTGTATTTCATCTGCTCAAAATAAAATGGAATATTTAACAGTCCCCACCCTATTAAATCTGAGGAGCAGGTAAATCCTGACATATAGGAAAAACACTGGCTCTTTGTACTTCTCTGGTAATTTGCAGCAGTGTTTGCAACTCTCTTGCAAGTGTTAACATTTGGTGGGGGATAAAAAAGAAGGGATCGTTAGTAATAACAAATCAGCTGACAACGTACCAAGAGTACTTTTAATTTTTTACTGGAGATGAAGCAAAATCTTAGGGCGTTAGAAATAACTGTCTGATTGTTCTACCTTTCTTCCACAGAATAATTATTTCAACATCCAAGATATGTCTATTCAGAAAGTCAGAGTCCCTGGAGGCTTCTGTTAGTAAGCAAGGATACAAATTTGAATAGAAAATGTTAAGGATGGGGAAAAACAAAAAAAGAGGGTCCAAGCAGTGGTTGCACATCATTACTGAATTTAAAGACTCCGGAGCAGTTTGGGGAATAAATAGGCAATATCCAGTTTACTGGTCAAGGCCAATGTGTCTTCTTCTATATCCTTATGTTCTCATTTATCACTCTACTTTAAATAACTAAAGTAGCTAAAATGTAAAGAATTTAGGGTCATTTTTCTCCACAGGAGATCTTTTTTCCTACCTGGCAATTTACTCATCTGTCTTAATTTGACAAATTAATGGTGTCACAGATTCAGTTATTTTTCTGGTATTCCAGGTGTGTTGAGCATGTAATGGTTTAATTTTTACTTGTAAAATAAATGATACTTTCAAAAGCAAAAAGTTATATGATACAGGCTTATTCTAGTAAATACGTATTGACTTTTAGCATGTGGCCCTTTTCTTTGTCACAAGGATCAATTCAATTATCTTTCAAATTATTTTATAAAACTTTGTAAACATTTGAGTTGTACTAATAGAGCTGTAGTTACCAGGAGCAGTTCTTAAAATAAATAAGAGCAGATATGAGTTATATATGGGTTAGCTGTGTGTCAGTTGGTTTGGATGGATTATATATATCTTACAGTTATATTTAGTACATGGTTTTCCATAAAGATTCTGTTTGATAATGTGATTACATTAGGTAGTGAAAGCTAACATAATTTATTTTTTCACAGATGTGCTTCATCCTTTCTTATGTTCCTATATTAATTTTATTATTTTCCTTTACTAAGAGCAGTGAGGAGGAAGAATTAGGAAGGGATAAAGGTATGCTCCAACCATGACAAAGACATTAATTATTTGGCCTCCAAATGAAACTAAAACATTTTACTTCAGAGGTAAATTTAGAGATGTTCTGTGGAAAGTGTTTATTTTCACCTTAACAAATACATTAGGTACTTTGAGTTACTTTCAGTTAGTTTACCAATTGGTGTTTGCCAGGAGAGGGTAATCTATCCATCAACATACTGCAATGAAAAATCCTTGAACGACAGAGAGAAGGAGTAGTAGACCTATTGTTTTCAACTTGAACTCCTCTGGCATTGTGGCATTTTCAAAAGCAAAGGAACTGAAATGCTTGAGCCTTTGCATGACACTTTAAAAAATAAACAGTTGCAATGAATGTTAGATGTATGAACTTTTCACGATGGCATTTGTTTATTATAAAACCAAATGAGGAGGACATTGTAACACAGCTTCTTTGTACTGTCCAGCAATAAGAGTTTGTTTGGAAAACACAGTGGGAGAGCCACAGACTTAGAATATTAAAGCACATTGATATTGGTTGTGATACCAAGGATAATGTCTACTGCCAATTCAGGAACCAAGGAGTGTGAATAATTCTGTAAAGAACTACAATTTATCTAGTGAAGACTGCTGAAGAAAGATTATGTCCATTTCCCAAGTCCTAATAAATTTGGGTTGACAGGCTAACTGAAAAGATAGCCTAAGGTAAAACTAGCATTCAGGGCATGAGGTTAACTGAGGAAAAGTTGAGTCTTAAACTGAGGCATATGACTTCATGGTACAAAATTCAATTTACAGAGAACCATTCTGACAGTGAATTAGGAGCTAGAGGGCTGGTGATATAAGATTTGTATAGGTTATTTTGTGATCAAATATCTTCATGATTATAAAAAGATTGCATTTTAAAACACATAGCTTGAGAGATGTATTTTCCATGCCTACATAGCAACCCTAAGAAAAAAAAGAAAAAGAAAAAAAGAAGTGATAATTAGATACAAATATAACAAAAGTCCAAGAGGACAATGGCAAGATTCATTAAATCACTGTGTATCTAGACAATTCCAGGTCATTTCACTAGCACCACTTACATCAGTATGGCAGGAAGGCAAGATTAGAACTTCCATCTCTTGACAAGGTTTAGCACAATTTGCCAATTCACTCATCATCAACTGCCTTTGCTCATATTTATTACTGTTACTTTCATTTTTAAGAGACTTGTTCTATGATGTCTTCAGCACTACTGTGTGTGAATCTAAGAAGGGGCATGTGTATGAGCAATGGAGGCTCACAGTTGCAGAGGTACTAAGTGCTACCTTACCAACAAAGCTAGAAGAAGTGATGAGTCAAATGCGGATGTGTACAAAAGGTACAAGCATAGAGACCCTACAGAAGAGATGTATTACCAGGAAATAAATGGAAGCAATGTCATGCAGAAATGGAAATATGAGAAGAACTTGTGCATTTAATGTACAAAGTAGCATGTTCATTAAATATATATGTAGTAAGTATGTGAAATGGAGCAAACTCTTGACCCATGGATTATTTCATGGTAGAAGACAATTATTATTATTATTTATTATTTTTTAATGAAGTAAAAGATAGTTAAGGCTAGCTTCTGAGAAGCTTAACAACATTTGAGTATTATTCCCATGTTCTGTACTGAAATAAGCTCTATTGACATAAGTAGTAATGGTAACATTTCTGCCTACTTTTTGAAAGAATTTATTGGTCTTTTTGAATCTACAATAACTTTAAAATAAAAATGAACTGTCATAATTATCTAGTCAGCTTTGTGTAGTAGCCTTTTCAGTCTTTCTGAGAACAGAATCAAAAAATACTATGAAATTGTTTCTTTATTCTGTGTTCTATTTATAATAAAAAATATCTAGTATATTTAGAATTCCTGATAGTACTACTATCATAATTTTTGTGGATTTAAGGCCAAATTAGTTTCCAGATGTATTAATTCCATTTTTAGGTTATAAAACATAATTCACAGCATAGTTATGTTTTCCAGTATTGATTTCTAATTTCTAAACAGGCCACACCAAAAAGAAAGGAAGCTATAGTTAAAAAAAATAATAAATAAATAAAATAAATAGATAAATAAAATCCAGGGAAATCCCTAACGGGAGTATTTTCAAGGAAGATAATTTTTATTTTGCACATTCTTCACAAATGAAGCTGTTTTTATTCCTATTTCCTAATTAATGCTTTCCAGGCAGATTACAGGTAGTAGCATTTTAAGGGTTAATCTCCTTTGGAGGGTTATATTTTAATGTTTTAGTGTTTTTTCTACAGAAAAAAAAAAAATAATAATAAATAAATCTAATAGTCTTATACAGATCTGCATTCAGTTAGGAATTGCAAAAGGTATAGTAACTATTAGGGCCTTGACTGCATTTAGAGACAGACAATTCAGTGAATAAACTCCATTTATTGGGACAACATTGCCAAATGTTTTTTCATAAATATGTATTTGTGTCAAGTAACAGGACTCACTAATTTGATCATTTTCTATAGAAGTAGAAAATTAATACATAAGGCAATTGTTAGTTGACCTGAATGATAGTGAGTGCCATCATGCAATCTTCTACCCGACATTAATTTCTTCAAATAAAAACATTTTATACATTAAATAGACTTTAGCTGCACTTCAACAAAACTAGCCTACCTACCCAATGTTGTTAGATTTTATCTCACATTCAATTGTCATTTCATCTGCAATTCTTGTCATTTACATTTAACTTGTTAGCATAATCTTTTTTATCTTTTTTTTCCCCTGTTTTTTTTTTTTTTGTTGTTGTTGTTGTTTGTTTGTTTGTTTTGTTTTGTTTTTCCAAAGGGGTAGCACAATACTAGTTGTTCGGTTAGTTAGTTTTCTGTATTTAAAATGTCTTTTTGCTGTTCTAAAGAAACTGTACCCCAAGCCCCACTGGAAACTGTCTCATGTAGTGGCTAGGCAACTGGCAATAAGATCTTTTGTAGTCTTGTCCTTGTCTTCCTGATTTTCTTTGAAGAAGAGTAAAAAACAGTATTCAGCAGAGATTAAGTAGTAAAGAGAGCAAACATATACTTTCTTTGGGGTTACTAACTTAACCAGTGATACATACACACAAATTCAAGAGAGGAACATAATTTATGAAGAAAAATACAAAGGTCCATGAATCCCAGTTCATCTTCTTTTACTCAGACTTACGAAATTAGAGGCAGATTTTGGCAGATTATAGTCTTCAGGAAAAAAAAAAAAAAAAAAAAAGGTTTTAGGAATACATAAGCAAACTTTGTACATAAAGGTCATCAATACTTAGGGACAATGTAATTATTACATTTCACAATCTATTTTTCTTTTTGTTCAGCCAGGCTTTCTGGAACATGACATACTTCATTTTTATTTTTTTTAAAAAGGTATTGTGGATCATCCTGCAGGAGCAGCAGACAAAGAAAATGCCTGTTCAGTGCTCATAGGATAGAGCTTACAAGTATTTTAATGGCAACTGTACCAGCTGAAAACACAACGTGATTTTACTGTTAAGTTTTCAAATAAGTAACTTCATATGTTTGTTGTATCACAGGTACAGGAATGGCTGTGCTTAAACTGCCAGACCCAAAGGGCAATGTCAGGACAACTTGGAGATATGGGCAAGGTGCCACTTCCAAAACCAGGCCCTTCACAACCAGTATCCAAACCACCTGCAACTCCTCAAAAACAGCCTGTGCCTGCCGTCTCACATTCCCCTCAGAAGACTTCCACACCGCCTACTCCAGCAGCCGCAAAACCTAAAGAAGAACCAGGCGTTCAGAAGGAAGTTCCAAAGCTTCAGCAGGGGAGGTTGGAAAAAACATCATCAGATGATAAAATCCAGCAAGGAATTCAAAAAGAAGATGCAAAACTTAAGCAGAGCAAACTTTTCAAGACACCCTCAGCTGATAAAATACGTGTCTCTCAGAAGGAAGACCCCAGACTCCAGCAAACAAAACTGACAAAGACACCCTCATCTGATAAAATTTTACATGGAGTTCAAAAGGAGGATACAAAATTTCAAGAGGCAAAACTGGCAAAAACATCTTCAGCAGATAAAATTTTGCATGGAGTTCAGAAGGAAGACATAAAAATTCAAGAAGCAAAATTGGCAAAGTTACCCTCAGCTGACAAAATTTTACATGGAATTCAGAAGGAAGACCCAAAACTCCAACAGATGAAAATGGCAAAGGCACTATCAGCTGACAAAATCCAACCTTCAGCTCAGAAGGAAGATGCACAACTTCAGGAGGTGAAATTGTCCAAGGCTGTTTCAGCTGATAAAATTCAACATGGAATTCAGAAAGAAGATCCAAATCTTCAACATGTGAAAATTGCAAAAGCTTCTTCAGTGGAGAAAATCCAACAGGAAGCTCAAAAAGAAGAATCAAAACTTCAGCAAGAAAAGCTGTCAAAGACACTTTCAGCAGATAAAATTCCTGCAACAGTAAGTTCAGATCAAAAGAAAACTTTAAGCAAATTTGAAGAAGATAAAAAACCTCTGCTCCCAGAAAAGAAGGCACCACATTCAGAGGACAAAAAAGAGCAAATTATAGCTGAGGCAAAAGACCATGTTGCTGTACATAAAGGAGAAGTTGAAGCACCTTGTGAGGAACTGTATGCAAAGAAACAAGAGGAAGCTAAGAAAGAGGGTTTGACAACTGGGATTACCCAAATGGTTTTGAAAGCTGAAAAAGCTGAGGAAGAAGAAACTCCCGTTCAAATGTCACGTGTGCTAAGATCTGGCCATGTGGAAACAGTGAGAGAAAAAATGGTAAGTGGCTTTTTCCCCCTCCTTTTCTTTCTTCCTCCTTTCCTCCCTCCCTTTTTGCTACAATTTAGAATCTGATTCTGATGGACTTAGTATCTTCCTTCCCTCCCTGTATCTTTATTGTTATTCTCTGTACAAGATGATTCTTAATGATAAAATCAATGACTCCTGTTTGATAAGAGTTACTTACCAGTTAGTTCTATTGTTTAAGTGCAACTTTCAAATAGTTCTGGCATGATTTTCCGTTTAAATAATTAAGCATTTGAAAGTAAATCAAAGTTTCTGTTCAAACAGTTTTCAAATACTTCTGATTTATTTACCTGCTTCCATGGACTCTCAAGGCTTTGGAGTTTAATTGTTGAAGTGGGAACATTTTCATTGTTCTTAATCACAAAAGCAAATGAGATGTGACGGTAAAAGGTGCTGTTTTTCACTACCAAAGTATAATTATAGAATCGTAGAATGGTTTGGATCAGAATGGAACTTAAAGGTCATCTAGTTCCAAACTCCCTTCCATGGGCAGGGACATATTCCACTAGATGAGGTTGCTTATCCAGCCTGATGGGCCAGATCTAGTGCAGTGCTCTGCAGAGGAAGGGAGGTTGGGCACTCTACTGCAAGCTGTGCCAGGCCAGCCAGGCTCAGGGCCAGGCAACTATTTCTGCCTTCTTTTATTTAGCAATACAGGCATGATCAGCAAGCCCACAACAGTCAGTTTGCTGTAAAGCAGGAGGTATTTCGTAAGAGAAATGCATTCTTCAAAATGAAATGATTTCAAAACAGCCCAGTACTATTGTATGTATCAAAACCAGTCTGGTTTGTCACTAGGTCCTTCAAAGGTCCTCTTGCAGTGATTTCAGCATGTTCTCTTCTGTCCCGTCTGGAAAAGACCAGCATCCTGATTTCTGGAGAGCTGCTGTCATTCGTACTCACCGTCTCACCTGAGCTCTTGCCTGCCATTCTTGTGGCAAACCTCAGTCAACACGACTTTGCAGGGGCTCTTTAGACCACTTGACATTAAAGAATGTAAAGAGAATCATATAATGGTTTGGGTTGGAAGGGACCTTAAAGATCACCCAGTTCCAACCCCCTGCCACAGGCAGGGACACCTCTTACTAAACCAGGTTGCTCCAAGTCCCCTCTAACCTGGCCTTGAACACTTCCAGGGATGGGGCATCCACAGCTTCTCTGGGCAACCTGTTCCAGTGCCTCAGCACCCTCAGAGTAAAGAACTTCTTCCTTATATCTAATCTAAATCTACCCTCTTTCAGTGTAAAGCCATTCTGCCTTGTCCTACCACTACATTTCCTGACAAAGAGTCCCTCCCCAGCTTTTCTGTAGGTCCTCTTTAGGTATGGGAAGGTCGCTAGAAGATCTCCCCAGAGCCTTCTCTTCTCCAGGTTGAACAACCCCAACTCCCCAGCCTGTCTTCATAAGAGGTGCACCAGCTCCTTGATCACCTTCATGGCCCTCCTGTAGACTCTTTCCAGCAGGTTCATGACCTTCTTGTGCTGGACCCCCTGAGCTGAATTATATTCAGCATTCCACGTGGGGTCATATGAGAGCCAACCAGAGGGGGAAAATAAACTCCCTCGGCCACTCTGCTTTTGATGCAGCCCAGGATACAGTTGTCTTTCTGGGCTGCAAGCTCACATTGCCAGTTTATGTTGAGCTTCTCATCCACCAGCACCCCCAGGCCCTTCTCCTCAAGGCTGATTTCAATCCATTCTCCACACAACCTGTATTTATATTTGGGATTGCACTGTTCCAGGTGCAGAGCCTTGCACTTAGTCTTGTTGGCAAGGTTTGCATGGACCCAACTCTCAGGCCTCTCCAGGTCCGTCTGAATGGCATTCCTTCCTCCAGCATGTCGAGTGCAACACTTTGCTTGGTGTTGTCTTCCGACTAGTTCACAGCACATTCAATCCCACTGTCCAAGTCTCCAACAAAGCTGTTAAATAATGCTAGTCCCAATAATAAACATTTGAGGAATATATTGTGATTTCTGAGCATGGTATGTTAATGTATGCAACCTTTACATCTTTTTACTATTTCATTTGCCTATCCCAAGTGGAAAACTACTTTCAAGTTGGGTTTTTGGTGGGCTGTCAAGTTAGATCAATGGATGAGTTTGTGGTAATATGTATTAGATGGCTGCATTTCTAAAAAAAAATATTTTCTGAATCTGAAGTCAGTAACAACAATAACTTACCTGCTGAAGTGGGTAACATGTAAAATTTGTTGAGAAATTACAAATCATGTGTGTGGTTTTTTTTTGCTTGTTTTTGTTTCAATACTGCAAGTTAGGTGTTTATCATTATGTTGGAAAACTAGGAGTAGGTTGAAGAAGACTTTAACATTTGCCAAAATTATGTTTCCTAATAATATCAGTCAATAAGTAATGTAGTAATGTTTTTGTGTTTGTTTTTTGTTTTTTTCTATTTTTTTGATAACCAAGTTATTTGACCAGAAAAATAATGTGATTTGGAAATTGTGCTGTGGCATGTTCTGTTAAAAATACGATTATTTTTAGAAATCAAATTCCCTGTCTGAGATGCAAATCCCATCACATGATGTGTTCACTCATCTTCATGGTATCAAAAGATAGGATATCATCTGATTGTACCAAGGGAATGTGAATTCTGATCCGAGTAACATAGCCAGAGTCCCCTCTTCTGGAAGAAACAAGGAGATCTAACAACAGGGAATATTAGTTTGATTATTTTATATTAGACATGAGGCCCTATTGCAGGATTTTCCAAGAAGAGCAAGCTTAATTTAACAAAATGTCTCTTCTGCGTTTTGTTTTGTTTTGTTTTGTTTTTTTCCTGGACAAATTCTGAAAACTGAAGTAGACAGATTTTTTGATGTTATTGTTAGAAATACTATTTTTTATGTTCAAAAAATCTCTAAGGAAAAGTTTATCACATACTAGTCTCAATCCTGTTTTCATTTCATTGCCATTTTTGTTTTCTACAAAGATGAGAAAGCATGTGGCACTCCAGACAAATCTAAGATACATATACTTGATTCTGTCTCTGATTGCAACACATTTTTATTGTAAATTAATTGATGATTTCTAATTATCTGTTGATATATTATGAGGTACTCACATGCCTATATTTCACCTTTCTTTCTCTTATGTTTTATTTGCTCCTACTGTCTTTAGCTTTCTTTTACTTGTGTTATTGGATTTTGAAGAACACTTAGATAAAAATTAGAAAGTGTAATATATTAATGCAAAAAGAAAGTGCATAGATATCCTCTTTTAGGTATTTTTAAAAATAGAACACTCTTAAATACAAAACAACTGAATGAATGAAAAAGGAATAGCTAATTTTAAACACAGCTCTCTTCCCCTCGCTATCTCCTCCCCCCTAAAAAACAAAAACAAACAAACAAACAAACAAACAAAACCACCTTCCCCCTTTTTGCTCATTGGTGAAATAATTCAAGAAAAAATAAATTAAAAAAAAAAGATTTCTGAATGTTATTAATTTTTTTAACGTTTACTGTGCTTTACGTTGAATATTTCTAGATACATTTTTTTTTTTTTTCTCAAGAGAGGAAGAAATCCTATGACAGAAATGGAAAATGAAAGAACAATTTAAGTGTTGCACACTGATACCATTTGGATGGTTAAATAATAAAAGGTTAAAGGTTCTGATACAGTAAAATCACTGGAATGAGCCTTGGAAAATCTCCCACAGACCTCAATTTTATTTAGAGATCTGCCATCCTTTGAAATAAATGTGAGTTAAATATTTAAATATTTTAAAGATTTGGGCCTCAAATTAGGATCATAGGTATCACAAAGCAATTTTTCCTTCAAATGTTCCTTTTTCAGTAGTACTTTAATCTATAATTTCTTCAAACAGATGTCAAGGAACAAACTATCTTTGCTCATGATTTACAGGTCTTTTTCCCGATAAACTGTCTTTTAACGTGCACTAGTATTTAGGTGTTCTAACACTATATTATGACATATAATTTTGTGAATATAAAACAGTTGTCTTTGGACCCAAATACAAGAAGTTTACCATATGTACATGAACACATTGCAATGTGGTGAGTTGGAAATGTAATTACAACACATCAGCTATATTATGTAAGTGTCCTAATTACTGTCTTCTCATGTTTGCTGAAGAATGATCATGTGCTAATGTTGAATAACTGGATAGAAATTAGTATACTGCAAATTGGAATCATAATTCTGATGTATGATATTAGTGACAAAACACAGACCAAGGAGCCAGAAGAAGGAAGAGGCTTGTCTGTAATCATTTTTTTTTGTGGGCACAGGTAGAAACAGTTAACCAGTCTTTTTTTCTTTTCTTTCTCTTTTCTTTTTTCTTTTCTTTTCTTTTTTTTTTTTTTTTTTCTTTAAACAAACTGGATATGTCTATTTATTCTATAATGAGAATGACCTTTTTAAAATCATGAGTTCCTCTGCAAATTAAAATTTCTGCAACTGAATGTAATCTTGCTAATTATAAATAATTTTAAAAACTGACAAGACTTTTTTTACATCACAGTTTTCTTTTAAAGGAGTTCTGATTTAATCTGATAACTAATTTGAGTTTTTAAAGCACTTTAAAGCAGTTCCTGTCACTTATTTTAAAATAATTTTAAAAGTGAGGAACTGAAGGAATAAATAGTTTCTAAAGGAAAAAGCTTCTAATGAAAAATAGTTGCATGCTGTATTTTAATTGGAACTGTAGAAATGTCTCTGGAAAAGTAGGAATGCATTCTACATTAGATCATATTTATGATTGGTACAAGTTAAAGAGATTGCATTTGTTGTTTCTTAATAGTCAACAGCAGCCTATAGCATTTATAAGTCTTTTCATTCATCATGTCTCAAGAAGATTCTTCCATCATTGCATATATATTACAGCTAAATTTGTCAAGTACTAAAAACTGAAAAGGCAAACTTTCAGAAAAGAAACACCATTAAATTATTCAGAAATGCCCAGTATTTCAACATGAACCAAAGTACTTCCCACTTCACCAGCAGAAGTGTGCTTTTCTCTTATTGTCTTAAATGCATTTTTCATCTCTAAGAGTTGATACATGATACATATATGTATGATACTTAACAACAGTATACTTTCCTCAGTATTTTGTTATTCTAAAAATCTTATGTTTAATCATATGTTTACAAGTTTGGCAATTATGTCTTTGTGTGTGATACATACATGCTAACCATGTCCAAAACAGATTACATTTAAGAACAGATGCAGCTAATGACAATGTCTTAGTTCTCAGGCTGCATAAAAAAGGTAAAAAAAAATGCACCGAGACTAAAGATTATTATATGTTGCATGCATATGACTTCAAAACATGATGTGCAGAATAATTTTTTCATGGCGAACCACAGGAAAGATAATTCTACATATAAAAGTAATAGAAAACATATTTATATCTTAGAAGCCTTAAAAAAGAAAGCTGTATTTTCTTATTGCCTTCATTACTAGTGACAAAGAAAGTCTCTAGTAACTGTAGAACTTTTTCTTCTCATTACTGTACATATAACACTTTTCCCACCACGGTTTCCTATTACTAATAGCAGTGATGCTATGTCATACACTGAGGTCCAACAACAGGGCAGGCAATAATAATACTCATTTCCATCTCTTATTGGTTGGTCATTGGATACCACACATTGGATTAAGAGATAATGGTACCATTACAGATTAGAAGGAGAATGCCTAAGGTTGTTCCTTTTCCACTATCTTTTTGCCTATCTCTTTCTGATCTTAACTAATGTGTTGATGCCTTTTGTCTCTACTTTACA
This sequence comes from Aythya marila, assembly GCF_965140915.1. Classification (NCBI taxonomy): domain Eukaryota; kingdom Metazoa; phylum Chordata; class Aves; order Anseriformes; family Anatidae; genus Aythya; species Aythya marila. The sequence continues at coordinate 197,655,557 of NC_139042.1, read as the reverse complement.
AGTCATTGTACCACTTCACCTCCCTATGGAGAACTAAGATCTGAGATCTAGGATCTTCTTATGAGATTCACTTTCACTACCACAGAGATCTCACTTCTGAGATTTCACTTTCACTTTCACAGTTAGTCCATCAACTTCTAGGAGACCTTCTGAGCTTGAACAATGTTTGAGTTTTCTAGAAGCTAATCCAAACTGATCCCAGTGTGTGCAATTGGACATGTTTTTATAAATATGGATATATTGGAAATAAAATAATGATTAAATATAATTGCTGAAATTGTTACAGGGGGCATATTTCTAGATGAAAAAATAACTTGGGTTTTAATGGATTCTGTTTTGGTTTGGTTTGGTTATTTTTTTAAAATAATCTAAGCAATGTCCCTTAAATATTTTTTTATTTAGTAGAGGGAATAAAAATAAAAATAAATAAATAAATCTGCAATTATTCGGGCTGAAGAATATCCAAGTGTACCTTTTCCATAAAGAGTGATGAAGTGGTGATGACTTCCCAAATTCATTTGGAGTATTATTGGAGTTTTGTCCAATATGATTATGATTAATCACAGCTTAATCATTAGAGTTATCCTTAGAAATATTTATTATTATTATTATTATTACTGAGCAAATTTTAAAGTTACATTCAAATTATAATTAGCACTGTCATGATTTTCTTAGTGTATTTTTTTCTTTTTTTTTTTCTTTTTTTCTTTCTTCTTTTAACTCAATATATTGCTAAGGAAGTTGATAAAGCTTTAAATAGAAGGTTAGACCTACTTCAGAAATTATTGACTTAGATTAGGAAAGTTGACAAATACCTCCATGTGTATTAATGAGGGCCATAAAAATATGAACATCACATCATATCATTTAAATCAGAAGACTTTGGGATGTTTATCCTCAAATTACTAGTGGATACAGGGACGCTTTGTAAGATTACCAGCTAAGATGACAGCTAAGATGACCTGTCATTTGGAGAGTGAGCTATTTCGTTAGCTGAATCATGAAATTCTTTCACAAAATATTGCATTTTGCATCTGGGAGAAACTGGGAGGAGGCATTTCATAGCTGGGATGAGGGAAACTCTGGTATGAAAATATTTGCTGTAGGATGTTCTTGGTATTTTTGTTATCCAAATAAGGAGATAGAGTTGCTTGTCATTCAGGGTGGTATAAAGGAATCTTATACTCAGAGAAAGACTAAGTGTATTTAGTTAGGAATAAGAAGGAAAATATTGGTTGTGATGTTCAGTTGCATATGCCTGCCTTTTCTTCCTTATTTCCTTTGATCAGTAGCTGACCATTTCGCTTAAATCCCTTCAATTACACTTCCCTAGCAGCAGCTTACCTCTGCATTACAAATTTACTGAGATTTTTTTTTTTTTTTTTTTATGAGCTCTTCAGAAAATGGTTGTACAGTACCGAACTGAAGATATGGGGACTTTCCAGATCATATGAACTCATGCTTCAGTACTCCGTGTGTTCCACTGCATGTTGCAATGCATAACACTCAAATTGAGAAAATGAAACCATAGCCATAACCATAACCATAACCAAAAAAAAAAAAAAAAAAAAAAAAAGCAAGCCCAAGAAATACTGCAGGATGATGTTTGGCAAGCTATATTTATATCTAGAAATGTGTAGGCAGTTTTGAAGCATAAGTAATTAAATATTAATTTAAATTACCCCTCCCAAAACAAACAAACAAACAAAAAAACATATATATGAACAATTATAGATTATCATTAGATAGGATTCTGAAAACAGTTAACTACAGTATTTGTTTGTATTTACAAACAAAAGATAATGTTACAACTGATGAAACTAGTTGCTGATGTGGACAGTCGTGTAAAACATAGCTAAATGTCAAAACTCAGAATTTGAGGATCTTTTAGTATTGTTTTAATAGCTTTGCAAAACAGAATTCATGTTCAGTCATTTATGGTTTAATATAATTTGATTTAGAATATTTTTTTTCATCTGAGACGTTAGATCATCTTTTAGAAAAAAAATAGACACGTATTTAATTGCCTGGAGACATTAAGAATGTATATATAAGTATATACACATGCATATGTATTTATTTTTTTAGGAAAAGGAGGATGACAAATCAGACACATCAAGCTCTCAGCAACAGAAAAGTCCACAAGGTCTGAGTGACACCGGGTATTCTTCTGATGGGATATCAAGTTCACTTGGTGAAATTCCAAGTCATATCCCCAGTGATGAAAAGGATTTACTCAGAGAATCTAGTAAAAAAGACCCTATTTCACAAGAAAGTCCACCGAGCCCCTCGGATCTAGCTAAATTGGAAAGTACTGTCCTGTCTATTTTGGAAGCTCAGGCAAGTACACTTTCTGATGAAAAATCTGTGAAGAATAAAGAACTTTATGAAACATACAGTGAACAGACAAAGGAACAGCATAAAACAAAGCCTTTGCCAGTCACTCCAGAATCTTACAGTTCAGATGAGGAAGACTTAGAAGCTATTCATGAAGGTGAAGGAACCATTGTAGAAGATGGCAAAGCAAGTGCTTCCTCCCAGGCCATTCACAAGGAAGGAGACGGAGGGGATGACATACCAGCAAGAAGGCAACGGTATGATTCTGTGGAAGATAGCAGTGAGAGTGAAAACTCACCTGTCCCAAGGAGAAAAAGAAGAGCTAGTGTTGGTTCTTCAAGTAGTGATGAGTACAAACGAGATGACAGTCAGGGATCAGGTGATGAGGAAGACTTCATTAGAAAACAAATTATAGAGATGAGTGCTGATGAAGATGCCTCAGGTTCTGAAGATGATGAGTTCATTAGAAATCAGCTCAAAGAGATCAGTGTAACTGAAAGCCAAAAAAAAGAAGATGTGAAAAGCAAAGCCAAAGGAACTGCTGGAAAACATAGAAGAATGGCACGGAAAAGTAGTGCAGGCTATGATGAGGATGCAGGAAGACGACATTCATGGCATGATGACGATGATGAGACTTTTGATGAAAGTCCAGAACCAAAGTATAGGGAAACTAAAAGTCAAGACAGTGAGGAACTTGCTGTAACGGGAGGAGGAGGTCTTCGGCGTTTCAAAACAATAGAATTAAATAGTACAATAACAAACAAATATTCTGAGGCTTCTGAACAACAGAAAGGTATCTTATATTTTGATGAAGAACCTGAGCTAGAGATGGAGAGTCTTACAGATTCACCAGAAGACAGATCTAGAGGAGAAGGGTCTTCTAGTTTACATGCTTCAAGTTTCACACCAGGTACATCTCCCACTTCAGTGTCATCACTTGATGAAGACAGCGACAGCAGTCCTAGTCACAAAAAACTAGGAGGGGAGAGCAAGCAACAGCGCAAAGCTAGGCATAGGTCACATGGTCCTCTTCTTCCAACTATTGAAGATTCTTCAGAAGAAGAAGAACTACGGGAAGAGGAAGAATTGCTAAAGGAACAAGAGAAACAGCGTGAGTTAGAACAGCAACAAAGAAAAAGTTCTAGCAAGAAATCTAAAAAAGACAAGGATGAACTGAGAGCTCAGAGAAGAAGGGAACGTCCAAAGACTCCTCCAAGTAATCTTTCTCCCATTGAAGATGCATCTCCAACAGAAGAATTACGACAGGCAGCAGAAATGGAAGAGCTTCACAGATCTTCCTGTTCTGAATATTCACCTAGTATTGAGTCAGATCCAGAAGGATTCGAAATTAGCCCAGAAAAGATAATAGAAGTTCAAAAGGTTTACAAGTTGCCTACTGCTGTCTCACTATACTCACCAACAGATGAACAACCAGTTGGAGTTCCAAAAGAAGAAAGCAGTCAAAAGACATTGAAAAGTGCTGAAGAGGTATATGAGGAAATGATACATAAGACCCATAAGGCCAAGCCATTTCAAATTTCAAATGAAAAAGATGAGGTGTTTGAAAAAGAATCATTATATGGTGGAATGCTAATAGAGGATTATATTTATGAATCTTTAGTAGAGGATACCTACAATGGAACTATTGATACTGAACTTGTAATGAGACAAGATGAGAGTAATGAGTATATACAGCAGAGAGGAAAAGAGAAAAAAATAAGAGCTTCAGAACAGATCTATGAAGAACCACAGAAAATTACTGATCTACAGGAAGACTACTATAGTGTAGAGCCTTTACATTCAATTGTGCCTCAAGAAGATATTGTTTCTAGCTCTTACATTATTCCAGAAAGTCATGAAATAGTTGTATTAGACAGCACAGTAAATGCCACTACTGAGGAAAAGCAGTTGTTAGATGCAGAAGCTGCTTATGAAGAGCTTATGAAAAGACAGAGAATGCAGCTAACCCCTGGGTCCAGTCCAACACAGCCAACTTCAGGTTTTGTTCCTACATCTGATACAAAGATATCTAATGTTGGAGAAACAGTGGATAGTACATCTTTAACATCAAGCACTACTTCAGTAATCTCAGATGTATCATCTCTCAGTAGCACAGCACTTTCTATTCCAGATGTTAAAATAACTCAGCATTTTACAGCAGAGGAAATTGAAGATGAATACTTAACAGATTATGCCAGAGAAATTCAAGAAATAATTTCTCATGAAACATCAATGTTGACATACTCTGAAACATCAGAAGGTGCTGCATCAGTTTTACCCTCTGATACAGCTTCCTTAACATCATCTACATCTTCAGTTTGTACCACAGATAGTTCATCACCTATAGATAGTGCAACCACAGGTTATGTAGATACAGCAGATGCTGTAAGTAAACTAGCAGATTCTGAAGATGTCAGGATAATAGCCCAAATTCCCTTAACATCTACAAAAGAGTACTCTGAGGTGAGCATGCCTTATGAATCTGTTTCTGGAGCCACTAAAAAGCCAGCTATAGCCTCAGATATGGAGAGGGTGGATCAAGCTGCAGTTTGTTTGCCTGAAACTGCACCTTCATTAGTGTCTACTACAGTTACAAAACCCCAGCAATATGCAACTGATACCATTACATTTGATACCTCCAAAGCAGAAAAGGTTGCAGCTAGAAAAATGAAAAGTACAGTAGAGGCTGGCATTGTCAAAATTCATCATGAAGATTTAAACAAAGAATTGAGCGTTGATATGACAAAGATTAATTTGACTGGTGCTACATCTGAGCAACTACCCACACGTATAGCGTCAGTTCAAGTTAAAGAGCCTGCATCAGAAACATCTTCTGTACCTACTCCCAGTGTTGTAAGTAAGACCAGCATGGTCTCTGTGTCTTCCTCAGCTCCTGTTCCAACATCCAAAATATTTTCACTTTTTAGAAGCTCTTCTTTGGATTCTCCTGCACAACCTTCTCCACCCCCACCTCCTCCTCCTCCACCACCACCTCCTCCACCATTACCTCCACCTATTTTACCCAAACCAGCCATTTATCCAAAAAAGAAGTCACAGATTAAGACTCCAGTGGCAACAGCACCCACAATGGTACCTTCAGTCACAAGTGTTGCAACACTGGAGTCCACAGCTGTTTTAAAGAATCATGTGGTACCTATCACAAAAACATACACCCCAACACCACCTCCTGTACCACCCAAACCATCCTCCATTCCAGCAGGGCTCGTTTTCAGTCACAGGCCCACTGAGGTAACAAAACCTCCAATTGCTCCTAAACCAGCGGTTCCTCCACTCCCAATAACTGTTCATAAGCCAGCAGAAACACAGGTGAAACCAATAGGTTTGTCATTGACTTCAACTATGACTCTGAATTTGGTTTCTTCAGCTGAATACAAAATAGCATCTCCCACATCCCCTTTGTCTCCACACTCTAACAAATCATCACCAAGGTTGACAAAACCCTCACAGGAAACCTATGTTGTCATCACATTGCCATCTGAGCCTGGAACTCCTACAGAAGCTATCACTAGTCAGGCTGTTACCAGCTGGCCTTTAGAAGCATCTTCTAAAGAACAGATTCCCCAGCCTATGCAACCAATTTTTACTCCATCCATGAAAGCTATGGAAATTCCGAGTATGGCAGATCAGAGTATGTATATTTCAGCTGCTTTGCAAACTATCCCTGTCACAACACAATCAACTTTTGAAAAAGTACCTAGTTCAAAATCAGAAGCAGTAACAACAGAGGTAGCCAAGACTACAGTGTCTGTAGCGAAGGGCCCAATGCCCAGTGTTGGTTTAGGTAGTGTCGCTATTACTATACCTCCAGAACCAATACATATAGTAGATCAACCCAGGTATAGAGAGAATGGAAGATTCCATCCTTTGGGTGATGTCATTGATCTTCGCACTTTAACTAAGATGGATATTGAAGTGCGAGACAGCTGTATGGATCTGTCTGCTGTTTCCATGGATGTGAGAAGGCTAATGCCAGCAAGTGACACATGTGGGCGGCCAGTAAGTACTGTCCAGCCAGCTATAATAAATCTCAGCACTACATGTGTTGCAGATCCTTCTCTGTCTGTAGTCACTGAGACAGTAACTGTCATGACCTGCACTGCCACTGTAAGCTACACTACCAGTACAGACAGCCTCGTGGATCTGGGACATGCAATGACAACTCCACTGCAGCTAACAACATCAAAACATTTTGAGCCTGCATACAGAGTAACAGACAGCCAGAAGTTCTCTGCAAGTAGAGATGAAGTGCCAATAAATTTATCCCTAGGTACTTCAACACATGCAGTGACATGGGCTACTACAAAGCCTGTTACTGTACCTCCTGTTGGTGTTACAAATGGTTGGACTGATATCTCGACTTCTCAGGAGCCAATGGAGAGTGGAGCAGTTGACCTTAGCACTACAAAATCCCACAGAACAATAGTAACAATGGATGAAACTACTTCAGGTGTCATAACTACAGTAATAGAAGATGATGAAAAGCCTGTGGATCTCACTGCAGGGAGAAGAGCTGTCTGCTGTGATATGGTTTATAAATTTCCATTTGGTAGGAGCTGTACAGCACAGCAGCCTCCAACTACACTTCCTGAAGATCGCTTTGGTTACAGAGATGACCATTATCAGTATGATCGTTCAGGATCATATGGCTACCGAGGAATGGGAGGTATGAAACCATCTATGTCTGACACAAATTTATCAGAAGCTGGACTGTTTGCATACAAAAGCAAGAATAGCTTTGATTATCGAGTTGGGGCAACTGATGCAGCAGTAGATCTTACTTCTGGAAGAGTTACTACAGGTCAGTATGACACAGCAGCAGATCTTTCTTTGAAATATGATTTTGATGTTCCTCACCTCATTTCAGGATGATTTTTAAATGTATTTTTATTTTTCCCCTCCTTCTTTTGTTTTGTTTTCTTTTGGACAGTGTGACAAATTATTCTGGATTACACCTGTATTTCATGTCTTCATTTTACATATATGTTTTGCACAGAGGTGCCTGCATGTGCCTGCATGTTCAGAAATGCTTCCTTCACATCTAAAGTAGATCAGTTACTTGAAGATTTGCATGCAGTTTTCCCTTTCCATTTAATTCATCAAGATGGGATGACTTTCAGAATCCACAAAGCAGCATTCTTTTGTGGGACTGGACTGTAATTTTGCCCTGTAATTTCAGGTGAGGTTATGGATTACTCAAGCAAGACCACTGGTCCTTATCCAGAGACTCGGCAGGTAATTTCTGGCATCGGTATCAGTACACCACAGTATTCCCAAGCAAGAATGGTATCATCTCTGGGTTCCCCATTCGGCGTTGGAAGTGTTTTGAGATCATCCAATGGTGTTGTTTATTCTTCAGTAGCAACTCCCATCCCATCCACATTTGCCATCACTACACAACCCGGTTCTATTTTCAGTACAAGTGTCAGAGATTTGCCTACTCTCCAAACAATTGACTCAGTGCCCTCCTTATCAACTTTGCAACAGAGTCAACCTCTCCCAAGGTCATACAGTTTCTTGACAACAGTAGCAACTGAAAAAGATGCAATTACTGCCCTTGATATTGAAACAGGCTTGCCACCTCTTACTCTAGAAACTATTGCCACTGAGCCAACTAACTTAATACCTGCAACAGCATCTGAAGTTTATACAGATGTAATCGAAGATGAGGTTGGTCTTCTCATTGCCCCTGAAGAAGGCAAACAGCAACAGCTTGATTTGGAGCGTGAACTTCTTGAGCTTGAGAAAATTAAGCAACAGCGCTTTGCTGAAGAGCTGGAATGGGAACGTCAGGAGATTCAAAGATTCAGGGAACAAGAGAAATTTATGGTACAAAAAAAGCTTGAGGAGTTGCAATCCATGAAACATCATCTCTTATTTCAGCAAGAGGAGGAACGGCAAGCTCAGTTTATGATGAGGCAAGAGACTTTAGCACAGCAACAGTTGCAACTTGAACAATTCCAACAACTTCAACAACAGCTCCATCAACAGTTAGAGGAACAAAAAATACGTCAAATATATCAATATGGTTATGACCCTTCAGGGACTGGCTCACCACAAACAACCACAGATCAAACACTCCTGGAAGGACAGTATGCAACCACAGAAAATGGACAGTTTTGGCCTACTGATGATGTAACCACTACAGCTTCAGGAGTGCTGGGTATTGAAATTCCACAAAGCCAAACATGGTATACAGTTCAGTCAGATGGCATTACCCAATATATACCTAGGTCTGGTATCCTAAGCTCTGTTTCAGAAATGTCTCTTAAGGATATTGATGTTAGAGAGGAGAAGCAATTGAAAAAGAGAAGTTCTATGCCAAAATTACGTGGTCCATATGAGGAGCTGGATGAGACTCTGGAAGATGAGCCCAGGTGTTTCAAAAAGATAGTAGACAGTGGAGTGCAAACTGATGATGAAGACGGAGCAGACAGAGGTTACACAAACAGGAGACGGAGAACTAAAAAGAGTGTTGATACAAGTGTTCAGACAGATGATGAAGATCAAGATGAATGGGACCTTTCTAGCAGATCCAGAAGAAAGCCTCGTGTAGGGAAATACAGTGAGAGTACCACTGAGGCAGACAAAGCTAAACAATTCTCTAAAGTATCTAGTATTGCAGTTCAGACAGTAGCAGAGATTTCAGTACAAACAGAACCTGTAGGAACAATAAGAACACCTTCAATCAGGGCCCGATTGGATGCTAAGGTTGAAATCATAAAGCACATTTCAGCTCCAGAAAAGACATATAAAGGAGAAAGTTTGGGATGTCAAACAGAGACAGAGTCAGATACTCAAAGTCCCCAATATCTGTCAGCTTCATCCCCCCAGAAAGATAAAAAACGCCCAACACCATTAGAAATAGGCTACTCAGCCCACCTTCGTCCAGACTCTACACTGCAGGTAGTCCCTTCCCCTCCCAAATCTCCCAAAGTTCTCTATTCACCTATTTCACCTGTTTCACCAAGCAAAGTTATCGAGTCAGCATTTGTACCCTATGAAAAACCTATCACTGATGACATCAGCCCTCAGAAGATGCTACATGCTGACATTGCCAAGGTTCCTCCATCAAGCCCAAAGGCGGCAAAGATGATGCAACGCTCTATGTCTGATCCTAAGCCCCTGAGTCCCACAGCAGAAGACAGTTCCAGAGCTCAGTTTCAGTACACTGAGGGTTTCATGGTAAGAAGTATTTGCTTTCTTTTCTTTTTTTTTTTTTTCCTTTTTTTTTTTTTTTAGTATGCAGTTGTACAGCTATCAGTACAGCATGAGATCTGACACACCCATCAGAAATTCCTATGTATGCAGTCTTTTTGCACATCTTACCTAAAAGTCACAAAATATCTGCTGTCTAAAGCAAAGGTCATTTGATTCATCATTTTGTCTGGAAAAAAGAAGAATCCAAATTACAGTCTTAGTGAGATTCATAAGAGAAAAAAAATACAACACACAACAAATCCTTATTCAGAATTTGGATGGCACCTTACATTTTATATCTCTGGTGGTTTTACCGCCAGACCCAGTACAATATCACAATTAATTGGCAATAAAACAGCTACTACCAATTCTTCAGAAAATTAAAAAGAAATATATTCTGTAGTAATATAGCTCCCAGCTCTTGTGGCACACTGTAGTGTATTTACATTGGAATTACTGCATATACCTTCTGAGAGGCAGCTGAAAGCAGATTTGCAGTGGCATGATTTAGATGTCATTTTTGATCCTTGTGGGTTGTTTGTTTTTGTTTTTTTTTTTGGCCATTTATGATTCTGTGGATAATCTTGTGTCCCAGTCTGTACATACATCTTTTATCTCTTCCAGAGTGAAAGGTTTCAGACCATGAATCCATTTTTTGCTGTTTTGTTTTGGATAGGGAGGATTATCAAGAAGTTATACAAGTGCTGGAGGTTGTTTCTGATAGGGCCAGAGAAAGGATGCTGGATTTAGATAGAGACAGCAATAAAGGAGTAATAAAGGACTAACATCACCAGGATTTAAATTTGCTATTTCTGCAGTATTCCTTCTCCTTGAGAAGTAAGATTTTTGATTTGTGAATCAATCCATTATTTATGAATTAAAGGAAGTAGTCTTGGTGAATTAAAAACAAACAAACAAACAAATAAACAAACAAAACAAACAAAATATTTAACATGTTCTTGGCAGTCCATTTGTCTGAGTCTATTCCCTTCTGTCAGTTGCAGGCTCAGTATCTTATTTGTGAGAGCTCTAGGAGAGCTGCCATTCAGGTTCTTTAGTAATTTTTACTTTTTATGTTCAGTTATCTGTGAATACATAAGTATATTCTCTAGTACAGACTGGACAGAATAAAGTGGGTTTATCCCTGTTTGATATTTTGTGGTGACTTTCAGCTAAGGGATTGTCTGGTTATACCCTTCAAGGCCCCTATTGTAAGCAGTTTCTGCAGCTTTACATATTTATGCAGACATTAAGTAATTTCTATACTGTTACTGTTTCAAAACCATTCTTTGAAGCTTGAAGGGAAAACAGTAGTCATGGCATTGGTATTCCATATCAACTCCATATCCCTATTTCAGGATTAACAGTGTGAGAAACAGTAACACAAATACTCATTTCATATAGAGGCCTTGGAACAGCATCTTAAAGAACGTTGTTCACAGGTTAGAAATTGTTGGGTTGTACTAGATTTTGGAAAGTAGGTATTAATATTGTAAAACAACTGGCACTGCAGTGAAACTATTACTGATAACAAATGTTCACTTATTTTATAGATATATATATATTTAATACGAATTGTATAGTTTGTATGATGGTGGATGATAAATTATATGAGGCACTGATTGTTTAAAGGCTTTTACATTAGAGCTTGAACACATGCAGTATTTATTAATCAAGACATAGAAACAAAGGGCTTGTATGTATATATGTTCAGTACTTACTCATATGGCTATTGCAGTTTTGCTCTCATCACAAACAGTAATGAGATATGCTGTTCTTATTAGTACGCAGCCATCAAGCAGAAATAGTCCATGTGTCAAAGTAATCTAACTGAAAGAGGTGGACTTTTTATGGATTTTTTTTTTTATAGAATTTGAAGTGCAAGTAGGCAAACACAAGGAAAGTAAAAATCTTCCATAGTTTAAAGTGGGCTGCACTAACTGTGTCATGTGGCAGATGGTGGGAAAGCTACTCTGCAAACTTGCCGTGACCACCATGGCAGCTTTCAGCCCTGATGTTATGTGAAGTGTTAAGCATTATTTTTTCCGATGTAGGTTCTTATGTTCAGTTAGCTTTGTCTGGGATCAGATGAAAAATAAAGGAGCAGAAGAGATACATGATAAACAAGAATACAAAAAAAAAGAAAGTTTCAGAGAGTGATCTAATGGCATCATCAGAATCTGAAAAATATTGGGATAATTTGCTTTGGAAGTTTGTCAGTTTCAGTTCTCAATTACTCAGTTCAGTTATGGTAGAAAGCAGGGATCTTCAGTTTCCATAAGACTTACAGTATTCTCTTCAGCAGAATTATGGTTTTTTGAAAGTGAGAACCTGGTTTTAAGACCGTAGCATCTTGGCAGACAATGATTTCTTCCATTGTGCCTTAATACCCTCCCTCAGAAGTTCCTCCTGAAAGTCAGAATACACACAGTGGCACTGTTTACAAAGTGCATAATCTGTTGACATTTTCATAGAATCACAGAATCATAGAATCAGAATATTTTTCAGGAGCAGATTTGTGTTGTTGCAACAACATACTGTTGTTGTACTTGAGTCTAAACACAAGATCATTTTTGGATTATCCTACTAGTTCTGAAACTACAATGTTTCATCAACATTGAAATATATTAGGGACTGCAACATTTTGTTCATTCTTTGTACAGTGTCCGTAGCAGTTAAAGTTCTCGTGTAAGTTCTCTGTTTACCCTTTTTTGCCTCATGACTGGTGAGCACCTGATTGTAAAAGGGAAAAGTAGAAGAGATCAGATACATCATTCAGAACAATGAAGTTTAGTGCAGAAAAACTTTTCAAACAGGTCACTCGGAATAAGAGGACAATGTTGAATATAAAGGAAAAAAAAAAAAAAAAAAAAAAAAAAAGGAAATGAAAGATTGATCTTTCAGTACCTTAGGGAAATGGAGTGTGTACAGGAATATTTTTTGCATGGATGAATATCCCATCACATTTTTAATAGTTCTCATTTCAGGGTTATGTCTTTGTCTCCATTTAAAAATACTGCAGGTGAAAAGGGCGTTCATATGTTCATGTGCATGTTTCACAGGCTTCATTTTATGACAGTTTATCAAAAATGTTTATCCTTATGCAATCAATGAGCCTATAAGGGAAAGAATAAAATTGGTCTTAAAATCCTTTCTAAAGATTACAGTGAAATGACATTTTGTCCTCCGCTTTCATCATTCATGTCTTTCTTCCATTTAAAAATGCATTTATTATAACATTTCAAGAAAAAGATTATGGGGACTATGAATAAGATGATGAAATGATAACCCTGCTTTTTACAACTTCTGTTGTAAATATAACTTTATGTTCTTTATTTTGCCTTTTGTAGGAAATTATTACAATGTTTTATCCAATCTAGTATAAGTGAAAGGCTGAAAAATAATCTGCCTGCTAATCATGTAATTATAAGTATCAAAAAATATTTCTTTCAGCACATTTAATGTTGAGATAGCAAGTTATATGTTTACATTTTCCATTACTGTCTATAGTAGTTATTGCCTCTATTGCCATGAACATAGAATGAACATAGGTGATGCCTTCCTACTAATCTGAAGTAAGAGCATTTCTTTCCATTTTATTTCCTTTGATGATTCTTGCATAGTGTGCAGTTCTGTGAGTAATCCAGTGTAGCTGTGTCAAGGAAAAATTGTGAGATATAGGTTGCCTGCATGAAAAAAGACTCACGGAAGACACCCATCTAGAATTGTTACCATTCAAAGATATTATTATTCCTCCTTGTGAAGCTTTGTGCTACTTGAACTCCCAGTGGAAATGACCTTCTTGACGCTGCCTTTTACAGGCTGCCTAGCAGCTGTGTGTGGTAGGATTCTATGGAGAGTGATACCATAACGGTGGTCTCCATGGGGGCACAAGGAAGTCTTAGTAGAGTTTGGAAGCAGTGATTCAAATTTATCTATACAGCATCAACAACAAAAAAAAAAAAACAAACAAAAAACTAAAAAAAGTGAGTACCTGACTAGTTTAATAAAGAAATAGCTTTATACCAGTGCATCACAGATCAAGTCACATGCCAGTCACAGTCAACTTCAGCACTTGTACATGTTGCGTACTTATAATCAAAGATGGAAGTTGTCTGCTTTTTGCCTTTGGATGTAAAATGCCTGCTCAGCTAAACTAAAGCAAATGGCAGGAGATCTTGCACATGAACTGTCACTCTCATACAACATCTACAGCTTAAGCAGTGCATAAAGCCTCAGAAGAAGTGTTTGTATTAGTGAAACTAATGCAAAGACACATCTGTCAACAGCCTGACAGCCTCAGGGTAGAAACTGTGTATTTAAGCGTCCACAGTTTGAGCAAATTCTATCAATCTATTTATTAAGAGAGTTACCAAAGACTTCTTGAATTTTTTGTCCAATGTTATTTGCTGCTACTGTAGGGCAAATATAATTCAAATCTTCATACTATGCTAAAAAAGACAATGATTTCAAGAAAAATCTCCAAAGATTGTTTATTTATTTAGGTTAAACAAAAGCCAAACTAAACCAAAACAAACCAAAACAAAAACAACAACAAAAAACTTCACCTATTGCTTCAGTAAGAGCAGAAATTTTTTAATACCAATTTTGTCATTTTTTTAAATGCTGAATCACAGTAATCTATGTTTTATCTTCTTTAGTACTGTACTGATAATAGATTTCAAAAACACAAAGTGACAGATCTGAAAGTGTTGCCTCAGATACATAGCACCTGTTATGTATACATAATAAACGTAAAAGTAAATTACAGAAAATACTGTTCTCTGTAATCTATCACTGTCCTCAGTTTAAAATCAAGTTAGTGGAATGTACCTTATTAACATCTATGTTGTACCGTGACATTTCTGCCTTGATCATGATACTGTAATGGCAACATAATTCCTCATTTTCATCAGTAAAGTTACATAATGGTTTGGATAGATACTTACTGTATGTTGCTTTTAGATGGGCTGTATCTATTTTGAATGGTCCTGTTATCATTTCATGCTCGATATCATTTAATATTTTCAACTACAAGGAATGTGTTTTCATCTGTTTTCTTCTTTAAAACTGAAGGTTAGGACCTCAGTAATTTGGGCTGTCTTTTCCTACATCAGATATGCTGTACATCTGGGCACTGGAGAGGGGAAAAAAAGTAGTGTCTCCCAGTATAATTAAAACCTTCTGTACATCATATCTATGATGCTTTGCTTGTCTTTTTGGACTAAACTGGTAATCAGATCTGTATGATATTGAAGAAAGTTCTGCTTGCATAATGAACAGAGATAAAGCCTTGGGATAATTGCATGGTTTTGGGTTGGGTGTTTCTGTTTGTTTACCTTCCTCAGAAGCAGGAACTAGGTTCATTTCTTAGTGTTGTTCCAGAATTTCAGGTAACAGTTTCTGCTATTACCAGGACATTGGTGTTTCCCTTGGTTTCTTGTTGTAGTTATGCTTCTTGGGTGGTAGTTTGTTATAGCTCTTGTATTTATTGTAAAATACTTAGAAGTTATTTTTGGTCTGTGATATATGTGGTCACATGATTGAAGCTACAGAAGGCTTCATTCAGTGACTTAATTTTCCAGTATAGTCCCATGATTTGGTCTGGAAAAAAGGAAGAATATTTTTTTCCCCTTAAAAGAAAGTTACCTTTAAATATAACATGACTATTGCCTCATGCAGAAACAGCAATCATTTGGGTTTAAGTATAGCAGTGTGTTGTGTGAGGAACTGGCTTTGGTAGTATGATGTAAGAGTAACCTAGATTTAAAGAACAAGTTTTGTTGTTGTTGTTGTTGTTTGTTTGTTTGTTTGTTTTTCCTTTGCTTCCAGGAAATCTAAATGACATCTGTGGGCTGTGGTTTAACAAAACTCTTCAAAACTCTTCTTCAGGCAATGGTGACAACAGGTCCTTCATTTTGACTGTGCATACACCAGTCTTAAAGCATAGTCTGGGAGTGGCCTGATTTGCATGGTTTGTATGGTTTTCATGCAGTTCATTAACTGCTCACTTGGGTCAGTTTAACAGTGTCTTAACAGTTAGCAACAGGGTAAGTCACTGGTTCTGGATAGGCACACAGTGTAGTTTTCTACATCCCTGAAGAGTGCCCTATAGCTTGTGTATGAAGCTGGTTCATTGTTTATGGTCAGATCATATTTTGAGATTGTATTTATGCCAGAAATCCAGAGAAGGTGTAGATGTACCCAGTGAATTCTTTTTGTGCTTGAATATCAAGTCAAATGCTAGTATGCCTAGTTGGGTTCATTGGAGGTGCAGAAAAATGTGCATAAGCCTGGCTTTCTTTATCCTATTTTGAATTACTTTCAAAAGAGTTTCCTGTTTCATATTCATATAACTAATCTTTCTTCTCATTCAGATATTCTTTAAAAAGGCATTTTTAAAGTAGCAGTGTCAGTCCAATACAGCAATGTACTGGGAGACAAAGGCCACTGATTCTTGCTGCACACCATTTCTCCTCTGCATTTCAAAAAATAAAATACAATAAATAAATTTAAAAAAATAACCTGAAATTTAGGATCTCACATATAAAGACAATTCTTGATCATCTTTTATTCCTATGCAATTAGCAAAATATCTATCTTATCCTTTAACTACAAGTTTTTAGCTAGATTTATTATTACTTTTTTCCATTGAAGTTTTGATGTATTTACAGGTTAGAGATCTGTTAACATTTCAAGCTACTGCTTCCTGGGCTGTATTTGAAATCCTTTGGAATAACCTCTCTGTGACTCAAATAAGCCATCTTTTTTTTCCATCTGTCTCATCTTCAAAACAGAAAAACTATCCTGCATTTGGTCAACATATCCTATAAACAGTATTTTCTAAAGAACATTTAACTGGGTCACTCTGAATTATTTGTTACTTTTAAATTAGCTGATTTTAAGTATTTTCTTTTTAATGAAGGGACACTCATTCATAAGAGAAAATTATTATGATATTCAATTTCTTGCTTTTCAAATGGTATCTTTCACAATCTGTAATACAGCCTGAGATTTATGGCAGAGTTAACAAAGAGCCTAGGTCTTCTGTCACGTGGGCCTTTTCTCATGTGCTGACAGTTCATCCATCTCCCCATTAGCCAGCTCTCATTTACACATTGAAAAAGCACCCATGGCCACAAATCCCTACCCTGACCTACTTCAACTCTGAAGTTGAAAAAGCCTCAGACTTTTCTTGTTTATCAAGACATGGAATACAGTAGTTTATCTGAATAAATAGGATGAGGGTAAAAAATTACTAGTGTAATTCATTGCTTGTCTAGATGGCCAGGGAATAACCTGACTGAATTCAAGAGAGTTTCTCTCGAATGTTCTGCTGGCAAGTTTGACTTCTGCATGTCATTCTGTTGACTCTTATGAGCAGTTTTAACAGAAGCTCAGGAAAATTATAGTGTACTGAGAAAATGGATATACATCCTTAGGAAGAACAGTTTAGCAAAAGACCAGCATCTACAAAAGCTTGCTACAAAGGAAGCACTGAGTGTGCTTTGTTAGCAAATCATTTGGTATACTAGAAGCAGAACAACAGATCACATCAGCTGATGCTAAAGCCCCTACAAGTATGCCTTATGCAGCTGGGGACTCTGACACTGGAACTGGTTTATATTGTGGTTTGATGTTGTCCACAACATTGATTCGGACTGGTCTCCCCTACCGGGATTTGAGCACATTTGAGACACAGTTAGAACAGAGCTTCCTATTTAGTTTTCTCCCTAAAAAATCTAGTTGGTATGCTCAAAATCCTCCCTGCAAACTGTACTAACATGCAATAACTAGAGAAAAACAAGGAATTTGTTCTTGTCAAAGTATTAGCCTAATGCCTTCTCCAAAACTTCATCTCATTAAAAAAAAAAAAAAAGGAAGCTTTAATTCCAACACTTATTACTGTCGCATCATTAAGATATTTTTAAAAAAATCTTGTCAAGATCAGCCAAATGTGATTAAATGTTTCTTCGCAAAAAAAAAAAAAAAAAAAAAAAAGTTTCTCATATGTCCTATTTGAAGATAGCTAATATATATATATATATATACACATGTATATATAGCTAAATATTCAGAGCAGTAAAAAGATGTTCGATATCTTAAAACTTTTAGGAAATTCCTTAAACACAAATCAATGCATTTAAAATTCTCTTTGTTTTTTGTTTTGCTTTGTTTAAAAAACTGTGTGTGGTTTACCAGTACTGAGAACATTATTCTGTGTAATCAAATCATTAGAATTTAAAGGGATACATGTTATTAAATTCTGATAGCTGTGGATATTTTCTCCATTCTTGTCTGTGATTAATTTATCTGTAGCAAATGAGCTACTGAAAATCCTAAACCTCTGAATTGTCCCTTAAATATATATATAGACAATATATATATATTCAAAGCAATATATGCTTTGCATATATGTCCCTATGATCACCTCAAAAAGTAAAAATGTAGAAGAATGAAATGAGGCTAGTCCATAATGTCTTGGATACGTGTGTGTTAATACTCATTGCTGCATTATTAACTTCATAAATCACCAAACAGAGCTCTGAAGTTTTGCATTTCATCGCTAGAAATACTGGCTAGGTCAGATTTTCTGTTGCCATAGTGCTTCACATAGCCATGTCGGGTAAGAACATCACATAGGTATTTTTTGAAATTAATGCCTTGCCTATGGCAGACCTAAACTTGAAAGCTCTTTATGCTTTTATTTTCACATTGATTTTTTGAATCAGTGATTTCATATTAAAGGGAAATTGTTAAGATATACGTATAAGATATGTATATCTTATGTATATAAGTATAATATTTATATAAGTATAATATGTATATAAGATATGTATATCTTATGTATATCTTATGTATATATGTATATCTTATGTATATAAGATATACATATAAGTATATACAATTGTGAATTAAACTAAGATTTTAGATGTAGGCATAAGGTTTTACACATTGATGCTCAAAAATCAAAGTGTGAGATTCTGACTCTAATAATTCATTCTATCTTACTTCTTTAATTTCTTACTCCAGCATAACATTATATATTTATAAGTTAATATTTTAGCAATTACTATTTTTTAATGGAGCTGAACTTTCCATCTGCCAACTGAAAGTAGATATCTGAGGTCAAATTGGTCACTGTCAAGTGGTCACTGTTTAAGTGGGGCAAAAAACGTTTCTCATAGACTTGACTCTTTAATAATTTAATCATAATTTATAGTATGGAAAAAATACTCATATACCATCTGCAGATCAATTCAGTACAGGAATCCAAATCACTTCGGAAAGCAGAATTGCAATTTGGAGCAATGATTCAAAATCAAATTCAGCAATGGTACAGACACTACAAGTAAAAAAAAAAAATAAAATGTTCAGGTGTAGTAGTAAGACTTCAGACATGACTTAAAACTATGAAGTGCTTGCACAAAAAGTAGCAGTGTTCTTGGGAAGCGTTGTCAACTTTCCAACATATAAGATGTGTAGTAATTTTTGTACCTTTTTCAGTTTCTAGTCAGTGGTTAGTGAGACTTCAGCTATGATACTAGATGTTGTTTAGGTCAGCACCATTTATGAATTAGAAAGAGTGGGGAAAAAAAATCAGAATTGAGAGAAAAAGAAAGGATACAAGATTTAGAAAACAAGACCTTGGATAAAAGGCTGAAGGATCTGGCTGTTTTTGTCTAGAAAGAAGAATACCAAAGCTGTACAAGATAATAGTCTTTCACTGTGTTAAACATAACTATAAATGGGACAGCTTCTAACCACTGTTTGTGTCCAATGAAGGCAGGAAAAGGATTATATCAATTTTTCATGTTGGATATATAGTAGATAAGAAGAAAGCCATAACTGCAGTAACATATACTTTAGGATCAAGATATTAGAATGAGACTGTTACCTGAATATTGGGAGTATCATAGAAGGATAACCTACATGACTTATTTCACTTTCAAGCCAAGAATTTTGAGCAGAGAGTAATAGCATTAGCTTTAAAAAATGAATTCTAAGATTAAATACACCTTTTGTTAGTATTCATGACTCTTACTACACATTGATATCTGCATTATTACTGTCAATTTGTATTGATACAGCATTTGTCACAGAGTGCTTGAATAAACTATCCACTAAGGCCTAGTGGGGCTCAGTGACTTCAGTGATACAGTTCTTTGTAAGGTAGGAAGCTGGGATGAAGAAAATAGGTTTATAATTAGATAACTTAAATGATACCTGTCTCGTTCCTTTTAGATGAAATGTCATTTATCCCCATTTTGCTTTCCTCTTTACATTTCTCTTCAGAAGCCTAGAGACGTCTAGCATCTTCCTATAGGAAGGATATGAAAGATCATGTTTCATGTTAGATATTGATGGTGTAAAGTTACACCTGACTTGGTCACTATAACAGACTGTTATAATCTGCAGACAGAAATATTCCAAGGGAACAACAGTTCTACTACAGCAGAACTGTTCTACTACAGTTCAGCTACAAAGGGATTCTTCTAAATCACTGAAACTGCCTTCGGTCAGCTGAATTCCATGGTCTCATGAAAAGTGATTTTACCTGCTGCAATTGTTCAGCTCAGACAGTGGGATCTGTAAAGTCATGGTAAGTAGTTACAGTGCCTGCATTTAGAATGAGGCTCCAAGACAGGAATTAACAGTAGCTAGTATGCTCAGTGCTGTGATGTCTAATTCAGCCATTTAGAAACTCCAAATAGAGGAATAAGTCTGAAACATTGTCACAGGATATGGCTTAGACATGTCTGTGAAATAATGCAGAGCCTGAAATTTCTTCATATTCGTTCTCTCATTCTATATGAGACTACAGAGGAAGCCAGCCTCTTGGCTGTCTTCCATCAGAACTTCTTGCATTCTGTACAGACGGAATTTGGGTCTTGGTTCAATTTCTGTTCATATTCCCCATCTGTCCATATCTTCTATCTAATCTCCTTGCTAAACCCTAATTCTGTTTCCCAGACGGTCCCTCTTTGACACATTCTCTCATCCAGTCTAAGTCGTTCCTACTGAAGTACAGCTTTTATTATATCACCTTACTCACTTGGCAACTTATTCATTCACTAATGTTGAATCTGACTCGGGCATTGAGTGTGCTGGTGCTCTTACACTGCCTGGCAAGCCTTTTCCCTGGTGCAGGATCATAAAATGGGCTATCCATTAACTAAAAGTAAAGGCAGGGTTTGAAAATAAATAACTACTATGGAGGAAGACCTGAAGGAGGATTAAATTCTGGGGACATCCTCAATCTTTGTGAGATAAGAAATTTAGATACTCAGCAATTACCAAAGATAGTCAGGAAAGGTGATGGACAGGGGGATGGGCAGGGGGAATTAGAACAAAAGTTACCCACATAAAGTTTAAGCCTCATATAGAGCAGATGAATTTGAGCCGTGTTGTTTATTTTCAAGTCTTGTATAGCATTCATTTAACATAATAATGTAAGCCTCAAGGTAGCTCATAAATTGTATTTGCTCCATAAGCTTGTGGAACACATTTTCTATATCCTTTTGCATAGTGTTTTTTTATATGTATATATATACATATATATGTATACCCATATACATATATATATAACAGAATATGCATATATATATAACAGGTAACAGAAATAAAATGATACTTCTTGTCTGAGTTAAAGTTCGAACTAAAGGCAAATTTTTCACAAATTTGACTGTCTGTGTTAATCACTTACATCATATTGATGGTCCTTTTAGCTAGAATTCGTAGCAGAAATATAGAAATTATAGACATAGGCCTTATAGAAATAGTGGAGAGGAATCACTGCCTTTGCTCATTTCATCTTTGTCCTTTGCTCATTTCATCAGTGATATAGTACAATAAAGAATTTTATAGTAATGTTTCCAGATATTTCTTTAGGCAGTAAAAGTCATTTTTTTTGACAGCAGTAGTGTAGGCTGCTCAGAGTCCTTATGTTCTTACAACCTGTTTAAACATTGTCTGTCTGAGAGAATCGTAACTCAGGCAGTTACCTCTTTTTTCCATTTCTTCATCATTTGTTCCAAGAGCTCACTGATGAAAACAAAAAGTTGTGACAAAGTTACAAAAGTAACATATTTTACTTCATATATATGTGTGTATATATATATATATATATGTATGTGTGTAGTAATACCTCTACTTTATACATATGTATATATATATAAAAAGCTAAGTGTTTTTTTTTTGGAGGGTATTTTGCAGACATGACTAACAGTATTTTTCATCTCAACCACACTCAGTTATAGAATGCCCGTGCCTACATTCAAGCTTTTATTTAATAAAAGTAAATACTGCAGTCCCTACTGTTTTACACCTTCCACAGCATCTTGGCAATAAATCCATCAGAATGTTGGTGTCCATATTATGTTTTGAAAACATTAACTAGCTAAGCTCCTCAGACATCACAGTGACTGAAAAAAGGATCACCCAGTCATTAGACTGGGAAGAATCTACGGAGATCTACACCTCAAAGCTGGGCTAATTTCAAGGTTATGGGTAGCTAGAGGGCTTGTCCAGTTAAGCTTGAAAATCTCTGAGGATGGAGATTTCGCAGCCTCTCTGGGCATCCTGTTCTATGACTTCATTGCTCTCATGGTGAAGAATTCTTAATTTACCTTAAGTGACTTGTGATATTTGCCCTCTAATATACATCTCTTAGAAGGATGTGGTTCTATGTTCCATATTTGAGAGTTGAAGACAGCAGTTCCCTTAGACTCTTGTCATATAACACTCATCAAGCTGTTGGGCTGGTTCACATCAGAAGTAAATTATTTTCCCTCAAGCATTTCTATGCTGCTTTATAAAGAAATGCACAGTTCAGGAAACACTATCCTATGCCCCCCATTAACCTGTCAAACCCAGTAATTAGACTGGAGTAATTTGGGAAACAGATGGATTTTTTTTTCTCCACTAAAATATTGTCTGTTTTCCTGTTTTTTTTTTTTTTTTGGTGTTTTTTTTTTTTTTTTTTTTTTTGGATAAACTGCAATTTTGAGAGACCATCCTTTTGTAATAAAAGCTAACATTTGTTTATTCACCTCTAATTTATAAGTGATGTAAAATTCTGAGAAATTAACAAGTAAATATCTGACATCATTGTAGAGACAAAATCTAGTATAAGTGTATTCGGGAGAATTAATTGATATGTTAGTAAGTGTCTTTTTAGATTCAGGAGGAAATTATTCACTCAGAGGATGGTGAGGGCCACAAAGTGGCATATGACAGAAACATGGTAATTATCTAATAAAGAAAGAAAAAGGACTTAATAAATATGGAGTATCCATAAGAAATATTAAGAATCCTAAGAATAAAAAATACTCTATTGGGAAACTATGCTTTATTAGTTGATCTTTAAACAGTAAAAAATTGCAAGTCATTATTATTTTAATTATTATTGCAAGTCATTCATTATTTTTAGCCGTATTTACTTTTTTTTTCTCCTATTTTGAGTTAAAAGTAGTTTCTTCACAGCTAGACTATTTCACAACATAAAAGATCTTACTAAAAGATATTTTTTCTAATATCAATAATCTATTTTTCTTAATTATTCACTTTTCTTCTAATTGCTGGAACAATTTCAAAAAATAAGTATTAATAATAAAATAATTCTTCTAGTTAGTTGCTGGAACACCTCTTCTATGAAGACAGGCTGAAGGAGTTGGGGGTTCTCAGCCTGGAGAAGAGAAGACTCCAGGCAGACCTGATAGCAACCTTCTAGTACCCAAAGGGGGCTACAGAAAATCTGGAGAAGAACTCTTTGTCAGGGACTGTAGTTATAAGACAAGGGGTAATGGCTTTAAACTCAGAAAGGGTAGATTTATATTAGATATTAGGAAGAAATACTTTACTTTGATGGTAGTGAGGTTGCCCAGATAAGTTGTGGATGCCCCAACCCTGGAAGAGTTCAAGGCCAGGTTGGATGGGGCAACCTGATCTAGTGGGAGATGTCCTTGCCCATGGCAGGGGGGACGGAATTAGATCTTTAAGGTCCCTTCCAATGCAAACCATACTCTGACTCTATGAAATATTGTCTTACTGAATAAATTCATTTCCCACTCTCTCCATAATATTTTCCTTAGGGTTAGGCCTAACCAATAGTCTGGCAATGTTACACTCCCTGAAAGTCTTGATCCAAGACAAAACCTGAATCATTATTAAGAGACTATTTTATTGTATATTCTCCTATAAGACTACTCAGTATACTTTGCAATCCAAAAATCTTTCTCCTAAATGAGGATATTGTTATGGTTTTGTTGCTGTTATCGCAATTTTTACCTTTTTTTTTTTAGCATTTTTCTGAACATTAGAGAGCTTGTATGTCTTCTCATTCTTTTTCTTTTTTTTTTTTTTTTTTTTTTTAACAAGCAAACAAACAACAACAAAAACAACAACAAAACATTTACACACAGCCTGGAGGTAGGATCTAATAGACCACTTTATAATGAACCTTGTTATCAGTTAGTATTACTGATTACTAGTATATTTATTATTGCTTCAACTTGCAATGATCTAATCAGGTATAAAGTTTTAGTTATTGTAAGAACACTGTTATAAAGACATAAGTTATTGTATTTATCATTGTAGCTCCTGTTTTTGTCAAGATGATACACTAGTTTCCATCTTTAGGTTTAGTAATACGGTCCCAGTTAGAACCTCACCTCAGTCTCCATTTCCTCTCTTCACTTTTATTGCTCTTATCTATTATAGGGATACTACTTTTTATTCCACATACTGACTGTACTCAGAGAGTTTGTCATTTTTACTCTCTCAGTCCATGTTGTCTGAGGACCTCTTGGACTCCCATTCTACAAAGGTGCATTTCTTCATGAACCTTTCTTTCCTTATTGTTAGACCTGAAGAAGGGGATGACTAGCCTTGTTCTTGATGAGTTGTTTCATCACTGTTCATTCTGTTCCTTCCTCATGTCTACAAGAAGTGTGAAAAACCCACATAATCTGAATTAAAAATGAACAATCAAAGAAGGGAACAGGTGTTTACAGCTGGACGCATGACAGGTATTGATGACAGGGAGAAGAGCAGTAAAGCAAGTAAAGGAAGCAAGCAATAAAAAAGTAGTCAGAACTGATTTCTAAATGTTTTATGGAATTCAGAAGCCACAGTTATTATATTGTCCACATTCTCTTCTTTTAAGTCTTGTAGTAACAGGGGCAATGAAAATGTCCATGGGAGAGCTTTAAGCTCTGTGACCTATGTCTATGTTGAAAAGTGTTGCATATTTAACCTTGGAAGCAGATGAAGGGATCATGTTTTTGCATGCATAAACCCTACCAGAAGAATGTATTATGCATATGGATTTTCTTTTGCATCTTCCTTTCATGGGTTTTTACTTTCTTTATTTTGAGCAACTGAATTTGCTGTTGTCACTGTTGATAAAGTATCTTTCTTGTTATTTTTAAAGTTATTGTTCATTATAATGGACCAGCTAAAAATCACAGATACTATCACAGGTACAGGTTGGAAGGATCTAACAGCCATAAGTAAACTTTAAGTGACAGCACTTGTGTGTGATAAGCAAACATTAAGGCTAAGGTAGAACCAGCTCTATCCTGAAGCTGTGTAATTGTTTCAGCAAAATTACGATCAGCAGAACTTCCTAGCAGAAATATATCTACAACTTCAGCTTGCACACCAGAAGTGTGGTGTGATAACTTGTGATCCAGGTTAAGAGAGTGTGTGGTATTCTGCTACTATAGACATACACTTAGTTTGCCTTCTGTTTTTAAAGCTCTTTACAGCAGACTTTCTCACACTGTATGTCTTCAAAGTATAGAGCAAGCTGTCTTTCAAATAACTAGGTGGGTTACAAATCACCTAGATCCCTGGGGTAAGAAAGAGAATTTCCAGAAAGAAAATCCATAAGTTCTGTATATAAACACAATATTTTTACAAGACAGGTTGCATTCCTCATGCAACCCATGTATAAGACCCATGTATATGAAATGGTGTAGCATTTTTCCAGCATTCTTTGAGAACTACTGTATAGAAAGATTCTGCTGTGGTTTTGCTCCATGAGCATAGGTGTTGAGGAAATTTCTCTTGAATGGAACAGGCTTTTCTTATGCTCTGGCCCAGATATATGAGCATGTAAGAAAGTAATGGCATTACCTTTTCTGTCCTCTTCAAAATATTCTTTTAAATTCTTACACAGAGCTCAAGGTTTGCTTTCGGAGGAAACCCTTGTGCCAGTGTATTTTTCATGACTTGGTCCTGAGTTTCAATTGTTCTACAATTTAAAAACATTATTATTCTTATGCTACTTTATGCTAAAATATATTGTATACATATTCCATTTTCTAATTCTTTGATGTCCTACATCTCTGAAATCATTACTGTATTACAGCATTGTAGATGTTATATTTCATGAATATGTAATTTGTAAAATGCTATAAGAAGGGATCGATATTGTGGTGGAAAAGCAATGCAGTTTAAAAATGTTGGCTATGGTCAGATATAAAGTTATGTATTGTTTCCAGGGCAGATGAAGAAAAAAATCATCATCCTAACAGTACTTAGTGTTTATCTGCAAATTGATGTTCAAACAAGACAATAAAGAATTACACAGAGCTCCTAGATAATGCATAGTAAGGTAAATAGCATTGACAATTCAACAGTCAAGATAATCATCATCACTATTCAGCCAGCCTGGCTCCTGTCTGCTATATGTACATTGAGGTACTATAATGATTACTGTGCATTCAGATTCCATAAATGTATCTGAGAAATAAAGGATTTAATGTTTCCTGCTGAAATATTGAAACAGCTGGTTCTGTAAGCATTACATATTCTGTAGAGCTTATAGAAAGATTATTCTTTTTTGTTTACATGCTTACCATGGTTCCATGAACATAAATAATCTGAAAATACTGTAAAAACTGTTAGGTTCCTGCCTCGATAATCCAGAAAGGAAATCTGTATCATGGGAGATGACTTGATGATCTCTATCCTGATATGTACAGGGTTCTAAAATCAGTGCTTGATTGACACTGAACAATAACCTTTTGCCATTCTTAGTTCAGCGGGAAATAAATAAATAAGTCTGAGCCCCTTAAAGCATTAACTATGATGCAGGATCAAAATATTTCAGTTAAGTGGTGTCATTTTGATGGTTGCCTTAGATTGATACCAAATGTATTCATACTTTGCAAAGTGCAAAATAAAAACAATGTTATGAAGTTTGTCATTTAGATCTAGGTGCTCTTGAATGCTAATAGTCTTAAGGCTTACACAAAAACAGATTTATTTTACAGTGAGAAAAACTTAAACAGAAACTATACTCACAGTTTTTATATAGGTGAGTTGATTACCAACACTAGTTTTTCTTCTACATTAATCACTGAGTAACACCTAGCTATTTAGTATTTCAGGTAGGCATCCTGAAATTACAGTATACAGTACAGTATACTATTAAACATTCTATTAAACATTATTACCTGTTACTGGGTGGTGACTTTCAGAAATCAGCTGCTTAACATCTGTATTTCTTATCTTTCCATCTATTGACTTTCTCCTTTGCAAAAACCAAGGCCTCTTTCCTGGATGGTTTTTGCCTTGTGGGTAATAGTCTATATCCCAATCTGAATTTAATAAACCTAGCTAAAGTTTATCCTTAATAAACTTTGCAGTGGTAATGTTCTGCAAAGAAGGTTTAGAAGAAACATTGTCATGCTCATCCATTTATTTTGTTTTCTGTTTAACATCTAAATATTAAATAATAATTGCTCTTGTCTTGTTTACCTTGATACTGAAATGCCCTGGGGCCCCTAGCACAAAAAAGGCATGGACCTGTTGCAGCAAGTCCAGAGGAAGACTACAAAGACTATCAGAGGGCTGGAGCACCTCTCCTATGAAGAAAGGCAGAGAGAGCAGGGCATGTTCAGTTTGGAAAAGAGAAGGCTTTGGGGAGACATCGTTGCAGCCTTTCAGTACTTAAAGAGATCTTATAAAAAAATTGAGAAGAACTCTTTGCGCAGCTAGATAATGATAGGACAAGGGGGCAACGGTCTTAAACTAAAAGAGGATAGATTTAGACTAGACATTAGGAGGAAAGACTTCATTGTAAGGGTAGTGAGGCATTGGAACAGGTAGCCCAGAGAAGTTGTAGATGCCCCATCCCTGGAGGTGTTCAAGGCCAGGCTGGATGGGGCATCTTGGCCAACGTGATCTAGTGGGTGGCATCCCTGCCTATGGCAGGAGGGTTGGAGTTAGATGATCCTTAAGGCCATTTCCAACCCAAGAATCAACTACATTACTGTTTAAAAGTAAACTTGTCAAATTTCTATCTTCTCATCCTGCTTGTTACAGCAGGAATGGAAAGAGCGAGGTCATGATTCTAAAATAGTACAACTGATATTAAAACAGTAGAAAGAAAATTCATTAAACTGCTTTCTTCCTCCCTAACCCTACACAGTGTGATTAAATATCACATTTATTACAAGGCTGTCATCTGATTGAATTTAGCCAGAAATGAAACACTTGCTCTTCTGAAAATGAATCTAAATTTCAGTGTTAGTCATATAAACCATAGTTAACAAGTCCCAAAACAATCAACTGTAAAAATTACACTCATTTCTACATAATAAATAAATAAATTCATAAAGGTTATCTTTTTTTTTTTTTAATTCTTAAAATCAGGACTTTCTCCCAGTTTTATTTACAATTGTGCTGATCAAGAGTGAGGTAAGTGACCTGAGTGACTTCTTCAGTGAAGACTTGATGCTGATGTCCAGTCTGGTTTTAAATATTATTATTATTATTATTATGAAATATTTGACATCTATTTCCCACCTCCATGGGTTGAATTTGGTTTAGTATAAACAGACTTCAGACAACATATAGAAGATATATATGGGGGAAAAAAAAAAAGTAAACTTAAAAAAAAGAAAAAAGTGCTACATACATAGATTTGTTTGTTTGTTTTAGTTTGGAAAAAATAATAGTATAAATGTAAACAGATAACACAGTGGAAACTGTTATTCCATGAAAAGATGTTCTGTTTTGTAGTAATTTAGCAAGTTTCTGTATAAATTTATTCCAGTATTAATGCTACCTGTGAAAGGCTGGCTTTTGGGAGGTTTTTGGTGGGGTGGAGGAGGAGTTAATTTGGTTTTGTTTAACTTGTATAACTTGGTAATGGATTTATATAAAACTGGAAATGCCATTCTCATATGAAAACAAGAATACGGGTATGTTTTTTTGTGTGGTCTGGCTAGTACACTTTGTAGAAAAAAAAAAGTAATGGAAAATCTGGACATACTGTGAGTGGTTTTCACACTTCATAAGTTTAGCCATCTGTGACAGATGATCTATTCTGTGTTTGTTGTCAGGTTCAGTTACATTCCTTTAAAAAGGAAGAGGATTGGGTTGGCTGGAAGCTTCTGGAGAGAGAGAGATTGCTCCTACCCTGGGAGCATCAGAGCATATTTCAGGGGGAGTTCTCCTGTTTCAGAGAAAGAGGGTTGGAGAGACGGGGCGGGGGGGAAATGTTCAGGGAGATACTGCGAAACTACAGAGAATTGACAGGAATGGGTTCACAACCTGAGCTGTTGGAGAATTCAACTTGTCCAGCTGAGGCAGAGGGGATTATGCAGAACTTGGTGCAGATCAGAAAGCCGTTGAGTTGTTGGAATGGAATGAAGCCTGGAAGCAAGGCATCAGCGGGCAAGGCGAGTTTCATAAACCTCCTTTTGTTTCTATTCTGCCTTGCCTAATTCTGTTTTAAACTGTTACATGTAAATATTCATATGAAATCTAGCTCAGAGTTTAAAAGCCCTTTTTCTCCTTGTTTTGCATGTCCTCTATAGAGAGATCTCTGCAGTTTCACAATGAGGCTCTGGTTGAACTTAGGGTCATATCATGCCATCTAACACAGGTATAGAAAGATAATCACCATTAGTCTTCTTAGGCTTCCTATCTAATCAATTGTTTAGAGTTAGGCAATGTGAACACGTGTTTCAGAATAAGGTCTTCGTCTTATTTTAAAGAATCTTTAGGTTTTGATATAACATAGACTTATTTCTGTACCAGTTGTACAGAGCTGGCTGTTCAACTGTATAGTTGTCTAATTAATAGTGCATAATTCTGGGTATTTTGACAGCTGTGCCACCACCATGAAGAACTGTTGATTCTTAAGAATCTGAAAAGCGTTATAGAGCTATCCATGGTACAAAAGCAGAGTCAGAAGTGTGTTTTTCTATGGTAGAATATGTTGCAATCAATGGTAAATGTTAAGGCACTTTTGGAAAAAGGAGGAAGGAGATTTGATGCAAGTTGTTCTGCAGGTACACAACAGTGTGGATGAAGTCAGGGCTGAGCTGGAAACATAGGAGCAGCTGTGATGCATATAGAAAGACCTGCATTATGTAGTCAGGCACTTGGTGTGTTTGTCTGATCTGTGCTTTACAGCAGGATTTACATGCACATTGTTGCCCAGTGTGAGCCACTTTTTAGAGAAAGTGATTAATCAGGGCTCTGCTCACTCTGCCACCTTTCATCTTAGACCAGGGAAACACACCATCAGGAGCGCAGAAGAGAATAAACACTGCATGAAAAATCAAAATGAACTGAGCCTGGAACCTCTGACTGCTGAAGAGAGGTGTCATTTCTGAAGAATCACAGAGGTGGTAAGATTCCTGTGTGGTGAAAATGATTAAAACTCTGCTGCAAAACAGCTCCTGCATGAAAAGCCAAATGCAGGAATTCAAACTGCAGCAGCTGCTAGGAGTGGGACTGACCTCTTCTGTCTTGAGACACTCACAGGTGACATCCATGTTATGTGAGCCTGTTTCTACAGTAAGAGAAACAGGTGTGATTTTTGAGTGAGCTGAAGAAAAATTGTGCTTGCTTTCAATTCAGTAGCTCAGATTAGCTCTGCACATTATGTCTGCATTTGGGCAGATGAATCCTTTGCTCTTGCAAATAAACAAGGCTGTGGAGCAGCATGTGGAGTCTTGTGAACCAACAGTTGTTGGAGGAAGTCCGTAGCAGAGAATAGGCAGAAAAGGCCAAGATTTCCTCACACCTTCTTTTGTTTGTTTGTTTGCCTATAAGACAAGATTAATACTTCATTTCTTTTGGAGAGGGGATGCTTTTTCTGAATTACAGCTGAAAGTTTGCTACGTAGTCTCATATCAGTTGAAAACAGATGGTGTTAATTCAGCATATGCATATCCTACTGATAAGTATAAACTGTTCTGAATTTTTCTCACCAGTATTTTCTGGCCAGAATTCTCAGATTGCATGGGAAGAAAATTAAAAGTATGTTATCATTGACTGGGAAAAGACTCTTCATAATCCAGAAAAATTTTCCATAGATGAGATCTGAGCTTCAGACAAAATTCATGATTCTGACTGAACGGAATGACATATAATGATGTGATGGTTACATGGTGAGAAACAGTGTATTATTAATTACTATGAGTGAACGAGCCTATGTTAAGGATGTTGAATAGTGTACAAAAAGATTTATTGCAAGGACTTCATCATTCCAAGATGAAGAGGATAAGTAGTGCCATTTTCTACAGCCACAAACATCATGATCAACTAACTAATCCTGAAATAAGCAATTAATCCTCTGGTACAATATCCTTTAATATAAAAGTCTTGAACTACCAGTGACAGAATCACATAGCCTCTGTATTACGTGTTACTGAACGTGTTACTGATGTATGGTTCTGTGTCATTAGTTAATCTAAAAACAGTATGTACTGGAGACACAGCACATCATGTGCAGACAAAATTAGTATCTTAATCAAGCACAGGCATCAAATATCCATCTGCTTCACAGACCTGGTAACTTTTCACAGGTTAGGCTAGGAAGTTCTGAATATCTACAGTTCTGTCCTCCTTACACAAAATGCCTGTCAGTGAAACAATATGAGAAAATAAAGAAGTAATGATTGATTAAGAAATCGTGTTATGGTCTAGCATACTATGTTATTACCTGTGTGTGTATATATAGTACATAACCACCCTAAGTGTACAGCCTTCTTGATCTTATTAAACACCTACCTCATAGCAAAATTCTAGTTTTGCCACTAATGTTTCTCGAGATGGTGAATCTTTTTCTTCTCTGACTTGCTGTTATGCCGTGCAGAGAGTTCCCTTTACCTTATCCTCTCTTTTGTCATGTATTTTGTAATCTTTTGGGTCATTGAAGCAGAGTGTTTTTCAGAAACCTCCTCTTCAGATACTTTCATGAGTAATGAGAAGGATATCATCCAGATAAATCCATTCTTTTGGATCCTGTCAGACTGTCTTCTGAAAAATCACAAATTTACAAAAGGGGAAAGACTTTAATTCACAGTCAAAAGTATTTACTTGGAATCATTTATCAAATTCAGGCTTCAGTTCTGAATTGGGTATTATACCATAGCATTTAGAGTACTAACTGTGATAGTAAAAACACAGTATTGGAGCAGTGGGAGAAGAGTAGTTTGTTTTTGTTAAGTCCCTTGGTAGTTTTAATATGCTGATATGTACATACATATATACATACATATATACAAAATACTTAAGGATATTCAACATATCTCGGTACAAACCACATAAGGATAAGCATTTATTAGGCATCAGTAATATCTCCTACAAAGCAGCTATGCAATATTTTCAAGCATTTTATAGCAACGTGTGGAATCTTTGTCATTCAGAGCAGAAATTCTTCCCATGGTCTTTTCAATTTTGAGGACAGGATCTCCTCCTTCTTTCTCTTCTTCCTTTCTCCCTTCCCCTTCATCTTCCCCTATTTTTTCCTTTTTTTCCTTTCTTAGAGACTGAGTAGTGGGAAAAATTATTTATCCCATTTGGTACAGTAATTTGGATGCATAAGCATTGCTCAAC
The DNA here is from genome assembly GCF_965140915.1 of Aythya marila. Classification (NCBI taxonomy): domain Eukaryota; kingdom Metazoa; phylum Chordata; class Aves; order Anseriformes; family Anatidae; genus Aythya; species Aythya marila. The sequence goes on along the minus strand of NC_139042.1, from coordinate 197,623,133 downwards.
TCTGAGCATTTGACTCTGTTAGCTTGACAGATGTCCATTCTCTGAATCAATCTTACAGGAACTTTTTCCCTGATGTAAAGTAACTGATACATTTAGCGTATGTGGAATTAAATGTAATTAGACAGCAAATCTCTCACATCAGCTTGTATTCCAGACTACTTTGCAAAAATGAATAATATAATTAAAAAGATGAATAGCAGAGGAAAAGGGAAATTAAGAATAAAAAATTGCTTTCAGGTGAGTTTTGAAGATGCTCATACTGACTCAGTCAGAAATGTTTCCCTTTTGTAGGAAATTACAAGAAAAACTTAAGCTATAGGATAAAAATACTATAGACTATTGAATGTCTGTATAGTATTGTCCACCTTCCAAGGGGCAAAGAGACTGCTGTGTCTTCAGTGAGCAGAAAAGCAGACACTGTAGTTATCATTTGCAGATAAGCTGAGACAATGAAAACATAACCTTGTGAATAGTGTGTATGTTGCTGTCTAAAATCAGTTAAATGCACACATATTGTTCTAGTATTGTTCTAGTTACATCTATATTCAAGGTTTCAAAACATTGGATTTCATTCTTCTCACAAACTGATTTTTTTGAAAGATGTATCTGTGTTGATTTAAATTGCTATTCCTCATTTTTTGCCAGTGTAATTGAGGATGGAATTGCCCCATTGCCCTTGTAGGAAAAATGTTCAGTCCTGTTCCAAATGAACCACAAATAGACTAATCTGTGGAAAACAGTCATCTTCCCTGTAAATGACTGAGAACAACTAATATGCATACTCACATAAAGTAGATGAAACAGAGGTTTAGATCACTTTGAAAATCAATGTGTGCGGGCCACATCTGTCTGTAGTTCACATATTAAATTTTCATTGAATTTCTCCTTTTTCCCCCAAGATCAAAAGAAGCATATGGCTTTTTATGTGTTTAACTAGGAAAGAAGTTGATATCTCATGTCACGTCAGCTGTTAGGAAGTGCACTGTGCTTTTCCCCTTGCATTTGAAGTGAAAATGGCAATTTCGAACAATTTCACAGAGAAAATGAAAGGAGCAAGAGGATGAAAAATACAGAAGTGCTCATTTGAAGAATGAGTGGCTCTGACACAAATGAAAGGAAAAAAGCTCTGAGAAATGTCTATTGTTTTGGCATAGACTATTCTGAAAATTTTATACTGGTTTTAACAGCAGAGAAATATATCTCTACAGAGTCTCCAAAGGAGTGAAGAGGAGTGGAGAAAAAAAAAAAAAAAAAAGGAGAGAAAATCAGACTGACTGGCATCTCTGCTGTGTAGTGATTTAAAAACTAGTTTTCTGCTTCACTGCTCAGTCCCCAGAGCAAAATACTTGCAGAAAAGAAAAAGACAAGAGTTACATTAAAGAAAAGCTTTGTCATTTTACTTATGAAGCAGGGTATTTCCCTGTCATGCACAAGGCCAAGATCAGCTCATCAAACACCTCTCCAACTCCACTGCCAGCAATGGCACATGAGGCAAAATAGTGCAGGCTGATAGGTTATAACTGATGGTTAGAATTTTTTCAGAGCCTGTATATCCACTGTCAATACTGATCATGAAACTTTTATGTAATAAAAAAGTGTATTTAAATTTTTAAATACATTTTCCTTATGGCACAATTCCTCTGCTTCCCTTTGCCTCTTGGCTTCAGAGGTGGGTACCCACACTACGTGGCTCTTCATGCAATAAAATGTACCTTATGTCAGGCAGTGGAGAGAAGGTTCTCAATATTCTTGCTCCATTACCAAAGGTCAGTGAAGTTGTTTCCCTCTAGCCAGTGGTTACCATATAATATATGTAGGACCAAAAGGGTCCACAAAATCTTTAAGGAGAAAATATTTGCTACAAAACATTGTCCAATATCACCATCTGTATCCTACAAAAAAAAGATGCAGTCGAGGATTCCGTACTGAAAATAAAGTAGTGTATCAATAGTATCCTATCTTAATGCATCTTTTGGAATGAGGTTTCATTACAAGCAATTTTAAAGATACTAATAAATTATTAAAAAGTCCTTAATGAATGATAACTGATTTTAACAGATCCTTTGAAGTAAATTGAGTGTTTAAAACAATAAATTACCAAAATTTCTAGCCATTTTTACTGATATATTGCTGAAGATGAATAGCACATACCATAACAAAGAATAACCTTTACCAACCTTATACAAGTGTAACTGCTTCATTGCAATTTTTACTGAGTGTTATGGATTTTTGATAGGGTTACCTTTGGGGATTTTTTTGATACATGAAAATTCTCAGATGTGAGAGTTTTGCTCAGACAGTTACAGCACAGGCTTCTCCTTCCACCCCAAGGGTACTTGCTGGTTACCCTTGGTATCCTACATATCCTACATCAATCCCCACCTAAAGTCACCTCTTTTCAGAATGGATGAATGATTTGTCTTTTTCTGTTGCTTGATAACTTTCTTAGATACAAATGATGTATTCCCTGTAATTTTATTTACTGCATTTTGAGAAATAGGCATGCATCTTTCCATCTCCTATCTGTTTTATAAAAACCTTGTTAACCTTACACATTGGTGGGAGGGGAGAAGGCTGTTTTTTCCTTAGTTGTTTAATTTATAGTGTTGGAGATAACATATCTATTCGTTTATCTCAAACACAACCTTTGGGGTTATTTTAGGAAGTTCAGCTTTGTCTCAGAATGAGATACGATTACCATTATATCTATCCTGAAGTGAAGTCCCAAAGTAGCTTGAAATTCTTTCTCTATATAAGGTTCAGCAATAAGGTAATACTTTTATAAGGTTGTCATGGTGAAACAAGAAGCAGAATAAATTGTTTCTAGTTCTTGATATTTACAGCCAGCAGGTAGAGTGGTCATTTGCTAAATGACCATAAAAATAACACATGACCATAACACAAAAAAAAAAAAAAATAGTGAAGATGATAGTAGATGACTAGAAGCAAATAGCTTAGAATGAGAAAGATGGAAAATGTGACAAAATGTGGTAGAAAACACCATGATTTCTTTAGTCAAAGTGCTCACTTAAGGTCACCTGTCTGACATCCAACATAACCTTTAACCAGTAATTGTAAGCCCAAAAAATACCTGTCTGTATTTGATGATATTTTGTTTCGTCTCTGCAGTAGTTTCATGAAGGTTTCTTCTCTGTTTCCTTTCAATAAGCTTAAAAAGAGCATATATTACAAATGTAATACAGGGAGAGAGCTGACAGCACAATTATTTCTTTCTACGTCCAGTTCTGTTTGTTTGTTTGTTTTTATAAAGACATTAGAATTTGGTGAAAATCAGCCCTAGCTTGTCTATTTTCCTTGACTGTTAACAAATTCAAAGGAAACACAAAAACTAAATTTAAATACTAGTCTTTATTTATCTACCAAAATACTAAAGTTAAATTTCCCTTAACTACTAATACAGTTCACAGGTAGCATGCTAATGTAACTGATGATGAGAATATCCAATAATAATGACCCACATTTTATCACGGTACTAAAATTGTATTTTTTCTATTTCCAGTGTAAATAGAAACTAAAAATAATTAAGACTGGTCTTCTGCCCCCTCATCAGCTGAGAACTAGAAGTTATAAATGCTTTTTCAAAAGCAAGTGGTATGTCTTCCTATAGTGTCTATCAGTCTGATATGTTGACAAAGATATTTATATGTAGACAGATATTAAAATAAGATAGTGTTTTTTTAATAAAATACATTATTAGCTGACATGGAAATTATTCATCAGCAACATAGCTAGCATCTGAAAATAGTAATTCCATAAAGTATTAGAGACCTTTTAATGGATGTGTTGTTAATAGCTGTTCCCCAATACTGGTGACCATCTGTGACTGCTTCACCATCTGTGATTGCTGTATAAATTTGGGAGGGGGAAATAACAGTGGCATTGGACTGAATTTGTAATATAAATTAGTAGCCAACTAGACCTACTGTAATTGATTAATTTGTCTTTGATTATAACTACACACTGAGCTAGAGAAAATTAGTTTCTTAGATTTGTTGGCAAAACATGGGTTTCGGAAGTGGCCACACGAAGTTGAAAACAAAATTAAGTTACATTTATTGAAATCTGAAAAATGCAGAAGTTGATGGAATTGAGATGAAATAGATGAAAAGAGCTGACATGGCACTTGAAAAGGTAGTGGATATTTCTTTAAAGATCCATGACAAATATTGATTATTGTGATTTGCTAAGATTAGTTAGCAGGGGAGCAACAAAAGCTGTTTGTCAACTCGTTCTAAAAACTTTTACAATTTCTTGACAACATATTAGAATAAACTAGGAAAACAGTGTTTTTTATTGCTAAATAAAATTAATCTTGTTGACTTCTTATCTGAAGTAGCATTTATTTCAGAAGAAATTTCATTTTTAATTAATAATAGTCAATGCTTGCTAAAGTGCTGTGCTTGCCTACAGAGGCAGAAGAGACAAGTTAGTTAATATTCTTTTTATTTCCCTTGTTAAACTGTGCTAAAGTGTTTCCATATTTTTCTATCAACAAGTCTGCATTCTGTACTGACTGATGTGGTTATTCTTGTGTACCTGTATAGACCAATCCATAGCAAGGTATTGGAGAGTTAGGGTACAATTTCAAAATTATTAAAGTTCCACTTCTTAGTGTATCAACATTGAGTGGGAACCTAAATTTACCTCAAAACTAAAATAAATCTTTCAAAAGCACTAGTAATTTTGAATGCAATGTAGATTGCATCTAACCCATTGCGTTGCCTGCTTTCCTAGTTGAAGAGAGTAGGCATCTCCAAAAAAATTCAGCCTAAGGTACATGCTTCTCTTAGGGCAGAGTGAATCAGCCTCCTACCATTAACTGTGGAGAAGTCTGGACATCTGGTTTGAGTAGATTCCTGTATTTCGATATTGCTTAACTTCTTTAAGTTTTGAAGTGTAGCAACAGAGGCGAGACAAAGATGGCAAGGTGGACTGAGGGGACTACCTCTTGTATCAAGTATATTGGCACAAGAAAATCCTGCTTTGATGTCTGGATTCTAGTAAAAGCCATAACTGCCCAGTATGTACTCGGTGTCTCGTTGTATGGCTAAGAGGCTTCTATTGTATCATATGATTACACTTATATATAAATATATATATATAAATATGTATACATGTGCATTTATAATTATTTATTTATTATTTATTAATTATTTATAATTATACATATATATTCTTTCAATTAAATGTTATATAGAAGGAGGGTACACAGGTCTATATATTACTACCCTCACATGTATACACACACTGTGTCTGTTTAAGTAAAATTATATGGAGATTAAAATAAATAAATAAAATACCATCTTAATTCATTTTTAAGAATGTAAAGTAGATTTTTCAGTCTCAGGTAAAACAAAGCCCTGGTGAGCATCTACTTTGTTTTGCAATAGATTTGTCATCTTCCTGACCTTTAGCAGATTACTAGCATTTATTTTTTTTTTGATGCTGTTTGCTGCTGCTTATTCACAGATACCACAAGCTTCCATCTCAGTTACAGAAAGTATATGGTTAAGATACAAATCCATACAATGAAACAAATTTAAAACTCCTTGTGATCTATTGGCAATCAAGCCTCCAGAATAGTGATTCAGTATTGTTTCTTCTATTGCAGACAAAAGGTTCTTCAAGCATTACTCCATCTGGCACTCAGAAGAAGGTGAAGAGGACTCTGCCCAACCCACCTCCAGAGGAAGCAACAGCAGGAACTCAGTCACCATATACTTCTGTGGGATCTGTTTCACGCAGAAGGATTTGCAGGACAACCACTATGGCCAGAGCCAAAATTCTTCAGGATATAGACAGGGAATTGGATCTGGTTGAACGGGAATCAGCCAAGCTTAGGAAAAAGCAAGCAGAGCTAGATGAGGAGGAGAAAGAAATAGATGCCAAATTGAGATACTTGGAAATGGGCATTAATAGGAGGAAAGAGGCCTTATTAAAAGAAAGAGAAAAGAGAGAGCGTGCCTATCTCCAAGGAGTAGCAGAAGAACGTGATTATATGTCAGACAGTGAAGTTAATAATACCAGGTCAACAAGAATAGAAACTCAACACGGCTTGGAAAGACCACGTACTGCACCCCAAACAGAATTTAATCAGTTTATTCCACCACAAACCCAGCCAGAAACACAGTTTGCCCCTGCTACAAGCCCATATGCTCAATATCAATATTCATCTCCTGCCCTGCCTACACAAGCACCAACTCAGTTCACACAGCAATCACATTACCAACAACAGCAGCCTTTGTATCACCAGCAGGTTTCACCCTATCAGACCCAAACAGCTTTCCAAACTGGAGCTACTATGTCCTTTACTCCACAGGCTCAACCTCCACCAACTCAACAGCCGTCATATCAGCTCCCATCACAGATGATGGTGATACAGCCAAAGCCAAGACAAACTCCATTATATTTGGAGCCTAAGATAACAACAAACTATGATGTGATTCGCAATCAGCCTCTCATGATAGCACCAGTTTCAACTGACAATAGTTATGCAGTTTCCCAACTAGGTAGTAAATACACTACCTTGGACTTAAGGTTAGGACTAGACGAGAGAAACAGCATGGCAAGCAGCCCTATATCAAGCATATCTGCAGATTCATTCTATGCAGATATAGACCACCACCATACACCCCGAAATTATGTGCTGATTGATGACATAGGAGAACTTACTAAAGGAACAGGAACACTGGATTCCAGTTTTAGCCTCCATGAGAAAGATCTTACCAAAACAGATAGACTACTTCGCACAGCTGAGGCCAGGAGAGCACAAGAAGTATCAGACTTCCTAGCACCACTGCAGACTTCTTCTAGGTTACATTCCTATGTTAAAGCTGATGAAGACCCAATGGAGGACCCTTATGAGCTCAAACTTCTGAAACATCAGATAAAGCAAGAGTTCCGTAGAGGTGCAGAAAGTCTTGATCACTTGGCTGGCCTGTCACAGTATTACCATGCAGAGGGCAGCTACAGGCATTTTCCCAAATCTGAGAAATACAGCATAGGTAGGCTTACCCTTGAGAAACAGGCTGCTAAGCAGCTTCCAGCAGCCCTCCTCTACCAAAAGCAGTCAAAACACAAGAAAACTTTGATAGACCCCAAACTAACAAAGTTTTCACCCATCCAAGAAAGCAGAGACCTTGAGCCTGACTATTCAACCTACATGACTTCATCAAGCACTTCATCACTTGGGGGAATTACTACTAGGGCAAGGCTTCTTCAGGATGATATCACTTTTGGCCTTAGAAAAAACATCACTGACCAACAGAAGTACATGGGGCCACCACTGACTTCATCCATTGGAGCAGGCCTTGGGACCGCACTAGGTCCAGCAATGAGATCCACATTACAAGATGAAGCAGACAAGTCTTATAGCAGTGGTAGTAGATCTAGGCCCTCATCTAGACCCTCCTCAGTTTATGGGCTTGATTTGTCATTGAAAAGGGATTCTTCCAGTTCTTCTTTAAGACTGAAAGCCCAAGAAGCTGAACCCCTAGATGTTTCGTTTAGCCATGCAGCACCTTCTGGAAGAACTAAACCCACCAGTCTACCTATTAGCCAAAGCAGGGGAAGGATCCCAATAGTAGCACAGAACTCAGAGGAAGAGAGCCCACTAAGTCCCGTTGGCCAGCCAATGGGAATGGCAAGAGCAGCAGCTGGACCCTTGCCACCAATATCTGCAGATACCAGGGACCAGTTTGGATCGAGCCATTCATTACCTGAGGTCCAGCAACATATGAGGGAGGAGTCACGGACTCGAGGCTATGATCGAGATATAGCCTTCATCATGGATGACTTCCAGCATGCCATGTCAGACAGTGAAGGTAAATTAGGCCTCAGACTGGTATCTTACTATCACAACACAAACCCTCATTTCTTTGCATGCGTCTGATTTTTGTTATACCGCAAAGACTTGTTCTTACTTTTCCTTGGTGCATCTTCTGTGTATCTACATTTCTGGGGTTTTATTTGTTTTGTTTTACTTGATATTTTTTTATTTTACCCTAACTGCAGTTTCTGGATGGTGTTAAGCTACTCAAGCATGCTCACTGTATTGTTGATTTGCATTCCTTTTGGTTTGCTCATGCATTTTCTTTTTCTTTTGTTGATATCTACTTTTCTAATGACGGTGTGTAGAATATTCTGTGTACAGTTCATACCCTACCATCAGTCTTTATGTGAAGCCCTTTCCAGTGACAGTGAATCATTGAACTTATCTGCAATAGTTTTTGTTTGGATTTGGAAATAATCTCCCAAATCCTCTAAAGAAATCTAGTAATTTTAATTGCATGAAATTTCATTATAGAATTCAAGAATTGATAGTTCCATCTCCTGATGCACCACCTTAAATCTACATATATAGAGAAATAGAATGTTCATTAAGTACATATTGTACATTTGAACCATATAGAACTTAACGTGGTAGCAGAACAGCATTCTACATATGGTTTGTTGACAGCATCCTGTTATGTGGACTTCTGTGCATTCAGACTTGTGATGATGTAAGATAATTTGTCATTTGGATGGTGCAAGACAATCACATCCTTCAATAAAATTACATAAAGTATTTTATTTCTATTGATTGATATGCAGCATAGCTGTTCTTATATGCACCACATACAATACGTCTGCCAAATAAGCACAAGAGTTTTTCTCACTTAGGTTCATGAAAGGAACCTTTCTGATGTATAATAAATGGTGCAATTAAAAATGTTTCTTCTAAATAAGTGCAGCAGAATGTTAAAACTGATGTTAAGTACTGAATAATTGCAGATTATGTATCACTTTTGTTTGAATCAGTTCAGACTTAATATATTCTAAATTGTTTAAAAATCATAAAGACAGTTTGAAAGAAAATGAAATTAATATGTTTAAAAATGTATGCGCTCCCTTAACTTTTTCTTATGTGTATTTACTGCACAATAAAAGAGACTTTGCATGTGCTATATTGTCTGTAAATGGCAATGATTGTCTCAAAAGACACATTTGCATGATTATGAAGTAGTACAGTTTATTTTTCAGGTTTATATTAACCTCAGTGTTCCTTTGTATGTTATTGCCTTTTTACAAAAGCTGAATCTTTCATAACAGTTAGAAAATGAAATCTGTTTGCTGTCCTGATACTACAATATATTGCAGTATTTTGTTCTGTTTCTTTTCATATTTCTTAGATATTAACCTCCTCATGAAGTCTGTGTTTCAGAGGAGGTTCAAGAGTGTCACCATTTTTGATTTTCATCACAAATTTAAGTATTCTCACTATTCTTAAATTCTTAAAACACACACACACATACAGCCATATAATTAAACCAGAAGTCAGTTAAAAGAACCCCTCCCCAGGTTATCTTGTCTTGACTCAATTTGTGACTACTAAGAGTCATTGAAGGGTCACATTGTGCAAGACTTTCCCCATGAAAAATAAGGATAATCAAACTGGACTGCAAAAAAGATAATCTGGCGCTATTCTACCTCATATAAGCAGGTTATAGGGAATTTTATTTCTGCACTACAGTGCATTACGTCTCTGTTATATATTTGTACAAGGCATGCGTTTTACATATTGGGTTAGATCTGGTTTGGTTTTAACTTAGTTTCTGATTAGTTTGACTCTTTCAGAAGCATTCTATCTCAATTAAAATGTTCCTTATTAGAATGACAGGTCTCTGAATACCAGGCTTTCCCTTTCTGCAATATATGTTTTTCTAATTTTTCTCATCTTCTGGCTGAACCATTTTATGTATAGTTTTAGTAAATAAAACACTTCAAGCACCTTGAATTGAAAATAATCCATGTAATTGGGTGTAAGATACAAATTATCCCTGAAAAGTGATGACAGTTTTTCAAAAAGTTATGGTCTTCTTTTCTCAGGACTGTACTTCTCTCTCTAGTGCCCTGACAGTGGACAGCTACTCTTGCTATTTGTATTCAACTTTTTAACACAGATTTCTTTTCTTTTTATTGCTTAATTTTATGAATGTAAATAGTCAGCTCAGTATATATAAATTGTACCTTTTCTCACCTCAAGGGTTATTTTTCTTTTAAATACTGATTGTTGACTCTATCATAGAGCTTAGTAACTTAAAATTCAGGCATGAAAGCATCAATAAAATTGAATCTGCACACTGATTTTTTACCATGCACACACAGTTGAAAATATAAAACAATATCTTTAGTGATAGTCTCTGTTGATGACATGAAATTACTGTGAGTGCTCAGGCTTGCACTCTGCCAATAACAGTAGTATCTGTTGTACATCTATAGTACATCTATAACTGTATTATCTCTCATGATCACTACAGCACAGCTGACCCTTGGTAAATTTTCATCCATGGGATATAGAGTGATTTTCTCTGTGAGTGATTTAGGTGAGGGATTTTTCTGATCAAGATTCTTGGAATCTACAACCTAGCATCCAATCTCACCTTTTTTAATTGTTTAATTAACAGTATTGAACCTTACTGACTCCAGCAAAAGTTTTTGCAGGTGGAGCAATCTGATTCTAAGACTGTCAGTGATTCATCTTGGCCAAATCAAGCCAAAAACAGTAGTGTGCTTTACTGGAGGACCTGTTGGTGTTAGGTCAGAGGTTGGACTGGGTGATCTTGGAGGTCTCTTCCAACTTAGATGATTCTGTGATTCTGTACATGTGAGTGTGGTGTGTATGTTTATATACACATACGTTTTGAAATTCCCTAAAAAATATGCACATTCATCATAGTTTTGAGGGAAAAAAATAAAATAAAATAAAAAATAGCCTGGTCTGAATGGCAGCATGGAAATTCTGTGTATGTGCTAGCTTTTTAAGGAAGAAGTCCAGCAAAAGTTATTTCAGGTGAGATGGCAGGAGGAAAAGAGGAAAAAAAAATCATTCTTTTTTCTGCTCAGCTGATGACACTGGTTATGATAGTCAACATTAGCATATGGGATCAGAAAACTTCATTAGTTTTTTACTATAAGCCTCAGTAAGAAGTTCTCTCAAGATGAGTTATGAACCAGAGGCATTAGCAGGCATTAGCCAACTGGCACAAATATGTAAAGCATAAAATCTGTGTATTAGATTGTAGTGTCTTATTGACAGCAATTAATCAGTAACTGATCACTAGCCATACAAATATTAACCTTTACTTATGTTTCTTTACTTCTTACATGCTAATCTGAACATCATTTTCAAACTGTTTTTTGATAGATCAAATTATGCACGGTTAAGAAGGAAGAGACTGCATAACGTCAGAACCAAAATTAAGATCTGTCCAAAGACCTGCTATAATATCAGATGGTTGTTTTACCACATAGAGGACATACAGAATATTATTACTTTTTAAAATCATGCATATATACTTTTCCTGTTTTGGAAGTAATTTAAAGAAATAGTCAAGAAAAAAACACAACTTTGTTTTTCCATTAAATATTTTTTTTCCAAGCATTTATTAAACCAATTTGATTACGTTTAACAACAACAACAACAACAAAATAGATAAGACTATGCACACTACCATTTTGCATTTTAAGTTCTCTCTCATGTCGTGGAACAATTGCACTCATTCTTGTTACTATAGCAACAGCTGACCTGATTTTAGGTTTGCAATTTCTGATATTTTTGCTGAAACAAATACCATCTTTCTTCTAATTTTCAATTTATCTTTCTTATTAAAACATAATCTAATAAAAATTTTATAACTAGCTGCAAATCTTTGGTTTACATTGATGGGCAATATAGACAAAAATCTGTATGATACGTAGTAGAAATATTATTAAATGCATAGAAGCTGATTCTAGTGAAACCTATTAGTGTGAAAGCTACTTGTCCCGATAGTCAGTAGGCATTGATCTGTGTATCTGAAAAACTGATTTAAATAAAACAGTGTTATTTAATCCCCCATGAGTATCTAATACAACAGATTTTATACCAGTTTACTGTTGCAAATATAGGAACATTAGTCTTAGCAAGTTATTTCATGAAGAACATTCTTGGTAACTTTCCAAACAGAAAGTTCATACTGCAAAACTGGGGGATGGAATTCAAAGTGAGAACACCTGCAATATTTCTGCCTAGAATTATGAAAAATATAGATAGCTTTTAGTTCATATCGTCTTCATAAAGCAGGCTCAGTTTTCATGTCAGTAGTTTTAGATGATCTCCAAAATATTTTGAATAATTTTTAGTTCCAAAATTTGGGAATTGGTGGAAGTAGGTGCTTGAGGGTTTATTATCATTATTGTTATTATTTTATTTTTAGCCTACTGCAGAGTAACTAATTTCACTATTTTTTTAATCAAACATTTTAGAATTGTTTGAAGTCTGCAGTGTATTTCTGAGCTGCTGGAAAGAAGGACATGGCTATAGCACTCAGCAGTGTGTTTCTTCTGATATTTAATATCCATAGTTTTTTAATTTAATAACCTAAACAGAATCTTCTCACTCTGTTTTATCACTTACAGCTAAATTATGCCTTAGTTCAATGTCTCAAATCTCGCCTGTAACTTTGCTTTAGCTGCATGGCCAATTAATTGATAACCACTATGCATGTTTGCTATGCACAATGCACATTATTGCCCTTTGCCCAGCACCGGATCAGAGCATTTGACCTGTCCTTGGTTTTCAAAGCCTATCATCTGCGTCGTGAAGAAACAGATTGGTTTGACAAGCCCAGGGAATCTCGTTTGGAGAATGGACATGGCCTGGACAGAAGGCTGCCAGAGAAGTTGTCCCACTCTCGACCACCAAGTCAACATCAAGATCAAATTAGCTGCCAAGTAAGCCATTCCTTTAGCTTTATAACTGTTTGAAAAATTAACTATCATGCTGTCCAATAGTGTAGAGAGTATGGGATTAATTAAATTCCAGCAGCATTCAGCTGAAGTGCCATCAATACTGGATGACGGCATTAGAAAAGAATTGCTCTGCATTTCAGTATTAATTTTTTAGGTCGTTTTTTAATTTCTGAAACATATCTGGAAGGAGTTAATCTACTAACCAAAACCATATATATATATTAGGTTTTCCTATTAAGAAAAAACATAGTTGTTCCAATTCTAGCTTATCAGCTTTATCTGATCCAATTTCAAGCCCCTTACAGTAGTCTAAGGAAAAGATTTATTTTATTTTATTTTAATTTATTTTATTTTATTTTAATTTTTAATCCTGTTAACATTGTCTCACACTAGTAGCTGGTCAGTGTAATTCCAAGAGCCTGTAATCAAGTACTGAATGTATAAACAAGACTTCATAAATCTAATAATTAAAACATCTCATTTATCATGATGAGAAAGAAAAATACCATATGTTTTCTCCAAACATGCTGATTTGAAATCTAGTTCATCTTAGTATACCATCACATATCCTCTTTGTATAAATGAAGTTTACATATCTCATGTGTTATCTTTAAGTAATTCACTTGGTTATTTAAGCTATCGTTTTTACTGATTGACTGTAATGATACTCTTTTCCATAAGGTACAATTCAAGGAAGGTGTATTGCATGGCCTCTTGATGCTACTTAATAACATCAAGTGGTATGTTAATTACTCAAATAACATTCAAGCAGGACTATCCTACTCTCATGCAGCCTTAGAAACTTTTTTGTATGATGAATATTTTCACTGACATTTGACAGTAGAATGTAGCTTTTATGAATTAAGCATTCAAATATCTTAAAATACAAGCTGTTATTTTTTTTTTTTTTCTCTCCTTTGCCTATCTCTGATTTAGCATATTCATAGATTTATACAGGCTAGGTTGTACTGAGCCTAGCCATTTCTTGTTGAGAAAGAGGGCTTTACAATATACAGTCTTACAGGAATCTGTTAAAACAGATCTCACCACAAACCAGTTTTATTTCAGGATAAAGGATGTTTTAGTCTTCACAGCACTTAATATCACTGGAAGTGAGGAAAAAAAAAAAAAAAAAAAAAAAAAGCCAGAGCACTTTCATCCTCTTCATCCTCATGAGAAATATGCTGATTACGTTATTATTCTGAACATACAAAATTGAATTTGATCACTTCAGCATCATGGCATAAAGTTTAAAATTTGCTTTGAAAATCAGGTTTGCCCAAGAACATGGTTACTGTTATCCTGATATGGAGGTGGTCAATAAGATTTAAAAGTATTTAACTTTTAGAAATTCTTTTACCCTTGGAAAAAGTTCCAAGGCGTTACTAATCACAAAGGTCCGATCTTTGTGGCTTTTCTGTTTGTTTGTTTTGTTTTGCTTCGTCATTTAAATAGCACTACAATAGGATTGGTTGAAAGACTTTGATCAAAATTTTTGGGGAGGAAAGTTAAGGTAGCTGAGAATTCTTGTGTTATTGCATTATTTCAAGAAGCAATATATATATAAATATATATACTTATATATATATGTACTCTGTGGTATATATATATGTTCTGCGGTAGCCCCCTGTTTATGTGAAAATAGAGATACTGCATTTAAAATCTTGCCAAGGGCATTTTTTAAGGTTTTGATAATTGGAAATTTGATTGTGTACATGTTTTGAATAGTTCTGTGGGGTGTCTTTACTCACATAATTTCTGTGAACAGAAATATAAAGCTGCTGCAAAAGAAAAGTGATGTGGAAGAAAAGGTTTTTCAAAAATTCCCTCTTTATCTATTTCAGTCCAGGTTAGCTATGGTAATTCACCCACGGATACAAAATAATTTCAGTGTGTCTGCAGACGTGAGAAATGCCAGCTCTCATGAAGTCAGCATCACAAACATTGTCAAAACGTTGGTCAGAAATTGTGCACATTGAAAATCTCCTGTGAGCATTTGATACAATAACAAAGAAAACTGATTTTCAGACACATCTAGCTATGAAATTACTTTAAGACAAGATAAAGTGTCAGAGACATTTTAAAATGTTTCAATCATTAGCTTCACATTGAATTCTGAAAATGGAACACTTAGCAATAGAAGCAAGTAAATCATTATTAATGTATTTATTTTTTAACACTCATTTTATGATTTGAAGTTGTCATGAAAAATAAACATTTTTCAAGACAGTGAGTTCGTTGAGACAAAGTAAACACTCTGCAAAGGCTTTTTTAGTCTTGTCTCTTCTGTGAATTAAGAAAAAAAGAAGAAAATAAAAAACAAACAAACATTACCACCACCATGAAAAACTGAATATTGTCCCATGCTTTCTGTCTACTGTATCCACAAAGTTGTAGTGTCCAGGCACAATGTACTCTGGAGCCCAAAATGACAAATCATTCTTCATCCTGTCCATGTGAACATGTCCAACTTCACTTGGAGCTTCCCTTGCTGCAAAAGCTTTCCTGAATTAGTTAGGACTAATAGTAACACTAATTAAGCCATTGCAACTCTTTTAAATCCCATACTGAGCAAAAAACAACTGTAGAAGGAAGTATTTGAATGAGTAGCACTAATCTTGTCACATCAGTCAAAGTTTCCAAATACACTTATCCACTGTAAATTTGTCATATTTGCTTTTTATAAAAATGTTTTATTGAAAACTATCATATTTGTACTCCAGAATATTTTGTTTCACACATGTGAAACATAAATTTCCTTACTAGATGAAATCATCTAGTAAGGAAATTATGTCCCACATTATGTCCCACATAATGTCCTCAATTATGTCCCACAGAGTTTGTGTAATTAACGGTTATAAATAAAGCAAAACCCTATGTTTTTTATACAAGAATGCACAGAGTGACAACCCTGAACTTCATGGTTTCCATAGATTTCTTATAATTTAGGGATTAAGTTCATATATGCCATATTAGTAATACTAAAATATTTGTTTCTATAGCAACTTCTGTAGTTCCACATAGTATTCCTAAATCGCATTAAATTGCAGTGTAGTTTAGTATCTTGATAGCTCTATAGTAATTCTGAACTGTTTATGTGAGCAGGGTAAGCAGAGTTTAGACCTCATCAATACGTAATCTATTGCAGATTTCTTACTGACCCAGGTTAACCTCAGCAGTTTACTTGGTAACTGCCAGTTGATCAGCTGCTTCTTTTAATCTCCAGAGATTACGTCTTTTTTAATGACGATTTTCTGTGAAAAAAAAAATATTATTTTACCCTGAAATAATTTGACTATTTCAAAGAGGCTGTGAAAGAACAGTAGGAAGAGGTGCCAGGGAAGTAAGAGATCATGCCAAGGAGATGAACAGTGAGATTACATCAACAGGTGATGTAAACTTCTTAATTGGTGGAATAAATACAGAACTTCCAGTGATTGTAGATGGTCTTTTAGGCTCTAAGTGATTGATAAAATCACAAACTCATCATAAGTATATTGTCATTGGTTCTTTTTGGCAACAGTTTTCTAATCACACACGCAAAAATAAAAAATAAAGAAAGCTAGGGCTCCAGAGATTCAATATTTTTAAATGTCAACCCCCTATTTCTAAAGCCCTTCTGAAGACTATATGCTTATCTCTGTTCATGGGACTGTACAACT
Source organism: Aythya marila (assembly GCF_965140915.1). Classification (NCBI taxonomy): domain Eukaryota; kingdom Metazoa; phylum Chordata; class Aves; order Anseriformes; family Anatidae; genus Aythya; species Aythya marila. The sequence continues at coordinate 197,606,679 of NC_139042.1, read as the reverse complement.
TTCTTAAAGTAACATTTGAAACATGTCTTTTTAGGGGGATTCGATAATATTCTATTTAAATATGATGAAATATTCAGTTTAAAAATGATGAAAAAATGGGTTGTAAGGTGAGTAATAGGGTTAAAATGAGAAAGTACTGTTTATGAAAGAGATCTATAAGGCTACCTGCAAACTTCTTTGCCAGATTTTACAAATCCATACTCTTTGGTTGTGATAGTTTTCCAACTCTTAAGGAGATTACATTAAATTTCTATAAAACTGCTTTCTCTATTTAAGGCTTTATAGAGAACATATATATGTTCTCTAGAAACACAATGAGAGATATGAGATTTCTAAATTTAGTGTAATTGTTAGAATATCTAATATAATGAGTAAATTGTTGCCCGCTCACTGCAAGTCAAGATGGAATTTAGCAGGCTGTTAGTTATTTTTCTGTTACCCAATACTATTATTCTCACTGCATGAGAAAGTGATTTCTAGATCAACAGTTCAGTATTGACCTCTGTGAAGAAGCAAACACCACTCACTTTGCATTTCATTCATAGTCAGGAGCATTGTGGTATTAAAATAATCCTAAATACTTCTTTTGCAAGATGTCTCTATCAGTGATCTATACGTAGAGAGAAATTTCCACCATTAGGATTTCTAGAGAACTTGGTGTTCTTGCTCTACACAGAGGAAATGCAGCAGCTCAAAGGAGCAGGATTACCTTTGCTGTGGCAGTTACTGTTGCTGGCTGTCACAGGGCTTGCAAGCTCATGCAAGTTTCTATGGTATTTAGAAATTAGGTTTCTGAATTTCTTTAACTCCTCGCCTTGATCATCCACCATCCTCTTCCTGGACACACAATTCAGGTAAAATCTCCCTTGAAGACTGCATTTCCTAAAGGACTACAGTCAGATGTATCTGCTGAGGTTCACCTTATCAGGTTTTCCTAGATTTTGGTGGAAGGAGAAGTGCAGCACCACTTAAAAAATAGAGACTACAGTGGCTGTGTTGACCAGCTCAAAAGCCCAGCTAATACTTTTTAGCTGTTATTATGGAGTTTGCCTAGAGTACTAAAATACATTTATTGTATTTTAGTTCTTCTACTTAAATAAAGCACTACAGAAATTTAGTCATCTTAATTGTTCTCATTACCTCATAGAATTCACTTCAGTGAGACTTTGATAGAATTTCTTTATCAGACAAAAAGCATAAAGACAACAAGAGGAAAATAAAGTCTACATTTAAACTGTAATTTTCTGTAACACTGGTAGAAAAGCTCAGCACATTTATTTGCTATTCATTCCACTTTTGGAAGGGCTTAAAGCAGACTGATAACATCAAACATGACCAGAGCTTAAATAGCTGGAGGAGATGCTCTATACTCTAGTTTTCATTTAACTCACTGGGTTGCAACCCCCAAGGGCCTGCTGAGTAATGTGCTGAAAAATGTGACCTGAATCCCATGTCAGCTCAGACAGCACATTAGTGAGGATGATAGACTGGAGAGTCGAAGTATGCCTGTGATCAGAAGAGGAGGGCATTGCTGGTGCTGAACAACAAGAGTCAGTGCTCAAATGTACTGAGTGCTCCCAGAGAGCTGAGGAAAGGATCTCCGTGGCAGGGACATATGGCAGAAATCTGTGTTTTCTGTAGTGAATAAACAAGGGATCGAGTCACCTTCAGCCCTACAACCTAAAATCTAGGCTTGGTAATTTACACATCCTCCGTTCCTGCACCTTTACAGAAGGTCTTGCCCTTCTGCACCATAGCTCATCTGTATACTGAAGTGATTGTGTGACTGCAGTGGGGTCCCTCTATGTGTTCATGGAGATAACCGGGGGACTAATGAGCAAGAAGGACCCCCAGGCATATGTTCTTGTGAATTAAATCTCCTTCAGAGAAAGTTAGAAAAAGATGTGAACAATTGGAAGCACTAAATGACTTGTATTCTGAAGGGTCTTGAATATACTAGATTTCAGATAAATACGGTCATTAGGGGTTAAAGTAAAACCATCAAAACCAACATAACTTTTCTTCCTTGCATAATCTGTTTACAGCAACCCCTGTTTTTTCCTGTGTATTCTCCTGCCACTTTCAGACACAAACCATTCTGAAGGTAAATGCCTAATGTCATCTTCAATTTAAGTACTGATTCCCACAAACATTAAAAAATAATATACTACCCTGAATACTAATAAACTTTAATGCTTTTATTCATAACTTTATGAATCAGTAAGATTTATACTTATCATAAAATTCTGGAAGTGAAAATAATGAGAAAGTAATAGACTAAAGTAGGAAACAGTCTAAATTTTCTGATATATTTTTCAGTAAATCATATACAATATGTTGTTGAATATTCTTGGTTTATTATTTATTCAAAATTTTAATTTTGCTAAAGAAAGATAAGATAGAGGATTAAAATACATAAACAATTTGTAAATTGAAGTTTATGAGCTGCAGTGTTCCTCAGTTTAATTTGAATTGCTTTCACTGAAAAGGATCCCAGCTACAGAACTAATATATTCATACTGTTTCCCTTGAACTTTATTACTTTGTATTAATTCTTATTTATTTAATTAATATTTTTTTTCAGATTATTTACAATTATATGTAAGTTACACATGACAAACACATTAATTTTACTGTTAAATTACACTTGCTGAATTTTAATAATGTCATTAAGAGAACATATCAATGTCCCTATCCATTTATAAGCATGGGCATCTCATGGCACTTTACACACTTCTGGTAGTATTAGACCCTATGTCCTGGCAAAATTCCACAGTAAGTCATAAAGTCTGCCAGATCTCAATTCTGATTTATTCTGGAGTACTTGTCCACTACCAAATCTATGATCTCTTTTTCATCTGAGATAAATTTTGGCCAATGCTACTGTCAATGTATTATGGGAGGATTTCAGCCTTCTAGATGCAATGCCATCCACTGGGTAAGAAACAGAATTATGACAAATGATGTATGAACTCCTGCTCACCATGGGACTGAGCTAAGCCAGCCACTTGACTTCTGTTTCCCCTCCTGTCACTTATGTGTGCTATGCATTAACATCATAAATTTTCCAGGGCAGAGACTGTTTGAAGTGCTTAGTTCAGGAGGAGCTTAATCCATTTAAATGCTACTTAAGTATAAATAATTGTAATAAACTCCTGGCAGCAGGCTTCTAATACACTCAGACTTCTGCTGATTAACGTTGTCCCATCAGCTCCTGAACTCCACTCCCAGTCCCATCCCATTGACATTCAGCGGTGAGCAGCCCCAGGCAGCTACACTCCCATTGCTTGGTCAGGGTACAATGCTCAGGCTTGGCATGAACGTGGCAGAGCTGATGTATTCTGCTTTGTGTCTGAAAGACAAAAACTGCAGGCAAAGAGAGCATGCGATGGGTGTGAGGTGTGCGAGTGTTGCAACAGTCTTTATGCAAAGGTCTTTGGGTGTGGACATGTGGCAATCATCTCTGAAAACTGAGGTCGTACATGCTGCATGGCCTCTTCCATGTCCATAATGTAGGGCAAGTGCAGTCATCCCAGCTGGACCCCTGGCTTTTGAATGCATGTTGTAGATATACGTTGCTTTCAGCTTTGATATTTTGCAGTAGTAGCCCAAGTGAATGTTGCACATGATCATGTAAAAGTAGCCTTTAAAGTTTTAGGTCAGGTCTTTCAAAAGGCTTTTAAGATTTGGTTATGAAGTACATTCGCTGGGGGACAGTTGGACCAGATGATCTTGGAGGTCTTTTCCAACTTTTATGATTCTGTGATTCTACATTAGGATATGTGTTCTTGCTGAAACTAGAGTGGTAACTCATGGCTTTTTACATGTTCACCACCATTTTGTTCAGGTCTATATGAACAGTATTTTGTAATATTTACAGAAATAATATATAATTTCATTATCTCTTGTATATCACTTGGACAAAGGATTAATGTGAAGAAAAACTACAGATGATAGTGACCTTCCAGTCATTAGGAAATAAAAGCAGAACTAAAGCCATATTCAAACTGAATCTGTTTTTCTGGAAGCAAATCTTCATTCCCCTGCAGAAGGATTTTTTAGTCTGACAAACATATCTTGAAAGTCAGGGGATGTGGTGGTATTTCCCTGGATGAAATAAGTTTATTTGCTTGATTCTGTTTCAACTGTCTAAAATTATTATTATTATATATTGTATATGTTATTTTATCTTTTTATGACATGCATATTTGTGTTCCTCAGATAAATGGGAAGCCCCTGCAGTATATTTTCCCTCATGCAAGGCTCAAACTACTGAGAGACCCAAAGGATCACACAGTTTCAGGTAAATAGCAACAACCCTCTATGAGACATAATAATTAATTTGATTAGCATAATTCGTGGAAAAAAAAAAAAAAAAAAAAAAAAGGTAGCATTAAAAATAGTTCCTGTGTTATATGCAGCAGGAAATTCAGTGGTCATTTTACATTTTGCTGTTTGGTTGCCACAGAAAGCAGCAGTGCAGAAAAAAAAAAGGTCACAACATCTGTTCCAGATATATAAGCTATACAGACATTAAAAGTAGAGGGAAAATCTGTTGTGTTATACATAACAGCAGTCTGCTGTCTGTTGCTTTTTATATAACTCTATATTCTATGTGTGAGAAGTTTCCTTAAAAATTAACAGAGGAATTAGAAAAACAAGTAGGCTTGTGTAGGTATCCAACATGTACAGGACTGAGAAATTTATTCTTTCTGTAGAACTACTGGGACTCTTCTTCAGAAGGGATTAGGAAAACAGTAAGACCCATTTTTCTGTAATATCCTCACACAGATAAATTTATCGCAGGATTTCAGATTTGTTCTCTTTTTTATAACTCTGACACAAATGTTCACATAAGTCTGACTCCACTTGTAAAGAAGAAGATAGTGGCAGAGGTTATGTTCATTCACCCCTTGAGTGTGAGCAGGAATACTTTATGATCTTTTTACCTATCAAGTTGTAAAAGGCTGCCAATTGCAAGATCTAGCAAGGGTAAGGTTTGTCTGTTGCAGCAATTGGAATCACACCCTTTCTTATATCTAATATTTACAAGGAACTCAGAGTTTTTTTCATATGTTGTTTGTCTTCCTTCAGAGGCACATGCTTTAAGTGGGTTTGTCATGAAACCATCAGACTTTCTTTTCACAAGTTTAAATTGTAATAGTATGTGTCAAACGCTGTTTCTGTGCAGAAGCAATTACTGACTGCCAGCTTTGGTGTTCCCTTGAGCAATAAGTAGAAAGTGGCACGAACTCACTTGAATTGCTAAATATTGTTTTCACAAGGCTTTTGGCAGTAAAATCTTGATCACTGCCGCCCCCAGCATCCACCTCATATTTAGGGCGTTACATGAATTTTCTGTATATATTATGAGGTATTTTCTTGCTAGTAACACCCACGGATGATTTTGGAATACATAAGGACCCCTTCGCCCACACAGTACAGTTTGAAAGAAGCAGCCAGGGCTGTGGTTTTGTCAGCCTTTCCTGCCTGGGGCCCTTGCATTCAGCAGGAGTCCCTTGATATCCTTGTGGAGATTTTTTTGTCCTGGGGGGTGATGAGTAATGTTGTCATCCAAGCTGCTCTCATACCCAAGAAGAAGAGGAATGACAACATGACTGTATGTAGCCCATGGTTTAACGTTGCTGAAGGCTTGATTCTCCTATGGCAAGTTACTTACACTTGTGCAATGTAAAATTCCTGTTCTGAATTCTTGACTAGCTTAGCTGCTGGCAGCCATGGCACACGTGCTGTGCATTAGGGGAAATACCTTGTAAGTGATGACTGGACAGGCAAGGTTGCAGATATTGACTTCCCATTTATAAATTCACTGCTCGGCGTGAGATCACACTGGATTGAATATTTGCTTAGGGTCCTGCCAAGATTTCATAGCCCATGCTGGGATTGCTTGCTGCTGTAGCTGTGCTGTATTGTACGTAACTTCTCCTTGGTGTAAGCAAAGCTGGTTATGTCTGTGCAAACTGCAGTCATACTTCTGGTTTGTAACCCAGAAAAATCCTTGGATCCCTGCAGAGACATACTTCTATCTGGTGTATATACAGATTTCCCTACAAATATGAGGAGGCTGAAATGTGGATTGTACAGAGAAGAGCCAAAGGTGGAATGGGGTACCAACAGGGAGGAATTGAGCCAGAATGAATTGTTATTTCTCCCTCCTTGTACATATTTGAGGTACCATAAACTTGTGGCTTTGTGCCTCCCTTTCTCAGTACCCAAGAATTAAAGTAGATAGAAAAGTTCTTTAAATGTGCAGTATTTTCTGCTGAACCCCAAGCTTTCAAAATAGACTCTCCAGGAGCCTCACACAATTTTTTTTTTTGTTTGTTTTTATTTTTTGGTTTAAAAATTCAATTTTTATTACTTGGTATCTACAGACTTATAGCAATATGTCCTTATTAACTAGACAATGAGGCACACTTAGAAATCCAAGTCTAGAAACACAGAAGTTAATTAAAATACTGGTATATTAAACAATATAATCGCTTATACATCCACTACAGCAGTAAGACACAATTAAGATTATTGGGTATTGATCTAGATGACAGGGCTGGTTGGCTGGCTGGTTTATTTCTTTTTCTCTGTTTCTTGGTTTCTTCCCTCTCTCTTGTTCTATTCATCACCCTTTCTCTGTTCCCCTCCTTCTTCTCCTTCTCTCTCTTTCTCCTTCCCTCTTTCTTATCAAAAGTACCAAATGATTTGTTGAATCATCATATTTAACTGATTGCCTTATACTTGTTGCATAGACAATGGAAGAGTGTATGTTAAAACAAAACACTTCAATAATGCTGATGTGGGGAGCCAGATCTCCCCAGGGCTCAGCCAGGCACTGTGCAGGTGGCAATGTGAGTCTCTGGTCAAAGATCCTTGCAGCAGGCACTTCAGCTGTATTGGATGAGACTCCCTTAACTGTTGTGTTGCTGAAGCAACTGGAATGTGGTCCTGTGTGACTACAGAAACATGTGTGTCATCCACTGTCTGTGGTTATCTTACAGTGTTTGCAAAACACACTGTCTTTGTGCATCAAAGACTGCCTTGTGTGAGGTTTTCTACACATGCAAGAACAGTTTCTACTGATCATTTGAATGATCTATGTGCAGTTTGATCAATTTGATAGCTGAGTTGCTTTGATAATGTGAGCTGCCTTCCCAATACTGCCGGATTCTCAACTGGGAGAATAAATTAACACATCCTAAGTATGCAAACAGTATACCTGTAGGCACACAAGCAAATTCCATGGGTACCCAGCTATACCACAGATGTAACTATAGCGCACACTTGTATTTCAAACTTACATTACTATTATAATTTGAATCCCATAGATCTCACCACATACTTTACATAGTGAAGGTCAGTTCCTGTTTAGGGATCCAGAAATTGTCGCATTATGAATATCAATAGTGTCTCAATTTGTGTGCTGACAACACAAAGGTGGGAGGAGTGGCTGATACCCCAGAGGGCTGTGCTGCCGTTCAGAGGGACCTTGACAGGCTGGGGAGTTGGGCTGAGAGGAACCTCGTGAAGTTCAACAAGGGCAAGTGCAGGGTCCCACACCTAGGGAGGAATAACCCCAAGCACCAGTACAGGCTGGGGGGTGACCTGCTGGAGTACAGCTCTGCAGAGAGAGACCTGGGAGTCCCAGTGGACTACCAAGAAGACCAACAGTATCCTGGGGTACATTCAGAAGAGTGTTGCCAGCAGGTCAAGGGAGGTGATCCTCCCTCTTTACTTAGCCCTGGTGAGGCCACACCTGGAGTATTGTGTCCAGTTCTGGTCTCCCCAGTACAAGAGGGACATAGAACTACTGGAGCAAGTCCAGAGGATGATGATTAGAGGACTGGAACATGAGAACAGGCTGAAAGAAGTGGGCCTGTTGAACTTGGAAAAGAGAAGACTGAGGGGAGATCTCATTAGTGCATATAAATACCTGAGGCGAGGGTGTTGAGAGAATGGAACCAGTCTCTTTTCAGTTGTGCCCAGTGACAGGATAAGAGGCAATGGGCACAAACTGTAGCACAGGAGGTTCCAGCTCAATATGAGTGGACACTTCTTTACTGTGAGGGTGCCTGAGCACTGGGACAGGTTGCCCAGAGTGGTAGTGCAGTCTCCTTTGGAGATATTCAAAACCTGCCTAGATGCCATCCTGCGCAATGTGCTCTAGGTGATCCTGTTCCGCAGGGGGGCTGAAGTAGATGATCTTCAGAGTTCCCTTCCAACCTCTGCCATTCTGTACAAAATTCAGGCTGTTTCACTGCACATTCTGTGCATACGCTTTCTGCTTATTTGTTTTCTTGCTTAATGAAAACTGGTACTTGAGGTACAGATGCCTTTGGTGCCTCTTACATAATTTTGCACACAGAAACATTTAATGAAAAATTTAGCATGCGAACGAGGTGTCTAAGAATAAGGAACCAGGCCAAAAATGTGATGGCAAGAAAATTGTAGCTCTGAATGGAAAATAAATATATACTTGCTAGCTGCCCTGTCTCTGGAGGTTTCTTATTTCTTCAGTATATGCCGTCATCTAGAACTCACAGCTCTTCTTTTCAAGGTATTCACTCTCCCCTCCTCAGGAAATGCTGATAGTTAGGAAGGAATTGACAAGGATTTTCTCTACAAAGATTGATGAATAATTTGCATAAAAAAAAAAAAAAAAAAAAAAAAAAAAAAAAAGGAATTGGCATCATCATTCTGCTGAGGTGTCAAAGCAATGATGGCAGTGATCAGAGAATTATAATGTAGCAGTATTTAGTGCTCCAGAAACTCGCTGTTTGTTTTCACTGAGAATCCCTCGTTTCTTTTGGATCCCTTAGCATAACCAGCATAAGCACTGCTTTATTCTGCCAGTATTTTCTCTTCTGGTTTTTAACACTTCATAGAAACATTTGAAGAAGGGAAGGGTGGGCATGATATTGAGGACAACAAAGCGTTGTCAATGCCTTTGGAAATGTTGCAAGGAGGAAAACCCCCATTGTGTTCTTCCGAACGAGGCAAACAAATTCAGTAGGTCTACATGATCACGGAGTGCATCTAAGTTAAAGTAATTCTTGCTGCTTTGCCTTGCATGGAACTGAGACACAAGTAACTCTCCCCTTTTCAAATGTAGGATATTCTGTGTTTCCATGGAGCAAAATGTACCGGTAGACAGCCACGCTGTCCATGTTGTGGAACATCCTATTCAATTCTGAGGCAAGAGGAAAAGGCAGAAAGCTAATTCAGAAAAAGCTGTGAAGTTTGTACTAGAGCAAAAAAAAAAAAAAGCAACAACTAATTGGACTGTGTGTGGGAGACTGTGTCACGCACCTTAGCAGTAATATCAGCAAAACTGATAAGAGGTAGCTGTAAGGCTACACAAGTCAGAGGTGCCTCATACTCTCCATAAGGATTATGGATTCCTATATGCAGCAACACACCTCTAAACCATGCCAGTTAATGGGCTATATATTCAGACTGAGAAGTAGAGAGTTAGAAGTGTTTTTCTGTACCAAGTCCACACTTCTATAGTCTCTAAACATGTAACCCTACTTATTTAGGGTTTTTTCACCTGCAAGTTCAGCAACTTCAGTTCTTACAGGAGTACTGAAGTGCAGTGAATACGTGATGATTAATCAATGAAAGAATGCATGAAATATAGTCACAGTCCATGTTGCATGTGACATAGACCTAGAGTAAAAGTGTAACTCACCTCTTGTCCTCAGACTTTTCTCAGAGGATTGCTTTTCCTTTTTCTTTAGTTTAGCATTGTGAAGAAATGAAGCAACACTTTGCAAAAATTGTATCCCCTCCAACACTTGTTACTGTGAAAGGGTCTAATACCTAATTAACAGCCATCATTCCCTCAAGTACTCTCTCCTTATCAGAGACCTGGCACAGACATTAAATAACAATAAACAGAAAGGGGCAGAGCTGTTATCAACAGGCAACCTCAGAGATTTTCCAGTGAAGTCATACAGCAGTAGGTGAGGACAGGAATGGAAGTACAGGAATGGAGAGATGTATTTTTGTGTCTTATTAATGATCTTAAAAAGAACTTAATGACATTTGACCTTCCTAAGTAATAATAATGATAATAAAGCATATTTTCATATTTGTTGGAAACAATTTGTAGAGATACAAAACATATATGCCAAGTTTATGTGCCTTCTCTCTAAAATAACTTCATTTGAAATGGATTACCATGTGTATTTCAAATACTTTCCATGAACTCTCTTTTACAGCTCAGTTTATGCATTTTTCAGTGTATAAACACCCATTTAAGAATGCATAATATCATAAGATGAGTGGAGGTAATTAAGAGTGCAATGTGTCTACCAATAATAAAATTCCAATTTGCTTCGTATCTCTGCAGAAGTAGACCAATGCAATACTGAGTACCAGGCCCTCAGTTTCCAATGGAAAGACAAAAGGAAAGCAGGAGCATATGAATGAGCTTGACAGCCACTGAAACAGCATCTGTCAACCTCTAACTGCATCTACCACATGTCAGCACTTTCTCTTGAATCAGTTGAAGACAAGACATTCAGGGGCATCTGCCATTGGTCAAATGACTTGTTATGGACATTAATAGAGTCCTTGACAAAGTCCTAACAAAAGAAAAGTTAAAGGCACAGAAATGTCAGTTTAGAGTTTCAGTTCTCTGGTGAAGCCTAAATGATCTTAGCAGCTCTCAGAGGAAAATGAAGACCCTTCTTTGCATAGTGGCTGTAAAAAAATGTGAATAGGTTTAATAATTATGCTAGAATGAAGCAGTTACAAAGGGCAATTAACTGAATGTTGAAATACTTTAGTTAACCTTTTGGATACATCTGTTTTCCTCACTTGATTATAAAAGAAGCATGATGTGACTAATTTAGACTGAGATTTTTTGTCTTGTAGAGATCTTAGATTAGATGAGTGTATATTGCTTACGTACAAAGAAGCTATATAAAAATCAAAAGATGTGCAGAGGACTAGTTGTTTAAAGGACTTCATTGTTCCTTATCACCAAGTGACAAATGTCTGTTTGAGTCAGATGCATTTTCCAGAGCAGTGTGATGTACCATATTGAGAATGATTGCCTTCCGTCCACAATTTACTTCATCATAGACTATACAGGTCTTTGAAATGTGCTAGCTGTATGCTCCCAGGCAGCCTGGCTGAAGGATAATTCCAGTTAAGATGTTCTGATTCTGCAGGTCACTGACATGGAGAAAATGGCTCTTGTGGATGGATAGGGAAATTTGAGTTTGTGACTGTCTCATAGCATCATTACACCTGCTAACTGAGGTGCAGCATTTATCAGGTGAAATCTATTATTTTTTATCTGTTTCTGAATTTATTTATTTGTTTCTCTGTTTTTTTTTTTTTTTGTTTTTGTTTTGTTTTGTTTTGTTTGTTTGTTTGTTTTTATATATTGTTGATAGATAATATGCACTCATTCCTTGCATGTTTGCTTGCTGTTTTACTTTGGTAAAAGGATATATGGAAATTTTCTGCAAAATTTCATTTAAATAACATAAAGCTTGCCAGAAAGTGTTCTTGTTCCTAAAAAAAATCTGTTCATCAAGAAAGGGAGTGAAGCTGACACTAGACAGTCAAGGCTGATGAAGACAAAGCTGTCTGAGGACAGGCACCCAAAAATGCAGATAAAGAATTTTCCTTTATCCCCGTCACAAAAACTGTGTTTTAAGGGGTTAAATTCACTAATAACAATCTATTAGTAAATTGCTGAATTCATAAACTGTTTTTCTTCTGCAATAGTCAAGTTGTTATAAGAAATATTTGTGTGACAAGAAATGTGTATATCACAAGATGACATATTCTCTCTCTCTATATATATAAAGAAAACAACTAAAAATCATTTTGTCAACTCACCCATTTTAAAATGCAAAAGAAAAAAATATATGCTTTTTTTTCCCCTTTTTTTTTTCTTTTTTTTTTTTTAAACTGGCTTAAGTTGGGTACAACAGCAGTAATGGGACTTCATTACTTAAAGACATGAATGTAAACTCAAGGTAGATGAGAAATTGCTGGATATATTTACTAACCTCATTCAGCAGTGACTGATGTCACCAGGGAAAGAGCATGTGAAATGAACTGACGGTCTCAACATGTGTCTTAGTGGACAGTTCCCCGTTTCCAACTTATACACATTTTACAAATTATACAAAGTTAGGCCATGTCCACAGACTGAGTGGTTGCAAGAACTGAACTGTCAAATGGTGAACACAATTTTTCCAGTGGGGCAATCTGAACAGCTGTGCTGTGACACTTCTGAGAATAAACAATACGCTTCTGTCTTGTTGCCAGCTTAGGCTGTTCTCCAGGCAATGAGTTAAAAGTTTAATGACAGAGGAACTAGAATTCCTTCATTTATTTTGAGTAATTTACAGACATATAGTAATCTTTTTAAAGAATTATATACACACACTTAAAAAAAAAAAAAAAAAAAAAAAAAGTTACTGTCTTTTTACTGCCTTTTTCACAGAAAAGAAGGAAAGTTCAGAGTTTTTTACAAAGAATTAGATGGTTGCAGGTATTACTTGTTTTGAAAGAAGTTTTAACTTTGCAATTAATAGTTTCACAAGTTATTCCTCATTCATGACAGTAATCCATGTAAGACTATGTCACTTGATTCCCTTGTGCAGGACGGCCATTTGGGTCAGATATTCTTTTGGTTTTCTGTCAAGAGGAATTATCAAGTGTGCAGAAGCTTTGTTGGGTACCTTTTAAGCACAGGCATTACCATCTTTCCTAAAGATTCCTTGGTCAACATTTCAAAATGTTGACCAAGAGCCATAAATGCTCTCCATTACATGTACACTCCCCAACATGTCTCCTGTTCCAGAGGTAGACAGGAACTGGTAGACAATGATGTAGCTTCTGTTTAACCATTGCCAACACACATTTGCACAAATATCACATGGATTTCCTCTGCTCTAATAAGTGTACTGAAACAACAACAACGAAAGTTGGATTAATTACATAAACACCCATCTACAGTTTCTGTGAATCTGTAATATCAGGACATTATGCAATGTCTGTAATAAAAGGGCAGTGCACAAAGTTGTAATTAAGAGAACTTGCATGGTAAATTGTCAAGCCTTTACTTGTTACTTTCTTAACAAAATATAGATAACTTCAAAACTGAAGATCCAGTTGCAAATAGTTAAATAAAGCTGAACGGTTTCAAGTTTTTGTCCAAGATGTTAAGATAGCTGATATCATTCACATAGGATTGATCTATTATTTACCCTGTATTAAGACATCACTAAATGCCAGATCTGTAGCACACCAATTAAGTTGCAAAGTTGCGATATGCCAGCAGAGCATCCTTTATGTAAATCTTTTTCCTATGATGAGAGGGTTGCCTTATACTATGTTGGAAACATCAATAAAACCTATTCAGATTTTCCCCTTCATTAAGAACATTAACAAAAAGCTTAAGCTAAATGCAACTACTGTAGCATTAAAAATGTCATGAAGATTGATTTTTTTTTTTTTTTTTTTACAGTGAAGCCGTAAACAATTGGCTGACATATTGGTTGAACAGATTAAAGCATGTCTTTTGGGGTAGATTCATCCTAGTAAGAATCTTTAATATTTTATGAAACTGGATTGAAGTTATAGTTCTGCTGTTAGCTGAGATGAACTCTAGACTTCAGGTATTTTCCTACTGTAATTTCTGACCTGGAATTTGAATGTTACAGGTATTCTGGATGGCTGGGCAACTTGATGAGGAAAAAAATAGTTAGATGATTGGATTTAGAGGGGTGTGATTAACAAGTTGTGCTTTTACTGCAGGCACATAATACATGTGCTATGACCCACCCCATTTAATATTGTTATCAGTGATTTGGAGGAGTTGATGAAGTAAACTCTCATTAGCAGATGACACTGGATTAGGGGGAAAGGTTTAGGGGCAGGACTGCAATTCAGAGGGACCATAGCTGGCTGGGGGAATGGGCCAGCAAGAACCATTGTGAAATTCAACAATGACAAATAGTAATCCTGTGTCTTGGGAGGAGGACCCCTGTACAATGACACAAGCCAGGGTCTGACTAGCTGGGGAGCAGGTCTGCAGAAGAGGTCCCTGGAGAAGATCTTGGATATTTATTTATTTATTTATTTATTTAGGTGGATGGGGAGAAAATACATATTTTTTTGGTCTCGAGGCCAGCTGAACACAATATGCCCTAGCAGCAAAGGAGGCTAACATCATCCTGTGTTGCTACCAGGAACATAACTTTATATTTGACAAGTCTAGATATCTACCTTTTTAGCAGGTATAAATTGTATATACCACTTATTGAAGATAGCAAAACTCTCCCAAATGTGTTAAATATTAGAACAGTTGTACTAAGTGAGATATAAGCTTTGTAGCTTATATCTTGTAGACCTTTATCATGGCTCTGGTAGAAAATATATAAGAATACAAGCCCAGAGTAAGCACAGTGCAATGTTCTCATACCTTCCAGCAGTCTGTGGTTCAGTCACTTCATGAAGAAGTGATTGCTTCTTTGTATGTAAGGAGATCTACTCCCTTCCTAATGGCTTTTGTTTATGCATTATACTATGTATATTATATTATACATATGTATATTATACTATGTATACACTGTATACATATATCTTATGTATTTATCATATTTACACTAAATGTATTGCTGTTTCTTAAATGTTAAAGCTAATAGGGATGAGAGAGTTCAAAACATTTTAAAATATTGAATTCAGCTGTAAGTTAGTGGCATCTATTGAGCACTGGCATCTATCAGTAAACACAGATGAATCTCAGTGCTGACAGTTTTTTATAGATTTAAAACTACCATAGCTTTAAATAGAGAAGCCTACCATTAATGGCACCTTAACCTTATGAATCTTATTCTGATGTGACAGACCATCCAAAAAGAAGCCTGTATCTTGTTTTAAAGTAGATACAATAAGTGCTCCAGGATGCTAATTTGTAAAGCACTTTATGATCCTTCAGGATGATAGCCAGTGTGCAAAGCAGCATGAAGCAGTTTCTCAGCTGACATAAATCAATGTTATATTATTAAAACAACTGGAATTATCTGAATTTCATCTGCTCGGGATTTGGCTTCATGTATATTTTATGCTTTAATTGCCAATAGCCAAGAAGTAGAATAACTGACTAGGTTTAATCATGTTTCTAGGAAACAACTTCACTAAAGTTAATTTAGTTCTGAAAGTGCAAAAAACAATTTTCCTGCAAACAATCTTGAAAACGTTGTACCCATACAGATAACCAAGCTTTGATATGGATCGTCATATTATGTATTCCACAGAATCATATAGTAATAATAATGCAAATAAAAATTTACCTTGGATTTGATTATACACATTACTTTTCCTGTTGCTTT
The DNA here is from genome assembly GCF_965140915.1 of Aythya marila. NCBI lineage: Eukaryota > Metazoa > Chordata > Aves > Anseriformes > Anatidae > Aythya > Aythya marila. The sequence goes on along the minus strand of NC_139042.1, from coordinate 197,591,302 downwards.
CCAAGTGTCTGATCTAACTTGGTTTTGTTTGCTTTGTCATGTTTGTTTTCCATCTGTCCTCCAGACTTTCCAGATTGCTTTATCATAACTGTGATATCTAAATAAATAGTTTGCTTTTATTCACTTTTCAATCTGAACTCTCCAAAGACAGTTGTTTTTTATTCATCACTTTTTTCTGGGACTCACAATTCTAATCATATAGATAATGGAACATGGTGTAAGATAAATGCCTACCATCACCATATGTCTGAGCTAGATAAGACTAGAGAAAGAATGAGGAGATAATGTATAGTAAATGAACACAAGAGGAAGGTTGTGTCTCTGTTCACAGCCAAGTAGACTTGGAAGACTTCATATTGTTTGGTTAGGTTAATTTGTTCTCATTGCTGTAGCATGGCATTTTGTCACATTGCAAAATATTTTGTGCCTAATGTCTCCTTTTCATTCTTTATTCTCGTGCATTTTTCTAATGCCTACCATTGGACCTTGCCCCCCCCCAAAGGTCTTTGTTATCCTCCTTTTCTATGATTCAGCCATCTGATTTTGAATTATTATCTTTTTTTTTTTTTTTTTTTTTTTTTTTTTTTTTTTAATATATTGCTTGAAAGTGATGCAAAATAAATGTGGACTTGTGTAGTTACTTCAGTTGGTGGTATGTCTATGCTTTGGCTCATGGACCCAAACCAAAAGACCCAATCTGCATTTTCAAGTTTAAATATATCTTCCATTTCAAATTTATCAGGGGCATGTATCATTGTCCTCATCAGCATTTTTCAGTTCAAGTCCATTTCAACTTTTTCAATTTCACTTTTATAAAGTTTCAACTTCAAAGCATGAAACATCTGATGTTTGTAAAAAGACCATGGTTTTCCAGAAATAGATAGTGATTTTTAACTACTGTCTCAAAGGCCATGCTCTTAGGCACTAGATATCAAAATCAATAGGTGTTACATATATATATAAAATTCAGCCACCTAAAAGTCTGTTAAAAAATCATATATCTCTGTATCTAGCTGTGACAAGAGTCAGATTGCTACTAATGATTTTAAGAGTTTCCTATGCCAATTCACACAAACTCATGTGTGATTACTGAAAAAATATGTTGCATATTCTAATTGCTTCTTTTCTTTCTTTGCTCATGTCATTAGACAAATGGTTTCATGCTTTGAAAATTTAGTCCTGAGGAAATACTTGTTTGAGTTAGCACATGAACAATATGAACAATATTTGCACAGAGCTTCTGGGTCACATGGCTACATTCTCAGCCAGGGGTGCAGTTGTTGCTTCTATATGGGACTTAATAATTAAGCAATATCAGGCCCTGCATTTGGTGCTGGAATCCTGTTTACTTTTATAATGGAAAATTATCCTTTCAAACTTTATTTTCATTTTTGCGTAAAGACAGGAACAAACAACAAATGCCTGGTGTGCTCCAAGTTACTCATTAATTCTCTGTCTTTTTTTAAAAAAAAAAAAACTTGTAATTTATATAGGGAGTTATTGACATTTGTTTTGAAAGTCAAACCTAGATGCTGAAACAGTTCCAGTAAATCTTGGCTCTTTATACTCTAATGACTGAGCTCAACTAAGTAGTAGAAAGATGATAAGATTTCATGAATTTCCCTGTGAACAGAGCAGCAGCAACAGATTGGCAGCAATCTGATCTGTATTATCTCCATAATGAAGAAAACAAGATGAATTGTAATTGCAGAACTTAGGTTATGGTCAGCATACTACAGCAAAATAAATTATTTTTATTATTATATAAATATAATATAAATAATTATAATATATTATATTAATAATAAATAATAATAAATAATAATAAATAAATTATTTATTATTAGTAAATAAACTGAGTGATGTTTCTAATCTTTCCACTATGTTGCTACTGTGGAACAACAAAATATACCAGGTGCTACGATTTCATGGTGTTCTGAGAACACTGAGCTACACAAATTTAGAATAAGTAAGTCAGATTTTGCACAAATTAGGGGATGGTGGAGATAAGGTAAAAGAGAATGAGGTATTTTTAAAATACTTCTGCAATGTTGCTTGCCAGGTCACTGGTGACAGGGTTTATTAGTGCCAGGTTGTTGGTCACTATTCAAATATATACATGTGGATATGCATCACTTAAATAATTTGTGATGTTTGGACGGATATGAAATGACACGTGAAATGTTGTTTTGAAAGTCACAAAGTGGGTTAATTGGGGAAAAAAAATCTAGGTGATTCAAATTGATTAGTATTTTTCTCTAAGTACGGCGTGCTTTCAAAAGCAACTCTTCATCTACTAGGCATTTGCAGTCTTCATTAAAGCTCCTACCTTCATATTTTCAGCTATACAAGTCAGTGGGTCATAAATTAATTTTAACAATTTAGTAAGAATATTTGTTTATCAAAATATAAAATAAATGTAGTTGCATGATATGCCTTGTTAACCTCATCTTAAGGCTTCAGTAAAGACTATACAGGAAGGTAGGATCACAGTCTTGGGATATCAGTAAAAATAGTTGTAGTTAATTAGTGGTCTTCTAACTTTGAAAAATCCTAAAAAAAGATTGGATCTTAAATATGTAAAATTCTATATGAAGAGATATATTCTTGAAGATATTTTCCATATAAATCAATAGAGTTCTGAAAGATGCCCTCTCATTCATAGCACAATGATCTGATTTCTGACAGTAAACAAATCCTATGTCATATAAAGAAGAAAACAGTAAATTTTCTAAAAAAAAAGATAAAAAGCTACATTAGCTATGAAAAGTTAAAACTGAAAGATTATGTCTGGATATATCAAAATAGTGAGAGAGACTCAAATTAAGACTCAAAGACTAAAAAACAAAACAAGCAAGCAAACAAACAAAAGAACAAGGAGAAAGGAGAAACCATGACTGATGATATTTTTAAGCATTAAGAATTAAGCATTCTGTGTGATAAATTGGGTAATGTCATTGTAAACAGAAACAGTAAACTTAACATTTTCAGTAGATGCAGTATCCATAAATAGGTCTGAAATCTCATCTTCACACTAGACACTACAGCAACATCCAAGCAATACTTCTTTGTCATTCAGAACCCAACACTTAAAACACATTGTGCAAAAAGTAATTCATTTATTCTGATTGCCCAGAAATTAACATTTTTATCATTTAAACTATTTCTTCTAGTGGCATTTCTGCAACATCATAATAACAAAACAGAATTTTTTAATTTAGTGAAAAAAAAGTCCACTAATTTGAATTCCTCCAAATTGCCCAGCAACATTTTTGTTATTTGCAAACTGACACACATACACACACATACGGTTGTTCCTTAGCAAGCATGCTCCTACTTAATACATCAGTCATATATTTGACTCTAAAAGCTGCAAATTTAAAATCACAAGACTTTTCAAGTTCTATAGGAATAAAAACCTTTAAATATTACATCAACAAAAAATTATTTTCTTAGTAGCAGTATGGTAAAACAACTTAGATTTGCAAAATCAGAAACAATGTCAACCATGGTTTTCAGTAATCTAGCACAGATATCCATAGACTTATCTGTGAAACCGGGTGTCATGTACACCCATTTATATGACAAACCACCCATCGGCCATTAAGATATCATAGACAGAGACTGATGTACTGTGTCATAAGAAAACTGTGAACCTTTAGATTTATTCCCCAATGTTACTGAGTCTATTCCTACTGATGAAAAGTCCATACATTGGTTGTGTAGATTAAAAGTAAGTTACCTGTGTATGAGTTTTTGTGTTGTGCACTAAGAATTTGTTTAGTTTAGATTAACTGCATTTAGTACTTTGCAGCTATGAGCCTCAGCCCTGGAACATATTATTGAATCTTACAATAGTGTTTGATCAGAAGTTCTCTGATAAGTGTGCAGAGCAGCAGAGCAGTCAGTATGAATTTCAGTGGCCCAAGGATGGACTGATACTTGCATGCTTTCATGCTTTTATGCTTTTATTGGCTACTTTATGCAATGAGATGGTTATCTTTTTTTTTTTTTTTTGTAAAAGACATTTTACAAAATATGTAGTATGATGGGTTTGCTTTCCATGTCATGTCAGGAAAAAATAAATTTTACTGGTGCTAAATTTCAAGTTTTCAGTGAAATAATATATCTAATTTAAAATAAGTTTGTTCCAATTACACTGAAAAATTACTTTCCTCTCCTAAAGAAAAATAACCTTAGAATTCTCCATTAGCACAGTCCCAGAGTGCCAATATAGCTACTGTTCAAAACACAGTATCTTTACTGTATATCAAATAATTTACATTCAAAACCAGCCAAACATCAATGTTTATTGATTATCATCCATGCCAAGTTTATAATTAAAGGAATATTAACTAACATGATGGATGTGTCTTGTACCTGAAATTTAATTATATTCCCTATGCCTGTAATTAGCATTGGTATTTTGATGGTGTTGTTTTGTGCTGATTATATAGGCAACTTAACAGTTTTACTTTAGAGGCCCCTCCCCTCAAACTCAAATACTTATATTTTTCCAATTCTTAAATTGTTGTTCAAAGATGGAGATGACTGTCATGTCCAGAGGCAGAAAAAGAGGCAGAAAAAGATCTATATTCTTTTATGCTACATTTGCATTACTAAACATTCACAGAATAAAAAGCTTACAAGAAGATAGCTCTTTTAAAGATGTTGCTCAGGTCTTCAAACTCCAAAGAGATAAAAAATGCAGTGAGAGGCCACTATGGCTAAAATTTTTAGCAAAAATTCCAATGAATTTATTCACAAATTTCATGCTATCATCAGACTATTCCCAACTGTCATAGGATTCTGCTGTACTCCTCATTACAGAATGGCTCAGGTTGGAAGAGACCTCAAAGATCATCTACTTCCAACCCCCCTGCCATGGGCAGGGATGCCACCTAATAGATCAGGCTGCCCAAAGCCCCATCCAACCTGTCCTTGAACACTTCCAGGTATGAGGCATTCACAGCTTTTCTGGGGAACCTGCTCCACTGCCTCACCCTCCTCCTAATCCAAATCTCTCCTCTTTTAGTTTAAAGTCATTCCCCCTTTTCCAGTCATTTTCTGCTTCAGCAAAAAGTTGCTCCCCATCTTTTTTATAAGCCCCCCCTTTACATATTGAAAAGCTGAAACAGGGTCACCCCCTGAGCCTTTTCTCCAATCTGACCAGCCCCTGCTATCTCATCTTTTCTTCATAGGAGAGTTACTCTGGTCCTCTGATCAACCTCATGGTCCTTCTCTGGACCTGCTTTAACAAACCCACATCTTTCTTGTGCTATGGGCCCCACACCTGGATGCAGGACTCCAAGTGAGATCTCACAACAGCAGAGCAAAGGGGAACTATCAACTCCTCCCACCTGCTCACCACTCCTCTTTTGATGCAGCCCAGGGTGCAGTTGGCCTTCTGGGCTTCAAGCACACACTGCTAGCTCATGTCAAAATTTTCGCCCACTAGAACTCATAAGTCCTCCTCTACAGATCTGCTCTCAGTGAGTTTTTCTCTCAGGGTATACTTATGTTTGGGATTGTTCTGACCCAAGTGCAGCACATTGCACTTAGACTTGAACCTCATTAGGTTCACACAGGCCCACTTTTCTTCCTTGTCCATGTCCCTTTGGACGGCATCCCTTCCTTCTGTTTTATTGACTGCACCACTCAGTTTGGTGTGATCTGAAAACCTGCTGAGGGTGCACTCGATTCCTTTGTCTATCTCATTGACAAAGGTAGTAAACAGTACTACCAGGACAGACCCCTGAGGGATACCACTCATCACCAGCTTCTTCCTGGACATGAAGCTATTGACCACCACTCTCCAGGTGTGACCTTAAAGCTAATTCATTACCCACTGAATGGTCTACCCATCAAATCTGTCTCCAATTTGGAGATCAGGATGTCATGTGGGAACATGTCAAAGGCCTTACAGAAATCCAGGTAGATGACATCGGTAAGTCTTCCTTTTTCAACTGATACAGTCACTCACTCCATCATAGAAGGACAGAAGATTGGTCAGGCATGATTTGACCTTGGTGAAGCCATGCTGGTTGTCCTGGATCACCTCCTTGTCTTGCAAGTGCTTTGACATCACTTTCTTATCTTTATACTGTGCTGTATGGGATCCAAAATAAAATAAAATGGTTATTTGGAAAATGTCTAATACGCAGTTGTGAGGAAAGCCTAGGTACAAAGGACATAAACTTAAATAATCTTGGATAGAAAAACTAGTAGAAAGCTTTTTAGCCAGGAACTCAGTGTGGCTAGCTGACGTCTAAAACCAACTCAAAGCTAAGTTATGGAAACACTAATAGCATTCTCAGGAAAACATTAATCTAAAAAGATAAAGCTTTGCAAAGAGATTGTGTAGTGAGCTTCCTATATCTGATTAGTGTAATAACTAAGCAGATTTATCTTAATAATTTAATAATTTGAAAAAATAATTTTTAACCATTACAATTAAGGTGGGAAGAAAACCTTTACATTCCCTGATCAAAGTGTGAATCATCTCTTGTAAAATTTTCTTTTCCTTCAAAGAAGAAATTTATTTTTCTTGTATGGGAAGTATTTTATAAAATAGCATGATAACATGGAAAACTGACAATGGATAAGATTACCTTTATGTGACTGTTCTAAAGGATTTTGTTTTCACTCCTATTTGTTCTTGTACATGTATAAAGGGAAGGTTAGTGATTTGCTTATCTCCAACTAAGAAAATCAAACTTATTATAATGTTTTCATCTTTGTGATTCTTAAAGAAGGGAGAAAAAATGTTAGATTTGATGCTGCTTTACTACAAAGTGATTGTAGGCTATTTTCCATTATCATAATTTGTACATCCTTTGACGTAAAAAAATGACAATTAAAAGAAAATATTTAAGAAAAATACTAGTGTCTGACAAATACAGGTTGATATAAATGTGCATGCTTTGCAGAGGGACCTCAACAATCTATTCATCACTCTGTCTGATTCTAAAAGCTCATCTACTATAATTTTTCAGCTAAATTGTATGCATGTTTTAGGCATATGATAAAACTATCCTTTGAATCCACATTTCACATGAATTTCTAGCAATTTACTGCAATTTAATTAATACTGCAAATTAAGGTTTGCTTGATGTAGATTTGCCATGCAAATTGTCATTTTGCAGTATAGTAGGGTTGTCAAAAGAAGGTAGGATTGGCTTTAATGCAATTTTCAGTGGATGAGTTGTTTGTGTGATTTACTCAAGAAAATGTTTTCCTACACTGAAAGTAAATTGAATGGTCCTACCCAAAGTTTAGTCTTAGGGAATGTAACAGATGGGACCTTAATCTTCCAGCCACAGCCAAAAGTTATTGATGACATCCTTCAGTATCCACTGATGATTTGTTCTCTTTCTTGCTTTCTTTCCAGTGAATTTTTGTTTCATCTCTGTTTACAATTTTCTTTCTTTTGATCACAGGCAATGGACTGGGTATCCGAGTCGTAGGTGGAAAAGAAATTCCAGGAAGCAGTGGGGAAACTGGAGCTTACATTGCCAAGATCTTGCCTGGGGGCAATGCAGAGCAGACAGGGAAGCTGATAGAAGGTAAGATAAATGCACTATCAAAAAGTGGAAGCAAGGCAGAATTGTGAATGCAGTAGAATTATTTATACATGTGCATTCTCCCTCACACAACAGATACAATCTTGTGCAAGGGCAGAGGGGTATCTTAGAGCCCCTCTTAAAGCAGAAAAGGACTTATCTAGGTCCTTTTAGGTCCTTATAGGTCCTTGACTATATCCAGAGGAAACTTCCATGGTGAACAGTATTCTGTGATGGCATGCTGTCTGCACTGGGGGTAAGACGTGATGAGAGTCCAACTGTACCATGTATATTGTGGACATGTGCTATTTCGAAGATCTTTGGCTCCCTCCATAGAAAACAGTAGGTCTTTCACAGTTGTGCTAAATCGTGCGTTTTCTCAGCAAAGTGGTAGAAGTACCATGCAGGTAACAAGGAGGATGTAGCTATTCAGTATTTCCTTGAGACTGGGCATTTCAAGAAAGAGGATGAGAGGTTAACGCTTAGAATTATCTCTACCATTTTGGTTTCTTTTGTCAGGAGATCTTCTGGGAACTGAGGTTTAAAAAACTTGTTTGCTTACCATATGGCTGTATTTTTAGCAGTGCATCCTGGTTTTACAATAACTATGGGAGAAATCCAAACATATCAGCTTGTGGGTTTTTTTTTCTGTTCCCATGATGAATTTTGAAGCTTTATTCATGTTTTATAGAAAGATGAATAGAACAATAATATATACATATTTTGTTTTATTCTTCCATCATATATGATCAGTATTGCTTCTTATCTGAACTTTATAAAAGAACTGTAGACTTATGTTGGCATTGTAGAATATGTTGGCATAAATTTGGAGCAACTATCAAAATCACTACACTTAATGTGTGGAATTTGACCACACAGAGTCCCAGAATATGGTTTGCTATTGATATGTTAAATAAGAGAAATAAGGCTTTTTGCAGAAAGTACCATTAATGTAGCACAGAAGACAAACACTTCAAATCTGGCTGTCATTTACCTCTTAAATCTCACCTTTATATATGGTTTACTTTTTATGTCATTTTAGGTGGCTATCATGAATCAAGAAAGAATATTTATCTTCTTTACTTTGGGATATTTTGTTTGTTTTAGTAGAAATATGACTGGTGCACATCTAATCTCTACACTTCAGAAGTGCTAAAAATCCACTGAGGTCTTCAATCATTCTCATATTGATTTGTGCAAATCCAACCAAACTGCTAATGTTATTAATATTGCTGATATTGAGTCTGAAAATAGAATGTAGCCTTCCTGGGTAATTGCTGTCTCTCACACCACATACATAAAACTTTGTGTGTTGTTATCTGTAAATGACAATTGTTTCATATTAGTAATTTGTATAGTAATCATGAGTCACTTTTTTTCTGCTGAAATGCTGTGTGACTTCAAATTAGTGAATATACCTAGTTATCAACTAAACATATAATAATGTCATTACAAGTTAATATCGTGACTCATTAGCTTTTCCAAGAACATGATTCACTGGAAAAAAAAAATCCCATCAACTTAATTAATTCTTCTAATTCTTAAAACAGAAAACACTGGGTCTGAAAAATACTGCCAGTAGAGTAAAGAACAAGGATAGATTTACTGTGGTTATGAAGGAAGGCAAAATCCTACCCACTGTCTGTGTGACTGCATCTATGCAGAAATTACACACTTTAAAATATAGATAGCATTCCTTTCCTTAGGGAATAGAAATCCATATAATTTTAGCCTATTTAAATAGCTTTGGAGGAGTCTGTTAATGCTGAAAAGTTTATTTATAGTTCTGACTGGCAAATAACAATCTTCTTGGTTCTCTCACCTTGAATTGCTTTCAGATGTCAAAAAAACCTCTGATTCATCACTCATTGGCATTACAAAAACTGGAGGTGGAAGACTCATTCCACTGAGCTCATCAAGTGCAGGGACTGTGTCAATTTGATAGATGGGTCTGTGCTCCCTCTCGTGTTGACAGAAACAGTTTGGTTATATTCCACCTGGTATATACTCAGGAAACAGAATTTTATACTGCCAGCATTTTTCAGTAATAAAAGAAACTAGAGTAAAGAACAGAAATAAAATATTAATGTGTGTTACTGACTGTTGCAAATTTGCTGGATGTCCTCAGCATTCAATACTCTCATTGGATCGTTTTGACATGCTGACTGGAGAGCCTTAGAACTGGTGAACCATGGGTGTCTTTGTTCCAGGTTTTCAACCAATGAGGCATAATGCATTTCAATGCTTAAGTCAGCTAATAATCACCAAGGTAAAGAGGAGAATCCTTGTCTTTCTGGTCTCCTCGCGATTCTTGGGGACCTGCATGGTCTGAAAGCTAATGGTGAACTTGATTTGTGTTGAACTTACTGCCTTTCCCGTCTCCGCAGTCAACAGCAACAATGATACTGATCAGATTTTTTTAATCAGACGCATAATGGCTCCATATTCATTTTAAAAATATATGGCTCCTTCAAATAATATTTTCTCAAACATAAAAATAGGAAAATCATATATCGTTAAGACAAAAACTGTCATCATGCAATTATTGAGAATTCAGTTTAATTGAATTCTGCATTTCATAATTCAATAAAAACATTCAATATACAGGGATATTTTAGACTTCTCAATCTTGAAGCTGGTCCAATAATATCATAATAAAGACTTCCTGATGTGTGTACAGACAATGAAAGATAATGTCACCAACTTAAGCAGTTGCGAAGGTCTGAAGAAAGAAAATGCACTGCCATTTAAGAGTTTTGTGGCAGTTAATAGTGTTCTGGCTCTCAGTCCATATCTTTTGTCACTTGTTTTGATCTTAATTAATAAGATCTCATTAGGATAAAAGAAATATTACATTTCAAAACACCATGTGAATCCTCTAAGGAGAGCAACCAGCAGCCTGATGACAGGTACCAAGGGTAGGCCCAAATACATACTATGTCATCGCCATCACAGTCTGAATACTGATGATGAGTTCTTAAGTGTAACTAATACCTTCTAGACTTGGATTTAACTACTAAGATGAAGCTGATTAGTTTTTCAAATGGGCTGGTTGCCTTCAATTGTGCTGGAAGTTTCCCAGGCCACACGGCCAGTTTCCCTCCAGACTGTATTTTGAATGGCTTGGTCTTTAACATAAGTATCAGAGCTCTCTCTCAACTTCAGAAATCTGTGCAATCTCTGAACTTTAAGATGCCTTCAGGAAATAAAGCTGAAGTCTCTCCATAAAACTTATCTCTATTTATTTATTATCTCTATTCATGCTCGTTTTCCTTCTTCTACAGAAAGACTCATGTATTCTTACATACTCAAATGTCACAATTTCCTTTTGTAAGACCTTTGCTGCACAACTGTCTCTGTGTGTCTAATGGACTAATACGAGGCCAAAACCATTAGAATCACACCTCAGAGAAAAAAAAGAAGAGCCTTCTCCTGGACTGTAATGGGAAGCCATGGCCACAGCATCAAAGTCCCTCCAAATTATTAAGCCAGTATGGGGAAAAGCAGGCATAGCTTGCTCCCATATGGCTTTCCACACCAGGACTGACGTATGAGATGAACAGTATATACCAAAACAACATGCTGTGACTGGCAGAAAAGAGACACATCTAGACTGCTGGGGATTATTTTTTCCCCCAGACAGAAAGAGGAAAGAGAAAGGAACAAAGAGCTATTTGGATTAATTCCATGGACTTCAGAGAGCAGTCAAACATCTCAGTCTCAGTCCTCTAAAGAAGGAGGCAGATCCAGTAAACCCTATTAGAAGTCTGCCGTGACCAGAATGCTTTACAGCTCTCCTCCATGGGGCAGACTCCATCCATGTCAAGCATCCCATAGCTTCAGGCATCACATTACAAGAATGCATACAGATAGGTTTCCTTGAAGTCAGAGAATAAACACCCAGGGCCCTATGTAGATCCAAGTGCCATTACCACAGCTCTTCATTACTTCCTGGACAGACAAGTTAGTCAAAAAGAAATTTGTGATAAAGATGTAAGGACATATAGAGGATGGTAGAGAGAGAAACTGTTGTTAGGTAGAAATCTACTACTAATACTACCACTACTACAACTACTACAACAACTACTACTACTAAAAAACCTACAAGAATCAGTTGACCACTCAGAAATATGACTGAAATATGAGAGATGCAGAAATACAAGACCCTTATGTAGCAACTTTGAGTCTAGGGGAGCCAGGAGGCAAAAGCTGAAAGACAACCAATAGGTTTACAGTACACGTACAATCCCTTTTGCACAAGCGCACTGTATGCAGTCTGCATTGCTCACATAGACCATATAAACTGGAAAATATCTCAAGTATTTATGCTACCTACAGTGCTTCCTCTCAGGGGAATGCCAATAAGGCTAATGAACAGACTAGAGAGGAGATGGCTAACTGAGGGAGATGATTAACTGTCCTTTGATTATCTCTTATAATGAAGATGTCTCTGGGCATAAGAAATGTTGTATAGAGGCTATAGGAATGGTAGCATCACTGTTTAATCTGAAAAGTATTTTCTGGGTTCTGGGCAAAAACATCCTTAAATACAAGTAGCTTTCTTACCCCCACAGTTAAAAGTGCCCATTAGCCAACTTCCAGAAGCAGTTTCATCTAATACATGCCTCAGGGATGTTCCCTTCATGTGTTTTCAGATAATAATTTTTCAATCATATCTTTCCAATTTTTTGTTTGTTTGCCGTTTTTTAATGCCTTGCATAAGGCTTACTTTAAAGCATATTATTTACTGGTATTGGAAACACGGTTTAAGTCCTCCTGGAAGAACAGAAAGATATGCAACTGGATTGTTAAACAGTTAGTGAAATGAGAAGAAAGAAAGAAAATAACACATATAATGGATATCCACCTTATCAAAACTCTCTTGTCATATCATGGATTCACGCATGAACATCCCAACACGCATTGTCACAATTGTCATATCGTGCTTGGGATGTTGCTTGGAAAATGGAGTGTGGCTGGAATGGCCATGGGCACCTAAACAGTTGGAAAACCAGAACAGAAGCAGGAAGTTCTTTCCCTACTCCTTTTGCCACACTTCACTCTTACTCCTGAGTTACAGATCATCTCAAGTGTAACACTGACTGATCTTGGTCATTCATCAGTGGGAAGAGAGGAAGCAGATTCTTCATGAGTTTTAAGAGACTGTAGTGAGTGCTACTTGCTCTTTAGCTAGCTAAAATGAGAAACATTGATAAGTGCATCACATTGAAAAGAGACTTCCCAGTCTCCATGAAGCTAGGGAAGAGCCAGAATCACAGAATCACAGAATAGTTGAGGTTGGAAGGGACCTCTGAAGATCATCTACTCCAACTCCCCTGCCAAGCAGAATCATCCAAAGCACGTTGTGCAGGATGGCATACAGGCAGGTTTTGAATATCTCCAGAGAAGGAGACTGCACAACCACTCTGGGCAACCTGTCCCAGTGCTCAGGCACCCTCACAGTAAAGAAGTGCCCTCTCATGTTCAGCTGGAACTTCCTGTGCTTCAGTTTGTGCCCATTGCCTCTCATCCTGTCACTCGGCACAACTTAAAAGAGTCTGGTTCCATCCTCTTGACACCCTCCCTTCAGATATTTATATACATTTATGAGATCTCCCCCAAGTCTTATCTTTTCCAGGCTAAACAGTCTCAGTTCTTTCACCCTGTCTTAATACAATGGGTGCTCCAGTACTCTAATCATTTTAGTAGACCTCCTCTGGACTTGCTCCAGTAGTTCTATGTCCCTCTTGTACTGCGGAGCCCAGAACTGGAAACAATACTCCAGGTCTGGTCTCACCAGGGGTCTCTTTTTGTCCCTCTGATAATTACACTCCTGGCAGAAAGTAGATAGCATGCTGAAGTTGGAAGATGATGAGAAGAAATTAAAAGGAACACAAGAAGGGAAGGAAAAATTCTCAGAAAACTTTGAATTGTCTTAAATGAACAGAAACAGTCCTCCTGTCCTACACTCCCATTTTTGACTGTTTTAATTTATAACTGCACTGGAGGAAACAGAGAATTAACTTTTAGTTAGTGATGTATTGTGTTGTCCATGCTTATTCTCTGAGGTTAGAAGAGACGAGAGCTTGCTCTCTGCTTTTCATTTGCCCTACAGGCTCAGATTTATTTGTCCAAGCAGTGACTGACTTTATCAAAGAAGGTGTGCACCAAGTAATGGGCAATGCCATAGGTAGGTTGAAAGCTTTTCCCTAAAGCTTTTAAGAAAGGTCTTAGTCTAAACAAATCCCACAGAATCACAGAATCACAGAATCATAGAATCGCAGAATTTCTAGGTTGGAAGAGACCTCAAGATCATCGAGTCCAACCTCTGACCTAACGCTAACAGTCCCCACTAAACCATATCCCTAAGCTCTACATCTAAACGTCTTTTAAAGACTTCCAGGGATGGTGACTCCACCACTTCCCTGGGCAGCCTGTTCCAATGTCTAACAACCCTTTCGGTAAAGAAGTTCTTCCTAACATCCAACCTAAAACTCCCCTGGCGCAACTTTAGCCCATTCCCCCTCGTCCTGTCACCAGGCACGTGGGAGAATAGACCAACCCCCACCTCACTACAGCCTCCTTTAAGGTATCTGTAAAGAGCAATAAGGTCGCCCCTGAGCCTCCTTTTCTCCAGGCTGAACAAGCCCAGCTCCCTCAGCCGCTCCTCGTAGGACTTCTTCTCCAGGCCCCTCACCAGCTTCGTCACCCTTCTCTGTACCCGCTCAAGCACCTCGATGTCCTTCTTGTAGCGAGGGGCCCAAAACTGAACACAGTACTCGAGGTGCGGCCTCACCAGAGCCGAGTACAGGGGGACGATCACCTCCCTAGCCCTGCTGGTCACACTGCTTCTTATGCAAGCCAGGATGCTGTTGACCTTCTTGGCCACCTGAGCACACTGCTGGCTCATATTCAGCCAACTATCCACCATCACTCCAAGGTCCTTCTCTGCCTGGCAGCTCTCCAACCATTCCTCTCCCAGCCTGTAGCTCTGCTTGGGGTTATTGCGCCCCAGGTGCAGGACCCGGCACTTGGCCTTGTTGAACTTCATGCAGTTGACCTCAGCCCATCGGTGCAGCCTATCCAGATCCTCCTGCAGAGCCTTCCTACCCTCAAGCAGATCGACACACATGCATAGCTTGGTGTCATCTGCAAACTTACTGAGGGTGCACTCAATGCCCTCGTCCAGATCATCGATAAAGATATTAAAGAGGACCGGCCCCAGCACCGAGCCCTGGGGAACGCCACTAGTGACTGGCCTCCAACTGGACTTGACTCCATTTACCACAACTCTTTGGGCCCGGCTATTCAGCCAGTTTCTAACCCAACGAAGCGTGTGCCAGTCCAAGTAAAGAGCCAGCTACCATCTGATTTATTTGCAAAGTTGTGTTCCTCTTGACGATGTATCTCATTCTGCCTTGTACTTCTTGCAAATAAGTAACAAATAATTAATGTGCAATGTTGTTGTTCTTAGGTGTGGCTGTGGGCATTCAGCTTATAAGAAAATTACTTTATAAATTAATTGTTTATAAAGTCAATGGCAATTTTAAAAGATACTTTGGTAAAAAGGATACCTCAACTAAGTGCATCATTTAGACATTGTTCGAATGAAGCAAGGAAGAACTCCTTTTCCCTCTGGTTTAGGCATTTTATGTGCAGTCTCACTGACAATGCCCTCAATTCTGTTCTTAATAAGGTAGGAAGGCAGGTGTAGTGACAGTTTCATTTGGTCATTTGCTGAGATATAAGACGGAAAACACAGTAAGAGTCATCAGAAAGAAAGAGTAAGAATTGTTTCAGCACCTGTGCAGGGCATACTGCTGTATGGGGGGAGGCGGAGGAAGGAAGCCTTGTAGTATGAATGTTTGACATGGAAATCTATGAGTGCTAGTTTCTAATCCTGATCACTGTCCACAGGATTTACTGAATCTTTTTGAGACAGTAGAAACACACTTAGCAAAATAATATTTTTCCATGACTCCCAATATAAGTCATCTAGTTTATGGAGTTTTAGTTTAATTTTACAGTATCAGACTGATACAACTGGAATTTTGCAAGAAAACATATTGTATACCTAGAATAGGTTAGATCTTAGGAAGAACTTCTTTACCGAAAGGGTTGTTAGACATTGGAACAGGCTGCCCAGGGAAGTGGTGGAGTCACCATCCCTGGAGGTCTTTAAAAGATGTTTAGATGTTGAACTTAGCGATATGGTTTAGTGGGGACTGTTAGCATTAGGTCAGAGGTTGGACTCGATGATCTTGAGGTCTCTTCCAACCTAGAAATTCTGCGATTCTGTGATTCTGTAATATTGTTTTAATAAGCTAAAGCAGATGAGTTTGTAAAGTCTCTAACCAGATCTACAATTGCTCTATATTTAACTTCCCTGCAGTAAAAATCAACGCTGAATATAGCTATTAGATAATAACTTGCATCAAGGAAGTAATTGAATGACTAATTCTTGTATAGACTGAACTTTCATGTTTTAAAATCAATCTAAAATCTACAGCAAAATATAAAAAAAAAAATATAGAAAACTTACTGGGCAGTCATAACACAGTGGAAACAACAGTGGGCAGCCTTATCATATTACAACAAAAATATTTAAAAAATATTAGAAAATAGTAAAAAAGGATTTCTGGACTTCATTTAAACCTTGGTGAAAGTACCTGATAACAAACCGTTTCCAATTTTGAAGTTTCTTGTTCCGATCATGTTTGTTGCAAAAAGATGTCCGAATACTTTTTTTTTCCCAGAAAAATAGTAAACTCTGCAATTTTCCTGTGCAGACTGTAAAATATTTCATTCCGAACTCACTGAAATCTGTACTATTGGTTTATTACAAACTAGTGGTTTGTAATGGGAATATGCATTAGATCTGAAATTAAAAATAATAATAATAATAATAATAATAAAATAGGAAGCTACATTTATAAATACAGCAGCAAGCATAATTCTATTAAGATATCTGGGCTTTATGCTGCAGTCGAAAATTTCAGAAATTATATTGTAGATCCATTAATATGTTCCAGGTATCTTTTCAGAATGTTTTTGTCAGGTACTTAAATCTCATCATTTTTGGAAAAATGCAATTAGTCTCTGCATTTTGGTTGTTGTGGGGCTACAGTAATAACACTAACAGTGTGATTACAAAATATAGAGCTTCAGAATTACATCCAACTCAATAAGAAAGTAATAATCTTGTAGTAATAGCCAATTGCTTTTGATATTGGAGATCGGATTTCACACACGATACATGGTAGAGCGAGTATTTTTAGGCCAGCAAGTCCTGACATTTTCTTTCCTTAGGTCTAAGAGCAGAAACAAACTAGAATATAAAAGGTAAAAAATCTTGAGACAAAGAGATTTCAGACTAACGATCTTGGTGTTTGCCATATGTGGGCAACAACTAATTTCACTGGGTCTAAGCTCTGCTTAGGTCTCCAAGAGAACACGGTGTATGTGGACTGTTTCATATTGTATTTGAAACATGCAGATTTTAAGAATATTTCCTAGTCATAACATACAAATCAAGATGATTTGGCTCCTTTTATGGAAAAGGAAATTTCAGTGCCTGCCAAGGGAATAGGAAACCTTGATTCTGGGCCTTTCTCAGCTCAGCTGATATTCAGCTGCTTAGATACTCTGCTTCTAATGAGAGCTGTGCTTGAAATGGAGCTGCTTAGTATTAAAATTCTATTTAAATGGGCAACTTTATTCTATTCTATTTATTCTATTTAAAATGGGCAACTGGATCCATTTTATTTTCTACTGGATCTTGCTTTCCATTTTGCAGATGGTCTGTTTTCCATCCCATTAACCCTATTATTTAGCATGATAGTTAAGGAACTTTCTGGTAAAGTTCTACTCCTTTGCCTTGATTTTTGTTCCATTGAAAATGATTTTTAAAACCTTAATTTATAACCTTCAATTATAGTTTTCAATTAAAATTAGTCCCCTCTTTGTTTATGCATATTTTTTTTTAATTTTACTGTGTTACCAAATCCCCTCTGGTCAGTTCAACCCAAGATATAAAATTTTAATAGAGCCTCAGCTGTAAATTTCCCAGGGAAGGAGCACCCTCTTTAAATTCATTGTGATGTATGCATATGATCAAGTGATTCAATAACAGAAAATGGGAAAAGAAAGATGAAATCTGGATCATGCTAGAGGTTATTATGAAGGCTTTAGAAATAGCGTAATCTGTAGAATTCCCTTTTGGTCTTAATAAAATACACATATAAATAAATTAAAACAAATAATAAAAACAAAATAGTAAAATGGTGACATGTTCTTTATTGAGTGTCAGCTTGCTGATAACCCCTATTCCTGTGAGAAAGCTTCCTGTTGCACTCGGTATTTAAGGTGCAGATACAAAAGAAAATGTGGCAGTCAGGTTCTTGGTAAATATCATGAAAGTCTTTGAATCCCCATTTAAAAATCCTAGTGCAGAATTTAACATCCATTATTGATTATTTATAACAATATTAATTTCAAGTCTAGCCATTTTTGAATACATTTCTCCATGTAAGGATAGCTTATGTATTTTTGAAGTCTGAAAGCTAATGTGGTCTTCATTAAAAGTATGAATATACAAAAGATTCTAAGGCATTCTAATAATGTTGCTTAAGCCCAAATTCTTGCATATTTCCTAGTAAATCCATGCAAATTTTCCTGCAGTTTATTTCATTGCTTTCACTCATCATGACAGATAAAACATGTACATAAAATTATGTGCTGGGGAAAAACATGAACAAGTTACATGTCTACTTTCCAAATGAAATGTCATAACATCATTGCCTTCAGTAAATAAGGTTCTTGCATGAAAATAAACAAAACATTGCCAACTGATATGTCTTACTGAATTATAGGTGATCTGAACTACATTGCCAATTGTATCAAACTGCGCAGTTGTAGGCTGAGTTTAATAATTCCCCTGAAACAGAATGCCATATAATGTTAGAAATGTTTAAGTCTGAACAGGGGAACAAATGCATTAAAATGTTCACTGGAAGGGTGTTTTAGATAAAACACAGCTGTTATTTTTCTTGCTGATTATGGCTGTAGCTTTCTCAAAGACACATCTCTTCATAATTTATAGCTATAAACTATGCTCTAACGTCATTCCCAGTAAGTAGGTAGTCCCCTGAATTTGACAGATGAAAAAAATTCCACTGTGAAATCTTTTTTTAAGTTGTCCCACTGCAAAATTTCCCATCTGTTTTTGCATTAATGTAGAAATGTTTTGTATTGATACAATAATATATATTTTTAAAACATTATTATACTTTTAGTTTGGCTGCCGTGTTTCACAACACTGATTATGTGAAAAAAAAGATTGTTCACTATTCTCTCCTTTGTACAACATTAACATAACAAATGGCAATGAGAGATGTAGCACACATACCCCCCCCCCACCTTACACTTTTTACAGTGACAATACTGAGTTCTCAGGTGAGATAAGATAAATCAAAAGAAATAGTCTGAAAACAATTCTGTGTATGGGAGGGGATTCATAGAACTAATTCTGGGGATACTTTACAGGGTAACTAGGTGGAAGTCTATTATCTATAGATTTAAATTTGATATTGGGTAAATATTGAAGATATTTCACACTTTAATATATATTTGTAATTTTTAATTAAATTTTAAATTTAATTAAATTTTAAGTAGCTTAACCGTTTAATAAAGCTTTATTAAAACTTTATTGTAGAGAAAAAATAATGAATTTTGAGGACATCCAGAATTAACTACTGTGACATTGACTTCTCTCATTCAGTATTGCCACATGACATGCAATTAAAACAAGAACTGTGATATTCCAGTCTTCGCTCTTTGGCATTTCTATTTGGTGATTTCCCTCTTCAACATCTCAAGTCAATACCATTCATAAGTTGTTAACTGTCATTTTCCTAGGAATTGATATCACAATGTGGCAAGGACAAGTCAGAGGTGCTGAACAGTTTCTCCCCTAACTGACATGCACAGGAGCTCAGTGTGTTACTTCTTGCTTGTTGATCTTGTACTTTTTTTTTTTTTTTCTAGCACTGTTGCACATGTCCCTGTTATTCCCTAAAACACCAAGTTACAAAACAGTAAATTTCTTTAAAATTATTTCCAGTGAAACTGTAAATCATTCCAGACAATTGTAGGACTGTGATGCTCATTTCAGCAGAACTTTCTGTTAATGAAATCTCTGAGAAGGGTGTAGATTTTCTCAAAGGGGGAGTGAGGAGATGACTCTCTCCCACATACCGAACTAAAAGCATGATATCTGACCATAACTTAAAGTTAGGTTTAGCATAAAGTGATATATGTGGTGTGGAGGCAAATTGGTATCGCTAGGCATGAGAAGTTTGAGTAATACAATCTGACCTGGAAAAGATGTGAAAAAAAGTGGCTGATTCCTAATATTAAGGAAATACAGAGAAAATGTTTTGTATTTTTGATGATAAAGATCGCTAATAATGCACAAAAATACTGAATCTGCAGTTCTATGTGTACTTGAATAATCCCACTGAAATATATAAATTATTTGATTTAATAATACTGTTCTTTGATCTAAAGTGGGTTTTATCCAACTACCTATCTAATTTTATGTCCATACCTGTAAGTTATAGCTGTAAGGGGCACTTTTCCATTGCTGCCAATCCAGAAGGATATGCTAATAGCTGAGAAGTATGAAGTGTTAAAAAGTTAATACAGCCTTAAAGATGATGAAGGTAGCTTTTCTGAAGAGACAGAGCTGTAGAATCTTGTAGCAGTAGTGCTTGTACCATAGATGTTCCTTAGTCTTTGAAGTGTAAAAGATCTTCTGTTTTGTTGTTCTCATAAATCTATTCCTAAAAGGCCAGCAGGAATAAAGTGGAGATCCAGACATAGATATCTACAGAAAGAAACTGGCAATTACAGTCAAAGAGAAGGGGTCTGGATTCTTCTTACATGTTTACTTGTGTCACTTTACTGCTCCAAACTCATGAAGAACTGTGTTTGGACCAAGCTTCAATGATATATACACAGACAAACAGAACTGGTCTTAGTACTAGCCCTGTTGCTCTATAAGGATTAGGTATTCCAGAAGCACCATGGGGTCTAAGG
Organism: Aythya marila; assembly: GCF_965140915.1. Classification (NCBI taxonomy): domain Eukaryota; kingdom Metazoa; phylum Chordata; class Aves; order Anseriformes; family Anatidae; genus Aythya; species Aythya marila. The sequence continues at coordinate 197,570,642 of NC_139042.1, read as the reverse complement.
TCACCCCTCCTTCTGAGCACTTCTCACCAGGGCCAGGAGAAGACTCCTAACAACTGCTGTTTTGTGTCATGGCACCACTGTGCCGAATTGTGGTGCTTTGGCCCAGGTTTACAAGCTTATCTGCTGCTCATATGAGACAGGCCAGAATACAAACACATAGTAAATTGGGATGGTCCCATGTTGGACTGCAGGTCATCTACATAATGGCAGGCACAAGTCACTGAAGAATAGGCAGGGCTACAGAGGATGTTAAGGGATGATCTGGTTAGTGCCAAAGCAAAGGATTTCTAGGTATGTGTGGAAAGCAATGTGGTGAAAAGCAATCTTCTACACTCTTCTGTTCCTCATTAGAATCTATTTGCACAGGAAAGGTAGACAAGTACCATTTATCTGCCCAAATGCAATGACAGAGCCATTTAGTGGTTCTGACCAGTCATCTAAATGAATAGAAGGCTTGATTATTGCTTCATTACTACATCATGTGCTGTACAGAACCCCATTGAATTAACCTTTGAGATGACACAGTGACAGGAAATGAGTCATTCAAAGCAATGTTCATCAGTGTGTGAGCACTGAGCTTGCTAATTTACTTCTGTCATTTTGTGGGTGAAGTGGAATCAATCCATATTATTCATACATTTGCTGCTCATATACACAGTTCGGAGACTGCTAAATGGAAATAAGCATTGACTTCCATCTAAACAAAACAAAGTTTTGTATTATGTTTACTGATTATATTTTCCAAATGGATCTGAAGAGATCAGAAAGAATTGAGATGTTCTGAGATGTGTATGAAAGCAAATGTGAAAGGAAACAAAATTCTTGAAAGGACTTTCATGACTGGTGCTAATGGAGAAGCAGAAAGTTTTAATTTTAGACAATGCTAAAGTAAGAAAAGAGGATTTTTCATCTTCTTAATCACAGATCACTGTACTGTTCCTTGATGTATTGAGCTAATTCAGTGATAGTAATAGCTCTGCAATTCATGTACTGGAAGCTGACTGATTAATTGAAAAGTAGGGGCTCTCTTCTGATTGAGTAGTTGTAAAGATCATGAGAAGAAAAAAAAAAAAGAGAGAGAGAAAATAAATAACAACAACAACAACAACTTCTCAATGTTTGGGAAAGAGCAAAACTCCAAAGAACGAACTAGAAATACCTTCAAGTGCAATGGTGACCTTTGTTGAATGCGATGCAAACAGGATAGTAGATTTGATAAAAACAGCTTTACACATAGGAGCTAAAGCACACCCTTCCCTGTCTGGATAGTGATACATGCCGACAAGCAGCAGTGTCGTTTCAGAGGTCCTCCCTCTGAATCAAGACTCTGAGAGAGCACCTGACAGCTACTAGCAGATAAACACATACATATGGAAAAATTTGGCGCCACCTAATGGCGCCACCCAGCCTCCCGAATTTCAAACGTATGAAACTCCACAGGAACGCTTTTGCAAGGAATTTATAAAGGCCTGTTTATCCCCACAGGTATGAAATATTTTCTGCATTTATTAGTTTTACATTTATGAACATCTCTTTGTTTTCAGCAGCAGTACCACACATGAAGTTAAATTGCTCAGGGATCTGACGTGTTTGCAGGTCAAATTTATCTAGCTCTTTTGTCAAATTGAGACAGATTATTCTAGAGTACTCCTCAAACAAGTTTACTGCTGAAGCTCCTTAAACATAGATATATCTCTTAGTATAAATCGAGACTGTGTAGACAAAGCATTGTTTTAGCCAGTGGGGTTTATATCAGCATGTTTACACTTACAAAGTACCTTAAAGGAGTTGGACTATACCACCACAAAGACTGATATAGTGAACAATACTGCAAACTACTGTTTTTCCTGCAAAAGATGTTAGTTTGGAAACCTGTATTTCTGAAAGAAAAACAGGTATTCATGCAGACATCAAAAAAACGTAGTATCTGGTTGTGATCAGACTAACCATCTAGCATGTCCCAGAAACAGTAGATTAAACACATGTATCTGTGTATATTGATATATATGTATATATGCATGTGTGGGTATGAATGTTTGTATGCACACACAGACACATATATAGTCATACATATGATTTTATATATGACTATGATGTAGAATATGACACAGGAACACCTTATGTGAGTGTGCAACATCTTCTGTTTATTAATCCATGGGGATTTTTCTTGCATACTCATGTCTAGTCTGGCCTTAGACTTCAAGCATAAGGGTACTCCACAAATCATATGTTGTGCAATTCTGTGTCTCCTTCTGTTTGTTTGAGCCTGACTTTCTGGTAAGCATAATCCCCAGCTAGACTGTGACATTAGGAATCGAATTACAATTTGGACATCAAGCCCAGTTCTCAACTGCCACTGAACTCAGTGGAAGTGAGTATAATAAAATAATAAATAAAATTATGCTCAGTTTGGTTAAATTCAATTTGTAAAAGCACATGCTTTGAGGAGGTGCATATGTGAATGAAATAAGTTTCCATCTGCAGTTTGCATTTATAGTTTTTCTGGACACATTATGGGTTCAGTTCTTTTCATGTGCTGGTGAAGACATAAGTACAGAGTAGCTATAGTAGTAGACTTAGGAGTGGCCCTTCAGGTCTCTAGGCAATTGGCAAAGAAGAAATACACTTGGTATTTCTATTACCTTTGAGCTATTGGGAACTGGGAAAAGTGATTTTTTAAAATACTATTTTCTTTTAAAAATGTTATATATATTCAAGACAATATTTATTACCATCTGTTAAAAAAAGAAAAAAAAAAAAGGATGAAGGAAAAGGAAAAAAAAGGATCATTAATTTTAGAGAAAATAATTATGAGCTTTGGTGAAGATGAAGCCTTTGAAATGCTGATAAGTTGATAGACAGTTTAGCAATTTCTTGAATTCTTTTTACCCAAGGAGAATTGCTCAAACTCTTTCATCTTTAAAGTATGTGGTATCACTTGCACTTTCCTGTTTTATTATCTTCAGAATGTGGTTGGATTTCTAGGTTCAGCTGGCATTTTTTTACTGCATGCTTATATTTACCTTATTTACATCTATTGTTACATAACTGATTCATAATGTTTTACAGTTATAATTGTTCAGTTTGGGGGAGAGGTTGTTTTTGCCTAATTTTTCTTTGGAAGAAAGTAAATATGTCATTATTATTCATCTAAATACAATATCTATTTTTCTTCCTTTTGCTGGGAAAGGATATTTAATGGTTTGATATAAAGAGACACACGGTTATTTTGCTTTGTTGCATTGTTTGAAAGCAATAAATTTAATATCTCAGCTCTGGGAAAAATATTTTAACCTGTACAATAACTTTGATGAAATGAAAGCAGTCTTAAAGGAGTAAGTAGTGAAATAATCAAGCTCATTTGTCCTTGTTCATCTATACTACACATTTGAGCTTGACCCTACAGAGCTGAAGCGTCAATTTAACACATTTGTCAGTTTAAAAATTACACACAGTATCTCACTTGGGACATGCTTTTCAAGAACAGGCCATTGAAATACCCAGCAAAGCTAAAGGGAGAGTTGACTTGAGTTCCAAAAGATCATTATAACATTAAAACAACAACAACAATTTATTATAATATAAAAGCTTCAGTAAAACCAATAGTGCCCGTTTTTAAAATCTTATTCTCAGTGCTGAGAATTCAATAAGTGTTTGGCATCTATACATAGATTTGATGCATAATTAAGACACACAAGTATGGAGAAAAAAGGGCCTGGAGGTTGCTGTGTAGTTGCTAGGTTAAGACTGCCAGAGCATCAAAAGAGACAGGCCGGTTACTGCTGTTGCTTCAGCACAGGATGGTACCTGTATAGGCAGTGTTTTTTGCTACACAGTGGTGGAAACAGCAGGACAGGCACTTGCTCACTGCTCTCTCAGCACCATCCAGGCTGCAAGCTTATCCTTCCATCTCCTTTCCTGACCTTACCCAACCACAGATTCATCACTCAACTCCTCATCCTTTGGCACAAGAAGCTTCAATATACTTTGTTAGTTTAGGAGAAAAGCTCTAAAGTGCCTTCAGAAGACTTGAAAATGAGTACTTAAACTACCAGCACTGTTTTGCCACTTACTTGTTGTCAACCACAAGCAGAACCTCCTGATGTCTGTTCTTATCCTCCAGGTAACAGCAGCTTCTCCCCTGCTTTCTCCAGAAGGCTGTGAATTATATTCCTATAATATTATTTCATAATACCTCTAGGCCTAAAGATACTATATGTTACCATACTCTTGTTTTGTTTGTTTTCCTGATGTGTATACACTCAATTAATTCAGTGTGTTAATGATGATCACAAGAAACACATAAACATGCAGGGAACGGCTGACAAGAGAACATTTGTTTTGGTGTAGATAATGAGAAGAAATAAAAGCTGCTAGTAGCCAGCATGATTGCCAAAGCTAGTATGAAGTTGCCCTTAACTTTATGGATTTAAAATAAAGAAATAAATACCCCCAGATTGCTAAAGCCAGCAAGCAATGAATGCATAATTGATTGGTCTGACTACTTTCTCTTTAGTTGCCCTCTAGCTTGTCACAGGTGGGACAATGAATGTCCACCTGTATAAGATGTGGTTACAGGGCTCTGTCTGAGACAGAACGAGGGCAGAGTAAGGGCTTTGCCCAGTTCTCTCAAGTTTGCTCTCTCATGGATTAGTACCACATTCAATCAAGTCTCAACTTCCCTTCTAGTCCCTACTGCCTGAGAAGATCCAGCAGGTCATCATGTAATCTGTTGCTGTGCTGCTGCTTGCAGGTGCCTACCTCAGGCATCCACAGCCATAGTCTGTTGGCATCCCTGGCACTAGTCTCCATCCACCTCCTGGACCTCCAGGGCCTTCCATACTTCCCAGATCTCTCCTCCATCCAGGATCTTCACTTTCTTCTTTCCAGGCACCCTTCTTCTTACCAAAGATGCTTACTTTTTTTGAGAGCACTTATTTTCAGAACCCTCTCTTCTTTCTAAATCCACTAGCCCCTGGTTTTCTCAATCAAAATAGCCAAAGTGCAGGACCACATAGTGTGATCAGTCTACTAAGCCAATTCTCATGTTAACTAGAGGACTCAGGAAGGGTCACTTTTCTTTTGTCCAGGTGTTCTCAGTATTTCAAACCAGGCCATATTGGTTGCAGTTAGCAAGTAGCAAGCTCCAGCTTGAGTTCAAAAGTTCAGTGTCATTCACACACCCCTCCCCCTACCCCACATGCACCCAATTATCAGCTTCCTGTCAGCAATTAAAATTAAAGCTTTTTTTCTTTTCTTCCCCATGATAATATGATAATACTTTTTCTAGTTCTATTAGAAACAGGAAAAAAAAAAGGAAGAAAAAAAAAAAAGAATATGAAGAATAACATATTTATCATACAAGTTCCTTCTAAGAAATTTCAGCTGTATGGGATTTGCTATTGAAATTATTTTTGCAAAGTTTCCATGGAGAAGAAACTCATATACATGTCAAAAATGTACACCAGATCTTTCCTGGGAATAATGTAAATCCAACATTTGAATGAGACTTTGTCAGCAGTAGAGAAACCTACCAGTATGAATAGTCAAATAGAAAAATACTAGTGTTTCTTTTATTATTTTACTCCTTTTCTGGAGGAGATTCTCTCCTACCCCTGTCCTGCAGAGAGCTAATTACTTCATCTTCACATGTTACTTTTTAAATTTTTGCCTAAATACCGTTTCTCATACCAAGTTCTTCTAATATCAGTCTTTGACTTGAGTTCCAAAAGATCATTATAACATTAAAACAACAACAACAATTTATTATAATATAAAAGCTTCAGTAAAACCAATAGTGCCCATTTTTAAAATATTATGTGAGTACCCACATAAGTTGATTGAGTATATAGTTGCCAGATAACCACATCGCATCTTGAATGTGCAGTGTAGCTTAAGTAATTGTGCACTGAAATATCTTGAATAGATCTCTACAGGGAATGGCATAACCATTGGCCTAATCGTGTAACCTTTCTTCACCAGGCTATTTCTTCCTTCGTGCATGAATTTTACTTTTATTACAATGGACCTATTTGTGAGAATAATGCTGCTTTATCAATAAAGTACTGCAGACCAAATTCATGCAGAGAGATTTTGAAAAAAATAATAACTTCATGTGACAGGTACAAGTATATTGGAAATGTTTAAATAGCAGAGGATTTCTAAGGTGGAGCATTAGTTATTTTTTATTTATTTTTCTTAAAGGGAAATTTCACTTGTGTGTCATGGACCATTCTTGTTAATAGGATTAGACTGTGAGATGTATGGCAGTTATTACTGAGGCTTAATTCCCTTTCTCTGATTGTGTTGCAGATTTCCAAGTTCCAATGTACTTTTAAATATGACAGTTCACAAATTTCCATCCAAATTTGACTAACTAAACAGAATAGTTCAGTTGCTATAAAGATCATCAAGTTGTGCTGCCTGATCTCTCTGACTGGATTAACAAAGTCATGGATAGAAACCTGACAGATTTTTCTAATTCATAGTCCTTATTTCAGGATGTGCCAACACAATGAGTACAGCTTGAGCTCCCAGGATAGGGTGTTTTGGGAACTGGAAACACTGATTTGGACAGCCTTAACATGACACTAGGGAGCCTACTATCTCTGTGAATCCAAGTGATATTAGACTACCATTAATATCACTCAATAAATGTTCTGAAAAATGGAGTTTATACTTGATTTTATCACTGAAGGAACTTGAAAGAACAAGTTCTTCAACTGCAATTTTTCAACTCTACTGTTAAAAATATGATTTGTTGCTAAATCCTAAATTTTAGCATCTCTTATTTGTCTAGAAGATATGTAACCTAGATCTCTTAAAGTTGAAAAATCTTAAATTCACTAAAATCCTTTGTGAATGAGGGATATATAGAGTTATGAATCTTTAAGAATTAATACCCATCCCTTAGCACTTCACAAGTACTATCTCCCATAACTCTTAATATTAGCTAGATTCTTGATGCAGGAACACTACTAATAGTGTCTGACAATTTTCAAGGCTAGTGTACAATGCCATTGTCTTTCCACCACTACTTTCTATCACAGAACGAAACTGAAGCACAAAGAGGCTTGTTATCTTGCCTTTCTTCATCTGAATGGTTACAGTGGAAGCAAAACTACAACCCAGTCTCCAAGGCCACCCTCTTCATCCCTATATCTACCAGGTTGTTCTTATTGTTGATAAGGTATAGCTGCTAGTTTGCTAAATTGAAAATAAATAAACAAACAAATAAAAAAATAAAGGCCATTTTTGTTTCTAGGATAGATTACTGATTTTGAATGACAAAGAGGGGAACTAATGTATAGTTATTTTATGATGTCTGAAAAATAAATAATCTAATCTTGGTATGATGTTCTCCTTTTCAAACCACAACTGAAAGAAGAGTACCCTGAGGGATGTGATTCATCTCATTCTAAATAGGTGTCAGTTGAGATGAACCATCCTGAAAGAAGCCTGTTTTTCTTCATTCATTAGTTACTCAAAATTCCTAGACAGCTAACAAGATGCTTAGTTTTAAACAGCTCAAAATTGTCTTGTTGACTAAAGGCCCAAAGCAAAGTAAAACCAAAAGGGTGATTTTTTTTTCATTGTGCATGACAGTTCTTTACTGCAGAGATGTATACTTTATGCTCTTTCTTTATTGTTTTAAATGTGCTCAAAATGCTCAAAAAAATAATAATACTCTTATGTATTTTCATCTTTGGTTCAGATTACAAATCTGTTCCACATACTGTGGTCCTACAGTTAAGGATGTGCTACTGTATGTCAGGAATTTGTACAAATATCAAAATAACCTCTACAAAAAGATTAGCAAATGTTGGTTTAAAACAAATCATTCCAATGGTTAGAATTCTACACTTCTGACAAAAGAGAATTTTCAGAAGGGAAAATATTTTTCTGCCTCATAAGAAAGCAAGAATTTCTTAATCTTTATGAAGAGATTACTATTCCCTGTAGCAAAACCAATACCTGTTGTTGAGAAGACAGATTTAAGATCTGTCTTATACCCTTGAACTTCTGAAATACTAAATTATTGCTATGGCTAATAAAAATGTCCATGAAATGGTAGAAAATATGAAAAACAAAAAGAAGCCTCCTTTTTAAATGAGAAATAAAGGTAGGAAGCTACATTACTACCATATCTTGGCATGGCTCTGATCTTCCACCTCTACCTGCATAAAAATTAAAGTTGACTTTCTAATATTTTTTTCCTGTAAAAATAGGAGATACATTTTCTTTAGTTTCAAAGTAAATATTATGTTGAAACAAAAAATAGAATTTAAATATCCTTTTGAAATTAAAAAAAAAAAAAGAAAAAAAAAGAAAAAAAATAACTTTTTTTTTTTTTCTGGATAAAAAGTTGCACATATTTTAAATGAGTTTTTAAATAGTTTCAGTAATTATGCCTAACTGAAAACTCAATACATGACAGAAAAAAATAGCTTGAATTATAAGATGATCAAAGGGCTGGAGCATCTCTACTACAAAGACAGACTAAAGGAGTTGTTGTGGCTGTTCAGCCTGGAGAAGAGAAGGCTCTGGGGAGACCTTACAGTGGCCTGCCAGTGCCTAAAGGGGGCCTAGAGGTAAGCTGGGGAGGAACTCTTTGTCAGGGGATGCAGTGACGGGACAAGGAGTAATGACTTTACACTGAAAGAGAATAGGTTTAGATTAGATATAAGGAGGGAACTGTTTACTCTGAAGGTGGTGAGGCAATAACACAGGCTGTCCAGAGAAGCTGTGGATGCCCCATCCCTTAAGGTGTTCAAGGCCAGGTTGGATGGGGTGTTATACAACCTGGTCTGGTAGGAGGTGTCCCTGCCCATAGCAGGTGGATTGGAACTAAATACTCTTTTGGTTGGTCCTTTCCAACCCTAATCATTCTATGATTTTATGATCATGGAATTAATTTACCTATTAGCAGTATAAGGAGTATAATTTCCCTAATAATAATAACATGTATACAATAGCAAAATAGATATGGGGAGGAGAGGAGAACTGCATACCTCTGGCCAGAAGTTTTTACTCAGTTTTCATAGTTTTCAGGTTAGATGACTCTGACAAATGAGGTAATAGTGAGTAAATTCTACTTTACTTTATATTTGAATAATCACATAGTGTCAAAACTATAAAATTACCCTTAGGGATGATTACCATAGGGGATGATTATTTGACATAGTGACTCCTATTAGAGCACATCAAGTAAAGATCTCACTCTATCCTTTATGACAGAGGGATATTTTAAGGTCTTTAGTCATTCTCATTAAGAAGGCTTAACTTTTTACTTAAACTGTGGTGTTTTCTTACTGTGAGTAGCAGAAATCGTTCTGTTCGTTTTTATACATGACTTTACAAGTCATTGTCATCCAATGCATAACAATGGCCTTTGCTCATTCCTAGCGCTCTTTGAATGTTCAAACGATAGCAATGATTCCAATATTTTCTGGATTAGACTCTAATTCCTTCATGGTAACATCGCTGCAGACCAGACAGGGCTGAATCAAGCAAAGATAGACCCCTCAGGTCAGTGCATATCTGTATGAGAAGAGCCTTTGGCTTCAGTAAGCCCCAACAGAGGTAGAAAGTTGGAGTTCTTCATTTGGGAGTAAACTTTTTTTTTCTTTTTTTTTTTTTTTTCCTGAAACATAGAGTGATAATAGTTACAATTCACCACAGCATTTTATTTAGCATGGTATAACCAATCATCTGTCTGTAACTCTAATCTAATCTATGAATTCTGAAGGTAAAGCAGTGGTGAAATCTTTATCATAAGCAGTGACTCTAACCTTCTTTTAACTTGTCAAGATCTTCAATTCAGGTCATACACGTACATCCGCATCATCACTTTTTCCCTAGCACAGTTCAAACTGAAGGGTGGCCTACAATACCATGTGCTAATTACATATATTTCGAAATCTGAAAGCTGACTATGACTTAGAGAAAAGTTGAGAACAATGTTGATAGCCTCAGCTGTACTCATTTGTGGTGTATTGCATGGCTGCCTGTAGATGCTAAGTACACCCCAGATGCATGGTTGATTTACTCTGGCTGTATTTTTATGACTGTTATTTGACTGTAGCAGAATAACAACTGTGAGGCATAGGCAGAACCATTTCCATCATCTTCATCTGATGAACGTGTCAATTTTTTAATATTTGCAAGTGTTGTCTATATAATAATTATTGTAGTAATGGAAAATATTCAGCCTTTATATGAATGATAAATGGATGAGGAAATTAAGGTGTCGTCAAAAAAATAATGAGTTTCGGTGTGATTCATGCCTAGCAGTACAAAGAAATACATTAACACATTGACTTTTATCAACCTATTTTTAACCGTTACAAAGGTTTAGAAATTAAAGGAAAATAACTGAAGAAAACAGACCATGAAGTAATTTAGTGTTGAATGTCAGACTGCAGTTGATACTGTTTCTCCTTGTTCTCAGTGCACACTTAACTTTCATAGCAGTTTCTGGAATTTCAAAGTAATATTTCTGAATTTCTGTGAAATGGATAGACGTTAACATTTACATTTTACTGACAGAAACATCTAGCCTAGAGAGCCCAGTTTTCTTTTCCACTGTGGACATTAGACAGAGAAGTGAAAAAAATAAAACAAAACAAATTGACTTATTTATTTTTCATAAAAATAAACCAGGCAATCTATGAAGAAGCAGAGAATAAACCCCAACAATCTGCATATATAGCTATAACATAATCAAGACCAGAAGATCTATTCTAATATTGTAATGTCTAACTTAAGTTGCAGTAGGAGAGCAATTCTGAGACTTATAAAAAATATACTTCTATACATGTATTGTCTGATTTTTTTTGAAGTAATTACTAACTCTTAGTGACAGCACTTCTGACTGAGGCACCTTGGGTATACTGAATAGAAGGCACTGCAATATAGTATTGTAGAAAATATGACTAAGATTAACTTTATAATAGTGTTCATTGTGATACAGTTTGAAATAAAATTCAAGAGATGTTCACTGGTTCAGTTTAGTAATTCTCTATTTGAAGCAACTATGTTCATATTCATACTCATATTCAGTGAAGTAAGATCTTCAATGATTTTCACATTTTTTTTTCACACAATTTAAAATCTAATCACGCAGTCAGCTCATGTCTTAAAAGCAAATCTGAAGAGGACAGTAAATGTGGAAAATAAATAACTGAAAATGCATGGAAACTGGGATATATATGTGTCTTTCAGTTGACAGTCAGAAACTATAATAACAAGACCTATTCTGTTTGCATATTTTATGATTTTGTTGTGCTTATTTAGGATAGGAATGTTATGTATACAATGATATTCAGTTAAACAACACAGCTTTATCACCCGGGCAATGGACTGAAGGATGCGTTTATTGAGAGCGCCCAAACAGAGTACAAGCTCTTCAAATATATATATCCTTGCAAATCTTCAAGAAGTAAGACATATTTCTGCCCTTGATCACTATGAAGGAAACAGATAAAAAAGAAATTTTACAAGAATGTTGGAATATATGTAGGAACAGATGCTATGCTCTTTCCAAATCCAGGCCAACCCACGAAGACATTTTTCTTTCTTTTTCTTTGTTTCTTTTTAATTATTATGATCCAACCACCCTAAACATCTTGGATACTTTAGTCTCTTAGTTTGCTCTGACTTACCTTTTTTTCAGTAATGCTTTCATACCATATAGTCAGCTTTTCTCTCAAGGCTGCAGGATAAATAACAAAAACCTCTCCAGACAGCTCTGTCTGAACTCACGGGATATAAATAACTGATAACTGCATAGTTCTGTGGAGTAAATGAAAATAACTATTCAAGAGTGTTTATCATCTTAATGCAAAGCCAAGGAACTCACCAGTTACGGAGAAGGAAGATAGTAGTACCTCTTCTGTCTTAGATGAGATATTTTGAAGCAACCATGTAAGATATTTTCATCTTTGCCGTATTGTTTCTGTGGGTAAATCAATCATGTATGTTCTGAAGTCTAACAACTTCACTGAAATTCACTTCAGAGAAAAAGTAGTCATTTACCTGGTATTATAGTGGAGCTTATGTTTCTGCTGAAAAATATTCTGAATATGAAAACACAATATTCTAAATAGTGTAAGGTTAATGGCTCTGAATCTTTCCTATTACAGGCATTTGAGGGAAGCTGTCATTTCTACACACATTCTAAAGTCTTCATCACTCCTAGTGTAGTCACAGGAAACTTTGGTCCAAAGCTGTTCTACAGCCAGTACCTATTAACCTGTTTTGTTTGTTTGTTTGTTTGTTTTAATTATTTTTTACTAACAACAACAACAAAAAAAAAGGCATTTGAGTCAATGCTTTGCATCAGTGCAAACCAGCAGTAATGTTAATGGAGTTCATAGAACTAGTGGTCATATTACAATTGTCCATTTTGTCAGCTCTCAGATCTTGCTTACTGTTTTGTTTTAAATAGGATGACAGATGATTAGTTTAATTAATTCTTGCTTAATGAGAGAAGACCCTATCCAAAGAAACTATTATAAAATGCCTGTGCAAAAAGTAAGAGAACAACGAAAAATTGTTTTTGTTTAAGTTTCTCCTAAATTCTGTGGTCCATGATACAGGACTTAATTATATCTAACTTCTAACACTGAATGTAAACCAACAAATTAAAAGAAGCTATGAGATCTAGACACACACAGAGTTTAATAATGGAAATAATTTCTGATTATTTAATATTGCAAACTTTTTCATTGTCACTTAATATTTCCTGGCTTTATGAAAAAAAAAAAAAAAAGCTATTCCAAAAACAAAAACACTCAGAGCACATCAGTTAATTCATGGGGCTGCATTCTGAACTCTTTCTGATCCAGAATAATATCCCTGGAATTGGTTATTTCTCATTTCTTTGATACATAAAGCTACAGTTTTTATGGGTAAAGCATAGTCCATAAGGCAAAATTTAACTATTTTACATAGAATCACAGCTGAGGCTGGAAGGCATCTCTGGAGATCTTATAGTTCAAGCACCCTGCTCCAAGCATGGTCAGCAAAAGCAAATTGCTCAGGGCTGTGTCCCACTGGGTTTTGAATACCTCCAGATTCCGCAGCCTCTTAGGACAATATGCAAATTTGCAATGCTTTGTATTTCAAACTTATGAAAGCATTAAAAAGTACATCTCACAAACCTATGAAAATTAAAAAGTGCATAATTTTATACAAGCAACTGAACATTAGTGGTGAGCTGCATTTTGCACAATTCAGCTGAGCAGCTGTAAACATTGCACAAGACTGAGCAGAGAGCAAAGCCAACATAGTCCTTGCTGTTATGTAAGATTTTTTTCTAACATCTGCTCCACATATGATGTTTACAAATCTAAGTAGCCAGCAATTACAGGGCTTAGCTCTTTAGCATAGACAATAAAAATTATCAGCAGAAGATTCCTATTTTGAAGCGTATGGCCAGGCCAGGAAAGTATCAATACTGCAGCTCCTCATAGATGGATATAGGTTTACTCAGGCTCTTGTGAACTTATTTCATAAACTAAAGAGCTCTTTTTTTTTTTTTTTTTTTCCCCATGTTATTAAAACTTTCTTTTTTAAAGAAAAGAAAATTTCTTATTAAAACTTTTTCAAGGACTGCAGGTAATTATTTCAAGTACCTTCATTCCCAGGCTGATCGAACCTACTTCTGAATAGTCCCTGACTCCCCACTATTACAGATTTTAAGTTTCACCAATATTTAACTTCCATTTCACAAGCTGTCAAATAACTAGTCAAACTGCCAGAAAAAAAAAAAAAAAAAGAAATAATTTCTGCAGAGTTTTCATTTTTTATTGTTATCAGTGAACAAATAATTGGCCTATTTTAGGTGGTACAAAAATAAAAAGCTAAGACTTAGTTGTTAAAAAGAGTCTGGCAATCCTGAACAGTTTAAGCATTAAATTATTAAAAAGTATAGTATTATACTGTAAGACTCCTGCTTCCTGTGAGGATTTTGATGAAATGCAGGTCCCTTCCTTGCTTCCACAGCACAAGCACTGGCCCTCTTCCAGGAGCAAACTTTTAGCTTAACCACTGAGAGCAGCAACCAGAACAAGCGCAGGAGAAGTTGAAGTACTGTACTTATAAATAAAGACAGAATGGCTATACTGTTCCAGAGCAAATGTGCATTTAGATTTTGATCATGTTCCAACTATGGCCAGTAGAAGATTCATATGGAAGAATATATGAATATGATAGGCAAAGATAGGATGTGTTTGCCACTTTTGATACAGTATGACTGTAGTATGTTTTTGAAGGGAAAGGCTTTTATTAATCCAGCAAAATTTGGATATCTTCATGACAGTCATGCATGTATGAGTTTCCCTCTCTGGAATAATTATTTTATAATCAGTGGAAAATAGTATATTTATTTTGATTCCAAGTTCTAAATCTCACCACAAAGTAGATTTCAAAAACATTGAGCAAATAGTATTTCAGCACATGTAGTAGAGTAGGGTGGAGATCCTGATGTATAAAGCTGATTTGCAGAATGTTGGGGCTGATATTATTAAAAGTAAGTTGTAGCTCACTAGCTCACTCTCATTACATGTAGCTGTTCCAATTATTACAAATAATAATAATAATAAAGAATAAAGATGGAAGAAGATGTGGATTCAATTATCAGGGTAATTACTAGCTCTTCCTCAGTCAGTAGAGTTGCCATAGAGCAATGTATGATTTCTCATCTTCCTGTTTTTGTTTGTTTTTGTTTGTTTGCTTGTTTGTTTTTGTCTGCTAAGCACAGGTGATTTGAAGCATACAGTGTTTTGGCAATGTGTATATGTCATGACTAGTAAAGACTATTTACAGAATGTGACTGTTTTTTAGGCGAAAAACATTATCACCACTCACTCTTCGTGACTCCTTAGTACCTTTTTTCTCTATCTGTTATTAGACTAACATTACCCCTCATGGTTTTCTTTGTAGCACTTTTTTTTTTCCCTGCAAGAGAATTTATGATTTAGCAGTAGCTCCTTAAGAAAGAATTCATCTTGTCAAAAAAACATTTTTCTTAGGCTTAAGGGCTATTAGTCAGAACAATTAAATCATGTGTAAATAGCGTTGATTTTAAACATTTATAAATCCACAAGGCAGCCAGTAAAAGTGATTTACCCCTATACTGACAGTGTTAAATGGATCTCTGCATGAGCTGAGGCTATTGAGATTCAATTTCGTTTCAGTTTGCTTCTTTGTTCAGATGTGCTTGGTCTTACTGACCAAGTGAGTTACTGTGGTGCACTCTGTAGTGCAACTCTCACTGATGGAAATGAGAGTAGATTTCCTCATCCCAGCACTGTAGCAGTGCTCTGCTGGACTCTTCCTGCTGGTCTTTTAAATTAAAACAACCCACTGATGATAGCCTTATGGATACTTAGCTGGGTACTTTTTCTTCAGAAGCCATGCAGGCAGGATGTGGTAAAACTAGGATGGTGTCTGTCTGCATTTTGTCAGCAAAGCTCTTCTTTTAGAGAAGGATGTTATTCACTTTTTCAAACATCTAAAACTTTTCAGATTTATTTTTGTTCATTGCCACTAATACATGGAAGTGGTGGATTGCTTTGTCTTATTTAAGAGGTTCTTACTATTGTGCTCAACTTCTGATGCCACAGTGGCTTTGTGAGGGCACACACTGACAAGAAAATAACTTCAGTTCCTTTTTTTTTTTTTCTAGAAGCCTTCTAAAGACAGTGCATGCTGTTATGTTTGTGTGGCGGAAAACTGGGGAACTGCATTTATTCATAATTACTGCTGCTTTATTCCAGAGGAACTGAGCTTAAAACCAGATCTGCTGTAACAAGCAAGAGCAAAATCATGCTTCTGAATAATGACTGGTGAATAAAAGGGGCTAAATTTTAGAGAAAGACAAATCTATTTCGGCAGTCAGCAGCTGGCTTTACTGCCTTCTGAGCATCACTTTTTAGTCATTCTGCACAGTTTGTATTTATGTAAACTGACTGCTGTGAACAAGTTGCTAAATTTTTACTGAGAAAAGTTATGAGCAAATCTGATATTTCAAATCCTAAATAATGGAATCCTACAGAAAATGCTATAATATGAAGTTACAGTCTTTATTTCTCATTTTCTTTCATTGTCAAATAATTTAATTTGTTTTATTCCCTAAACAATTCTCATTACATTTTCTTTAACAACAAGTTTTCTTATAAGTTTGTTTCCACATTTCACTTCATTATTTTTCCCTTTTGTTATACGCAACAGCACAGGATTTTGAAATAAAAATATAACCCAGCTGAAGACTTGATTTTATCTGTGTAAGTGGTAGCAAGCTAAGTGTTTGTGGTTTTCCTTGCTGTGTGGATGATGTGGTTTTCAGATGTTTTGTAATACATTCTTTTTAGTGGAATATTAAGAATTTAATGTCTTTTCCCATTAAGCAATTTTTTACGTCTAGAGCCTGAAAGTTGGATTTTGACATTCTTATGTGCTAATAAGAGGTTAACTCCTGTGGAGCCACTGTTTTGACTAACTATCCAAAACACAAATGCAGCTCTTGAAACCTGAATTGTAACCCCCAGTTATGAATCTGCACTTTGTTTTTTTGTAAGCATTTTACTGTAGCCAAAAGATTTCTCATCAAAATATACCTCATGAGGGACTGATTCTTCAAATAGTGGGTTTTATAACATGTGCTTCCTCCATACCTGGCACGGCCCTGGGATGGTCCTGGAACACAACAGATTAGATCAGTATTAGATCAAGTTTTTTTCAGCCTGTTTATCATAGCTTTGTTCCTATCCTTCGGAATTTGTTATGGTTAGCTATTTTGAGAGTTTCTTCATTAGAAATTATATGGAAATAAAATGTAAATGTGCGTGTAAATGTGTGTTTCCTGGCTGGTATTTGAAATGCGGAGGTAAATTTTCATTTAATATCAGTTGTACTGAAACAGCTTCATCCAGTTGTATTTTTTTTAAGGGACAAAGTAGAGAAAATGCATTTGAATTATCAAATCATATTTACAAATTTAGTCCCATTTTGATGCTCAGATTCTCAACAGCTGTTTGCCATTGGATTGAACTGTCTATCTTCCAAGACCATGGCTAGCCAGGAAATGTCTCACATATGAGACATGATTTGGTTTCTTGCCATTTTGGTAGGTGTGCATGCTTTTGAAATTGCAAAAGTTTTTCAATATCATGCAACCCACACTGCACACAGTGCATGTATATTTTGAATTAGAAGGGAATTCATCTAATGACTTGTTCAAACAGGTAATTTGTAGCTGATGGGACACTAACGTTTAACAACTTCATCTGTGTGAAAGGAAAGGGTTTTGATAATGTGTTGTGCCACTTAAACAACTTTCACTAAATGTCACATCAAATCTTCTTGTTTAAGCAGTCTATCTGATACCTTGGTCAAAATCTGAGCACTTGACCTTATGCTGTTTTGCCATCTTAGGAATGCAGGTGCTGGAGTGGAATGGCATCCCCCTGACTGGAAAAACCTATGAAGAAGTCCAGAGTATTATTATTCAACAAAGTGGGGAAGCAGAAATATGTGTAAGACTGTGAGTTTTTCCCCATCTTTCTGTTTCCATTATTCTTTTGGCTTTTCATGTTTGTTTTTTTTTTCTTTTTCTTTTTTAATTTATGGTTGCTAAGGTAAAATCTTTGTTAGCATGAAGCATCAATGTAATAATTAGCAAAAGAGTTCAGTGTGAGTGTGGGAGGTCTGGTTTGTTCTTAGTTCAAATCAAGAGGAAGTAGATGTTAGCAATCGTACTTTTGCAAACAATGATACCTCCATTTTCAGGCCACAGTTTCCTCTCATTGAAACACATACAAACCACTGAATTTACTGGCCATTAGAAAAAGATGGTAATTTAGCACTAACTTGACTTTTACTGATAGCCTTCAGGTGAAAGTCAGTTAAACATCATGAGAAATATATAAAATTGCATTCAATCCATTAAGTACTTCACCCTGAAAGAACCTTTTCTCCTCAGCTCTTTAACAGCAATGCAAATAAGTGTCATCTAACAAGGGGCCATGCTTGGGAGCTGCTTTCTTTCATGAACCACTATTCATTTATCTACTTAATACAAAATGAGTGCATGAAGAAAGAGTTTCTTCTGTCTCAGGTTTCTCATTGTTTTTTTTTTAGGGACCTGAACATGCTCTCAGATTCTGAGAATCCCCAGCACCTGGAACTGCATGAGCCGGTAAAGGCAGGTGAGCCATAAGACATTGCTTCAATATTTGAGCACCGAATAACAACTGGAAACTGGATATGATGTAAGCTGAGATAATAGCATCGTAAGCTCAGATATTGCACCCCAAATCTTGTTAAGGGCAGAAAGAGGACCGCACCTTATAAACAAAGCTGAGCATTTATTTTTAGACTAACTGAAAGCTATAACAGAATAACCAAAATGAAGCCAGATGCTATTATTATTAGTTCAGTTCAATCCATACTGACACAGTCTACACCATCTAATTAATACAAAGAAAATCCCAGTAACAGTACTGCAGCTAAAATCTGTTATGCAGGGAAAACATCCTGCTAACTACCCCTTTTTTCTATGGTGTTATGGTCCCCCTTCTACTGCTTCTCTAGGTCCCACAGTTGTGCTTTCTCTCCAATGGCCTTGCAGAGTCAACAGTGTCTGGAGGAATCTGCTGGAAGGAGTGTGATGTTTATGATGAGAGTTGTGGACTTCTCCTTGCTGGAAGGAGGATAATATCGATGACTCCTTCCTCTTCTCTTCAGGATCTGCTTGGGGTCTTTTTTACGTTTTCTAGCATGCTTTGTGCCATGCTTTTTCCATGCTGGTCAGCAACTCTGCATCACACATGACTTGACTGGTTATTGTACACTTTACACATGATAGATACTTGTTCTTTGTTCCTTCTGTTGGTCCTAAAATTGATTTTGCCAAGCTCCTCAGTTTATATTAGTGTCAGTACCAGTGAGTTGCTGGGAGCCCTGGGGCCTCAGCTATCATCCTGTGCCCAAACCTGGCAACAGTGTTGTCACTCCAGGCCCATACTCCTAGAAGCAACAGAAATAGGTGATTCTGCACAGCATAATTGCTGTTATTCCTTTACATCTCAAAATTATTAAGAATAGGCATAATGTCTATAACACAGTTATGCAAGGTGAAATGTAACTAAGAGAAATTTAAGTCATAGCCAACTGTTCAATAGACAATTGCTGTTGCAGCCAGACAAGCTAAAACAAAGTTCTTAGCAAACTGGAACCAGTGCAATATAAGCATGAGAAATCCTGGGGCCTATGTGAGCGTGTGGCCTGGCCTGTCATGGTATTAGTCATAATCAATCTACCTTTGAACTAACGTCCATAAAATAACTAGTAAAGCAGTCCATTGGCTGGCTCAATGCAGATTAAAAGAATGTTTTACCCAGCTTCACCCAGCCCTGGAACCCAGAACTCCATACTCTGTTCAATGGTTTTGTGGCTGCTCTTGTGTCAAAAGGTACATAAAGTAGCTGGATTAAATCCTCTATTTTGTGACCATGTAGCACTTCACAAATATGAAGTATTACTTAACATTTACCATCAAGTTATCTTTTGATGGAAATTGATATTTTTATTAACTGAAAGTGAACACAGAGTATGACTCAGAATGAGAAAGAACAGAAGTAAAAGTAAGTTCCCCATCCTTGCAGACATTCTTCCTCCTAGTCTAGCCATCTTTCAGTGGTTTCTGAGATAGAACCACTCTGTAGAGTGCCTTCTGTCTGCCAAACCAAGTCTTTCTAGCCATCACATCTGAGGTTCTGCAGAGTTTTTTGTTTGTTTGTTTGTTTTGTTTTTTCTTGGAAAGTAGCATTTGCCATTCCTTCCAGAAAGATAAACCTAATCCAGCCTAGCAGCCAGGAGGTGGCTAACATATTGCCTTCACCTCTGTCCAGGACAAAATGAATTTAGTACTCTGAGGAAACTATAATACCCAGTAATCTGCAAACAAGTAAACAAACCACCAGGCATCGTCATAGCAGTGTATAGGTTAGGAATAGAAACTTAAATAGTTTATGTTGCCTAAACCTTAGCTGAATAAGATCAAAGACTATAACAAAGACCTTGAACCTTTCATACATTTGAGGACATAGAAAGCAGGCTGGGCCTATTGTCATTTTAACTCGAAGCACTTTAAGGCACGTATGGAACTTACTTGGCCTAATTTCTTTATTAAATGGGAATTGTCATCTCTAGAGCAAATTCTACCCATTCATTTCTGGGGGTAGGGAGACAATTACAGTCCTACCACAGGTGTCTCATGTAGGGCTGTATTATTGTTTTGAATAATTTGCAGTGCTAATGTTTTAAGATGCTTTTCTCTTTAATATTTGTATAAATAATCTCAGGAACAGAGTTTAGGTTTATTGAAAGTCCAGTTGATTAAGAAAGAAAGAAAAAAAAAAAAGTTGAGGTTAAAGCTTGTTGCAGCGAAGTTCAGATACTGGACTAGTTCTCAACAGTGAACCAGCTGTGAACAGGCCAGACTTTAACGGTGTGATTTGCTCCAGTGTGATGCAGAGCGATCATCCAAGGCATACTTTTTCTCAGCTGGAGAATAACCTTCTCAGAAAGCTTGTAGGATAAATAGCACTGGTTGATGGAGTTTTGAGTAGAAGGATTGGAATTCAGATGTTGATGTTGTGAGACATCTCTTTTATATGATTTGTCTTTTGCATCCTCAGAGTATACAAGTAGATGATATGAGAAACTGTAAAGATCATTAGCATGTCCCTGTACCATGGCAAGATGGATTTGAATGTGCTAGCAATTATCAACACAGAGCTCTCTTCCTTTAATCCAGTAGATAAAGCGAAGTCCCCTGGGGTTGATCCCAAGCAGCTGGCTGCAGAGCTACAAAAGGTTTCCCTACAGCAGGCACCTCTGGTTGCTTCCTCAGGAGTGGAAAAGGCATCACATGTTCATTCTGGAGCCACTTCTGCCACCTCCAGCGCTATTCCCAGCCCTGGTCAGCCTGGTTCTCCCTCAGTCAGCAAAAAGCGACATGGCAGCAAGGTATGAAACTTGCTAGTTGTGCAGCAATAGCATTTTGAAGACAATAAGAAGCTGCCTATTTATTTTCTTCTATGTAGCAAAAACACATACTGATGAATCCATTTCCATGATAGTGATGGTTATTACTTTGAAGACATAGAGTCTGGAAACAAGGGAAGGAGATTAAGTCATTTACCCAAGGTCATACAAGACCGGACCCTCTCTGAAAACAGATTCCTTGAACAATATTATTGTTTTAAATCAAAATAATTGTTCTTTTTATTATTTGTTTTTGTATCTTTTTAACTGCATCCTACATAATGGTGAGGTACTAGTTTCACAGAAAAAGCTGGTATTACTAAGACTGCAATTTCCCACTCAGTACTAAGTTACTGTTGAAGTTTTACAAGCTGTGAATATTCACAGCAATATTAAGCATTGATCTGAAGGCCAGGGGAAGACTGAAAAAAAAAATCACTGTCAAAATGTATTTGTCACCAGATAATTCCTGTGAACTTGTTAAGCATAATATTCGATTTTCTTTGCCACATCCTGTCCATTTCTCAGCTGAACTTCCTTCTTCCTGTGCTCCCACCTGCACACCTGGAGAGGGCAGAGTGGGAATTTAGTAGCCTTTTTGCACAGTCAAAACAGGAAACTAGGTCCTAAAGTCATCTATTACATTTTTAATTATTTGGTCAAAAAAGCCAGAAGCAAAAATCAATCTTGTGAAGGCTGCATTTGCTTAAGAAATTTTGAAGATAGCTAAAGCTGATGGCTGTCCTGGATACCCAGCTTCTCACTGTTTTACCATTGGAAGCAAAGCTTCACGTTGCAAAACAACACACTTTCTAGATATTTATTTCTCTGTATCTTCATTATTTATCTTATGACTCTCAAGATTTTACAAGAGAGCCATCCCTATAGGGTTACTACTGAAGTGTTGTTTTCATATTTTTGTGCTGCTGAAGCTGTGACTGTGATTTGAACTACAAATGTGTTAGGTACCATACGAATGAAAAGCAGCAAATGGTGCCTGCTCATATCAGATAGCTCTTCAATATGCTCACTTTACTGTCATGTGAGGAGAGAACACAAAAATCTCTCTTATCCAGCAAGTTAGCAAAAAGTGTAAATATATTGATCAGTTTTCATCACATAGTAATTCTGACTGTTCAAAATTCCCATAGATTTTTATGAACTAACTCAGGTCTATGATCCATATGTTAAATCTATGTTTCAAGTTTTAGTACATCTAACTTAAGGGATCTGTCAGAATTACATGATCATAATGTTAATCGTTGTTTCATTACTCCTTACGCTAGATACTGTAGACATCTACGTATGAACTCGTTTGCCATCTGCTTTATGTTTACCACTGAGAAAAATACAGTTTGAAGTACAATCCATGGGACCGAATGAATCCTACCTTTGAAGTGCATGCAGTGCATGAAAAGGAAAGTGCAGGGCTTTTAGTGCAGATGTCACCATCCACACTGAAAGACCTTTCATTCAGTTGATAAGTCACACGTCAAAATTCACTGAGTAGTGAATAGTGTGTGGAGATACATAAATCACTGATACATAGTGTATCCTGGAGAGGTCCCTCTCCGTGTCTACATGAGAGGACTAAATTCACAGCTTTGGCACTGAAGCTGATCACCTGAAGTTAGATGCATAAATTTCATTTCCTTCTTCACAAGGGATTTAACAGTCTTTTTATGAAAATTCAGTTGTATGCTTGAAAAGGTTAAAGAAAAAAAATAAATTAAAGCCTTTATGTAAGGGATGCAAAAGTCAAAACTAATCAGGTAACTATTTGAAGCATTCTTTGCTTATTTCTGAAAATCATGTTGAGAGGCATTCCTTTCATAACAACCATAGCTCTTGTTGACTTGTACAGTTTTTGTTCATTGACTGCAGGCCAAGTTCATAACAATGTTGCACTTTCTTAGAAGAGAAATCTACTTCTCATCTTTTCTGGAATGCCTCTCTGCCTTGGGCTGAAAGCATTTCCAGGTACACTGCAGCACTGATTCTTCACTTTAGCCAGTTTCATGACAGACAATATTCAAACTGCCTGTAATTTGCTTTTGCTACAGCTCTTACTTTTAGCAAGTTAAATCTTCTTTTATATTTGCAAAACACAAAAAGATCTACAAAAATCTTTTGGTATAGAATATACATTCCAGAAATGTTGTAGGATTCTCTTTGATATTCTGCAATGCATATCTCATATTTAATGCTTTTTCCCATTACTACAGAGAGTGATAACGCCTAATATCAGAGCCTGGCATTTACATGAGTTTCAAATCGTGGTAATGACAACCTTCTCCATCAGGTGTAATAGCATTACAAAGTATGGGTTCTTACACAGAGTATGAGTGTGTGTGGGGAGTATCAGAAGAAATTAGAAATAAATTAGATTATCCATTAGAAAAGAGATTTAACCTTTGGGAGCCTTGAACAGAGTATATCCTGTGCATACTTGTCTCTTTTATTATGTAAATGCAAGATCATTCTGTGGTACAGATTACATCCAGGATATATGTGTCCTATAGAAAAATGTAATTGTCTTTATGTCTTGAAGAATGGATTGTTTTCTTAAATCCTCAGATTCCTTTTCTCCTAGAGAAGCCAGCAGTGAAATACTTTTCCTTTTCAAATTAATCCTCACTGAGGTGCTGATAAAGAAATATATTATTTGCATCTCTGCCTTTAAATCCAGATCCAACTTCAAAGTTGGCCCTTCTCAGAGATGGAGGCTGGACCAGATGACTTCCAGACATCTCTTTAAGCCTAAATTATTCATGAAATAATAAAATAAATTCTTTCTATGAAATATTTGGGTAGTTCTTCACAGTCAGTTTTAAATCAGCTGATGTCAGAGAGAAAACAAAATATTTAATATGCCTTGTAAATGAATACAGCCTTGTAAATGACTACAAGCTGAAAATATATAATAATATAATAACAACAAATAATGAAAAGTCACTTCGAGAACGAATGACTTTTTACATGGGCAGATAGTGACAGGACAAGGGGTAATAGTTTTAAACTAAAGAAGGAGAGATTTATATTGGAGATTAGGAGGAAATACTTCCCTCAAAGGGTGGTGAGGCACTGGCACAGGTTGCCACATAAGCTGTGGATGCCCCAGCCCTTGAAGTGTTCAAGGCCAGGTTAGACAGGGCTTTAGGCAGCTTGGTCTGGTGGGACATGTCTGCCCATGGCAGGGGTGTTGGAACTAGATGATCTGTAAGGTCATCTTTCAACCCAAACCATTCTGTTATTCTATGATTCTGTGTTCTATAGAACTGGAGGGAGTTAAAAATGTACATTTATTTTTACAGACATGCAGGTGACAGACAGCAAAGTAACTAAACAGTTAAAGGCAATTCATTTTAACTGCCTTTGGAAGTCCCAACACAAATTCAACATGCCCTTTCCCTTTTCTCTGAACTGCTTCTACAGCATCACTTCTAATACACTCTGTATTATAAAAAAATCAGTATGAAACAATTAATTATTTTTGCTATTCAGATTTCTGAAAAATTGAGCATTTAGAATATTCTGCAAAAATTTTGTAGCTGCAACACAGCTCATTCCAAGTTAGTTTGTAGCATTGTCTGTATTGTTGGTACTAGTATAAGAGCTGAACTATTCTAGTATAATAACATCTATTTGTAGAGGTAAATATGAGAAATGTAAACCATTTAAGCCTGACCTTGAAAGTTGGCATGATGGTTAGATAGGTCCCTGCCTTTGGCATAAGGAGTGAAACTCCCTCTTTGAGACCTTTTGTTGGGCAGCTCAGACTGATTCACTCTGAGGAAACATTCTGACTTCAGTGACTTCCAGATGAAAACTAGGTGGATTTGGATTGCTTTCTTTTGCATTATTGTGTGGCTGGGATTTTTCTCGTTATGTCTTGTCCTCAGGTCTGAGTTACTGGGGAGATGTTTCTTCACAGCTAATTTGAAAAGGGCAGTGAACTACCTAAACTTCAACATGCTCTTGTCCAGGACTTGTAGTCTCCATGTTGTCCTTATTCAAAAACCATTCATATCCAACACTCCAAGAAAATCTGTAAGGAAAATGAAAGTGTGTGGCAATATTGCAATATATATATAAAAAAAAAAAAAGTTATTTTTGAGAATCTATTATTTCCAATATGCATATTTATATATAAGTGACTGTGTGCCTATGTATTTATTTGTTTGTGTATTTTAATCTGGCAGCCCACTGAAGGTACAAAGTCTGCTTCCCATCCAGTTACTGGAGAAATTCAGGTAAATATGTAATTCTTAATGTGTAAATTGTTGTTTCAACTAGCTGATTTTCCCTGTTGAATAAGCATGCTGAAAACAATCTCTATTAAGTGGTTTATTATTGATTTTCTACCCCTTGAAATGTAACTCGATGAAATAACATGTGGTGTAAGTCAGGATAGGTTTTCAGTTTCCTCTTTAAAGTTGGCTAGTGAAATACAAACAAGTACAAAAAAATGCTACTCTTCCTGAAAGTGATAAAAATATAGTGAAATTTATTCTAATATTTAACCTTTGTGCAGTTATTTTGGTTTCCTTCATCAATTCCCAGCCTTTACTGCATACTTTATTGATATTCAGCTAGAGTCCTTCTGGACTCTACTTACATCAAAGACTATAAGGGGTTTCTCATGGTGCACTGTATACATTTCTATGCAATGCCAAATTAGTGATTATATTTTAAGTAAACTGATTTTACTCTAGTTTTTTAAAGCAGTGGAACTGGGAGAAGCAGAACAAATGAAGACTAATTTTCTATAGTTTTCTTTCATTTCCTGTATTTGTCTCTCTCTCTCCTATGTAGATATGGTCTTTCCATAGTACTATAACATCCATAATCCCATAATTTGTTAGGTACCATAACACTTGTGACACTAAGGGTTTAGTGATGGGTCTTGGTAGGTCAGGGTGATGGATGCATTTAATGATCTAGAAGGTCTTTTCCAACCTAGATGATCCTATGATTCTATTTTCTATAACACACTTCCTGGGCTTGGGATCTGGGTAGTCAGTATGTATGTAGTTTCTACTGAATAAACAGTCTATTACTCAGCAGAATATCAAGTGTTCAAATTTTTACTGAATAGAATAGATCAATACGTCTGTGTCCTTTGTTTTAAACAATACTGGCAGACTGTGAAAGAAAAAATTATTTCAACATCCAACATAATGATCTAGCATCTCCTTCTAGTCAGTAGAGAAAGACAGAATATTCCACGTTTTTATTTCCAGTCAAAACTAAGGGTGTAATACTCACTTCAGGCAAAGGATTTTGGAGAGAAGTCATTTAGAAAGTAAAAATAAAAATAATCTTGCTGTGTTTAAATGCCTTCTCTAGCTTCAAATCAACTATGACAAGCACCTTGGCAACCTTATCATCCACATCCTTCAGGCAAGAAACCTTGCTCCCAGAGACAATAATGGCTATTCTGACCCCTTTGTTAAAGTTTATCTTCTTCCAGGGAGAGGGTAAGTGCAGGAGAAATTTTAACCTGAAATTTCTTTCTTTAAATTTGGGCTTGTTGCTTGTCATTAATGAAAAGAACCGAGAGTTTAATGCTCTAGAAAGCACAGGTACAACACCAGGAAAAATGGTGAATTTTTAGTGGAGAGTCTGACTCTATTTCCAGGTGAATGTTTATACTTTGCTATTGACTTCAGGGTCTTCATGATCATTTGTGTAGATGTCATCTATTCTTTTTCCTATCTTTCCATTTAAAAATTGTAGTACATGGAAAATTGTGTATTAAGAGAATAACAGTATGCTGAAAGGCAATAAACATATGGACTTCAAAGTTCTCCCTAGAAATCTGTCTCTAACTTGTATTGAAGTGCATGAATTTGGGTGTAACGAATTGTCCTGTAATTATGTAATACAAAAATCTACATGCTGAGGTACAGTTTTGCAAACATGCACAATCACAGTAGCTGAGATTAATTTGAGATTGCAGTATAATATTAAAGGTGAGATATATGAGACAGAAAGCAGTCATTCCATGTGTTTTATTTATTTATGTATTTATTAAGAGCTAAGATATAGTTTTAGAAATTCTTGTAATTTTATATTTAAAGACTATACAAATTAGTGACCACGTTTTCATAGACCATTGCTTTCTTAAACTCTGTAATGACTGTAATGACAAATAGCTAATTACTGTTTAAAAAATATTTTTTTCTGTATCAGCAATATTATAACTCCTTTTGTGCCATAAATTTGCAGAATTTCACACATATATGTAAGTATAATCAGCTATAAAAATACTGCTGATTTAATTGACAGTAGATTTGTCTAAAGTTAAGCTGATTACCTTAAACTAAACTAAGGCCTCAATTTGCAAAGTCAAATTCCTGCAAACTTCTCAATTTGTGTAATCACACTCATCCTAAAAGACTCCTAGGCTGGGACCACATAACTAAAAATCTGTATTTCTGATCTATTCAAAGTAACTGGAAAGTGCATGCTCAAGTCACAGTTTAGTATTTGGCATATGGGAAAACACAGCTAAAAGCATGCAAATGGTGAAACTAAAGCATGTGTATTTAGTAGCTTGCTGATTCCAGCTATACAGTATTCAATATTGTTCAGTGGCACTGGGCCCAAAACTATTACTGAATATAATGGGAACAGGTACTAAATCTTTTTTTTTTTTTTTTTTTTTTTTTTTTTAATGCACCTACGAGTCTCGTCAAATACTTGTCAAATCAATCTTACTGAGAATTTTGCAGATAGATTCATGATGTAGAAGTAAGGCTTTGAACTACAGAGTTGTTCAACCTGCAGAATTCTAAGTCATATCAAAATATAGATTCAAAGTTGGGGCCAAGTTATGAAGAATTTGGATTTTAGTTTTATTTGGGTTTAAGATATGGCAATTTTACTGTTTTAAATGTGTAGGTTGGGGCTTTTGGGAGTAATGAAAATGAAGAGCTTCTCAAAAGTGCAAAACTTGTATCTGAAAGCAGAGACTTGAACTGTTCATAAGTATCTTTTATCTGTAGTTCAATCCATACAAGACTGCTTATTCCTTGTAATGCCTCTGTTTCCTTTGATTCTGATACTAGAAACTACCATTATTTACATCTTCTTTCATCTCTGTCTCTTCCCATTTTCTCTCATGCTGCTTCCTCTGTGTTCCTAACTATGTTTAATGCTGGGTATGCAGACAAGTCATGGTTGTCCAAAATGCAAGGTAGAGTGTACTGTGTTTCAATTTTATTCTTTCATTTTTGTATGCAAGCATGATGTTATGATCAGTTTGTGCATTGAAATACATATTTCTCTTAAGTCGTGATGACACAATTGCTGCATGGTTTTGCTGTTCATTCCCTAATGAACCTGATTTCCAGGTCAGAAGGAATTCGAAACAAGTATTTAATATGCCTTGATGCAGTAATATCTTAGGCCCAAACTCTGATGACACATGAAATTTCCTCTGATATCTGGAAGAGTTTAATTTAGTCATAGATGTCTAAAAATTCATTCTCATTCGCTGAAAGTTGTAAAACAATGCACAGTGAACTTGTCTCAAGATGCCAACAGGAACAGCATTGCTTGGAAGTGAGATGGAATATTTTTCTCTCTGCGCTTTGCACAGCGTGTGGACTTTAATGCCAAGTATCAATCTAGATAATCACCCAGATGACTTTAAAGCTTTTTGAGCACATAAATGGCTATTCAGTGTAATTGAATTTTTACTAACTGGAATTACTAGTGCTTTGTTTGTCCTGGATTTGGAAACATAAGGCAAAATTCCGTTCTCAAGATACACTAGTATCAACCAAAGATAAATACGCAATAATAGAAATTCAGCTTTCACTCTGCATTTGCTTAAAAGTAGAAAGCTGACCAAACAAGTCAACAGATGGCTTTTTAATAAACAGATCTGCTCTATCTTCAGCCTGGTCTTCATTAGTAGAATTATTAAATGAATGTGTTTAAATGCCACATGTTACTTGCAGTTATTCTATTAAACTTTTTTTTTTCATTGCACTTTCTGTTGTATTATATATTGATAATCTGTAACCAGGGAAGCATAGAGAAAAGATAAAGGAAAGAGTAATACAGTTTATATCTTTTTACACAGCATACTCTATGACAATTTCAAGTGCAAATTATTTCATACTAGGTATGATTAGCTTTAATGAATGTTTTATTAAAGCATTACCATCTGTTAATTGCAGTTGTTGGGGGGAAGGTGTATAAGTAAGATGAACTTAATTTATTTGTCAGATCCTTCCTTTCAGACATCTAAAGACCTTCAGCTTAGTCTGGAGCTGTGCCTCCTTACGTGTGATCAAGGTCTCCTGCTTCCCTCTACAATGGATCCACACCATAGGCTACGTGAATGTGGGCTAATTCCCCCCTAGCCAATTTTGATCCAGATACTTCACTGGAAATACTCCAGAGTTATGCTTTCAACAACACATTTAATTCTCTTCTCTGCCAACTCTACTATTCAACACTACCTGAATAGTGTTCTCACATATTTTCAGCAAGAATCAGAAGCTATAAAAAGGTAGTGAAGTTGTAATATTGCAAAATAAAATCCAGGACTAAGAGATGGATATCATGGATTCACTTTCTTGGTTGATAGAACAAAGGAACCTTTTTTACTTCAAAAAGAAGTATAACAGTTCTTTTAAATGAGTATTGATCTTACAACATATGGATCAAGCTCTATAGTACTATCCTAGCTTCGTTACGGTAAAAAGTAAATGGATTACAGAAGACATTTAGATAAATTAATATTTCATTAATCAGAATAATTGTTTAAAGACTACCATGAGGTCAAAGAAAGAGATGCTGCTAGCCCAGTTCTCATTTGCCAGTCTCATACCTCTCCATGGGTTAGTGAAATCTCATGATGATTTTGAGTGACAAGGATGCTTTTTTCAGATCAGAGAGCAGAGGAAAAAAAAATCTGCTGAAGAGTTTAAAAGATCTAAGCACAATACTGAATGGGATATGCTATCAAAATCTAGTTTCTAAAAAGATTCAGATTTTCCTTGCAAAAACTGCAAAGAAATAACTTTCTCTTCCATATGGTCTTGATCCCCCTAGATTTTCATTCATCCATCTCTTACTGATACACAAGAAAAAAAAGAAACCTGTTTTCAAAAAGTGATTGTACACAGTGGCTGACACAACTAACTTTCTTATTGACAGCCGCTGCTTTCTTCTCATAAGCAGAGGCTGCCAGATACTTTGTTTCACAGATTCCAATGTCCTTCACGTTTTTCAGTAAATTAGAAGACAGTGAATAGCATGTTTTGCAAAAAATAAAAAATTAATGGAACTATGTAGAATATCTATGAGCAAACAAATGGTTACGAGTAACTTTCATTAGAAGGTATCAGTCAGAACCGACAACCTGAGTAAGAAAACTAAGAGGACTTATTTTCCTATCATTGTGAGCAAAAATATTTTGTTACCTTGAGCATATCTATGTTGTACCTTTTTCTGCAACCCTGATATGTTATTATTGAAGAGACAGAAGAGACAAAACTTTTCCTTGTAATAAGTTTGTGAAAATGAAGTGGTGCTTGCTAGGCATTGCAAATTACTCTCTTTAAAAAGAAAAGAAAGAACAAAATGCATATCAGTACCCATTTTTTATGTAAAAATTGATATTTTTATAAGATATATACATTTTAAGTGAGTTACTGAAAGTAAAATTAATACTGGAAATAATCATTTTTAAATAAAAATTCAAAAGAAACAGAAATGTGCTTAGGTTTAAAGAAAATTTCATTGAGCAGTAGGTTTCAGGACGGAAATGTCAGTAAGGTTTATTACTGTTCATACTTAATAATATCTAAATGTATCAAGAGGCCTCCCTATTATGTTTACTCAGAATCTGTTCAGTGTAGTCCCAGAAGCAGAGTAGTATGGTCTGTTCTTATACTGCATCTCCACTACTACAGTATCAATGTACGTGACATTTGATGACATACCAGTTTTAAGAAACTGATGCTATGTCCCCTTCAGGACTCTGGTTCTTGTGTTCTAGTTGTAGTGGCTCAGTAATCTACTGATGTTGGTTGTTTTCCATGTACACTTGCCTGGTACTCAGCTCAATTACTTAGTGAGATTTAAGATAAACACCAGATCCATTGTGCCTTGTCTCCTTTAGAACACAGTAGCTTAATTGCATTAACAACAAAATATTTCCATATATTCAGTATAGTATCTTTTCAGCACATGGGAACCAATATTTTCAATGGACAGTGAACAGTTACAAAGTGAAAAAAGGCTATCAAAGCAAGTGATCAGATTTAAAATCTACTGAGAATAGAGGAAATTTCTAATCCAGAACCTACTAATACAATCATTGATGTTGTGTTTTAATTTTTGCAGAATTATTTTGAAAAGCAGTATTATTACTTTTAGTGGCAAAACTTCAGGAGAGTTTAGTGTGTACAGCCACTAAGTCCAATAATTAGAAGCGAGCACTGCACAACAGTATTGAGTTTGTAGAATGAAACTGGTGGTGCTGAAGACCCAACATTGGTATATATGTGACAATGAAACACAGGCATATTTCACATAACTTTAATTTGGACTCACATGAGCCTGGTACAATGCACAGTACATATTAGTGTCTGGCTGATTAAATGAGCCTCTGGAGTGCATCTTCTGTATTAATCTCATATGAAAGGAATGTAGTTCATCAGCTGTGAGACTGTACTACAGTTTGAACCAAAACACGGTTCAATCTGAAGTCAGAAGTGGGACAATCAGGAGAAAAATCACACTACCAAATATTAATATTAAGGTATCATAAGGGAGTTTAACAGAGCGGATAAAGGTCTTTCTGTGCCATTTCTTCTCAGAAAGAGCAGTCAGGCATTGGAACGAGTTGCCCAGGGATGTGGTGGAATCACTGTCCCTGGGGATGTTCAAGAAAAGATTGGACTTGGTGTTTAGGGACATGGTTTAGTGGGTGACATTAGTGGTAGGGAGATGGTTGGACCATATGGTCTTGAAGGTCTTTTTCACCTTAATAATTCTATGAGTCTGTGATTTTGTCTTAGCGCTGGAGAAGGTCCTGGATCTAGTAACAGATGTAATATGTATGACCTTACTGTATAGGACATTTGAACCCAAGTTAAATTTGCAGAGTGACAAAAATAAGTTCTTTGCCTTATATCTCACTGGATTTTCAAAATATTGAAAGCTTTTTATGTTCTCCTGCCAAGTTCTTTTGAGATATCCATTAAAATTTATGTTAAATTAAAATTGGAATGGAAGCAGATCAGACATCAAAGCTCATGACACTAGATGAATCCATATGCTATTAAAGGTTTGTGTATTGCTTTCCCCATCCTTGGAAAATGCAAAGTACAATAGAAAGCCCTGCCAAGTCTTTTTTAAAAACAGATTATGCAGCCAATGTTTTATTCTTGGCTATTGATTAAAAAAAAAAAAAAAAAAAGAAATCATGAGCTTGATGTACTTTTATGTTTGTTTCCAGTGCAGTTAGAGGCAGAGAACAGGATCAATAATAAATTATTGTTTCTATCATTAACAGGATATTATTTACTCCATGGTCATCCCTGAATGTTCTAGTGTGATGGCAATCCAGTAATTAGAGACCATAACCTATAAATATAATGGATTTCTGGTACCTTAAAGTGATAGTAGGAAGATGGTCTTGGTAAAGAAATCAATGCATTATCACTTTCATTTATAGTCAGAGCACAACACATACAATGAGAGAACAAAGCATATGTGCATTCGCTGACTGATGCTTTATGTAGACACAGTTGTAGGCAGCAATAGTCCACTGAAGAGTCAGATGTCAAGAAAATATACTAAGTGTAGCGAAACAAAAACAAAACAAACAAACAAAGTAGGCTGTCATCCTCTTGTAACCCTCAATTGTTACAGAAATAAAGGATATATTTTTTTTTTTCTCTGAGATTTCTTTTTGTTTGTTTGTTTGTTTGCTTGTTTGTTTTTTGGGGGGGCGGGAGTTGTTTTGTATTAGAACGGAAAGAAACAAAAGATTGTTAATGTGATGTTTCCTTCCTTTGTTCAAATTCAGTGCTGAGTACAAGCGAAGAACTAAGTATGTGCAGAAAAGCTTGAATCCTGAGTGGAATCAGACGGTCATTTATAAAAATATCTCTGTGGAGCAGGTGCGTAAGTGGTAATACTATTCAGTGCAATTTGCTGCTATATTTATTTATGTGGTCTGCAGTGCTTATCGTGCAGTGGCACTGGCAACTTTGTGAACTCCTAAGAAATCTTGCCAAATTCAGGGGAAATTTGTAACTATGTCCTTGCCTCTTATAGAGATCACTATATCAATTCTCTTTTCTTGTTCTTTCTATTCATAAAAATGATCATTTGTGTGGATTACATTGATAAGCATGTTGTAAGTATGGATGTGTTATTTCTAAAAATGATTATGGAACACAGGGAGGGAATTAATCCAGACTGAAGCTGGTGTAGTAGATGCAGAAATCAGCATCACTCTTGATTCCAAAAACCATGCAAGTTCACAGAAAACACAGTTCTTAAAAATATTTTCTTGTTCAAAAATGTTTATGAAATGTAGAGATACATGTTTACATTTACCAATAATTTACAGCAATGGTTTTGAAATATGAATCTGTTCAACAAAATTCAGAAGAGATTTAATTCCCTTGTTATAGAAAGATTTAAATCACATCTGGGGAATAGTTCAGTGGAAGCCTTCTGTGTCTATTTCTTGGTTGTTTCATAACTCTAACTGATCCAAGGGGTTAACTGAGGCAGTATGTAGCAATCCACTCTTCTTTTTCTGCATCTTCCTTTTTAAAGAGACCTTTTACTGTTTGAAGAAGGCACAATGGACAAAATGATCAGCCTGTTTAAATTACGAAGCATATTTTTATAGAATACCATCTGTAGGCTCTCCCAAATCTTTCTGCCTTTCTTGGTGTTTTGTTCTTGATGCTTTCAGCTTTGTTTTTCAAGGCCATCTAATGTTTCAGTACTTCAGAAAAAAAGCTTACCAAGATCAGATTCTTTCATGAACCAATACTTTTATATACTTCTCCAACACAACACAAAGACATCGGTATTATCTTGCTAACTTAAAGTTTGTTTATTCATTCTTCCTATGAATCTATGAACATAGATTAAAACATCGGATTTTGCATGGAGCAAAACCCCTCTCACAGAGGGACTTGCATGGTTGCTCATGCAATATATACATCTTGCTATTAGAGGCATTACCTCAGATTTACTGTAGAGGCCCCTTGTTATCTATATCTAAGTATCTATATCATAGTGGTTTTGATTTGCTGGGTTTTGCATGCTTTTTCTTGTAGACTTGCATAAATGGCAGTTCACTGACAGTGAAAGCCTAAGGAGTAAAGAAAAAAACTATGAGGTTTGTCTTGCTGCAGTATAAACCTTAGGTCTTCTGTGTTTGATAAGAATGTTTGGTAAGTCTTAGCAATATTTCCAAACAACATGGTCTGAGCTTCCCATTTAAGACAGACTCCTCAGTTTACTTAATTTGCTTTTTGGTTCTTCTGTGACATTTCCAGAGTTGTAATTAAGGGTGTTGGATGTTCAATGGCTGTTTGGCAATTGGATAATCTTAGTTTACAATTTCTTGGACAAAGATCTATGTTAGAAAATCTCTTTATATCTTTGATGTCAGTCTTTTGACTATTGCTCGATGAAATTTGCTTTTAGGTTACATATGGAATTCTTTGAACTTTTGCTTTCTGTTTGCAGATCTCCTTTTCCTCTCATACTTTCATGCAATGCTTACAATTACAAATGCATGTTTCATCCTAGTACCACATATATTGTATATTTTGTCTTCTCACACAGAAGTGTATGCAGGCATTTCCTTCTATGGCTTTTATCTAGTGGTAAGATACTGATGTCAGTGTTTCTCATATTGTGTAAAATTCAGTGCCTTGATTTACAGAATATACAGTAAAATACATTAATAACTCACCAACTGATTCCACCATGAGAAGTACTGTCATGGTTTAACCCGGCCGGCAGCTAAACACCACGCAGCCGTTCGCTCACCCTCCCCCTCCCTCTCTGGGACGGGGGAGAGAAATGGAAAGTGAAGCCCGTGAGTTGAGATAAAGACAGTTTAATAAGACAGGAAAATAATAATAACAAAAGTAATAATAACAATAATAATAATAATAATACAATGGTGATAATAGGAAAATAATAATAATATGTACAAACAAGTGATGCACAATGCAATTGCTCACCACCCGCTGACCGATGCCCAGCCTAACCGAGCAGTCCGGACCCCTCCCCCCGGCTAGCCACCCCTATATATTGTTTAGCATGATGTCAGATGGTATGGAATACCCCTTTGGCTAGTTTGGATCACCTGTCCTGGGTCTGTCCCCTCCCAGCTCTTACTGCACCCCCAGCCTGCCTGTTGGCAGGACAAAGCAAAAGGCTGAGATGTCCTTGGCTTGGTATAAGCACTGCTCTGCAACAATTAAAACATCGGGGTGTTATCAGCACTCTTCTCATCCTAAGCCAAAACACAGCATTCCACCAGCTACTAGGAAGAAAATTAATTCTGTTCTAACTGAAACCAGGACAAGTACCCTCTACAGTTTAAAGAACGATCACCATATAACAGTACATTGTTTGCACTCATAGCCCTCATGCACAGAAATTTCACAATAGTTAGGAGCATGAAGAGAAATGCAAGATAATAATTATGATAGACTGAAAATGAGTGTTCTGGTCAACAAACAAGCATGGCTGCATCAACACCAATCTGTAGAGTTAGCAGTCATTCCCACAAGCTCAGGAGTCTTTATAAATATTATTTCTTCAAAGAAGCATTTCCTTATCTTCCATCAAAGCACGGTTGTTTCCTGACAGCAAATAAGTATCATTAAATATTTCCTAATATAGTCTTTTCAATGTTGCTATCTAGACTTTAGCTAGTTGTACAATTTTTCATTTTCCTTTACACTTTCATAACCTCGCTGAAATTAAAATGAAAATAATTATGGGAAACACATCACTCTTTGAAATGAAATTGATTTTTCAAGGTCAGAATAACTGGTTTTATAACATAGCACATTCCATTTTAACAGAGAACAAAAAATAAACTAAATATTTAGTAATTTGAGGGTGTTTTTTTAAGTAACAAAGTGTAGATAATTACAGTTTGAGAAGAATACTAAGTACACACATTACAATATTGCATAATAATTGCAAACTCAAGTCATATGCCTACTCAGGTAAGGAAAAGAAGCTTTAGGATGATTTCAGAAGATGGTAAAAGTTGAAAGTTCTGTTGCTGGTTAGGTCACTGGTCTAATGTATGACCACAATCTAAGATGTGGCATTGTTTTCCTCAATTTCTTATTTATTAAAAAGTAGGCAAAATGTTTTCTTAAATAATGGATAGAATTCATTAAAGCATATGGTTCTTGCTGTTGTTCATATTCTTAAATTGAAGATAACATATTTAGAAAGAGTAATATATTCAAGATCCTTCAGTGATTTAGGAGCCTAAATCTAATTTCCAGAAGTGATTTCTTATGAATCAGCAAGGTGCTGGCACATAAATCTTGGACAAGAAAATGTAAGTTTCTAAAAGTCTTTCTGTCCTCCCGCATACTGAAGTACAGCATTATAGAGATGGGTACCTTTAAATGTTAAATATCAGTGGAAACATAAGTATAATGCATAAGGTAATACAACACCTTTATTTCTACTCATCAAATATCCTGACTGAGATTGCAAACTTTTAAAATATTTCTAAACTGATTATAGGAATTTACTTTCTTCATTGGAGAAAAAAAAAAAAAAAAAAAAAAAAAAAAAAACCTGCATTAAAATGATGCCTTTTTTCCAGTCATGAGTTGTATAAGCTTTCTCAAGGAGAATCCATTAAATTTTTCAATTAATGCATTTTAATTACATGGACTAGCATTATTAGTCACAACATCAAGGGACCTCCAGTCATTCAAATCCAGTAATAGACACTTCTGTCATGTGTGGCATTGGTTTGGTCATCAATAAGAGAAAATATTATTCACACTGTCTGTTTCTGCATATTCCTTTATCTTCTTTAAATTACGTTTTTCCACAGCAGCCTAAAGCTGACTGGATTTCTCACGTCATAATGTGGAAATCTTAGATGTTTATTTTCTTTCTCTTTCTCTCTCTTTTTTCTTTTTTTTTTTTATTTTTTTTTAATTTTCACTTCCACAAGGCAGAGTCCAAAATCAAAATTAGTTGTGGCTTAGTAGCACTGTTTTTGTAACGTTCTTTAAACTCAAATTAGCTTCACAACATTTGTAAAATCATCTGGGTCAAACTGCTTTGCCTCTTTTAGGTGCACCTTCTCATTCGCTTGTGAATGCATTGCCTACTTGCAGGAGCCTACTGTCATATGGAGACCATTTCCAAAAAATCATTTTCAGCAATGCTGTCAGTTAAATTTCTGATGAGGATCTGAACTTATGTCCTCACAACCTAAAATTGGATGATGTAAGGCAAAACCTTGCTTTCCTGTGACAGTATAATGGCTGCTTTTAAAATCCCTAGCTATTGAGTGTTCCTTGGCCTTAGTAATAGTACATAAATACATCTTCAGAAAAGCAAATTTTCCTCCTTTTCAAAACTCATTTCATTTACTGCCTAATAAAGCTGTTTTGATGTTTTTTCATTGTCATAATATTTCATAAAAGCTTTATCAAACTAAGAGGCTTAAAATAGATAACTCAATGAAATGTAGAGTGCTGCAAGTTTTCAGCACAATTTTATTACCATAAAAAATGCTAGCAAAGTAGGATTGCAGTTACTGGAAAATCTCTATTTTCCCATTTCCACAAAAAAAAATATTTCAGCTCCATATTTGTTTGTTGTTGTTGTGCTATGTTTTGTTTTGTTTTGTTTTTCCTCTGGTTCTATGTGTTCTTCTCTCTGTCCTTGCGCAGCCGTAACTTGAAACAATTAGCAACTATATCCTCTCAAAATAACAAACGTTGAGACAATGAATTTCTGAAAAGCATTTATGTGATTCCTGTTTTTCTGGGCAAACATACATATACTTAGTATAGCAACTAGCAGAAAATAGTATCACCCAAGAAACTAAAAGTAGCATGGACCACAGGTTGTTCAACTTATTTTTCAGGTTAGATTTCACATTGCAATTTTAATACTCTCTTTGAACAGCAAAGAAAATACATTTTATTTAGTCAAGGAAATCCCCTTTACATATATGTAAAAGATATTCAAGGCAGAACCTTTCCCTTGTTCAAATTTTTGCTTACTTTTTGCATTGTATTTTTAAGAAGAATATGTTAAATGTTGCCTAAATAGGTAGGATTAAAACAAAGAAAGATTAAGGAATTGTTCTCAATTATTATTTTTGGTTTGTAATCTTAGCTTTCAAGTCATGTTTTTGCCTTCTTAAAGAGTACATCATAGATGCTAAAAATAACACAATTTCCTTTTGTGTGGGCTTACAGGGATATGCTGATTTTAATACGATTTCCAAAGAAACTGAATTTGCATAGCTGTTCATTATTCTAAAATTATCTGTGACCAAAAGATATTCATAATACATAATAATAAGATGAAATTATTAGTTAAAGGCAATTTAAAATTATTTAAAACTGTCTGAACCTGTGTTATATTAAACCAAGGTGAAACGGAAGTAAATGGGAAATGATGCTCTTCTTGAAAGTGTATGTAACGTACAGTAAATTTTATAGCTTATGATTTTGAACAACAACTCAATCTTTTTTTGTCCTTTCTCCTAAGCAGCAAATTAACAGTCAGAGCAGCTTCTGTTGGGATGATGATGTTGATTATTACATAAGATTTCTGGTTGTGATCTCTTTTATTCAAGTATGTGAACGGTGTTCTGTTTTCTTTAGCAACACTTAGAAGTATCCAACAAATTCTTCACTTAAAACTTTGTAGTCTGACTTCACAGATATCTGATACTCCCCGTGACTTTGTCCTTCCCTCTGCTAAGTCATGTTAATTTATTTGTTGCCTCTATGCTAGACTTTTGCTCCAGTATACAACACCAATAATCAGTCTTGTTCTTACCATCAATCAACCTTCTTCTTCCCATCTGTCCCCATGGATCCCTGGGATGACACTCAGATCAATCTTTCTAATAAGGTCAACTGCTTTGGACGACAGTTTCTCTGCTTTGAGCTATCTTTTCATATAAAAACCTTTGGTGAGAGATACTTTTTTGTATAAAGACCTCTGGTGAAAGGTCTAGAGGGGAAGATCAGCAGCCAGCAGACATTCCTTAGTTTGTTCAGCAGAGGAGGCTGAGACCTCATGGAGGCCTCATGGAGGCCTGCTGCTTCCTCACAAGGAGATCAGAGGGGCAGGCACTGAGCTCTGCTCTCTGGGTCAGTGATAGGACCCAAGGGAATGGCATGGAGCTGGAACATGGGAGGGTCAGGCTGGGTGTTAGGAAATGGTTCTTCAACGAAAGGGTGGTCAGACACTGGAACAGGCTCCCTAGGGAAGTGTTCATGGCACCAAGCCTTCTGGAGTTCAGGAAGCATTTAGACAGTGCTGTCAGAATTATAGTTTAATTTAACTGTGTGGAGCCATATGTTTGACCTGATGATCCTTGTGGGTCCATTCCAACTCAGAATATTCTATGATTCTATGATAAAAAGACTTACTTCTTTCTTATGTTAGCCTGTTAGAAGGGTGCTTGACACAGATATCATGTTTAACACAATCTGCAGATAGTAAGTTTTGATGGCCGTCATTACTGCCTGGTGGTAAAACTTGTCCATGTCTGGACCATTTGTAGAGTCTCATTGACTGCACTGAATTTGTACAGGTATTAAAGCCAGGTCATCACAGGTGAGGCTGTTTCAATAGGGTGTTTTAAATAACACGTATGAAATTCATTTTAAAATAATCTTGAACTAAATGTTGAAGTTCAGACCACTCAGACTTGATAATGAGAAAAGCTGCAGAACTACAAAAACAGGGCTTTGAAAATCAGTTTGGCTGTTGTGGTGGTCACAAAACTGCCCATCTGTCTCTATAAAAAATAGTACAATGAGGAGATAATGAAAATATACCATCATACATAATTGTTTTGAAGTTTATGATAGCAATGGGGTTAATTTCCTTTTGACTTAAATTGCAGCTGAAAAAGAAAACACTGGAAGTGACTGTCTGGGATTATGATAGATTCTCATCGAATGACTTCCTTGGTGAAGTGAGTATCGTCTTTCTTTCTCTCTGCCCTTGACCAGTTAGAAAGGCAATGAATGGCTTGTTAGTATTTGGACAATGTTTGCTTACACTGTATGGGACTAGTAAAAACACATTAGGTATAAACTTTCTTACAGCACAATATTACTGCTGACTTCACAACAATTGATCATAATTTCCTTCATTCACACATATAAGATGCCTGTCCTTATCTTGGTAAACAGTGGGTAAATTCACTCAGGACTCAACAGAATGTTACTTCACTGATTTTATTTACCTATTTATTTTTTTGATCCCAAGATGTGACTGAATGGTGGATTCTTGTTGTGACTGATAAAATGCCAGCCTTGATTTTAACATAACGTAGGAAGGCTGAGCAGGTATCAGTCTTTGGAAATTATTGAAGGATTAAATTTTGCCATCAAGACACATGATAGAACATCCACAATTAACAGCAAGAGTCTGTTATTTGCTCTTGCAGATTCAAGGTCTTCTTTATAACACTAAAAAATAGTAATATCATTGCCAAAGTATAAGTGAAGGCAAAATCTTGTAAGGCCTGAATACCCTGGTAATTAAAAATATATTAGTGATCATGGGAAGCAGTGTGATCTCTCTTTTAAAAGCAAACAAACATATGGACATATAATATAGAGTTACCAGCAATAAGTATGATGTCAAATAAGTAATTAAAAATGTTATTACCAAAGAAGATTATAATTAGAAACAGAAGCCCAGAAAAATCGATTGCTCAAATTACTGTTCATATACAGAGTAACTCCGAATACCTCTGCTTAGTCTGCATTTGAATTTATCAAAAAGGCATTCAGTTCAGCTCCAGTATCCATTTGTGTAACTCTAAAACTGAGCAATCAGTGACACTATTTGAACAATTACTAAAATAAATGTATAGGAAGCAGCTACATGATTACTTATTTTCTGCATGCCACATCAGTATTCCTGTTGGGTTCAGCATATTTTTCCAAAAGCTGGGTTTTACTGAATAGTTACGTCACTGTCATTTATGACATTTACAAAATGGATGCTCCAGCAGGTGCTCCTACAGGAAGATTTAAACTTTGCCTTCAAATATTTTAAACCTCTAGAACTATTTTATTTATTGAATTATTCAAACTTAAACATGAAAACCGTGCTTCATGGGAAAAGACCATCCAGTGTACTTGAGGACCATTTTGAAGTCCAGGGTACTCAGTAAAATGAGATATCCAAATTGTGCCCTAAGGAATTTATAATGGACTTTCACAAAGGCACAAGCATAGATACTTATGGGTATCAAAGACTGCTGAAAAACTGAATAAAGTCAGCATCATTTGCATGCCCCAGAAGGCACATGGCACATTATGGTTCACATCAACAAGATTTTCTCCAAAATAGAGCTGCTAGCCAGTATTGCCCATTAGGAACAACCTTCAACCATGTATGGTGGTTTTACCCAGCTGGGCAGCTGAGCTCCACCACAACTGCTCTCTCACCTCACTCCCCTTCCTCAAAGGGAAAGGGAGAGAAAATATGATAAAAAGGGCTCAAGGGTTGAGATAAGGACAGGGAGATCACTCAATTATCGCAACAGTTATCATCATGGGCAAAACAGACTCAATGTAGAGAGATTAGAGACACTTATTGCATATTACTAACAAGCTAGAGAAGTGAGAAACAAAGAAAAAAAACTGAAAACACCTTCCTCCCATTCACTCTCTTCCACCTCCTCCCCCCAAGCAGTGCAGGTGAATGGGGGAATGGGGGCTGTGGTCAGTCCATGACACTTCATCTCCGCTGCTCTTTCACGGTCTCTCTCTTCCCCTGCTCCACATGGGGTCCCTCCCACGGGATGCCATCCTTCCCAAACTGGTCCTGTGTGGGCTTCCCACAGGCAGCAGATCTTCAAGAACTACTTCAGCATAGGTCTGTACCATGGGGTCCATCCATCAGGAGCAAACTGCTCTAGCACAGGTCCCCCATGAGTGGCAGCTCCCCTCAGATCCCCTGCTCCTGTGTGGGCTCCTCTCCACGGTCTGCAGCTCCGGCTCAGGGCCTACTCCTGCAGGGGCTCTCCATGGGCCGCAGCCTCCTCCAGGCCACATCCACCTGCTCCACCGGGGGCTCCTCCATGGGCTGCAGCATGGAGATCTGCTCCATGGGGGACCCAGGGGCTGCAGGGGGACAGCCTGCTCCACCAGGGGCCTCTCCACAGGCCACAGGGGAACTTCTCCATGCCTGGAGCACCTCCTGCCCTCCTTCTGCACTGACTTTGGTGTCTGCAAGGCACTTTCTCACTTCTCACTCTCCCAGCTGCTGTTGTGTGGTAGTTGGGTTTGTTTTTCTTCCCCCCTTTCTTAAATCTGTTCTCACAGAAAAGCAAACATCATCATGTATTGGCTCAGCTCTGGGCAGCAGTGGGTTCCTTTGGAGCCAGCTGAAACTGGCCCTTATGGAGCAGCTTCTGGATTCTTCTCACAGAAGCCACACCTGCAGTCCCCCCACTACCAAAACCTTGCCACATAAACCCACTACACCATACTGTCTTGCAAGTTAACGAAACATTAACAAAACATTAACAAAAACCACATGAGAAAGCATGCTAAGTAGTTAATTCAATTAGATTACTTTTAGACTTAACCAGAGAGACCAAGCCAAAACATATATGATCTATGAGGCTGGAAGAAAAACAGGAAAGAAAAAATGCTTCTAACCTTGTAGAAAATAAAATAATTAAATATATTAAAAAATACAGGTGTAAAGTAACTTGTCCATCTCTAAACTTCAAGATGATTTCTTTTATTCAAGGTCTTGCAATAAACTGCCAAAGAAATAGTTCCCTGAGGTAATCACATGCTTTATTTGTCTAGCATTTCTAAAACTTCCCTACTTTACATTATTTTTAACCCTCTCACCTTAGAGATAAATGCAAGGCTATTTTTGTTCTTTCCTTCACTCAAGACTGTGATGACTCTTTAGTACTTTACAAAATCACAAAATCATCTAGGTTGGAAGAGACCACCAAGATCACCTAGTCCAACCTCTGACCTAACACTAACAAGTTATCCACTAAACCATATCACTAAGATCTTACTTAAATGTAAATGTCTTTTAAAGATCTCCAGGGATGGTGACTGAACCACTTCCCTGAGCAGCTCTTGGCCCTCTCTACCACAAAACCACTGAGTGTGAAAGGATCTTTATTGCTCCCATTGTTGTTTTTTTAGGATTTATTTTTAAAGAAATTTCCCAAAACTCCTAATAGCAATGGAAGTGGCCTAGAGAAGATTTTGGCTACAATTTTTTTTTTGCTTTTTTTTTTTTTTTTTTGGCATGTTGCTAGTTTCATTGCCACATTACCATTTTTTCTTCCTTTTTCCTTCCTGTTGAGGTGCGAGGCTTAAAGGGCCTATTGCAGTTTACTATTATTTTTGGAAGTGCAAAGGTATACCTGTTCTTTTCCTTTTTTTTTTTTTTTTTTTTCCTACAAATTCTGCAAATTTGTGGAATTTTGAAAAGAAACAACAAGACCCAGTCTCATACTACTG
This sequence comes from Aythya marila, assembly GCF_965140915.1. NCBI lineage: Eukaryota > Metazoa > Chordata > Aves > Anseriformes > Anatidae > Aythya > Aythya marila. The sequence continues at coordinate 197,526,819 of NC_139042.1, read as the reverse complement.
AAGACCTTATTTAAAACAAATAAATTTGTTTTAAATTATTTGCCCCTTTCCTGACAGAAACAAGAAAATAGCTATGCCCAATTCTTCTGTTAGGACATAGAAGAGGTAGAATGACTAGTACCCTCTTTTGCCTTGCTATCAAGCAAATGCTCACAAGCTACTCCTTAGCCATCTTGGTATGGAGTTATGTATAAGCTAGTAGTCCCTACTGAGATCCTGCTGAGATGTATCAGTGCAGACACAGCAGTACGCTAACAAATGTGTGTTTCCAACCACAGCTGGTTTACATCAGGCTAGGTTAGAGCATGAGCAGAGAGTCCTGAATCTGATAGCACTCAGCCTTTATGCCATTATCTGTTTGTATTTGCTACTTTTAGTAGCACAACTGTAGACTCTTCTGCTGTAAACCATCATACATAGATCAGATACAAGCCGTATATTGTGCTTTGATTCGTTTATAGGTATTGATTGAGTTATCCAGTGTCTCTCAGCTTGACAACACTCCTCGGTGGTACCCTCTGAAAGAACAGAGTGAAAACATTGATCATGGGAAATCTCATTCTGGACAGAGTAGCCAGCAATCGCCAAAACCATCTGTCATCAAGAGCAGAAGTCACGGAATCTTCCCAGATCCCTCTAAGGGTAGGAATGACTCAGTGCACCTGATATGAAGTGTTTTTCCAGATGACAGGAAAACCTTTGCTATTTGTAAGTTCTCATGGAAACATAAAGATACTGCTATGAAGTTTGCATAAACTTTTATTAAAAGACTTATTTCTCTCTGTGGTTAATTTATCAGAGACCTGTGCTGAGGCCTAATTTGAACCAATCAGTGCCAGACAGCTCACTGTATATTTGTGTCATTAAAACAGCCACACCTAAGCTCTATGAGCTTTTCACATCTATTATAAACTCTGTGCCTTTTTCATTTTTTTTCTGGTAGCCTTGGCCAAATTCAATACATATTTAGCTTCCTATTTTTCACATTCTTTAAATAATCAATGGGATTTTATCTTCTGGAAAAGTCGCATTAATAGTTTATAGAATAACAATTATGCTGTAATAATGCATATGCATATCCAGTCAATGATAATGGGCTGTAGCTTATTTCAAGTGCATTGGAAATCAGTGGAGCTCATACAGTAGAATTATACTAGTGCTTACAAAAGGAGAATTGATCTCAATGTCTCCTGCTCCAATGAATTTATCTCTGCTTTCTTTCTTTCCTTTTTTTTTTTTTTTTTTTTTTCCCTATACTAAGTACTGGTGGCCAGTAGCAATATCAAAGCAATAGCAATCAAAAACACTCTAGATGAGAGGCTCAGGGTGATAAGACTTTGGTCCGTCTCTTCTCTATTTCTCAGTAAAGTTTTGCTAGCAAATGATGTCTATTTAAGGTCTATCTCCAAATCAGAAGTTACTACAGAAGGTGTTGCAAAGCAGAGTATTCATTTGGCAGGACAGAGGGTAAAAGTTCTTGCATTACATAAGAATTCATTAACAGCGTAAAAGATAGTGGTTATCATCTCCATACTCGAGAAGCATAAAACAGAAAAGTCTTTAGGCTACCCCATTGTTCCAACAGTGTGAAACAGTGCCGGAAGCATAAATAACAGGTGATAGAAACCTGTTAACAAACGAAGTATTCCCTGGGCCATGGAATGGTGAGGAAATAAAAAATTATGCTTAATAAGAGTTTCCTAATCACAATATATCCTGAGACTTTGAATGGTGTTGCACAGCTTTATTCATTGTTCTGGAATGTAGCTAGAGAGGGAAACTGAGAGAAAGAAAATGAGTTTGTTTTTAATAAATGCAGCTCTTGTGCTTCTCCATTTTCTTGTTAGACATGCAGGTGCCCACCATCGAGAAATCCCACAGCAGTCCAGGGAGCTCCAAATCTTCTTCTGAAGGACATCTACGCTCTCATGGGCCATCCCGCAGCCAAAGCAAAACCAGTGTCACTCAAACCCACCTTGAAGATGCTGGGGCAGCCATTGCTGCTGCTGAAGCAGCTGTCCAACAGCTTCGTCTTCAACCAAGTAAAAGACGCAAATAAATTCCTCAGCATGGCAGCTTAATGTTCATCTGTTGCCTTTTTCCCTGCTGTCCTTTCCTTTTATTTTTTTAATGCTCTCGGCACACTGTGCTCACTCTTTTTGATGTCTTTCTTTGTGTGCCTGTGTGTGAATACATATAATGACAATATTCTCTTGTATTTAGAAGTCTTTTATTTATTTATTTATTTTAATTTATATAGACTGCAGTGAAACTGGCTGTTTCTCCATCATTCCCTTCACTCATGGTCCATGATGTTCCATAGTCGTGCATGACTCACAGAGAGTTCCATTGTGTGGTGGTGTTTTGATGTCACTAAACAATGACCAATGAAGTAACCAAAACTGGCAGAGATGCAGCTGCCAACTTTGCAAGTTGCACACAACAAGTATGGAGGACACACTAACAAGATATAACTATGAATATTAGTCAGCAGGACAGCACCACATATTAAGGAGGAAAAAGGAAAAAAAAAAGTAAACTTTAAAAAATATATATATATTTTTTTAACTGCATGGTTAAGATACCGATTTTTGAAGCATGGCTGTAAATATTTAACTTTTTTTTTTTGGAAATGAAATGTAACGCAACCTTCTTTCTTAGTCTCACATAATATATCATATTAGTGATGAGCAAAACAACAATGCACAAAAACATTAAACACAAAAAGCAATTTACAACATTAGTTTTTGACATTGTTAACAAGTTGTCAAAGTCAGAGTTGAGAGCAAAGTCAGTCTTCACAGTTCAATTCTTCTTGTAATTTTTGTACCATAGGTTGATCAAAGGTCGGGATAAGTTGTATCTGACATCTTTAAACAGATTAATAAATTAGAACTTTTCAATAAAAAAGCAAAGCTCTCCAGAGAGGACTTATTTAAGGGCAAATTCAAACTCTCTGACAGTGGATTCATTGTGTTTGTCTTCAGGATTTATTATGATATGCCATAAACTTACCATGGTATAATGCAAAACCTAAGGGGAAATGATTTCCTTTGTCTTCACCGTCATTAATAAAAGAAACAGCCAGTTTTAATACTCTTTAATGCTGTGCATGTGGTGTCTCTTTGGTGTTTGAAAACACTACTTATTTAAATACAGACAAAAACACTTTTGTTTGCATGAATAACATTTAAGCTGGTTCCATCTGAGGATACATACTCTGGGTTTCCATTTCACCCACACTGCCACAGCAGCACATAAAAGCGGTCAGTCTAATCATGCCAGGAAGCAGCACAGACACAGCATAGCAGGAGTCCTCCCTATTCAAAGAACTCAGTCTGACAATCTGCCTCCACCAGCCAATGACAACAAAGACCAAAGCCAACTAGCCCTCAGGAAAGTGATGTCTGACGGACCAGTCAAGCCTGAAGGAGGTGAGCAGAAAGACATGGTTAAGAAACCAACCACATTACAAATCCTTCTTGCCATGTCTACTAATTCATCACAATATTTAATTATTTATTTTACCCCTCCATTAAGTGCTGTGTTAACATGAATCAAGAACTCTTCTTGATTTTTTCTGCATCAGTGCATAATTCCTTATCCTAAAAAAACCTGCACTAAGAAACATTACAAAACAACAAAAGTGTACACTACCATTCCACTGGAGGACTTAAATCTTTGATGAAAAACTGTATAGCTTTGCTCATGTTGTTGCCTAACAAAAAACATGCAACCATGTTGGTCTGCTTAAACATGATTTAACATACCTTGTGACAAAACCTAACTACACATTTTTGTTTCTGGAATTCTAATTGGGACATCAACATTTTTATTTTTATTTTTTCTCTCCCAGTAGTGTTATGACATCAACAGAGATATTTTATTTTAAACCACCAGTGGAAAGGAAACTTTTGATCCATGTATAGCTCTATCTCTTGATAAGTTTTCCATCAGCCTCTGAAATTCTTTTCTACCTGTAGACACCTGTCCATCGAACCTAAATGCTGCATATCATCAACTTAACCACTAATCACAAATAAAGAGCCAGAATCTCAGTTGGTTCAAGTTGACAGTGTTCTTTTGAAATCTGGAGCATTTTGCTTATTTCCAAAAAATCTGAGGGATTATCCCAATAAACTTACAGACTGGACTCCCAGATCTTCTTTCGTGTTCTATGCCCTTTCCAATCTCATGCAAATCATCAAAGGTTTTTCTGTTAACACTATCACACACCATGGGCCATAGGATGTCTGAAAATGTTGTATGAAAGAAAGAGGACATGATATTTCAAAGGATACATTCTAAATGCAAAAAGTCATTTTAAATATTGTATTTACAAATAACAATAACTTTTTTTTTCTTATCTGAAAACTCTTAAATATGTGCATATATTACATATTACAAATATAACATGCATATGTGCAGCCACACACATATTCTTCTCGCTACAGCTCAACTCAGGACACCCAGTTCAGGCCGAGGCTGAAGATCATGACAACACTAGTTCATGACTGAAGTGTCCATCCTATTATTAGGATGTATACCACAGAAATCTTTTGAGGTGCTGTTTCTGTAGACATTTATTATAAAGTCTTGAAGTCCTACAATGTCTTTTGATAGAGAGGAACAATGCTTAAACCTTTTCCTTATCATATGGGCTTGAATCGTGTTCCACATATATGGTATTTATGATAGAGACAGGCTGTTGGCTTCAAGTACCTTTGTTACTAAGCATCTTTTCTATTAAAATTGTGAAAAGGACATGTATCAATATGCATTTGGCTCATAGGAGTGTTAGAACCATCTTACAGAGTCCTGGGAATAAAAATGCACATTAATATTAATATATTAGTGAGGTTGGAGTTGCTGAGGAAACTAGATAGTTTTGGTTTTACTTCTTTTCACTTCTGACTAATACAGACAATCCATGGTGGCCTTCACAAATATTATAAGTTTGGCTTCAGATCTGTTTGTCTTCTTACAATTCCCAAACTAGTGTGTCCTAATTTATTCGTATAAGGCAGGCCACATATAAGTACCATTTTGAGTTTAATGGATCTCAAATACATTTTAACAGGAACAAAGGGTAAGATTAGTTAACTGCAGTTTTGTTGAGTTAATATGGGAGAGATTATAACCTTGAATGGAAAAGGTGCTAAGACACTCAAACCAGCTTTCAAAGTTCTTGGAAGGAAGAAAAAAAAAAAAAAAAAAAAAAAAAAAAAAAAAAAAGGAGGATAAACAGGAGGTGAAGGAAAGAGAGGTCTTCCCTCTAATTCAAAAATTCTTGAAGTTGAGACAGTTGTGAGTGATGAATATTAGGACACCATCACTCAGTTTGAAAGTCCATTTCTGCAGGAATGGTTCGTGGCTGTGTTACCCACACCTATCATAACCTACCTTCTTGGCACCTGGAAAATAGCCCATTATGAATTGTCTTCATGGATTGGAACAGTCATTTTAGCAAGTTAGTAGGGATGATTTTGCATTTTTTTGTCACTAAATCTCAAAGCATTTACTTTAAAAAAAAAAAAAAACACATTACAGATAATATACAATATTATTATTACTGTTAGCACTACTATATAGCACTCTGAATTTATCAGAGAACAGCACGTTTTAGAAAAGCTGTTGTTTTTTTCTAGGCCAAGTATGCAAGGTGATAGCAATCTAGCAAGATTTCCACAAAGTTAATCGGAAAAAAAAAAAAAAAAAAAAAAAAAACACTCTGTTGCATGATTATCAGTCTTTCTACACCTAACTTAAGAGTTTATTCCTTTAACCTAGTCTCTCAGTACTTTTTTTTTTTTTTTCCTGTTCCTCTTGCATTGAATTGCCACTTGAAGAAAACAAAACAAAACAAAACAAGAACCTTCAGTCATTCTGAGAATGCCTCAGAGAAATCTTTCTCTACTTCTGGACCTAGAACCTGAACCTAGGACTATTGGATTTATTTTGTTACTTGTTAACTGTATGTTTGACAAGAAATGAAAAGGAAATCATAAATAAAAACAGTATCCACAGTATACATACAGTATTTTGTGAATGCATGGGCCTTGCATCATCTTACGTTTGTAGGAACGATCTCTTTCTGTACTATATTAATACTACATTCTGAATTTATTTTAAACAGTAAAAATGTATTTTAAGTGATCTGTTTTAAATTTAAGGTGAAGATACAACAGAAGTCATTGGTCTTTGTTCAGCACGTTTGTAAAAGCCAATAGTCAACTACAACATTTAATTAAAAATAAACCCTGAAGTACAATTTCCTTGTTGCCTGTGAGAGATAAGAGTGCAATCTGCAAAGAAACCAATTGCATACATTCCACTCATACCCTTCAGAGAGGAACAATAAAATGTCAGAGCAAAACCTTTGAAGCTAGAAGTTGCAAGGGATCCAAGCCAGAGGGAGACAGCAGTGCTTAGGTTTGAGTTAATTTGAATTTGTTTCTGTGAAAAAAATTGGATCACTGCCAGTTACACATTCACATAAAATAATCATTCCTTTCAACATAAGCTGAGTATTAGGGTTTATCCACCAGACGAGTCAGTTTTCAAGATGGACTGATAGTCCACCTCCTTCTAAGTCAATAACGTAACCCACTGAAGGATCATGCCCATTATGTAGAATTTATTGGTAGGTCACTTATGTTTTAAATATAATTATCTGTTCTTCAGATCACTAAACAGTTACAGATATTCAGATGAAAAATATTTTTTTTTCTGGGTGTATGCAGGTAATATAGTTATTTACTTATCTATTTAATTTAGTTATCTGAAATATAGTTATTTACCTATTTTATATAAGGCCTTTTCAAAGACAGTTGAATTATTTTTTTTTAAGTGAAAACATGCTTTATTTTTTATTACTTCCAATGAGACAAGTTAGAAGGACAATGCACAACAAAATTTCCCTTCAACATCAGAGTAAAAAGTAAAAACATTCACCAGTTGGAGCACAGTAAATTAATATCTAAGTAGCTAAACCCAAATATTATTGTAGTCATATCCATTTTTTTCTACACTTTCAAACAGGCACTCATGAGAGAGAAGCTGAGTCAATATCTTCTTGCTAGAACATGATGCATTTCAAGAGATCAGAGCTTTTAGCTGCCTTAGTATGCACCTCCTTTTCTATTTGGCACACATTAAAAAACAAAAACAAAACAATAAACTAAGCAAACAACAACACCAACAACAAAACAAAACAAAACAAAACAAAACAAAACAAAACACCAGGAGGAAAGTACTGCTTTGCTCCTGACCTGAATTTGTTAGTAAATCTTCAAGATTTATTAAAAAACATTGTATTTCATTTCAATGCCCAAACACACCTGTTGGTACCACTATCACTAGGAGATGGGAACTATTTAATGTGGTACATACAATATATTTCTACAGCAACTTTTATCTGTGTTTCCTACATTTTATTCAGTGGATATGTTCACCTAATCTGATAAAGATTTTTCATAGAATCATAGAGTCATAGAATGGCTTGGGTTGGAAGAGACGTTATAGATCACCTAGTTCCAATCGCCGTGACGTGGGCAGGGACACCTCCCACTAGACCAGGTTGCTCAAAATCCAGCCTGGCCCTGAACACTTCCACTTTTTCAGCCTCTGACATTTTAAAATCACAGGATTTTCTGAAAACTTCCAATACTAACTAATGTCTGTTTCCCATCTCACACAGAAAAAATTATATTTTACATTTTCTACTGTGACCCAAAATCTTTATTTGTGATACCATAAAAGCATACTACTTCCCAAATAATTGTGTGTCAAATGATTATATTATTCAGAGAAAGGTCTACCATCATACCTAACACTGGTAAGAATAAATGCACTGTGCATCAGCATTTTAGTAATTGTATCTAGATAAGTCCATCAGATTATACCTCTTGAAGACCCTCAGTTCGAAACACCTTAGCTCAAAAGGCAGCATGCCTGCTTTCGGCTTCCTTGGTCAACCAACTTTGACAAGATTTCACTTGAGTGTCAGCATAGCAGCAGGTTAAAGCTACACAAATATTAGATGTGACATATGTACCAACAATGTATTGGTAGCACTGTAAAATCTATGATACAGGTCTGAGCAGGCACTGTGTAATTTCTAGCCACTTAGCTGTAAAAAAATAAAAAATATAATTTGACAGGAACTGTCTTAACTTCTATTTACTGGTGTTAGCAACGATGTAGAGTGAAAGGAAATTGATTCCTAGGTTCTATAAATCTTTTGGAGTGGGTTGACTGTGGATTTAAATACCTTCTTACTTGGGCTCCCTTTAGGCCTATACCTATTTTCCCACTTCTAATAAGCAATATTTATAAATTTATAAACTTCTAATAAGCAATATAATAAATATTTTCATTTTTATAAAACAGTAATTTAGGATGCTTTCTTCACACTTACATAATTTACTGCCCTAAGCTGTTTTATGACTAGCTTCACCAGTCTTGTAATTTCCCAGATAAATGGGCTTTAATATTGCTGCAAATAACCAATTTCCAAGAATCACGACCAAAACAAGAACAGTACGTCCTCACTCTCTGCAGACAGCAATAATCTGAGGCTGTCTTTTGAGGCTTGTTTCGGTCTAAAAGCTGGCACATTTGCTTTGGTTATTCCTACTGTCCACCATTGGTTATTTGGTTATTCCTGCTTCCACCATTTTAAGATGACATGCAATTTCAGGAAATTGCTCAGATTCTTCATTTGATAACTCCCATTTCAAAAGTCTGTTAGAAGGTAGCCTAAGCCTATGGAGCACAAGGAAGACAATTATTTAATCAGGATTTCTTTGCTGGGTAAAGAAATATCATCACCACATTTTCAGATGACTGCTATTCTGCCACCATTACTCACTTCAAATGGTCTGCAAAGAGTTGAACTGAAATTTCACAAAATATCCAAAATATCACTACTCAGTGTGTGGTCAAAGCTGTGCCTAATACACAAATGAGGTTGCAGTAGGTAAGACCATGATCTAAAATACTGTTCAGTATGAGGAAGAATTCTGACTATCAGAACTGACCTGGTGCATATCCCTTGCTGATGGATTATTCATTATTTATCCACACTCAGTTCCCAAAAGATGGAGCTAGCAGTCTCGACAAAAGGATTTCATTCTGCAGAACTCCACAGAGCAAGCCAGAGCAGTACTTGCTCTTAGTATGAGCAACCATTTCTTGAAAGTATGTAAATAGGCATTTGGCAGCAGCAAGAGCTTGAAGTACTTGAAACAGAAGCCAAGTGAGAATGGAGAGTAGACAAACTTCTGTCAGAAGACTGTGCGTGTGACATGCGCTGTTGTTTAGCAGATAAATTTCCAAAGTAGATTTGTGATTTCACCTGCTTCCATGGAGTTACATTACTCTGAGGAAACAGAATGATACTATCACCCTTCTTTGTTACCCAGGGCTTTTCACAAGACTGCAAGTTTTAGAGAACACTTAGAACTCTTTTTTTTTTAGAACTTTTTTTTTTTTGTCTATTTGTTTTGTTTTGTTTTCCCAACCAATTACAGGCAAAGTCTCAAAACTTATTCCCGAAGTCCTGCTCAAAAGCAATTTTCCATCCTCCTGATTGGTTTACAAACAATTGTTTCAATGTGTTTTTATAGTTTGGTTTTGGCTTCTAGACAGATACCCGTGAAAGGAAACACACAATTGAAAGGAAGAGAACACAATTTCTGCAATTTAATGACCTGTTTTTTAATTCTAAAAATTAGTCCAATTTTTTAATTCTAAATCTTTATTTTTCAGCTTTTGTTTTTAATGTCCACTCACTGTAGAAGAATAGCTGCAGGGTCTGACAGCCTTGGATTCTTTCTATTTTGCTAATGACTGATTTGACTCATCATAGCTATAGTCTTACGTGAATTATCTCTCTTATGTTGTGTTTAATAAAACCATCTTCCCTACTGTAAAAAAAAAAAATAGACTTTTCAAAAAAAAAAAAAAGATACAATCATATCACCCATTCTTTTTTTTTTTTTAATTGAATTTTATTTTTAATATTATTATTTTTTATACTAAGGCATGAGTTACATGTTTTCCCTGGATAAAAAAGTTTTCTGACTGGGTCCATAAGCCAAAGCACAAGCAAAAATACAAACAGAAATCTTTTTTCTGCCATTCAAGCACATGCATTCAACTAATATTGCAGTAAGAATAATAAATTATTCTTACTTACAGTAAGCAGTAGCACACACTTTTTTTTTTTTTTTTAAAGAAAAAAAACACTACATCAGAGATATGGTTCTGATTGACTTTTTAGCATTTGAAAGAATTCATTTAAGCAATTGAGAACTCCTCCAACCATTTATACATTATTCACTAGAATGGTTGAACTGAAATTTTTGCTCATGTCAGCCTGTAGAGAATAAAGTAAAACAATATTACTCAGTGGTATCATTAACACTGCATTGCTGGCTACTGATTATCAAATCTTTACCCATCAACACACCTTCAAAGTAGAGAACATTTCTTGTCATTAGGGGAACTCAGCTAAAATAATATTAGCAGGTGAACATGAAATTAAAGCTACATCAATAACAGAAATTCAGTGCACTCTGAGAAGGCAGTCTATATTAGAGATTTAATCTTTCATTTCTTATTTTTGTTCCTCCCAGCCCAATGGCTGGACAACCCAGACATCACTGAATCCTTAGAAAGTAACAAATACCTGGCAAACTGAATAAAGAGTTATCAGAGAAAGATCTGAAAACAATCTCTCTCCTCTCCCAGTAAGAAGCCAAATGATCATACTGGGTAATGATCTTCAGATAAATTGAAATTACTTCAGCATCATGTGTAATTGGCAGCAAGATTTTGCATATAAGCACGAGAACCAAAACTTCTCAAATGAGAAGCCAGAGGACCAGAAAATAATTTGAAACAACAAAGGGCAAGGAAGCAAAGAATCAAATGAACCATAGCTCTTCCATAATCTAGATACTTGGGATTTTGAAATGATGCCAGTTCCCTTTGTCCAATCTCCTATGCAAATAAATGCCGTACATTTGGGCGAAACATGAGCACACCTTTTATTTGAGCACACACAGAAGCATCTCTGTGACACCAGAAAAGAATATCCAAATTCTGTGCCTCAAAATACTGTAGTGAATCACTAGCAAATTATTCAACTTCCTAGAGACCAATACACAACCCTCCAGACTTTTGAAGTCAAAAACTAAGAATTTAGGCATTTTCTGGCACAGGGAGCTGTCAGCAGAAGCTCTAACTCAGAATTAAACTTGCCCTATCTCACTTTAGTTACTTGTCCTTTATGTGAATAGGAACCCAATTGTCCAAGACAGGTAGGTGATGATTGCTCTGAGTCTTACAAACCTTCACAGACCTTTTTCAGGTCTAGTAAGACTGGAAGGATACCAGAATGAACTCAGCCTTTCTTCTTAAATTTTCTAAGATATTTGTATTTGGTTAAAGACAAAAGGTAGGACTGGAAACCAATATACAAACTAGTTCTTTGCATGTAAGAGCAGGGAAAAAAAATCTAACTTGTGACTTTACAGAGTGTAATCTTACATCTGTTATTCTAACAGACAAAATATTGCCTGGCAACAGGCATCACCACATCTTCAGAACTTATAAGTACCCTATATAACCAGCAGCAGTAGATTAAAGGTTTAGATTTGTCTGTAAAAAATACAGTCATATGGAAAATGTGTGTGTCTCATGAGTTATGGAGGAGTTATCTGTATCCAGATATTGAGTTTGTCACAAAAACAGCTCCAAATCTATTTTTGGATTTCATCTCTTGTCACAAACTGACGCGGTAGTTCATTACTCTCATAGAGCAGACAGGAAACAAAATAAGAACATTGAACTTCAGAATTTTCAAAATCCAGTCATGAATCTAAACTTAGGCACATTATACCCATTCACCAAGAGATATTTCAGAAAACGATCAATACAGGAAAAAATGTAAATTAGGGAAAACAAAACAGAAACTAAAAATATGGCATACTGAATGTATCATCAGGATACATCTCTGTCAAAAGAAATAATTATATTCTGATTATAAATGGATGTAGAACAACAATTTAGCCAGTTATAAATGCCTAATTCAAGCTTATTTGGCACATTAAACTAGATTCTAAATTTTAGAAATCCACCAGTTTTAAGAAATTACTCCAGGCACTAAATTTTACAATGAAGTCAATAAAAATAAGAGACCAGATGTGAACCACCCTTCCAGCCACATAAGTTATGGCTGAGATTTATGCCATACTATGTAAATTCATGCTTAAGGGAATAGACACACTTTTTTTTTTTTTTTTTTTTTTTTTTTTGTGCTAACACTATGCTGCCTTTGGTTCCATGTGTTTTGCAGTTCTGTGTCTTTATGGATTGTCCTCACCTATGAAGTATTTGCCATACCGTGACTAAAACAAACAAACAAACAAACCAAAATCAATAACAAAAACAGCAAAACAAAAATAACCTCAAAACCTCAAACAGCAAATATCAGAAGTCATACAGGTCACTCAACCATCACGAGAACTGAGGTGATGGATTAGTTTTGAGCAGACATGAAAGAGCCTCAGCACAGGTTTTTGAATATGTGGAAGCTACTAATAACGAACTGTAAAGGAGAGCTTGACCTCTCTTTTCCCAAATCTCTTTTACCCCAAATTTTCCAATAGCAGTTTCCTGACATGACACACCACACACCTTATTCATAGGAATTTGCTCACAGCACCGCAGACTGAAAGTGATGGAGTAACTGCTGCTCACAGCTGGCTGAGCAGAACACCGCAGTGCTCTCGCTGTCTGTGCTGAAAAAGAAAAAAAAAAAAAAAAAAAAGTAACTTTTTCTCCAGATAAGATACTGAGAGTGTCTGCTAACAATGATTTTACAGTTATTTAATCTGTATTAACATCCAAGATAGCCTTTGATCAATATACAAAGTTAAGAAATTGAGCTAAAGAATAATTTTGTCTCCAAATAATTTAGATTGACAGATTCCTTTGGCGGTTGTAGGCATTATTGAAACAGATTAGGTTAATATAGTTTAAAGAAAAAAGTGACAGCTCAGTTTTGCAGTGAAGAATCACTTTGAGAATGAGTTCTATCTTAACTGACAGTTCAGCCCAAGGATTGATGACATGAGGAATGCTTCATTCCTGTCTTCTAGTGTCAATTATTAATCTGTTTTTGCATTACATTTGAGGAGTCACAGTCAGCTTCCTGGTCCCACATTAGGTAGCGTGCAGCAATCTTCACCAAAAATATAATTCATTCAGTAAAAAGTAAAAATGATCTTGATTGTCAGCTTAAAGCAAGACACCACTGGGGCTCTGGCTCTTATTTGAAGTAATTTCCATATAGATACTTGATTAATTTTTTGTTTAAAGAAGGATCTTTTTTAACTGTTTGCATTAGAACTTCACAGTTCACCAAAGTAACACAAAACTTCACTAAGGCTTCACAGAATAATAACTTTACAGGAAAGTATTTTATATTCGTATTTTATATTACATATTTTATATATTATATATGCTGAGCCAGTTGGAATTGATTAAACATGACAATTGTTGATGTAGTTGATGAGAAAAAATAAAATTTCCAAAAAATTCAATTAGTATTTCCCAGTTAAACCAGTCAATGTGAGAATAGCTATTCCTTTATCAACTATTATGTGTAATGTCACTGTGTCCTTTTTTTTTTTTTATGTGTGTGCATATTTCTCAACTTGCCAAAGGCTGAATATTAGAAAACTTGTTCATGTAGTACAACAACATCCAAAACACAAAATAATGCGTCTGACAAAAATGACATATACTGATATACATTTTCTACACTAATCTTTAGCAAGATTGGAACAGCTCCTATTAAAACATCCGCATTAAAATTTCAGGTATACAGTAAGAGATATCCAGATAGGTAGGAGCAGTTGAGAAATATAATGCAGTTGCAGTGTTATGTCTGAAAGGGGGTGGAGTTCTTTATAGAGCTTCTGTGGCTATAGATGGTGTACTTGTATTTGCTTTCAGCTTTCTCACTTCAAGTCATCAAATGCAATGAATATTTCATGAAGAATATGTGGAAGGGACTCTCATTTTTACAGGGTTAGCCTATGAAATATTTTGGATGAATTGCTGGTTTTCTGTCACTTTAATCGGAAAGAAAAAAAATAAATTGTGTTAATCAACTAACCCATTCTACTTTTCCTTCAGGACATTGGACATTGATTTGAACTATTAATATGACTGAAGAAAAAAATTGCAATGATATACTGTTTGGTTTAGTTCCTTGTTTTTAGTTCCTTTATTTTTTTTCCCTTGTCCTTTGTGAAAATAAACATCATTTGCAAAAGATGATCTCATAACACTGGAATTTAAAGTAAAAAAGCGAAAGCCTTTGCAGTATGTAATTTTGATAAATTCATTTTTTTTTTTTCTTAATGTTATCTTACAAGGTTTTCAGTAACCCATTTTTCTTACCCTGTACAGCAAGGTCTACTAACCACCGACCTGCAGAAAGTTCTGTCTCCACTGGCTCATCAGCCAGTAGCTTTGGCAGTGGATATAGCATGGATAGTGAAGGCAGCAACAGTGCCACGGGAGAGAATAATCTGTTTCCCATCCCAAGAATGTAAGGCTTTTCCTTTAATATACTGAATCCTCTGTCCTTTGAGAATGTGTAGCACTTTCACTTGCCAGTCATCTTATGTAGTCTCCTCTGCAGACAAGTTATGCATTAGAATAGCACTTAAATAGGTAGAATTTCTCAGAGCTCATACCTTCCTTTTGCTTTGTTGAACATTGAATTGTTATTAACCAACCAAATCTCTACCTAAACCTCATAAATTTATTGTTGTCACACTGGACAGGTTGTCTTCAATGCAACGGTGTAGAGATGAGCTTGGGTTATGTTTTAAAAGTGCAGTTTTCCTAGGCTAGAGAATGCTTAATTTAAATTTTCAGACTGACCTCCTTCTTGAAACACGTGTTAGTTGTGCAAATTAAATGCAGATATTGGATCCAACTGATCTTTCCCCTAGGTTTTAAGAGTTTGAGCAGAATTTCTCCAAAAGGTTTTGGTTGGAAATTTTAGTTCAAGATTTTATTTTTTATTTTTTCCCTGAGGTGTCTGTAGTACCAAGCTATTATCTGTACAGTGATCCTATAAAATGATTACACAGTAAACAACTAAGTTTTACCAGGATTTCCTTCCCCTTAACTATGGCAGTATAAATGTTCATTTTGCAATTTCACTTATAGTCCTTTACAGGAAAAAAATAATGTCTCTTGATCAGCTTAATGTTTGTAGCCTGAATTTTTATAGTTTGACTCTTCTCAAAATATTATTCAGTAGTAATGCATTGTACTGAACAATGTAGTGTAGTTCTTTCAGCATCTGAAATAGTTGTTCCATGTTTTTCTCCAGGACACAAGTTTTTGCTTTTCCTTTGCAGCCTAGACATATTAGTTAAAGCTGCAATAAAGAACATGTTTTAAACTTTCTAAAAAAGGTTAGAACTTTTTTTTTTAAAAAAGACTCCAGGACTCCATTCATTCTCTAGAACGGTGATATTTCTAAGTATTCACTATTCGAAAAAAATAAAATAAAATAAAATAAAAATTTCTTTATAAGTTGCTAAAGGCTAAAGAGGAAAACAGCCTCCAAACTAGGATTTCTTTTTTTTATCTTCAGAATCTAGGAGGACAATGTGAGCTGAGGCTGTGGGGTGCAAATTGCTTAATCTTTATTGAACTTTTCACTCATGTTATTTTAGCTTAAAATGACTTGTACTTTCCAGTGGCAAAAAGAGATTATTTTTAATTGGAATTGTCTATCTCAAAAGATAATTATTTTGTAGCCATCTCTAATGAGAAAAGCAAAGGTGCATAAAGTCCTGTGTACAGAAACACAAGATGCAGCAAAGCTCAACAGTTTTTAGTTCACATATACAAAATTGAAGTCCAAATAGTATCGCTTACTGTGTATTTTTTTAGCAATGTGACAGTATCTACAGCTACTTAGTAGCTGGCTGGCATTGGTTTATTAAGCCTGAAATCAGCTTCACTTCTACTGAAAAAAAAAAAAAGAAAGAAAAAAAAAAAAAAAAAAAAAAAAGGAGTCTCCACAGCTTTCAGCTTTTCCCTTAAATTAAATAAAATATATCCAGCCTTCTTATTTTCTGCTCCGTGGACTAGACAATATTTTTTTTATTATCATATTTTTAAGGTAATTTTTTTGTATCCTGATATTGGACAGAACCACTAAAAGTTACACAGCACATAGAGAGCAAATGCTTACTTTTTTTTATTTACACTACAATATAATGAAAATGAATGACAAAATTACTATTTAACAACTGAGACCTGTGGGATTGTCTTTGGGGAGAACGTTTTAAAACAGATAACTGGTTCTATTTTGAAGTCTGGATAAAAATAATGGTATATCTGAATATATGCTTGACTGAAATTCTAGTCAGCATCATGGTCACACTGATTTGTTAATGACTTCAGGGACTCTGATCCTGTATACTAATATAGCATAAGACCACACATCACAATTTGAATGAAAAGCATTAAGTAAGCTAATCAATTTAAAGTGTATTGGTATATAGAAACACTTTTGTTGGTAAGTTCTCTGTTTAGATTAAGTTTCTGATCTATCAATAGAAAAAGAGGCTGCAATTTAAACTGTACTTTGGTCTGAATGTTTTTAGTCATAAAAACATTTATTCATGAAATAAAAGAATTTGTGACGTGATGGAAATTGTTTGAAGAGGTAACTTAGAATACTTGCCTATATTAAATATTGCTTTAATTATCAAGGGAAATTAATCATTTAATACAGCTAAATAAATTTTCCTATTTAGGAAGGAATTTGTAAAAAAACCTCCTTTTTCTAAGTGTTATATCCCTGAAAATTACTTATATTCCCATCTATGATAAAAACTATGCCATTGTACTGTGTAACCACCTATACCAGTAAAATGTCTGTAAAATGATATTAATTTATAATGCAAAGGTGAAGATCTACCAAAAAATGTGTGAGGAATCTAGCCTTAGGGACTAATAATTCTTGTATTGCACTTGTAATATGCTTTGTAAAATATTAGCTCACAGAAGAAGAATAACTTTTAATTAAAACTGAGTTTGAAATCACTTTATAAACTGACATTATGTTCATTTTCTGTTCATTGTGAACATTCTGTTGCTGTCATGAAATGTAAAGCTGGTTCATTGGTAGCAAAGAATCACTGACCCTTTAACCCCAGAGGAATAACATGTATATGAAGTTAAATGTTTATATTCTCTATCACAGCATTTCAGAGTCTTACAGGAGAAAGACAAGTAGAAGCATAAACATCTTAAATGTTTTTGAGGGTAGTTATAGTCATCCATGTATATTCACACATGTATGCATGCATGTACATACATATACAAGCATGTGGAAAGAATTTTAAAAACTTAAAGGCTTTCATCTTACCTAACACTCACTGCCAGAAAATAGACATCCAGATTTTCATCCAGCTTCTTTCTACATCCGATGGAGAAAGATAGAGGCTGCAATAGCATTCTTTATTCCACTCACCTTATTTTAAGATTAATGTAAGTTTCAGAACTTGTCTCTTATGCTAAACCTAAACTGTAATTTAAAAGTAATCATTAAAATAAAATAATGACCACAAACATGCACTACCTGAAGTAATGGTATTGTAAAACAAATAGCAACTCAGTGACTCCTTATATATTTCACCATTCACCAGAACAGGATGAAGTGAGGAGAGGAGTTATACTCCTCTTTTTTTGTTTGTTTGGTTGTTTTTGTGTATATATATATATATATATATTTAAAAAAAAAAAAAAAAAGAAAAAGTTCTCTGAAGTGATCTTTCCAAATATCGATAATAGTAATAGAGAAGTTTGTCCACTTTATTTTCTTGAAATTATGTATACATATATATATTTACAGTTTATTTATTTATTTAATGCCTGTTTGTCTTGTGCTGGGCCAAATCTCATTGGTTTAGGTGAATAATTTCCTTAGATCTCATTTCTTCATGGTCTCATTGACAACTATGACCATGTTTTTTTAACAGAGGGAAGATGAGCCAGAATGGACAAGAACCTGTAAAGCAGTCAGGAGTGGGATTAACCGATGCAGAAGGTAAAAAGAAATACAAACAACACTACAGTGGTATCCCGTTCTATTTATAGAACTGATATGATGATTTCTCTTACTTGTTATGTTATGAAAGATTAGCTTATGTTCTCTCTGTATTATAGATTAAGGTCCTGGCTTTCATTTACTCTGAGGGCCCTTTACAAATAACACTAATGTAATGAGTCTTCAGTTCAAATGAAAACCTTGTCTTGCCTGTTTATTTAAAGTAATTAAATAGTTAGATTGCAATGAATAATATCTGTCTATCAATGTTCATTGCTTTTCATAGTACTGGAATAAAAAATATGAAGTATGGAGCTGATTCAGTACCCATTCAATCAGTAGAAAACATCCAATGTCTGTCAGGCTCTATTTTTATAGAATTTCAGAATATTTACTTTATGAAGTAATTATTTATTTTGGTGACTATATAAAATATTAAATAAAAATGTTAGATGAACATCAAGCTTGACTACTGCACTTAGACTGTGATGAAATTCTTATCTGATTGGGAAATCTTGAGTGATTATTTTTTTTTTTTTGTATGAATGTGGTACTGCTAAAGAAGGAGCCATTGTAATATTGGAGCTGGGAAGAGCCTGACAGTATGGCTGTTACAGTTTCATGAGCAATGCAATCATCATGTATAATAATGGACAACTGCATGACACTTAAGAGACAGTGTTTTGTATTAAAGGATATGTTAAGAAAATTCCATTTCCCTTTGTGTAGAAGGTATATTCTTTCAATATATGTTTCTGTTGACCTCAAATATAAAACTTAATTGTCATGAACTTCATGTTATTATTGAAAAAAATATCTTTATCATTTTAATGCATTTCAGCACTGCTTTGGGTTTTTAATTAATTCATAAATTGAAATTCATATATACAATTAAAGTTAACTTCATGTTAAGTTCAGCCTTAAGAAATCAATATTTATCAGGTTTCTGCAATCTGTATACATGAGGTAACAATTGCTTTTGCTATATTTGAGGTAAAAATCATCTAATGTTGCACAGATTTGAAGAAATTAAACCAGAATTTGAAGGGCGAACAGTAAACACTCTTTTTCAAAGCAAGAGTCCTGAACTGTGTATATACATTTTACTAATTCTTTAAATACATGTTACTCGTCGTGCAAAAATCCAAATTCAGATGCTTATCAGACTTCAATTTGTTCAAGGGTATTTCTAAATATTTTTAAAATTAACTACTTTTAAAAAAGAGAAGTGATGGGAAGAAAATGGGAAATCAGGAATTTTCCATTTTTACTTTGTGATGATATGTTTTATACAGAACGATAACTGTAAACAAATAGCTTTCATCATTTTGTTCTTCATGAATTGCCCCCTAGTTAATGTTTTGGATCATAAACTTCAGTACATACAAATAAAAAATGTTTTAATGTAATGTTTGCATCTCACACAGACAAGCACACGCATAAAAACAAACAAAACAAAACAACAACAACAAAACTTTACAAACTTTCAAAAAGATATGTATGCAGCATTTGGTCACTAAAAGTGCTTTTCCAGCCAAGGGCATATTTCTGCTAATCTTCAAAATCTGCGGGTAGCTGACGAGATGAAATTCCCTAATTTTCACTTATAATGCAACTAAATTCTCCTAACCTGAAAACTCTAAGATCTGCAATTACAAGTCTGAAAAAGATTAATGGTCCTCACTAAGCATTTTTTCTCCCATTTGAAAGAAGCTGGACTGGCCAACCAAGTTTTTAGTGTCTGACTTCTAGCTGACTATATTGATACTGATCAATTTCAAATGATAAACTTAAGTCCAGAAAACCTTTCAAGAACCTTTCAGTTTCAGCATGTAAATATAATTAGCTTGCAGAGTTCAGAATTCAGAGGAACTCAAGATTAACCAAAATTATTTCAGGATTATAGAATTATTGTGGTATTATTTTGATAAATGAAAAAAAAAAAAAAAAAAAAAAAAGTGAATGAAAATCTTAAAGTCTTCAAGATCATATTATATCTTTTCTGTAGCATGCTTTTCTATGTTATGGACCAGAGGAGCCCTGCAATTAACTGAAAGTAAATAGTCATTCCCATGTTTTATTAAGCAGTGGCTCTCATAGTTAACACTTGTATTCTCATTTGAAAATAAAGATTTAGTGTTATACTTTAAAACTTTTAACTATAGTACTATTTTTACATTTTCAAATACTCTTAATGGATGAATTATGTGAAAAGTAGCCTATGGATACTTTTAAAACTGTGTGGAATATATTTAATTGCTTCAACATGCGAGTCTACTGCTACTTGAAATATTTTAGTCACCCAGGCCATTCAAACAGGCCTGGCAAATATGGCAGGGGACTTAGACAAGATCTTTAAGACAGGTAGCAGAAGGCAAAGCAAGGTAGGAGTCTCAAATGGCAATGAAAACTGTTTTTTAGGAAGTTGAATCAGGACTGTGGCAACAGGGTTCAGATTCAGCTCACTGGGTATGACACAAAAATGTACGTCAGCAGAATCATCAGGGAAAAAAATGCTCCTTTTGTAATTGTTTACCCACTTGAGAAATGTGCTAATGTTCTGTTGGGAATGTTTTTGTGCTATTAAGATGTACCAGTTAAGTTATAAGTAAATATTGGAAAAGAGTATTATTTACTTTGCTGAAACAACCAAATGGTTGGTAAAAATAACCGTGAGTATTGCTATGACAACCTTTGTTTCTCTGAACATATCACTTTGTCATTTTCTGTATTTTCACACTAGTTATTAATATAAAATAATTCAGAATTTTGTTCTTGGGCACTGTGTTACAGTTATTTTTATGATATGCGCTGTTGCATGCTATCTTATACTTGCAATTCTGCCCTGAGCAGAAAAAAAATAATTTTCTTAAACTTCAGTAAATCTTATGACACATATTGTGATCTTTGTTGAGTTAATGCAAACCAATTTCTCTATTCATTTCAGAAAGTGCAATATCTTTTGTTTAAAGATCACTCATGACATGTTTCTGGAATATTACAGACAATATAGACAAATTAATGAACGTGTTACATGTAAGGATTGAAACTAACAATTAAAAGCACATGATTAATATATTGATTCAGTCGTAGATCATGACTGGTTTATCTTCCCTATGTAACTGCTAAGCCAATAAATCACAGATGTTATTTTCCACCTAGCAACTATTTATCCAATTAAGAAATATATGGGGAAAATTATTTTCTTGTATTTCAAAATAGTAAATATACAAGATAATTCCAAGTACCATTACTTACAATAGAAAAGAGCTATAGCTATAACTAGCATTTTAACTGAAGTTTTAACATAATTTGTTATAAGTAAATTTTGGGTCTTCTCAGTTTGAAGATGCTATATACATGTAATATATCATTAGCATTACAGACACTGAGGTCCATCTGAAACAAATGATTTAGGAAAGATGAAAAATATTTTAGGAAACATCATTAAGCATGACCTGGCTTCACTTGTTCAGTATTTCAGTATTCTTTGGAGTGAAGGAATACTTGCAAAGCCTCTATCATACTCTCTGCTTGGCCTCGTTGACAGCAAACTGTAAATATTATATGGGAACTGAGAGACTCCCTACCCACTTCCTCCAACATAGTGATTTATTTATTTATTTATTACTATTTTTCTTTGGGTTTCCATGTCCCGAATACCAAACACTTCTCTACACTGTTCCACCATGGCCCAACTGTTCACTTTCTAACCTTCCCACTATTCCTTTGAGCATCAACAGTGTACTAAAATTAATTCCCATAAGGAGGAAGCTCTCTCAATGTAGAAGTGAGTGAAACTGATCCAAAATGTCTAGAATGTTCTTATAAAACTTTTGTAGACCTATTTCCAGACCTGAGCAGGAGGAATATATTTATAATTTTTCAAAGTCTAACAACGAGATTACTGATATTGTGCAAGATAATAGAGCAGTACCCATTATTTACATAAACATTCATAAACTTTTCCAGAATTTTGCTTTCTGCATTTTATGCATTTGCCTGAGTTACAGATGGGAAAAAAAAAAAAAAAAAAAAAAAAAAAAAGTGAAATAGCAAAAAAAAAAAAAAAAAAAGGTGAAATAGCATACAAACCTTAAAAGAGGTCCAGGATGTCACTCTAACACTCTAATAACATTTGGGAGGAAAGGTGTATGGTACCTGGAGTAAGTGACTGGTAATCATTTGACCCATAAATTCTTCTTCATATTTCCTGGAGTAGTCCTGGTGAAATTCCTGTTCACCATGTCTGCCTGGTATAGATACAGCAGATGGAAAAAAGGTCTTGCAAGCTGTATCTTCCTTTCTCTTGAAGGGATACCCTGGAGTAATATGTGGATTAGCTGTTGAGTAAAACAAGGCATGAAACAAACTGACAGTACAAGCACAGCCAAGCATTTCCGCTTTCCAAAAAGTAATTAAAACTCAGAAAAATGTATTGGTTCATTCTCCTTTTACTTGCAGTTTAGTCAGGCTAAAGTAACGTTAATTGAGTAAAAGTACTCACTGGGTTATTACTGAGAAAGAACAAGGACTTTAGATGCTGCCTAAACATACTTGCCACATCATCACAATTTAAAAATTTAGCGAATTCTATTTCAACAATTCTATTGTTGTTGTTGTTTATTTTTAACTCCAATGGTTGAACTAAAAGAAGCATAACATTAGGCCTTCTGAAGACATTCAGAGACAAATGGTCTTTATTCCAGACCTTCAACCAGACAGATACAAGTGAGAGGAGAAAAGAAGGCAGATGAAGCAAAGACTAATCACAATACAGTTACTGAGATTTGCAAATTCTTTCCTATTCACAAATTTCTACTTTGATGTTTTAGTTGCCTAGGCTGAAAATATGTATTTTATTGCAGATGAGAAACTTGAAGTTATCTGTATTATTTCACAGAAAAAGAGGACTGTGAAATCAGATTAAAATATGATACTTAATATTAATGAAGCAGGTTATAATTATGACTGGACATCTTGCTGGATTAAAATCAAGGAGTTTTTTACTCTCTTTGTATAACTAATGGTGACTTTGAATAAGAACTGAGATTGGGAAAAAAAGTAAGAGAGATTGGGTTAAAAAGAAATTATATAACTGTGATCATCTAAAACTTTCATTCTTTCATAATCAAGTATAATTTCTATTTTTGTATCTATTAGAAGGTAACTTCTGTGAAACATAATGCCATCTTTCTTTTTAACTGTTCTTAAATATACAAAAAATAAAGTTAAATTATATACTGTACAACTTCTCATTTCTATGTTTATGTCAGGAAGTGAATAAATAAATGGATGAATGGCAGTAGTCTCCAATTAACCTACAAATCATACATTGCATTTATTTTTCTTAAATGTAGTTAAATTTAACTTTTTTTTTTTTTTTTTAATTCCTATCCTCTACCACATAATCCCTGACTCGCAAAACACTAGAAGTATAATTATCAGCAGTAAATGAGCAAGACAGAACCAGTTTTTTTCACAACAGCAGAGAATTTAATTTGTTTTGCAGTAGTTCCATGTTTCTGTACCAAGGCTCTATCCGGTTCTTTTCATTTTAAAATACTATCTCAAAACTACAAACAGAACCATCTATTGTGTTCTTACACAAATGGGATATACTGTCTTTGCTTGTGCTGTCTTCCCAATAACTCATCAGTGTTGAATCTTCAGTGCTACCACATACTAAAACATAAGAGAACCTGAAAAAATAGGCTGGACTTTCAAGCATACTTCTTGAATCAATAAAATCTTGTAACCTCTGAGTACTTGACTGTTGACTTGATTGTAATGGATATTGAGCCATGAATTTAAGGAGAAAATCAGTCAATCTAAAGTGTTACCAACACTGACCTGAGCATTCTCTGAATTATATATATATTTTGTTTGTTTCTCAGTTCATGTCTAGTAGTATATAGAAAAAGAAATTGCTGAACACTCTCAATGAGTTTCTTAAAGACAAACACAAACTTGTTCATCTCTTTTCTAAACTACGTTTTTTAGCAGTAATAAACCCCGTGTTTATAGGTTTATTGAACCATTGTGACTTAAACATTGTTTCTAAAATAAAATATTTCTGACTCTAAATAAAAGAGTTAAAATGTGATCCTTGCTCAGGATTAGATCTAAATGAAAGAATAACTCATTGTCAAGTTCCTCTACTATCTTTATAAATAAAAAGGCTACAGTTCACCCTCTCATTTTTTAAACTGTCTTTAACATAAAATCACAACCTTGCTTTCTGCCATCGTCTTCTAGCTAATCTAAAAGGATTACTCTCTAGTACTCTTGACAGCATAAGATTAATCAGTGCCACCAATATTTAAAGCAGAAAATACTAGCAAAAGGTGATTTCTTGATTTCTCGCCTGAATAACTGCTTTAATACAAAGTGGGAAAAAAAAAAGGGGGAGGGGGAGGGGGAAGTAGGATAAGTGAATATAAAGTAAATATTGCAGCTGCACTTGCATCTAGCCTGTCACATGCTGATTACCTCATACTGCACCACCTTTATTAAGGCGAATGATAGTTTGTATTTCAAAAATTGAAAAGTGGGATATTCTTTCTGTCATAAGGGATCCTCAAACCATGAATGAGGCTTGAATACACTGACAGTAGTCTTTCTCCTTCTCTTTCTATTTTAAGTTATCTGTAACATTTTATACATGCTTCCCCAAACTAGGAATAACTACTCTAATACCTAAATAATTAGAAAAATTCTTTTAAGATAAAAAACAACAGCATCATAAACCTAAGAATGATTAGCTTCCTCCCAAAACTCTGGTAAACATTTTTTTCATCTATCCTTGATTGGTCCAGTTCTCTAATTTGCCCACCTGGCTCTCCAGTAATAATTGGAGCAATTAGTTCTACCTTCCTGAGGTATTTGCCCGTATAACCCAGCTGTTTTTCCTGAAAAGATGCAGAAAGAATTTAAATTTGAAAAGAAAAGAAAGGAAAAGAAAAAAGTGACTTCGTCCACAGATTAAAAAAAATAGGGGGAAATAGGACTAGGTAATCTTATGTATTATTGAATCCACATCAAAAACATTGCTTTATATAATTACAATCCACCCTATTGCTAAATTATTACTATACAGCATCATTAAAAGAGTAGTAAGTAATCCAGGGACTGTTTCTGTGAATAACTAGTGGCTGGTCAAGCTGTTTGGGCAACTCTTGTATGAACTGGGGCTGGCTGGATATTAGCTATTAACTCCTTTGGCAAGAAATTTTAAGTAGCTTGATATTTCTAAGCTTTCATTTGAAATGTTTGCTTTTTTCCATGAGATCTGTAAAAAAAATAATAACTATTAAGACAAAAACAAAACAAAACAAAAACCTTAAAGCAAATGAATTTCAGCTTTAAACCAAAATAACACCCTTTGATATGGTGCTGCAATAATTATCAGGAAAGATGTTTTTCTTGCTTAATATTCTTAATCACTTTTATTGGCTTTGATCTTAAATGCTTTTTCAGTATCACATCACTGTTTGAGACTTTCAGGAGGATTTTTCTGGTGATTCCTTGGAGGTGTGGTAGGGTTAGAGGGTTTGGGCTTGAGAACAGTAGTGTTAGGAATTCTATTCAAAAATTTGACACAACAACATGCTGTTATTTATTAGCATTTTTGGTGAAATTATTTAAGCTAAGTCTTTAAGAAAAAAAAAAAAAAAAAAAAGGTTATGAAGGCAACCTGATTGTATAGCTACTGACACATTTTCTACAAATACCAGTAAATAAAGGTGACCTTTGGCATCAAGAAGAAAATAGGAGTATTTCTTCACCATCCTATCCTTATCCCCAAAAGGGATTAAAGGTGAAGATGCTGAAATGCATGGATTCTGATATAAGACTGAAGAAGGGCTCCTTCACCTAGTGAGTAATTTAAAACATCTTTTAAATAGAGTCAGTTTTCATGATCAGTGCTTATTTAGAATCAGAGAAAAAAAAAAAAAAAAAAAAAAAAGGTTGAGACATTAATATGAGAGGGTTAATATTAACTCCTCTTTGAAATGAAAATAAGAGATATTAAGTAGAATTTTAAAATATAATTTTCCTAGATATTTTACATGGTCTCCTTCATAATTAGGTCCCAAAATTTTGTTCATACTTTAGGAAAAAAAAAAAAAGTGAAATAAAACTGTTTTAAGAGCAAGGGCATTCAGTGCTCAGCTATGTAGAAGCTGTTACGTAATAGTGGCAGGACTGGGGTTAAATGGACCTCAGAAGATATCCTGTTCTTCAAAACACAATATTGTTCCCGAAAGATTTTGCTAACCCGCATCAAAAATCTTAGTGGTGATAAAGGTTTTCATTTCTTTGGATGGTCTGTTCTAGAGTTGACACTAAAATGTTTATCCTAACTTCCTGCCTAATCTTGCTTGCTGAAATTAAAGAGACAAAGAAGAGTCCAAAATTCAAGCTCTTTCGCTCACAAACAGCACATTTTAGCAAGCACTCCCTATGCACATATTTTTTTCAGCTTGCCTAACAGTGATACCACGGTTGCTCCTAGTGGACATTTCTGTAATAGAGCACCACTTTTGTATTTATCTGAAACTGGGGGGCAGGGGCAAGTGCAATAACCTATTTCTATAATTAACAATTCTTTTTAAGTCCTTATTGTTTGTAAGTCATGTA
Organism: Aythya marila; assembly: GCF_965140915.1. NCBI lineage: Eukaryota > Metazoa > Chordata > Aves > Anseriformes > Anatidae > Aythya > Aythya marila. Next base: position 197,500,016 of record NC_139042.1, on the reverse strand, counting down.
AAAATAGCTAGTAATTCATTATATGGTTTAGAAGGTTATTCTTTATTTCTTTCATTAAATAATTTATAACTTGCTTAGAAATTGAAATATTGTGCTGGGGATTCACAAAGAGCTTTCCCCCCCACACACACCTGTTCTTGTAGTATAAATCCTTTTTTAGGCTAATGTTCAAACTTTTAACAGTTAGCATTTGAGAGAGTTTAGAATTATTGGACTGTAAGTTCTATTTCAAGACAGAATTTTTTTGAAAATCAATGTGTTATAACGAATAACACATTTTACCTGTGATGAAACACATTTTACTTGTGATGAAATAGCCAAGATTTTTCTGACTCTTGCGGTTGGGAATCTTCTTTCATATCTACAACTAGAACACTGTGCTTTGTCCCCAGTTTAACTACAGATGAATATGCTTATCACAATGATCCATGTTCATTATTTCATCCTATGATAGTAGGTTTAGAGACTAGTTTTAATGAAATGTGTTATCCATTCCTTTTTCTGGAAAAGTTTCCAAGTGGTGTTTTTTTTGTTGTTGTTTTGTTTTGTTTTGTTTTGTTTTCTGCTAAAGAAATCTTAATAGTTTGTCCTTGTATAGGCATTTCTAATTCCTTTAAGCTATTGTATGGGCGCTCTTCTCTATTTTATGGTATTTCTTCTTGTACCACTAGGAGGGAATGAAACAAACAGAAGACCAAAACAAATATAGTGGCAGGAAGTGATGTGCTATAAGTTTAGAGCAGGTTGTAATTTGTGTTGTAATTTGTGTTTGTCTACCAGGATTCGGGGGCTTAGTGTATCCTGCTGTTTTAAATACCCTAAAGTATTTTGTGGCCCAGTCCAGCTGCTGCTCCAGAAACTCATGGGAATCCTTCAGATTCTGCACCACATCTGCCATTCTTGAGCAGACACTTCAGTTTCACTAGAACTTCTTATATGGTCCCAGATCCTTACATGTATAGGCATAAACCTGAATTTCTCCCACAGCCAAGACGCTATTCAGGATCCTCTTCAGAGTCAATGGAAAAGAATTGACAGTCCAGGTAGCTCTCTGTTAAGAATCAAAAGATTATCATGAAAATTTGCAATTTTAAATTTGCAAAATTATTTTAGATAGATGAAATCAGATGAGATTACTTTAAGCCTTGTTCTACCAGATGGTTCCCAGGTTTGCATGTGTCTTGATGCCATCCACTGCAAAGGTCTTTCTCTGCAGAAACACCTTTGGCATGTTTTCATTTTGTTATACTTTTTAAAGCTGTCTTTATATTTTTGGGTGCTGCTTTGACTTTGCACTCTGACTGATTGTGCTGTGATAATAACAATGTGACTGAATTTCCATGCCTTGAAAACACATTTCTGTAGATCTCCTGGGTGAAACACCAGATACGTATATCCGCCATCACATTTCACGTTTCACATTGCTAAAATGCCTAGAAGTTCACATTGTTTCCAAAAGTCTGGTAACATATTGACTATGATAATTAGTCAGTTTGTGTGATTTACTAGAAAAAGACCCATATGTAACTTCTGTCAGTTCTTGCTGAGGATGATATGGTGTTGTGGTTTAACCCAGCCGGCAGCTAAACACCACAGAGCCATTCGTGCACCCTCCTCCCTCCCTTCCTGGGATGGGGGAGAGAAACAGGAAAATGAAGCCTGTGAGTTGAGATAAAGACAGTTTATTAAGACAGAAAAATTATAATAACAATAATAATAATGATGATTTATGATATTGATGACTGTGATAATAGTACTACCACTAATACTGTGTACAAAACAAGTGATGCACAATACAATTGCTCACCACCCGCTGACTGATGCCCAGCCTAACCCCGAGCTGCTGGTCCCCTGACCCTGGCTAGTGTATATACCCCCTATATACTGTTCAGCATGACATCAGATGGTATGGAATACCCATTTCGCTAGTTTGGGTCAGCTGTCTTGGGTCTGTCCCCTCCCAGCTCTTGCTGCACCCCCAGCATGCCTGCTAGCAGGACAGAGTGAGAAGCTGAAACGTCCTTGGCTTGGTGTAAGCACTGCTTTGCAACAACTAAAACATCAGCATGTTATCAGCACTCTTTTCATCCTAATCCAAAACATAGCACCCTACCAGCTACTAGGAGGAAAATTAACTCTGTCCTAACTGAAATCAGGACACATGGATACTTTCTGTTTACTCCTGCTGCTCACCTCGTATTTATTCACCAGCTTCCTGATCTCCTTGGCTGTGTCTGGCTGAGTGTTTAACTTTTCAGCAACATGTTCTTATCCATAAAATACTTTGTTATGTTCACGAAAGATGATGGATTCTCAGTGATTTTAATGCAATTATCCATTTTCCCCTCTTTCTCCCCTCCCCTGAAGCATACCTTTCTGATTAATCTAATCATCTTCAAGGTTTCTTTTTTCTTGGCAGGTAAAGGAGAGAAGGGAGCCTGGCCTCCTTGTCTCTGGGCTTTTGAGAGAGCGATGCAGACCCTTTAACTCTTTGTCTGTACATTGATCTCAAGTCTAATTTGGGGGTTTTGTACATTTTATAATATACAGAGACTGACTTTATACAGAGACACTATTTTTCATGTTTGAAAAAGTGAAGACTACACAATATCCAGACTCAGGATCTTCTTTCACACAGTGCTTTCTCTTCAAACACTCCCACAAAGCTAAATTATCCAAGTTTCTGCAGACTTATGCCACAGATTGGTACACTATATAGTCTGAATTTTAACAATGGTTTTTAAATCTATGACATCTGTATATGAAAGCTGGCATTTCCAAAGTAAAGAATCTGAGTAGTGTTAGAAAGAAAATGAAGATTTTTTTTTTTTTTTTCTGTTTATGAACATTTTATGTACATTGAGCTTTTACATCAAAGGATGTGGGAAACAGAGCATAGGATCCCCTCCTCATCACTCCTTATCAGCAACACCTTACTTAGCTGTTCCACTGAGTAGAGAGGCTACTCTAGATTTATAAAACTATACAAATATAGTGAGACTTGAAGAGTCTTGGCTTGCCAAATGTGGCGGAACAAGAAACTCAAACACACATATTCCTTTCCCCTTTCTGATATCAACTGCATACATGGAGATATTTTTAAGGCATAGGAAAAATAATCTCTGATTTCTGCTATAATTGTACAGAAAATTCTTACTTAGTGATTCTATGATTATAAATTAAGTAAAAAGTATTCAGATCTTTTTGGATGCATTTTATGAATGGTTATTCTTACCTGAATAATCCCAGTTTTCGTATTCAAGGTCAATGCCAACAAATTTCTCACATCAGAATTTTTTCAAAATATTACGAGTTCTGATGAAGAGTTTAAATTTCAGATAAATAATGCAAACCTAAGAAGGGATATATAGAAATGACATCCTTCTTCCATGGTTTGACTGAATAACCTGATCTTTATGATGTAGTTTCTGATTACAAAATGAAGGTTCCAATATACTCTCAACTGTTTGAAATACTTTGAGAATACTGGCTGGGCAGTCTTGTGTAAACACCTTTTCTGATTATTCCAGGTTACCTTAGATTTTTAGATAAAGAACCTCCAGATTTTATGCATCACGTTGACAAGAAAATGGAGGTAGTACCCAAAGAAAATGGTCTTATCTGGCAGGTTTAAGTAATGTATGCTGTGTGCATCTGGCCTTCCATCCTTCCTTCTGAATTGCTATTTTTGCCATCTCAAAATGAATTTTTGAAATGACATTCAACTCATTGCAATACAGCTCAAACATGTATCACACAAGTGCTTTTGGCCTCTACCCAAAAGGGGATTAGGAGGAGAGACTGATGATGGTCAGTCTGCTATGCTGTCTCTCTGGACATTTTCAAAGATATACTATACACCTCATGTCCTCTTCCTAGAAGCACTCATCTATTTATCCATCTGTAGATAAATGTAAGTCTGTCACAGATTTACATTTCCATTTCACTAGAGAGAGATAAACGCCCTACTTCTAACATTGGTTCAGTATGACTGTGAGTCTTCAGTAGACAATCAATCTTATGTAGTCTCACAAAAAGTGAAGTCAGCTTATATGTATAGATGAAAATCCTTAATTCTCCAGTCTATTTTTCATTGAGTTTAACCCCTTTGTAGGGATGCAAAAAGTCTCTTCAAAGCTTACTTACAAGACATGGGTAACATACATAGGAAAAATAAAAATCTCTGAGGAAAACTAGATTTACAAAATAATCTCAGCCATAAATCCAAATACCCCACTAAGTAAACTGAGCATAGCCTTACTATGAAACACAGCCTTGACCAAAACTTAGCCTAGAAGCAAGCACTTTCCTGCTTTACTTTACTTCTGAAAATAATCTTACATAATTATTTTAATGTAGGCTGCATCTACATCGTTTTGATTCAGAGCAGTAACATACTTTGAAATAAATTCTTCAGTCTTACCTTGCTTTACACTGAGACATTTTCCTTTTTAAAGTAGATTTGATACATCCAAATCAGGTTAATTTTGAAGTAATCTAAACTGGAAATCTATTCCAGGTGAGCACTTTATGTGCTCCTGTCCCTCGGTATGTTATAACCATAATCAGTATTGAGTCCTTTAGAAGGAGATGGACCACATGCAGAAAAAGATTTTTATCAAGGGTTAGAGTAAATCCAGCTTCAAGTAGATTCCTGACCATATAGGTACCATATAGGTATAGCTGCCACAAAACTGATTCCTTTCATCTACTAGTCTGTTCCTATTGCACCAGATTAGATGCTAATACCAACATAGTAACAGAGAATTAATCAAACATCAAAGTATATAAGGACTTGGTTTGCCACTTAAGTCACTTGAGAACCCAGTTTTCTACCTTTTGCTACCTAACAGTGTTATAGATATAAAACACATAAAAATACACACATATATCTTTCAAAATATCATCCTGTGATCAGTATGGTGAGAAGACATCTTTGTGTCTGTATAAAGGGGTCTAATGAAATAAAGGAGATATGTGTGTCAGCTGTCACACTGCAAGAAATCAAGCATGAAAAATGTGAAGAGTGATGGACATTTCACTTTCTACTACCACATTGCACTGATGGAAAGCCTGTAACAAAGGGTCTTTCAAGCATTTTTGAAGAGAAGACAAGTACACACACATAAGAAAGTCTCCCAGCTTTTTGGTATTTCTTTCCATTTAATTTTCCTTCTGTAGTGTGCTCTCATTCAAGATTGTTCATTTTATGTGAACTGAAGTGATTTATAAGCAAGTGTTATGTAGTGATTTTTACATAGTCTTACATACGTTAAAGTTCTTGACGTAAGTTGTTTGGTTTTTTACACTGTGAATTGCATTAAGTAACTTAAGTTCTTATGTAGGCATATCCATTCAGAACATTGTATTAAACTTTATTAAATTTCATAAGCTTTTTGAGCTTATGATGCTTATGATGGGAAAATTTTCCTCCAGTGAGTTAACAGGAGTTGTGCCATTTACTGAAAATCAGAATTCCATATAGTGTAGTTAGAGTTCTTCAATTAATTGTGAAATAATTTACTTAAATGCATATATTGCATTGTACAGGAAATATTACTTCACTACAATATAAAGTATAGAAGTATACACAGTATACACAGTCATGTCACACATAGCTAACATGCAAGTCAAATAGATGTAGTGTGCTAGATTTAAATCGTGTACCAGTTTAGATAAGAACCTACTCCATAAAAGTCACTGAAATTTCATGAGACTCAGGTAAGATAAGAGGAATCACAGTGAGAAACTTTCAAGTACTGTGGAAAACACAGAAGCAGTGTTGAAGACTGAGAAAAATTAGGACCAAAGCATGTAGCTGACTGAGCAACTAAAGTGCTGCAAATGATCTCTGAAGATGGGAAGCCTGTCCTCTGAGCAACCCTGAGCTCAGACTCCACAGCTTTTACTCTATTATTTATCATGGCAACACTTTTGTCCTATTCTGCCTATGATCTTTAACTCCCTAGGTTTTCACTGTACTATTTAATTTAAGTAATCAGTATTCTATTTCAGAATGTTACTTTCAGATGGAATTAATCCTTTGCAGCAACAGTCTTGTTGGGATTCAGATCAGCACCTTGTCCGAAGAGAAATACCTATACTGTATAATTATTTTTGCACCTAGTTAGTTTCAGTACTGATGCCAGTGGGTTTTGTAAAACTGTGGTTAGGCTGTGAAATGGAAGGTAAGATTTATGAACAATATGAAGTAGAAAATTTGTATTATACTGCATGTTAGGAACAGAAATGGAGTCAGCAATTTGAAATAAATGTAGGTAGCTATAACTTCATAAAGTTAAATTTTAGCATGAAGATTTAGTGTTGATTAGCTCAACAAGCTAACTCAATTATCTATCACTGTGCTGAGTCAAGGTAGATTTAATATACATATATTCTTAGGATTATTAGATCAACTTCAGTGATTTATATGTATACATATGCATGCACATACGTAAATGAATGAATCACAAACACACATATACATGTATATGTATGCATATACAGATGTATATTATGATCTAGTAATTGTCTTACATAATGTTTGGAAAAGAAATCTCAATTTTGGAAAAACTGCTCTCTTTCTGCTGCATTCTGCATTATTCAAACGATCATTTTTGTTTCATTATCTTTTGTTACCTAAAGAATAAACACCACCATTTGTGATTGCAACAGATTTACAATGGGATGAGACTGAGTCTGACTTAGAAAGGCAATGAATCCTGTTAATCTCTTTCAGCTTTAAAAATTTAAAATTGACTTTTCATCTGTTCTACTGTTTTACTAGTCTTTTTTTTTTTAATAGATATTTTTTCTTTTTTTTTTATTAAAAAAAGAGTATTTACAACAATTTAACAATTACTGATTTTATTGGTAATTTACTTTGACTGTGAAGAATAGGATAAGTACATTTCTAGTCTGATTCTTTAGATTTTGCAAACATGACCTGCTTAAGTAGTCTAGGAATTTCTCTAAATAGTGAAGGTTTTGTTTCAGTCTAATACTTGTTCTATTTCCATGTTAATTTTCTAATTAAAAACCTAGACTTTTGTCTAATCAATCTAATCTAGTATCCTTTTACAGCTGGGACCTCTGAACTAGATAATGTAATGAGAAATGTTATCATGGCATTAGTGATGCCATGATGGCATTTGCCTCTAAGGCAAACCTTTTGCAATTAGTGGTGAGAAATAACAATTTTGAAGGTGTAATTCATCTGACCTGTTTTAGAGATATATTTGCAAATAAAACAAACCACATTCTAGAAGAGCAATTGCTCTCCTTATACTTTAAAGTGAGCCTTGACATCTAGCTGACATATAGACATCAGCATTCTGACAAATGAATATATCAGCAGGGTCTGTCTCCAACAGACATTAAATAATGCTGTAAAATGTTATTCTATATGCATCAAGAAGTAACTTTTAAACACATTTAACTTTATTTGAGAAAAATGCTAATTTGATTTGGTTTGCAGTTCTAAAACCTGCTGCTGTGCTCAACAGCAAGTGTAATTACCATTTAGAGTGTTAAGTTCCATAATTATTTTGAACTAACAAGAAGCACAAGATGGTGTCAATTTGCTTTTTGTTAGAAAAAGCTCTAATTAAGAGGTGAAAATTGGAATATGGGGAAAATTTGAGGTCATCCATTTACTCAAATATATACAAAATAAGTGCCTTGAAATCACAGATGTGTAACAGGACAACAGAGATCAGATTTTATTTCATTAAAGATGAAAATTGAAACAGATCACAAACCTAAATTAAAGACCACTTCTGTGCCTCTTTAGAATACGTTACAAATACTAATTCAGCTTTCATTGTATTTATATAACCTAATATTTTTAGTTCAAATTCAGTGTTGCAAACCAGTTTGATATCCCCTTCCCCGCCCCCCAAGGAAACAGGAATTCTGCCCTCTTTTCTCCACCCTTCTAATCTCATGGGAAAGAGTACCAATAAAAAACACAGAGATGGTATAGACTTTCTGCAGAATTCTTCCATGGATTTAGTGACTGACACAAACTCTCATGTACCTAGAGCTACTAATTGGCTCTTAATTGGTTTTGTCTCTCAAAAGAGTTGATGACTTGTGTTTGTTGAAGGAAGCCCATTCTCAAAACACACTAGCAGACAGCAATCTCCCTGTTCACCTAAGTCAAACTTAATCTAAGTTGCCTACAGAGACCATACATGTTTTTTTCTGAATACCATACTTCAGTGGAGATAGCACTCCTATCCCTATTGTCTACACTGTTGTTCACCACAAAAACAACACACAGGAAAAAAAAAAAAAAAAAAAAAAAAAACAGGAAAAACAGGTAAATCAAATTAAAAGGCAGCACTTACAGTTAGTTTCTTTTTCTTTTTCTTTTTCTTTTTTTTTTTTTAAATAAATATATTTTTTTAATCCAAGTTTCCTAATATTTTTCACAACTGAATGATATAGTAAAATAGTAATCTTGGTCTCAGGTTAAAACCACAGCCTCTTAGATAATTTTAGAATTAAGAGTGCCCATGATTCATACTGTGGGCCTGATAAAAAGCTTGGGGAGTGAGCAGCCCACAAAGAAACTGAGTATCTGTGTGTCAAAAGAAGAGTGAGGAAAAGCCTAATTTCTTTGCTTAGACTTTTCTGGGGAACAAGAAACATTCAATGGGAACAATGAATTTAAGTGTCCTTGAACTGTGAGCAGCTCCCAACAGACTGTCACATCTGGGTTCATAGCCTGTGCCAGTCACACGTCATGTTTGTAGCTGACAAAAATGATCAAGGTGACTGCACTTCCTCTTTGATTTTGGCATAACATTTGGGCCAAAGTGACAGCAGCAAACCTAGTCACTTCTGAAATCTTCCAAACCATCTTTATATAAGATCTTCATATTAAGTTCACTTCATGAACACTCATTCCCAGTATTAGAAGCCCTCTGGGAATAACTACCAACCTTCGAATTACATAAAAAGCAAACCCAGCCATACATAGCCAATCTGAAAGATGTATGAATCTGATCTCTTCAGATGCCTGCAGCAAAACTAAGTGATGAGGAATTGGGCTTGTATTCATGCTGCAGTACTACTGATCGTTGTCTCCAGTGGCAAAACTCTTGAATGTGCGGCTGGACTTGCTTTCATGCAGGAGTACTAACTTGTTGATATATTTATATACAGCTATATTTAAAGCTCTTTTCTTGAGGCAACTTCTTTTTATTGTAAAATGGGCAGGCTGTGAAAAGAGATTTTTGTGCTATGTGTTTTCAAACAACTGTGGGATAATGTGGGGACTGCAAAGTATTTTCAATATTCTTTTTACTTCTTTAAAATGAGGGAAACTAAAAATATACAATTGATGCCCAAAGCAATTTTAAAAATACTGAAAGTGCTGGCATTGGAGAAAATGTCATTTTCCCACAAAGCTATTGGTATTTACATGCCCTTATCTCAAAATATACAATGTCCACTGTGTTCTGCTCTACAGAATTTGTCTGAGGCCCTCTTCAAATCCAGTTTTCTCTGTGGAAGTCAGTTTTGCTAGGACATCAACTTTTCTTTACACAATTAATTTGGAAAATTGCTTTATGTTCATTGTTGCTGCATAGTGATCAGCAAAAGTAACTGTGTAGGGAGCAGGTCATAGGAAGGGATTATCATCTCGGGTATTTGTGAGGTTACATCTAAATAAACGTGTCCATTTGGGGACCTCCTAGAGGTTTGGGAATGCTTCAACAAACTGCCAGTAAGACGGTTAATGGCCAGAGCAAGTGAGAGGCTGGAAGAGAGGCTGAGGGTTTATATAAATCTCAGGAAATGAGCTGTTCTTAAATACCTGAAGGGAGAAAATAGAGGAGATGGAAGCAGAATTTTCTCAGATCTCCACAGGGGAAAAAAAAAAAAAATACTTAACTGACTGTAAAGAAAATGGAAAAGAAAACACAGAGACTTTAGTTAAAACACTGAGTAGAGTTGCTCCAGTGATGCTGTCAAGCTTCTTGGAAGTTTTTACAACTCAACAAACAAGGTCTGAGCAAACTGATGAAATCTGGAAGTTAACCCACTGTAAATGTGGGGATGGACAAGAGACTTCCACTGTTCTCTCACTGTATTTAACATTGATGCAGTCTCCCTTTGAATATTGTGGACAGCTATGGGCTCCCTAATATGAAAAGGGTATTAAGGTACTTGAATGCATTCAAGGAAGGGCAACAAAGCTGGTAAAAGGGCTGGAAGGTATGTCCTGTGAGGAGAGGCCGAGGACTCTTGGGTTGTCTAGTCTGGAAAAGAGAAGGTTGAGAGGCAACCTCATTGCTCTCCACGACTTCCTGAGGAGGAGAAATGGAGAAGGATGCACTGATCTCTTCTTGCTGGTAACCAATGATTGGATGCACATGGGAATGACATAAAGGTGTGCCAGGGCAGGTTCAGACTGTGTATTGGAAAAAAAAAAAAAAAAAATCTTTAGCGTGAGGGTGGTCAAACACTGGAATGGGCTTCCTATAGAGGTGGTTGTTGCCCTGTGCCTGTCAGTGTTCAAGAGGCATTTGGATAATGCCCTCAGTAATATGCTTTAACTTTTAAGTAATCATGAAGTGGTCTGGCAGTTGGACCTGATTTTTGTAGGTCCCTTTCAACTGTTCTATCTTAACCCTTAACCTTTCTGAATTATTTTATGAGTCTGATTGTTTCATTGTTGTTTCATAAAGAACAATGTTGTATGTCAACACTGTTGCTGGAATTGAATAATGCCTTTCTTTCCTTCCCTGAAGCTCATTTCATTCTGTATAGTGGTATAAAATATATCCTAAATTGGCTTGGGTGAGTAAGACCAAATGAATACATTGTGGGATGCTGGGGTTGATGCAATTAGTAGGATCAGTTCTGCCAACTAATTCTCTAGGAAGCTGTACAAATATTTGTGGCTAAGGAGTTAATGTTATGGAAGTTGTGTGGGAACAAGTAACAGGAGTGTGAAGAGTGTTCTTTCAGGCCCAGTGACAGTTTATACTATTTAAAGATGAGTAAGAATCAGTGATTAGATACAGGTAAAAATGTTCTTTGTAGTTTAACTGGTGCTATGGTATTATTTTCTTTAAGAGGACATTAGTAAATGGCATAATTTTCTCTAAGAGGACATCTCACCAGGTAGAATTAAATGCAGCAATCTACAGCGATTGTTTGTAAGCACTCCATGGTACTTTTCAAAACCACTCTGTTGGCCAAATTTCTCACAAGTAATTCTGTTCTATTACTTCAAATTCCCTGCTGCAACTATAGACAGGTAGCATATTCTTTTCTTTCCCTGCCCTATAAATATGCCAGCAAGACTTAGAATATCTCATTGCAGGCTTTGTAAATAAGTGTTTTTGTTGTTGTTGTTTTAATATCTTTGCTAAATAACAGAAAATAAACAAATTAGATCTGCCATGTTATTCTTTGTCTGAGAAGTAGGATGATGGTTTTATGGGTAAAGCCACAAGAAAGACTCAGCAAGAGTGTTTGTAGCTCCCGGTAGTGGTGCCAGTTTTGTCTTTGACATTAGAGGATTTAATTCTGCCATTACCAGTCCTTGCTTTCAAATAATAACAAACAGCTTTCAAAATGAATAAGCACACTGCTCAACAGGGCAGCAGACTTGCTGTATGTGTCTTGGAGCATTCTCAGTAAAAAGGAGGTCCTTTGCTGGAGCTTATGTGTCACATGGATAAAGGAATTAAGTTCAGCATGGAGCTTGAAGTCTCCTATTATGTTGTGTCTTTGTGCTCCTCTGAGATAAGTTAGAAAATTAACTGAGACTACCAATATAAATTTAGTTGCAATTACTGTCAGTAGCAGTAGTTGTCTGACCCTTCCATTTAGAACAACTGCTTATAATTGCTTATAATTTCATGCAAGTAATAAATGTAAATATACAATACAGACCATTCCAAAAATAGATGCACAAAGAATATCGCATGCTGTTCCACGTGACATTAAAAAGAAAATAACCTGAGCCAAATTTGCATGCTGTCTAAGACTTAGATCCTTGCCAACTGAAAATAAGTGCTATATTTTATTTTATTATTTTATTTATTTTATTTTATTTATTTTATTTTATTTTTTACTTTACTAAGTACCACTGCTATTACTGTTATTAAGGGAAACTAAAATTTTAGAGCAAAAAAAAAAAATCCAACAGTTAAGAGTACGTATCACAAAAGAGCCTGAGATAGAAGTTTTGATTATTTTAGTGGAAATCATGTTTATCATAACTATTAGCTGAAAGCATGACGCACACATCAAGCTATTTAATGTAGAGGGCTGTATTTATTGTTCATCCTGAACTATATTGTATAAATTTGGTTTCAAAACTTGAAGTTGAGTGCCTTGCATAGAATAATTAGATGTCTTGCAAACCATTTCAGGATCAAGCTGTCAGTCTCCCAGGTGTCTATAATGTCCTTGATTCCAAGTCATGGATTTAAATAGCTACATCTTTTCCTGGAGTGAAACAATATCAGGAAGGAAGAGTGAAAATTGTGAAAGAAGTTAAAAACAGTTTTGACCTGAGTTTTATATGTATTTCAAATTTCAGAACTGAAGAAAGTAAAATGCACATATTTGACTGGTCAAGCTTTTCCCTCTTTAGAAGAGTTACTGTGACAAAATTGTGTATTCTGCACTGTGAGGAAGACTAATGTAACAGCACTTAGAGACCTTGCAGTTCAGCAGTGGATCCTCAAAGTTTTGCTTGTAAAACTGGACACAAGGGGACACTACTGGTGTATGTAGTCATAAGATAAAATGGTTAGCTCTGCAGAAATGATTAGGGTTATCACTACAGTCAATGAATTCTTTAAAATGAATAGTCTTTGAATATTACAGAGCAGTATCTCGTAAATCAGATAGGGAGCTTGATATTGCAGTTTAGTTACTATTTTTTGGAAAATAACTAAACTGCTACCAGGCATAAGTCAAATTGTATGTATAAAAACATGTATTAACTAGGTTATTCTAGTTTTGTTTGTTTTGTTTTGTTTTGTTTTTGTTTTGTTTTGTTTTGTTTTGTTTTTAAATCTGTCTTTACCTTTCAGTCTCCATACTGGTTTGCTCAAATAGGAAAATCTCAGGGGAGCAGATTTTCTCTTATGTTGCTTTGTACTTTCTACCTTCTTAAAGAACATGAAACAGAAATTAATTTCTGACAAAAAAAAAAAAAAAAGAAAAAAAAAGAAAAAAAAAAAAAGAAAGAAGATATTCATAATGTGCAGGGACTTTGCATGTTTATCCAGAAATTCTGAAACACTAGAAATTCAACTAGAAGTATCACAAGAATGAGATTAACTGTAAGATTTCATCCACTTGCAAATCTGGAAATAGATTTTCTTGACAGATCTTGAATATATTTCATTTCTGTGATGCTCTAGAAATATATATGCTAATGAGATTTCTAATCAAGTCTTAATGGTCTTTGTTTACCCTTAGTTACAAATGAGTTTCCAATACCTTCAAGTCAATAGGGTGTTCAAGAACCTGTGAGGGCAAAGAGTAGAGATACAAAGGTGCCCAAGTAAATCTCTCACTGAAAGCATCCTGTAAAGTGAACTACCTTTTGCATATAGTTATTACAGTAGCAGCAGGGAAGTGATGAACAACAATGCTTCTGCTAAATCATAAATGATTTGCAGAATGCAAATACATTGTTAGTCAGAAGCACATTAAAGAGTTGGAAACTTCCAGCAGAAGAATAGGAATTCATGACAGACAGCAACATGTGAAATCAGGAACTAGCTAGGGAGGCCAAGGAAATGCATACTGATTTTTTTGTTACTCTCCACAGAAAGACAGTAAAAACTCAATTTTAGATCAGCCTGCTATGAACTGATCTAGAAATGAAGTCCTGTATGAAATTCCTGAGTTAATTTTCATGAATTTGTTTTTCATCATTACCTGTGGAGGTGTTTTTTGGAGTAACATCTACTAGAACATCCCAAATGGATCTTTTAAATCTTAGAAAACATATCTCAAGTTGTTCTGAAACTGACATTTTGTTTAATTTTATTTGATAACAAAACAATGACATTTTGAGTATTATAAACTGTTTAGAAAAGAAAAAAAGAAGGAGTCCTAATTTTTCACTGTGCTCTGGAAATGAGGTTCTTTAAAGTTTTTCAAGTTCAGATTTAATCACGATAATTGCTACTGAAAATGTTGGCTCATAGACTTTTAGAAGAATACTCTGAAATGATTTTTATTGCCATTTTTTGTCACTGTAACTGAGTCTATATATGTTAAAATTCACACATGTAAATAATAATTCAACTTTTATTTTTATGCTTTTGTTCTAAGTGATTAATTATTTTTCCTGAGAACTCAGTGAACAACTGTTCAAGTCATGATATAATGTTAAATATCAATGAGAACTACTGACAAGCCTTCAGATGCTATGCATTTTTCTTTCTTCATTTAATATTCAACATACATATTAAGCATTAGAATGTATATTTTAGATTGTCTACAGCAACAAAATATTCTGTGAATAAATTTTTATTACTTTAACAGGTCAGAAAAAGTAAGAGACTTGTATTATATGAGATATGTGTGCATAGACAGGTTTTCCTCTTGGAAACAGAAAAATACTGTGCATTAGATCACTCACAAATAGCATTTAAGTAACAACCTGATGCTAGCTCTTATGTGTGATAATGAAGCAGGAGTCTCACATGATTTATTACCATTCTTCAAAAGGTTTTGTCTAGCGATGCAGAGCATGACAGCTGGCATGGTATCTAACATGGCGTGGCACAAGCTCAGCAAATCTTTGTTCATGAATAATATCCTAAGGAACAGTGTACTTTCATATTTTTGAGCCAATTGGTTCCAAGCAGAAATTCAGTAGATATATAAGATTATATATCTATATATCTATAAGATATATAGATTATATATCTATATAGATATAAGATATAGAGATTATATTATATATTATATATCTATAAGATATATAGATTATAAAAAAGCCTTGCTGAAGATTTTTAAAATATCTTTTAGGTCATTCAAGACTTTTTTTGCAGTGACTGTTTTGGAAAAATAATCTTTCTTCAGTCCTTATATCTGAACTGTTTATCAGATTCTTACTGAAACTTCCTGAGTATGCTATGAGTATAGTATGATTAATTAGTAAGTACCAAATACAGCAGAATCTATGTTCTGCTGTCATAAAAATTTGTTTTCATTTGTAGTTGAAAAAAGGTTTTTACTTATTCTTCTATATTAATGGATGCTGTAAAGAGAGGCTCTCTAATTCTTTCAGGTATTGAAACACATTCATGGATGACAATCACAAATACAATGTCTGGTATTCTTTGTTATAAATTTATAATGTGTATGCAGTAATAATATATATATATATATAATTTTTTTTCCAGATCTTAAGTATTTTAAATTTCACAATCCACCAGACAAAGTTTAAATCACACTATGAAAAGTGAGTGTGTTGTACTTTTATTTTGTGAGGACTTCCAACACCCTGCCTTTCCATTCCTATAATCACAGCTTCAATTTTTGAAGATAGATTACAATCAAGACTTTTGAAATAACCTTCAGAAGAACAGTACTAAATCTCAGAGATTCTTGGTAAAATAATGACTGTAGGCTGCAGTTGGCTGAAAGGCTCAGAGGTATTTATTCAAAATGCAGCCTTTCTGCACTGTGGGGCAGGAGACAGGAGGCAAGAAAAAAAGGGGGGGGGAGGGTGGAGAAAAACACATTCCTGTTTGAAGACAGTTGCCAAGTTGCTCTGCTGGAGCTAGAGCAGCATTAACTTGCTAAGAGATACTCCTTTCTCTTCTTTATAGAAAGGGTTTGGTTAGTTATACAAGTCCTGCTGAACACATAGTGCCCAGAGCAGAAAAATGTTTTTAATGAGTTACAAAGTTGTTTTTTCATTTTTTTTAAGTATTATTATTTTTATTTTTTATATATTTCTACAAATAGATGGTATTTGCTTGAGTGATTTCATAAGGCTTAGGGGGAGTTTCTAAGCCAGACTGACATATTTAAATATAAATCTGCGTGTTTTCTGATTCACCTTTTCCAGGGCACATAGTTTTGAGAAAACTTTCTTGAAAGTTTCCAGGTGCAAGTGGATTTGCTGTCAAATTTAGGTGGCCTACTGACCACATCCTCAAAGCCCCTTATCTGCGACAAACTCCCATTTCTCAAAGTAAGGGATTGACTACCTGTGCTGTGCATGGTACCAGGGGGAGGTCTTACTATCCAAAATGTGATTCTGAAGATTTCTTCTCATCACATGGGAAAAAAATAAAAATTGGTCTTGCACTATAAAACGTTTCTCCCGTTGCACCTCTGACATCAGCCTATCACATTTTCCCCTGACTAGGTTCTTCTTTCTTCCTAAAATATATCATTTCCAATTCTCACTGTCCTAGCATGGGAACTTTCCTCATGCCCCATGAATGTTCAGAAACTGTTCAGAAACATGAATGACTCAGAAACACAAGTGTTTCTTAACCCTATAAGATCAAGAGCTCTTCCATAACACCATGTAGTACACTTATGGACTTATCTAATTATTTTCAGCTTCAGTATTGTTTTTAGATTATATATGATTCCATTTACATAACAGGTTTATTTCCAGTTCACAAACACTGTAAATAGGAGTAGATTTTCACTTTTTTTTTTTTTTTTTTTTTTTTTTTTTTTTATCATTGCAATCTTCATCTCCAGGCTTTAAAGTTCATTTACTTAAGTGCTGTACTGTCCCTGTACTATTTCTTCTGCTCTAGGATTTCAGACAATGTCTATCTATTGAAATGCATCTCTGTGGAATTTAACCACACATATCAGTTCAATGATGCAATGAAATACCATCTTCACTATATGTCTATTATAGCAGCTTGAGTGAACCAGCATCGCATGAAATAGGAAGAATAACGGCACTGTTGAGTGAATCAGAGACAAATTGTACAGTATGCATTTCAACTGAAAAGCAGGTACTTACACAATTAAGGATTTCAGATGGATGTTTACAAACCGTAAACATATTTCTAAACATTTAATAGAAGAAAAGACAGGAGCTGAAAAATAAATTGACATTTCTCCAAACAAGTAACAACTTTAGGAATCATCTCCACATTACTGTAAACAATGTTTCCAGGTACCAATCCTTCAGTGACTGTAGTACTCCAAATTCTGCATACTCTGGAATACTCTGCATAGCATTTCTGTCCATCCCTCCTGAGCAAAATTTTGATTAATACATTTTTTCCAGTTTTTACTGAGCTGATTCCATGTTTATCCTTATTAATTGAAAGGATCATCCCTCATTGCTCCATTGGACAGATTTTGCAAGTAGTTCACTCCCAGTTGTAATTACAAGTATTCATTTTTTGTGCTAAGATTTCCTAGGTTCTCTAGAGACAGTAACAAAACAGTCTGGTGCTCCTGGAAGACAGATTTGGCTTTCTTTAGTATATCAGATTTTGTTTAGTATATCAGGTATAATGAGCTTGGCTAGAACTATCACAGCTCTTACTATCATAATGAATATGCAATTTCTCATATTATTATTCTTAGTAGTTTTATTAGAATCAATTATTTCAGTAATCATTCTTATTAAATGATAGAGAAAATGCATCTCAACAGTGGGCTACTACCACTGTTGCAGGTAACGTAAGTACACAACAGAAAATCTATTAATATAATAGCATTACCTGTCTTCCACATGAACAGTCAGTGCAGAAGCATCTGCTCTGGTATCAGGCTGTGCAGTGCACATGATGGTGCACAGCAGTGTGTAGTTCCAGGGAGCTATGAGCAAGACTTTAAGCATATTTCACTGAAGAGCCTAAGAACTGCAGGATAAATCTGAGGGGGAATCTGGAAATCATGTTGTGAGAAAAGAATAGGCAGGTTCTTACCAAAAATTTTCATCTTCAGTTACCATGATAGTGTGCCTACCAGATTTATAGCACAAAAGAGTGCTAACATATTGCGTTAACTTGAGTA
Source organism: Aythya marila (assembly GCF_965140915.1). Taxonomy (NCBI): domain Eukaryota; kingdom Metazoa; phylum Chordata; class Aves; order Anseriformes; family Anatidae; genus Aythya; species Aythya marila. The sequence continues at coordinate 197,482,013 of NC_139042.1, read as the reverse complement.
TGTGTATGGATATATTTGTGTATACAAATGCCATCTTCCACCTCCTTCTCAAAAAAATCTCTATAGAGTTGCATATGCCACCATGTGTTAAGTAATTTATTTTTTTTTATGGGCTATAAATGACTTGGGCAAGCTGTGAAATAAAACAGCCTGTTCCACTGCGCTAAAAGTGCAGGCTCAGTGCTGAATCTCTGTGTGGTAAATGTTCAGTGAGCCACAATTCAAACTAATTGGAATAAAAACATGTCATATGTGGTTCATCACCAACACCTATTCACTGTGTATACTTTCCCATGATAAGATGGCTTTATGACAGAGGAAAAAAATAAAAATATTCTATTATCTGAACTTCTAAGAGGGAAAATATCAGTACTTTTTCCACATTGGTTCTCAATTTTAAAGTCTTCTGTTGTGTGTCTAGAAAAACTAAGCCTGTATTATAGATACTTAGATAACATCTATTCCTGAAGTCAACATTTCAATAAGCTTGAGCTGTTTTTTGTTTTTCTATATGTCTTTCTTATGATTGAAATTTTTTATACACTTGCATCTGATTTTATCCTTTTATCTACCTTTGAGATTATTGTATTTTTTTTTTTTATTGAATTTCATCAGACCTCTAAGACTGAAAATGAATGAAAAAACACCATTTAACTACATGTCTGCCAAGGCAAATGGGGAAGTTCCTATATGATTTTTTAACACAGTATGTTTTTGGATCTGTGTTTAAGCATAGCATAACTGGTTTTGCTTCTGCTTGACCTAAAAATTCAAAAGAAATAATAGAAATAAACTTTGTTTTCATATCACACTGCTCCTCAGGTGGTCAGCAGGTGACATTTCCCAACAGAACAATTACTTTTCAGAAATGAAATCTTCAAGTACTTTATCTTCATTGCTTTCATTTTAGCTGTTATTCTTAGAAAATATGTTGTTCTTAACCATAAATTCCAAGCACTCTGTGTATCTGAGTTTAGGTTGTTTGTTTACATCCTAATTATAAAATATTTCGTTCAAAGGGTTGTTTTCTCTATGGATTCACAAAATTAGTATACAAAAACTTCTTGGCAGTCAAACTTTTCTCTTCTGAATCTGTGCTGCTTCATCTTTCTGATAAATTTAGAATTATCTGATGCTCTTTACTATAATGTTTGTGCAAATTTTCTGCTTTCCCTTGTTATTATCCAGGGCAGTCCAAGAGTAACTTCAGTCATTTCACTCATCTTTAAGTGGTCATACAATTTCCATTATACTTTCATCATATTGTAATATAAGCCAAATTAATTTTAATCCATTTCTTGGTGTTTTTAGTCAGAAGAAGCCAGAATGTTTATTTTCATAAAGTCAAGGAGGCAAAAAGAATAAATAAATTTATTGTGATATTCACATCTTCATATGTATACTTGGAGCACGAAGGTTTATTATTTTGGCACAGAAAGTAAAGCTCAGAAGGGATTTTCTCATTTCATACTGTATTGCCTCTTAAAAACTTGCATATCAAGACTAAAAAAAAATATAAAACAATATTTTTCAGAGAAGAGGGAAAACAGTTTAAAGTCTGTCGTCATTTCAATGAGAACCTAAGCAAAATCCAGGAACAATCTTCCCTGTTTTTATATAGGTAGAAAACATTTTGTGTTCTGACATTGATATAGAAAAAGAACTTGGAGACTCACTAGTACTACTTTAACCAAGTATTTATAATGTATTACACAAGGATCATTGTGGTATTGTGCAAAATATTTTATTGAACTGAGGTTATGTCAAATACCAATTTTTTAATGACAGATTGCATATTTCTTCCCCCTTTAGCACATTTTTTCCTTAGTGAAGCTTAGATAGAATAGGTTTAAAATACATAATAATCAAGGTTCAGGTTATTTTGTATGTATGTATGTTAAATACTTCTCTTCCCCTCTTCTGTCCATTAGAAAACCAGGGCAAAGTGTGTCTTTTGCCATCAAAATTTCAGACATGCTGTGGCAAGCCATCTTTTATGCAGCTGAATCTGCAGTGTCTGATATTTCTCCTTATGTAAGATGCTAAAATTGTGAAAAGAAGACTGTGAATGTATATTTAGGCTCAGGCACTGAATTATGGCAAAGATGAAAGGGAGCAAAGGCAGCTAAAGGGAATTCTGCTATCTGAGACATGAGGCTGCAGAGTTTCCCTTTTCAGATCTAGGCTGCACCTATCTTTGAAGTTCAGTTAAAGTAGCAAGAATAATTTCAACCATGGTTTTAGCTTTCTCTCATTGAAGTTATGGAAAATGATAGTACTGTAGTTGGAATATTTTAGCCTAATTTCACTGTCTAAAAATTGGGTTTCTAAATCAAATCTATCACCTCACCTCGTACCTGTCACTGAAAAATGGAAGGCACCTCCAGAAGACATTTATCCATCTTAAGGTATGTTTGGAGATGCTACTTCTATGGACTACAGAGTCTAGAGAAGTTGAATTAGACACCAATATTTCCACCTGATTTAAACTGTCACTAGTATATTGTAAACCAAAGTTGAATTTTGAGGAATTCAGTTATTTAAATGTATTGAAGAGAGAATATTATAATAATTAGCTCAGAACATAAGGCTTCCCTTCCACAAAAGTATAAATAAGCGGTGGTATCCAGTAGGATGCATTATGGGAATTAGCTCTGCAACTCTTTTGAGTTCCTCAGCCCACTTTTATCCTACATCTGCCTACTTTCCTTCAAATACAGGTATTCTGTATTCATCTTCATCACTGAAAACAATATGTGTAGTCATCTCTAGTCATCTAAATTTGTTGAATATGATATTTACAGCTATGATTTCACCTCCATTTCTTCAAATGTCCCTATGGTACTAGGGACCAGTCTCACTAAAATACTGAAAAAAATACACTTTTCTGCAGAAATCTCTTATCCTCTGTACTGTGAATTCAGTCACTGACACTAATGAAACTTTCTCCTGTAGTTCACCTCCTCTAATCTTATTGTCCCAGTAACTTTTTACTTACTTACCCTAGGTTTTGCTACAACATTTTAGAATGCCACATGATGGAAATAAATCCAGCTGAAATTGAATTGGTACATCTGTGATTTTTTTTTCATATTTGAGCATTTGTAAAGTACCTGTGTTATTTTCCCACAATTTTTAAAATCGCTTCATTTCAAAAGTTTTTACACATAGCATCAGTCCAGACCCAGCAGGGTGTACAAAGTTTTATACAGCCTACAGAGAAAATTGTAACAGTTTTCAAGGGAGGAAAAAATATGTGGGAGAAAGGTGAAAGACAAAAACTAGAAGGTAGTGTAAAGACCTCAAAAGGGCAGAAAGGTTTGTAGCCTGAAAACATTGGGATGCATTTTTACAAAGCTCGTCCATCATTATTTTACAACACTACCAGTAACTGTTGTCCCAACAAGAGGATGAAAGGCATCATGAAAACAAACAGCTGGTGCAGCAAGTAACTGGAAAGACATTTATAAATTAAAAAAAAAAAAAAGGGAGGGGGGGAGAGGGGGACTACCTAAAAAAGGTTGGAAGATTTGGGTTGGTATGTTGGATTCTTGACATATTTAGTTTTAAACTGATAGTGAATACCCTTCTGCTTTACCTTCAGCTGCAGTTGTTCAACTCTAATACTAAAATGTAAATAATAGATGGTGAGTATTCACAGTAAAACTGAATTATTTATTACAGTAAGTTGATGTCTTGCTTTGCTGAAGCACAGCTGTCTATTGGAAGATGGACTTCTGGTTCTCAAGATAGTGTTAAAAGAATCCTGCAGAAATAATTCTTGCTACAACAGCACTCTTTGGTAGACAGAAGATTCTGTTTGTGCAAGCTCCATGGATTGTCGGTGGAGGGAAATGTAATCACAGAATTGTAGAATTGAAGGGGTTGGAAGGGAGCTCAAGAGATCATCAGGTCCAACCCCCCTGCCAAAGCAGGTTCTTGAGTATCTCCAGAGAAGGAGACTCCACAACCTCCCTGGGCAGCCTATTCCAGTGCTCCATCACTCTTACCATGAAGAGGTTCTTTTGCATGTTGGTGCAGAACTTCCTGTGATATATTTTGTGGCCATAATGTTGGCACGGATCCTCATCAGCCTATTTAGGTCTTATATTTTGTCATAGGATTAGGGATCATATGCTGAAGTCCTGTTCATGTTTACGTTACCAAAGCAGTACATTACTCTCTTTAAAATATATACAATTGCAATTAATAAAACCAAAAAAATCTCAGTTAGTGAAGTGGGTGTTATTGTCTCTGAGATCAGGCACAGAGAATAAGTCTAGGATCACAGAGAACTAGTAAGGGACAGGAGATTGAACTAGGCATAGATTTTAGCCTCTCTCTGATGATTTTCCATATTTACAGTTCCCCTTGCAGCTCTGTACAATTTCCTTTTTCAAATCAAGTTCTCAAGAACACACCTTGGATTTCTTAGATTTTATGCCATGGTACTACAAATTTTGATCTTCTAAATATTATGATCATATCCTAACATAGCTGAAACCAAAATGCTATTGATTTAAGCAATACAGCTACATAAGCAGCATTTGAGTTGCTCAGTTCTGGAAGACATTGTGTGTCATTACATAGTGTTAGAGATAACTATAGCTGTACCATTTCCAGGTCATTCCAGGTCATATCTATGAGACAAAAGGTGGTAAAATACTGCAAGGAAGTACCCATATCCTGTCAATGAACAATACAGAGAGCTCTCAGAAATTCATTAGTTTAATCTCTCGGGGTATCAATACAGATAAAGACCTAAGGAAATTAAATTAGATCTAGCAAAAGAATTCTTTATTTTTGATCATATGTCTATGATGACGCTATGCTATTACTCATCTCTTCATCTCACTCTGAAAGATTATGGAAATTCTGAGGTTTATTACATACACTTTCAGAATTATAAATGCAACAGGTTCAGAAGGATTTGTACTTCACATTATACTCAAAAGTTTTTAAGGCAATTTGGGTGACAGAGCTCATTCACTTCATTTTACTAGTAGGGAACGCATTCCCAAAACAAGACAAGTACCAAATACCAGCTTCCTCTGCTGTAAAAATCTGTGGAGGCTTCTTATACCCAAACCTTCCTCAAGTGAACATGCACAGAGGTGCATCATACAGCATCATAACTGACATTCGTACTGTCATAGAATTTTCCTCCTTGGCTGATTCCCTGATGCAGATTCCTTGATTTCCATGTTGAATTATTTTAATTTTCTCCTGGGATTCCTTTTAGCACAGACCAATTTGCTCTTTCTAAGACTGACTCCGGTTCTGGAGGCAGCATGCTCATCTCTCAATAGAGTGGAGCATGTGTTTGTTTCCTTGTGTTTTATAACAACTATCAGCACTAACACAGCTAGTCCTGCACCACAAAATGCTCCATTTTCTTTTCCATTCCACATGACAACTTCATGCTGTCCATACACCATCAAAATCAGGCTACAGTAAGAAACTCTAATTATCTCAGGCTCTCCCTGCCTATCATCAGAAAATTAACTTTTGTGTTCCTGGACCACTAGGCAACATGATGGTGATCAGAAGACAGGTATAATGAAAAAGCAGTGTGAATGTGTTTGGTTTTCTATAGAGGGTGCTTGTTTGCAGCAGTCAACTGCAAGATGCTGCTGTGCACCAATATTTGGAAACCTGAGATTGCTCTCTAGGAAATACCTAGATTGCCTTCAGAAATGTGGATGTAACATGAATATTCATAATCAGAAAGTGTAGAAATAAACCTTGCATGCTGATCAATAATGTGCAATACATTGTTTTCCTGTTTCCTGTGAATAAACAGTACAATTTTCCTGTAGGATTTGAAGACTGTCCCTGTAAGAACATATATTCTTTACATTCTTACACTTTAAAATGCAGCCATCTCTCTAAGTGCACACAAAAGGAAAAATAGGAGGAGCAATCCTGCTAAAAGAAACCATGGCTATCTTTGCACCTCATGTACATGCATGGTGGATAAGGCATGCTAATCCTGTAGACTGTAGCCACAAGTGTAGGAAAGTAAAGCTGGTTTTGGTTTATAGTTGGCTTCTTGTGCATTTTTTTTGCTTATTTTCTTTGTCATGATTATTTTTTTCTAGCATCTCAGTTCTTCAATTGCATAACAAGATGATCTGGGTTTTAAAGAACTTATATAAAGAAAATCATAACTCAAAATTAACATTGCCACACTCAAGAAGTGTTTCAGAAGGAGTTTTCTGTGACTCTAAATCCTTTGGCATAAAGTTCAGGGCTCTGGCAAGCTCCAGAAGTGCATTTTCTGCCTATTTTAGAAACAGTAATTGTATTATATACTTCTTTTGGAAAACTGAAAATTCTGGGCAGTGTTTGTATATATCTTTATTATCTCTACTATTTTATTTCTAATTCAACTATGTTAATATTCCAAATCACTAGACTGGAACAGAAGGATCTTGTATTAACTTATGCACCACCATGGGACAAAATATCTATTTACATATTTTCTTAATTCTGTTTTCTGGCCATCTGGCATCCATTCAGCAAATAACTCTAGCAGATGCTCATCATGTAGCAGCATTTAAACATCTTTTATTTAAATTTCCAGGTTTAACCTACTCACCCTTGATACATCTACGCTAATAGACATAGCCAAACTCAGAAGGCAATTCTACTTATTTTAAGATAAATGTGTAAATCAGCTCAGACATTTAAATTTAGACAATCAAACCAGACAAAATTCATGCCAGTGAAATTTATCTGGTCACTTAAATGTATTGCTGAATGAGCCTTGATAACATGAACCAATGGAAGACAGCTATTTACTGCTGTCTTAGGTAATTTGGGTGGGCAACAGGCATATGATCAAAGGGTTATGGCAGCACTATCCATAGTAATCAATCCTTGGAAGCTGAAATTTAATTTATGATTTTTACAAAATTTCAAATAGCAATGGTCAGCAGTACACAGTGTTACATCCTTTGATTTACAGAAGTAGTCATTTAAGACTAATAACAGAACTAGTTAACCTTTGACAGCATGGAGTGTGATAGTTCTGCAGGAGTAACAGATTGTTTTTCCATCCCAATGGCAAATTCAAACCTCTAAACTTCTCAAAATACCATGTAGTAATTTGGTTAATTAACCATTTTAATTGCTAAAAAAAAAATAAAAATAAAATAAAAACTACTGAAATGTTTAATCATAGCTATGTATTTGAAGACTTTTTTAGCTACTGTTAATGTGTTCCTAAAGTGAACACAATACTGTTGTCTTCGTGCTTTATCAGTAAGTTTGTGTTTGATAAGTATGTGAAATATAAAATATAACACAAAATCAGTTTGTATATAGACTGTCCCTGTCAATATTTGTTCCATCATATGTTTGTGTAAAGCAATTACACTTTTTGTTTATTTGTTTGTTTTTACCTCCAGCCATTGACTGTTGGCTATATTAGAAAGTATTTTTTTTTTAATATGTTATTATATGGTTCTTAGCCTCTGTGATAATCCTAGTTTGCACCTGTTTCATCTGTAATCCTTTTTTTTTTTTTTTTTCAAGCAAATAGTAATATTGAAATTTTAAATGTTTTTCCACTGTTTTAGAAAGCTATATTAGTGCTTTCATAGAAAGATTTTAAATGCTTTTTAAATTGTAGCATTTGCTTATCATCATGCAATCATCAGCAAAATATCCATAATAAATTCTATTCATACATCAGTTATTAGTAATGTTTTCTAAAATTATAGAAAAATGCAAAAGCTTACACCTGAGCACTACATTCTGAGCTATTCTTACCAGTGCAATCCTCAAGGTCATCACATTACATGACATCCCAAGCAACATCATTTCTGCTTTATCCGTCAAAGTGCATTCATGTCCATCTTGGCCAGCTGTGAACTCTCTCAACAGATCATAAACTGCCCTATATTAACATTTTCCCTCATTATTTTGTTTCTTATATATATATATTCTTTTTATATATATATAATAAACAATATATGTATATTACTTATCTATATAATATATATCTTTGTAAAGAATCAAATCCACAGAGCAATGTAGATTTGAGTTACTCTTATGGACCTGTCAAAGGACAGATGTTGTGAAAGAACATGTAAAAGAGGAAAAATGTCAAGGAGTGGAAGGAAGATGAATTTCTCCTGACTATTCAAAATTCTGCTAGGATTTACAGTGGTGGATTATTTTAGTGCAATGTATCATAAAGCTGGTGGCAAGGCTTTTTCCTTGCATTCTGTGAAAGAAATTAAAATTAGTATGGAAGTACAAGAGAGCTATCATGCTTCATGTGCTCACAGCTGGAGATCACTTTTTTCCCCATGAGGCCTAAGTAGTGCAGCAGGATTTTTTGTCATAAAGAGTATCTGGGGATACAGAATAATCTATGGAAAATTTCCATATACTGAGACATGGCACTGGAATTTTCAGTCACATTCTTAGCATTTCTCCTTTTTTCTAGCTTTCAGAGTCACAGATAGCATCCTACCCACCTTATCTCATTTTAGGTTGAAAGCACATTTAAGTGAAAAAATAAAAATAATAATAAAAAAAAAAGTTGCTAAGGTAATCAAGAAAGATATCCTATCAAATACTGTGACTAAATCTTAAAGGACAGAGAGGGAATAAGGTAAAATAAATAACCCTAGAAAATTTCTTAGGGAAGGCTGTGGTTAACTAAAGATTGCCTGAAACTAACAGGAGGTTATGCTGGAGTCTTTTCAAAGTCAGTCATTGGAGTCAATGCAGGAACCGATATTGATTGAAGAGGCATACTTATGCAGTATCTTTCAGTCAGATATATCACAGTGTTATTTAGTAGTTTATCCACAATGCAGAGGATTTTATATTTATTTATTTATTTATTTTCCTCTATCCATTTCCAGTCAGTCAAAATCCACAGTTTAGCCAGATTAGACCCATTAGGCACTCAGCATTTTCCACAGCAAGGGCATTAAAACTTGATGACACACCTGATGGAACCAATTAATGAAAAACAGACATTTTTAGCCTTCCCTCCTTTGATCCCAACGATCTTTGTTGCTACCATCAAAAGCTGCAGACTCCATTCTCTTTGCACAAGCACATATCAGAAAGGAAAATCCTACCATTTCATGTTCAAACATATAGGAAGTTTTTTTTTGAATTTTAAATATAATGAAAGAATCACTTGCCTACTAAAAGGTCCTCTTCCACCTTATAGACTATGGGTGAAACATTGATCCAGCTGAAACCCAATTGCAAATTTGTTATTGACTGTAACTAAGTCAGATTCCAGCTTCAATTTGTGAGAAAGGTTGAGGGGCCAGGTTGTAGCTGTGATTATTTGTAATTAATTTTTCAACATGATCCCCAAAAATATTTTATAGAGGAAAAATAGAATGTAAAATTGTTCATGGATATCTGTGAAATAGCACCTGGATTCTTTAGTGAGAGATTAGTTAAATTTGGTTATGCACTTAAGATACATGCAAGTAATCTCTAAATGTTGCCTGGTAGCTTTCTACTCTTTAAGAGAGAAGGTTCTTCAAATGTATCATAATTATTTAATTTCTTCAGAATTGCTTTGCTCCTTGCAACATCTTGGCACCAGCACCCAGAATTTCCTGGTAATGAGTTAAATCTTCAGCATGCTGTCACCAGAAACTAGATCCCAAAGACTTCCAGAAGCTTGACTGTTTTTCCACTAATGTCTAAAGGGAAGAGGAAGGTGAAAAAATATTTAACAGTAGCAGAAATATAGATATAGGAGCACAGATGCTATGATGGCATGATGCTATTATAGATGGCATTGTGATATCTATAGTCCAAGACGGACTTGGGCTCTGCTTGTACCACTGCAGTTGGAGTACGTAGCCCTAGTGTGCTCTGTCTGGCCTAGATATAGTCTTGCAGGGGAAAGGCAAAACAGCTCTGCCTAAATTTCATTCTGTGCCTATCTCTATCTCTGGACTGATTTTGAGAAATATCCATACACTGTAGAAAAAATGGGCTTGCATTTCTGCCCCCATAAGAAAAAAAAAAAAAAAATCAGTTAGTTAAAGGTCACAGTGAGTACTTTCCTTTAAATTATGTAAATAATATTGCTCCATACCAGGAAGGAGGTGAAATGCTAACTTCACCAATGTCTTAATTCATTGACTTTCAGAATATTTTTCAACACTCTATTAAATATTGCTTGTTTGTTTTAAAAATGGGATAACTTCTGAATCTTGTAGTAAAGTCTTCTGAAAAGGTGATTTGTAGTGATCATTACATAACTTGTTATGACTTTCAGTGCAATTTGTATTCTTTTGAACAAAGCTCCTCCAAAGCAAATACATTCTGAAGCACGTAATATGTTTATGCAAGTGTACTGCATGTATCTACAATTTGTTTATCCTAGCAAAATATTATCTTAATACTCCTAAATATATAATCTGTCCTAAAACAAACAAACAAACCAAAACAAAACAAAAATGAATAATAAAAAAAAAAATCAAAACCCAAACCAACAACGAAACAGAAATTTTGACTTCTTTCCACGTTATTTAAGGTACATTCATTTTCCATTTACTTTAATGAGTCTTTTTTCTTTTTTTTTTTCTTCTTTTTTTTTTCTTTTTTTTTCTTTTTTTTTTTTTTTTTTCTGATCTTCCAGGTAAAACACAGGTTATGGGTGAAATCAAGATTGCATTAAAAAAGGAAATGAAGACAGATGGAGAACAGCTGATAGTAGAAATCCTTCAGTGCAGAAATATCACATACAAATTTAAATCTCCAGATCATCTACCAGGTATTACAAAGAAACCAACTTCACAATACTATTAAAACATCAAGTAGGATGTACCTGAAGTCTTCTAACAACACCATTAAATTGGGAAAGAAAATTGCTTCCTAATCAGTATGATATATTCCATAGGATATCTTTTGAAGTGTTCTTTGCTCCTATGAATAACTTTAATGAAAGTAAAATCATTTCATAGAAGCAAATTAACTCTCAGAAGTTAATCTTTTTAATGTACTTCTGATTCTTAAAAATTAATCCTTTTTTAACTTGAATAAAAATGGTAACTCCTCAGGTTATAAAAGAACAATGATATTTTGTGAAAATTTGTATTTTGTTGAAAAAGCTTGCTAAAATTAAAAACATGTTAGTAATAATATTTTCATACACACATGAAGACAGCAAGTTATTTTTTCTTTTTATGACAATGTTGTAAACACGAAGTAATTTCCTTGGATTTTAGTAGGGTAGATCCATTTTTAAACAATGTAAATGAGACCAGAACATGGCTCTTTAGAGCACCTTGTTCGGTTTCTTCTCAATATTCCCCCTGCACTGAAATCATTAACAAAAAAGTTTATTTAGAAGGTTTTGTATTTAACTTGTTGAATTGCTGTTGAATTCCACAGACCTGTATGTGAAGCTGTATGTTGTCAACATCTCTACACAAAAGAGAGTAATTAAGAAGAAAACCAGAGTATGCAGGCATGACCGAGAGCCTTCATTCAATGAAACATTTAGATTTAGTTTGAGTCCTGCTGGGCATTCTCTTCAGGTAATTCTGCATCTTATTAAAACCTAATTTTGTATGTTGTCCATGCTGTGTTATGGGCATTTGAGATCAATTTCCTATCCCAGTTGTCTGCTGAAAAGATAAAAATTACATAGGAAATAACACTATTATGTAATAATGAGAATATTAAGAGGGGGGAAACTTAATATGATTATTTAATCCATCACCTCCCACACTAAGGAAGAATATTTATAGACCAAATCTGAAAGTTTAAGGTTTGACCTGTTCTTAAAATCCCCTAGAGAAGGAAATTATATATGTCTTCCAAAATATATTTTTCTACATATTTGGAAAGTTAAGTGTATTATCTAATTTAAATATGCCCAATTTTTGTTCAGGCTTACTTATCCTTAAGTATCCTCACAGAGCACACAGGAAAATGGATAACCATTCTTTTTATTATTTAAAAAAAAAAAAAAAAAAAAAAAAAAAGTCTACATACAGAAATATTTCTCCATTCTCTTTTCTAGACTAAATAATCCAGATTTCTTAGATATGTCTGTTTCTTAAATATTTTTTTTTCATTCTTTCATCATCATCTTTAAAGGTTGTGGTGCCTAGAATCAGACACAATAATACAACAATAAATTCAGACATTGTAGAATCACAGATTATGCCAAGCAAATATTCCCTGTGTATGTTTGTAAAGGGGATTTTGCTCTGTGTATTTGTATTTTTTGTCTGTGGCACATCAAATTATTTTATTTTATTTTATTTTATTTTATTTTATTTTATTTTATTTTATTTTATTTATTTACTTAGGTGGGAATTCAGGAATAGTGCTGATTGTGTTAAGGCAGATTTGATCACTTGGTTATATATGGTTATTTGGAGGGGTAGGATTCACTTTATCTACTTTCATGAACTTTCACATCAGTAGATAGCTAAACCAATTACTCAGGCTTCATCTAGTCAGTGGAGACAATTCTAGATGATAGACAAATCTTAAAAACAAATGGAGGGAATGGTTGGGTGTACCAGCATCTGCCAGGTATACCTTTACATCTGGATGACTGACTTAAACAAGACAAATAGGTTTTGATTACTAACCTTAGATTGGATATCTATATGCCTACATTATGCTTATTGGTTGCATTGTTAAAATTAAAACTAAAATGGAAGTTGCTTAGCAAAAGACACCAACACAAATAGATGCTGTTTTCCCTGTGTTAAGGCATTCTAACATGCTTATTGATTAAATAGGTTAAGTATATTTATTAAAGATGTTAGATGTTAAACGTGAAAATCCAGAGTGATCAATAAAGTCTTGTCAAAATTTAAGAGCTAACATTCCTGTAAAAACTATGCTTCCAGTGGTAGTTCAAAGGGTTGAACACAATAAAGAAGAACTGAGTCCTAAGGGAAAATGAGCTATCAAATTGTTAAGGAGTAAGGGATACTAGGAAAGTAGTCATAGTCAGCCTGAGATTTAGCAACATTTCCTCAGAAGTATTTTAATATGCACTGATGCTGCATACTTTACCTAAAAAAAAAAAAAAAAAAAAAAAAGGCTTTCTGTTTTTTCTGGTTTTAATTGTCTTTTATATAACTGTCATAGAAATTCACTTTCTCTGTCCCTGAGTACAGAACTGGAGGGTCTCAAGAAAAACTAGCAAACAGCAAGTTTAAAACAAGAAGTTACTTCTTCATGCAGCTCAGAGTCTGAGCTGTAAAATCTATCACAATAAGTTACTCTGAATGCTAAATGTTTTCATGAAACAAAGTACGTGGAGAAAATGATAGGACAAATTCATGGGAAAAATTTGTTGTAGACTATTAACACAAACATGCTACTTGTGAGTCAGGAAGTCAATGATCCATAGAACATAGCAGGTATCTTGGGAATGTTCCACTACACGATTGTTCTACTGTGCATACGTAATGTACTGCCTTATACATTTTTTGGAAGCAAAACACTTGCCTAAAGAGATCTTTGGTCTGACTCAGTACATCTGTTTTATATATTTATCATGCTTATCAGTCAATCTGTTCCTACAGGAAAGCATGAAACTGGCTGATTTGAATGCTGAATTTGAGAGTGATGAATATGTAGAGTCAAAGAGATGGACATTGTCAAAAGAGATTTGGACAAGAAGGAAAGGAAACCAAAACAGAATGTAGAGAACAAAAATGGAGCTAGGAGATAGGGGAAGAAAATAAGACAAGGGAGAGGGAATAAGAGGAAACTGAACATGGTAATCATATAAAGAAAGAAAAAAAAAAAAGAAAAAAGAAAAAAAAAAAGCTAGACTTGGCTGGTCAAGAGTATTGGAAATAAGAAAACAAAAACACATTTGAGCATTAGAAATTGAGACTAGCTCAATCAGGATAACAAGGCTGGAATTTACAGCCTAGAGCAGGAAAGAAACAATGCTGAGAGAAGAAACAATCTAAAGAAGACAGATTTTAGGGATCCAGCTGGGAGGAATGGAGAAAAGAATCAAGAACAGAAGTGACAGAAAATTTCTGTTAGAAACTTTTTCTGTCCCAAAAGTGTTGATGTGACAGAATCAAAACATTTTGACAAGTTTCAGACAGGCATTTGCCTCAGCCCCTGGCAGCTCACTTTCTTGATTTCCCTGTTCCTTGGCAACCCACCTGAGACCCTTCTGGAAAGCACTGGGCTCTTGGATGCTTTGCCTTATTCCTAGCTGGCTTCTGCCTGACTAGCTGGCTGCAATTAAAATTACAGAATGTTCTATGTAAAGGTAACCAACAAAAACAGAAGAATGTTTTTCACAGATGTTTTGCCAGCTTCTGGTCCATCCACACTTTCAGGAGACACTGAACCAAGTGACATAGAAAGCCGCTAGTAAAAGACACAGCTACCTGGTTTCCCCAGAGGCAGGCTTTCTGATGAATGCAGCGGGGTTCTCTAATAGTTCTGTGCCTGTTGCTCCCTTATTTGGTCCTCCCTCATCAAAACTGTTGACTGAGACACATGGATGTGTCCAAGCTAAGTATCTTATGTGCCAATTGATATTAAAACTGGCCAGTGAACTGGGAAACTCATCCAGGAAAATGACTGTAAATTTCTTTCTCCCTCTTTCTTTTTTCTTTTTTTAATTTTAATTTTATTTATTTTTTATTTCTTTCTGTTGGAAAGTTTGCAATTTTTTACTTAGTTTCCCAAATCACAATGGAAAATATTCAGAAATGTTAATATTCTTGATTACTGGAAACTCTAGCTCTACTGTTCTGTTAAATGTCTGTGTAGTGTATGGTCTTGAAAATCTCTGTGGAGTACAAACTTCTTCAGTTCTGCCATTCTTCTGCTGTTAGCCTAGATATATGAAACCAAGCAACAAAATGCCCCATTTTCTCTCCTGCTGGTTCACACGGAGGGTGATAGCCTCCTACTATTATCTGTTACCTCAGTTGCTCATTGCCTGAGCCCTGCTCAGTGACTGTGAATATTACTAACCTGCTGCTAATCCTATCATGGATATCCATTTTTAATAAGTTCTTTTTCTTTTTGGAAAACAGTCGATAAAATATAAAAGTATTGAGATTGTTAATTTGGTTAATCAAAAATTAATAAATACTAGAATTTATCTGATTGATAACTCACCCCTCTGAAGCGTATCTGTTATTAAATGTATTCTTTCCAGAAACACCTAAAAGAAACATATAAATCCAAAGAATTAATCAGGTCATAGAATCACTTAAGTTGGAAAAGACCTCTAAGATCATCTAGTCCAACTGCTAACCTAGCACTGCCAACTTTACCACTACACCCCATCCCTAAGCACCACATCTGCACATCTTTTGAAGACTTCCAGGGGTGGTGACTCAACCATGTCCTTGGGCAGCCTGTTCCAATACTTCACAAGCCTTTCAGTAAAGAAACTTTTCCTAATATCCAAACTATCCCTGGAGCAACTTGAGGCCATTTCCTCTTGTCTTATTGCTAGTTGCTTGGGAGAAGAGACTGACACATATCACCAGAGCTTACTTTCAGAGGGTGATAAGGTCTCTCCTGAACCGCCTTTTCTCTAGGCTAAATAACCCCAGTTTCTTCAGCCATTCCTCATAAGACTTGTTCTCCAGACTTTTCACTGGCTTTGTTGCCCTTCTTTGGACATGATCTAGCACCTCAATGTCCTTCTTGTAGTGAGGAGCCCCAAACTGAACACAATATTCAAGATACAGCTTCACCAGAGCTGAGTAAAAAGGGACAATCATTTACCTAGTCCTGCTGTCCACACTATTTCTCATACAAGCCAGGATGCCATTGGCTTTCTTGGTGACCTAGGTACACTGCTGGTTCATATTCAACTATCAGCCAATACCCCCAGGTCTCTTTCTGACAGGCAGCTTTCCAGCCACTCTTCTCCCAGCCTGTAGTGTTGCACTGGGCTTGTTGTGCCCCAGGTGCGGGACCTGGTATTTGGCCTAGCTGAACCCCATACAGTTGGCCTCAGACCATCAATCCAGCCTATCCAGATCCCTCTACAGGGCTTTCCTACTCTCAAGCAGATCAATACTGCTGCCCAACTTGATGCTGTCTGCAAACTTACTAAAGGTGCAGTTGACCTCTACATTCAGATAATTAATAATGATATTAAAGAGAACTGGCCCCGGTACTAAGCTTTGGGGTATGCCACTTGTGACCAGCTGCCAACTCTATCTATTTCCATTCACTACAACACTTTTGACTCAGCCATCCAGCCAGTTTTTATCCAGTGAAATGAATGCCCATCCAAGCTATGAGCAGCCAGTTTCTTCAGGAGAATACTGTGGGAAATAGTGCCAAACACTTTACTAAAGTCTATGTAGGCAACATCCACAGACTTTCCCTCATCCACTAAGTGGGTCACCTTGCATAGAAAGAGATCAGGTTAGTCAAACAGGACCTGCCTTTCATAAACCCATGCTGACTAGACCCGATCACCTGTTTTTCACAGAATCACAGAATCATTTAGGTTGGAAGAGACCTCCAGGATCACCTAGTCCAATACCTGACCTAACACTAACCAGTCCTCCACTAAGCCATATCACTAAGCTTTGCATCTGAACATCTTTTAAAGACCTCCAGGGATGGTGACTCAACTACTTCCCTGGGCAGCCCATTCCAATGCCTAACAACCCTTTCCGTAAACAAGTTCTTCCTAATATCCAACCTAAATCTCCCCTGGCACAACTTTAGCCCATTCCCCCTCATCCTATCCCTGGGCACATGGGAGAATATACCAACCCTCACTTCATTACAGACTCCTTTAAGGTACCTGTAGAGAGCAATAAGGTTGCCCCTGCACCTCCTCTTCTCCAGGCTAAACAACCCCAGCTCCCTCAGCCACTCCTCGTAAGAGTTGTTCTTCAAACCCCTCACCAGCTTCATTGCCCTTCTCTGGACATACTTGATCACCTTGATGTCCTTCCCAAACTAGACTGGGACAAAGGGACAATACTCGAGGTGCAGCCTCACCAGAGCTGAGTACAGGGGGACAATCACTTCCCTAGTCCTGCTGGCCACACTGTAGAACACAGAATCACAGAATCTCACAGTCATAGAAAGCTTGGATTGGAAGGGACCTTAAAAATCATTTAGTTCCACACACCCCACCTCTGCCATGGGCAGGGATGCCACCCACTAGATCAGGTTGCCCAGGGTCTCATCCAACCTAGTCTTGAACATCTCCAGGCAAGAGGCACCAGCAGCTTCGCTGGGCATCCCTGCCCATAGCAGGGATGAGATTCCAGAGCAGCTCTAGGTTTTAGTTAGGATGTCTTACTCACATCAGAAGCCAGAACTCTGGACTTTCTCACACGCTAGTCTGCTTTGAGTTATAGTTTATATATAGCACACCCTCTAACATCCATGAATTTAAAGGGGGTGGTACAATGGCTGCAAAAAGCTTTAACCTGTAACTAAATAATTGACCTCATGTTTGTCTTTGGCAACCAGCAGATGAACAACTGGTTCACTAAAGTTAAAGACTATCTTCTAGTTGCTACATCCCATGACAATAAAAAAGAAGGGGAAAGTTCAATCTTCATTGGGTTTCCTTTCTGTTGGGAAGATGACCATACAAGAAAGGTTGTGTTCAGTGTTTGTATCATCATCTGTGGTACCAAAACAGAGCCTAATCAGAATCTTTCGTGTTTGTCAACAAATACACCATGTTACTATGCACACTAATAACTATATATTTTTTATTATGATTATTTTCCCAGATTCTGCTTGTCTCCAATGGAGGGAAGTTTATGAAAAAGACACTGATTGGGGAAGCTTATATCTGGCTTGACAAAGTGGATCTAAGGAAAAGAATAGTAAACTGGCACAAACTGTTGGTCAGCTCTACGCAAGCACACTGAGCAGAGCTGTCTGCTTGAGGCACAAAACCTTCAGTGTCTGCTATAAACAGCATCACTCCAAGACTACAGTTTGATATCATTGTATTTAGCTAGTCTTTCAGAATACAAAGTAGAAAAGAGCAGTCTCTGGGCTACATAGCACACTTAAATGAGGGCTAGTACACTTGTTTTGCTGTAAGAAACAGCAAAGAAAAAAAAAAAAAAAAACACCACCAACAAAACAAACCACCAACAAAATGAGCCCAGAAGTTAAAGTGAGGCTGTTTGAAATGAAGACTGCTATGAGGGCTCTCTGTTGTTGTACTCTTTGTGAAGAGAGTAACTGTGAAGGAAATAATGAAGACTGAAAGGCAGGTATTAATGCAAAGTTCATCTGCAGCTGGAGGTAGTGTGATGGAAAGAGCAGTCTGGTTTCCTGTGCAACCAGAAGGAGATCATTTTATGCAAAAGCACCTGGAGTGACTGATTTTCCAAATCTCACTTATCAGAAGTGCAAACTTGTTTGTCTGCATTTTAAGATCTCTGATAATTTCCTGTAGTGAGATTATGCCACTTGACACAAACTGCTAGGTGTTTGTAAGAGTGGTAATGTTATTTTATGTTACTTCTTTCCTTCTTTCTTTTTCCTTTAAGTACTATGTTGTGGAGAATTATAGCCAATTGTTTCATATGTTTCTGTGTATTAATTGATATAAACCACTGTCCTAGAATGTAATGGAAACAAAACAAAACAAAACAAAAACTATATGAATGGTCTATAATTTGGGATGTGGTTTTAGAGAGAAATGTCAAGATGTAAAATGGCATACATCAGGAAGAAAAAATCTTGTTTTGATGTCAGTGTCACTGTACTTCACCTTACCTTTTGAATCAGCAGCTTTAACAAAGTTTGGAATTGAGGAGATTTAAGCACTGGGGACTAGCACAACTATTCCAAGTCGTTCTTCTATTTTTCAGCAATCAGTCTTATTCCAAACCTGTACATAGATAATGAACTCTATCCTGTTGGCACTTTGGAGCAGTAGACCCACTGTGCTCTGTATCAACAATGCCTCAAATCTAAGGAAAGGGATACAAGGACAGTTACTGCCTGGAGGCTCTTGCATTAAGGAGAGTTGAGAATATCCTCTTACTATCTCAGGTGAATGTCTGAGTATTGAGTTATGAAAGAAGTAAATAGGAAGGTAACTTGCAACACTTAAGACTATCAACACTTCCACAGTCAAAGTCCTGTTTTCAGGGGTTTGCAACTGAGCAGTTAGCTCTCTTTGGACAAAAACTATTGCATGGGATGGTTTAGTCTATGTGTTACATTTTCCTTCTTACCATTTCTGAAGAAGAAAGGAGAGTTTTTTTCTTCAATTTCTGAAAGTGTAGCATTTAAAAAACAAACAAAAACAAACAAGCAAACAAACAAACAAAAATAGATTCAATATAGTGTTATCTCCCTTGTTACCCTCGTTACTCAGAAGTCAGTTAATATTTCACAGTTCATTAGAAAGTGATTTCCCTTGAAATATTACATCACCTTTGCATATTTAAAAAGAAAATTACCTAAATTCTGCACTTCAGACTTTAGTTTTTCTTGACCAATAAGGACATTTCACAAATCATTTAATGTATGTCTTCATATGTTTTCTGAACACTATTATATGTAGCACACTTCCACAGTTTGTACAAGACGAATTGAAAATATTATTTTGGAAAATAATATATGCTTAAACAAGGGAAAAATAAGGCTCAACTCATTCAGAAGTGTGGCCACGAAAAGCCACACTAATCTGGAGACACTTCTTCACATACAGTTTTTGATTTATATTTACCAGCTTAACAGCATCAAAAAGGAAGATGAGAAGAAACAGAAAATTTTAAGGATACACACACCAAGAAAACTGCGATTAACTTGTTCATAACCTTCTGGCAGCCTGCTTGACTTGCAAGCAGAACAGTCATATCTAAACTTTATGTGATAACTTAAAAACACAACATCACTGACAGTGGAAGTGGGATGTGTACTTTAATGTTGAATTTTATGCTTTCACCAATATATGTATACCCTACCTCCCATAGATTTTAAAACAGTCATCTGGAGTTATTGTAAACATCCTACATGTTTTGATGTTGTGTATGTTTTTATAAGATGATAAATACCTAAAAAAAAAATAATCCCCAATCAAACCAAAAAATCATACGTGGATATATTTGATGTGTTGCTCTTTTGGTGGGTTATTTTGCATTACTGATGGCTATAGTGTAGGATTATTTTTTGTTTGTTTGTTTGCTTTGTTTTGCTTTAAAAAAGAAACAGTCCAGTTTCAATTACTGTGTGAAGTACAAGCCATGAGGTGTGCAATTTTGTGCAAACTGCTGGTAATTTTGTTCTTGCTAAGATTTATTATAAAGACAGCAAGTCATGCTGGTAGTTGCTATGGAGATTTCCAGCAGGAATGAGCACTATCTCGCTGCCTTACTGGGAAGCCTGTAATCATCACTCTTAATTGAGAAAGCAGACAGGCATGCTTTGCTCTCACACACATACAAATGTGGCAAATATTTTTATAAAGTAGTTGTGTTGGTTGGTATAGCTGTGGCTGTATGGAACAACTACCTTTGCCTGCTAAGCAGCTGTCAGCAACTGGTTTAATTCAAGCATTATTAATTCTATGAATAATACACAATATGTTGCTGGATTTTGAAATGGTAGTTTTGGATTCCCATCATGAAAAGCAAAGGAATGAGGCACTGCCTCAGCCAGATGCAGCAAGGATAGGGCTCTTTTGATGTCGCATAGGACAGGCTAGTGACAGACCTGGGCCTACACACTCTCTCTTTTCTGAGGCAGCATCATTCAGTGGTCAGAGGATGCTTTCAAAGTGTGCCAAGTTCCTTTTTTTGTCCAAATTTCTAGGTTGTACTGGAATCACACTATGCAACACAGATTCATGTTTGAATGCTTTTTTTTCCTTTTTTCTTGTTTTATGAATGAAGTCAGGAAAAACTCTCTTGTGACAACGTTTTTTAAAAAATATCAAACAAGGACTATTAGTATTTTTTTACTTTTTTGTATATATCTTAGTATATTTTTTTTTCACTTTTTTTCTCATTATTTTTTATTTCTGTTATCTGGCCAAAAATGCTTAGATGTGGCAAGAGCTTTTATCATTTCTGAGTGATTGATTATTAATGAATTCACACATTTCTATAGTCGTTTCAAAGATGCATATTGCAGGGAGGCAATAGCAGAGGTATTTAAACTTTTTTATTCATAAATCTGCTGAGTCGACAGAGATTGAAGCTGCTTCTTTGTTCAAGCCCTTGTATAGTGGAAACAAATGAAAAATGAGCAGAAGCACAGTGTGTGTGTTTACAAATGACAGGGATTTCTAATGTTATCATTATTATTATCCATAACATAAGCAGCAAACAAACACTTTTTTTTTTTTTCCAGGTTAAAACTAGACATGAGAGTTTCTATGATGAATGTTGAGCTAGTTCTTTATCATTACACTCTAAAGGGATAGTATCCAGGGGCAATGAGTGCTGCTTCTTTATTATTATCCACATTTTTACATTGCATGGATCTAGTGTGGAAGAAACACAAACCCAATCCAAACCAGCTAAAGTCAATAACAATAGTTCTGTTGAATTAAACTGGCTTTAAATCAAGACCTATGAAATATTTGAGTTATTTTTCTGGATGCTGGGTGTTTGCATGGTTAGGCTGTGGGAAATGGTAGCTGGTAACCAGCTGATATTGATTCTTACTTTGAGGATGATGATGAAGAAAAAGAAGACATCTATTATATTGTATGCTAGTGTGTGCCCAATAGAGATTATTTAATTAGGATTTAGTTTCATGGAGATATCATAAAGATGTTAATAGTATTTTTTTAAATTATTATTTGAATCATAACTGACACTATTTTTAAGTACTTTATTTTCATTGTTACAATGCTGAATGTCCCAAATTCCATTATTTGAGTATATATCTAGATATGTACATACCTATGTGAATAACAGAGAAAATTTGCATTTGTGTGAGTGTAACTTATAAAGGTAATGAAACGGAGAGGAAATTTAGTGTAAGTATCCACATACATTATATTTAAACCCTATTCCTCCATGCCTTGTGATTTTTTAATACACCTGGCATGTAGGATCTGTTGCTCTTTAAGAATACATGCTGCCTTTAGAAGGAAAACAGATGGAATAGGCAAATCCGGATACTCTCTCTTTAACTCATAAAAAGCATTTTGATGTTTTCTACATGTTTTGGTTTATTATTTTAAAAATGTTAATAAGAAGATATGCTGATGAGCTCAAAAGTTATATTATATATAGATATCCATAACTCAAAATAGAAGATTTGAAAGAAAGTTTTCTTAATTTGTTACCCTGTAAATAAGTACACGTTTTTGTAAAACAATCTGAGTTTAAATTATTAGCTCCTTCTGACATCCAAGCATGTGAATGTGTCCTTATTTGATTGTATCTTATAGATGTTCAGTGATGTGCTCAGGTGCTCAACAATGGCTGACTAATGTGTGTGCTGTCATGCTACAGACAATGTGTACAGCATACCCAGTGTTTAAAAAAATCCAAAAACACACAAAAAATCACAAAAACACACACAAAAAAAAAAGATTATTCCTTGAAGAAATGTAATGTTTCCACAGTGAATGTTGCATGCATAGATAGCAGTTTGTTAATATTCATTTTGTTTTGATTTTTCTTTATTTTTTATTTTGCTTCCACATTCATCAGACAAAAACAAAAACAACAACAACAACAACAGGCTTGTTCTAAAGGTTGTAAAAACTGAAACAAAAGCAGTATGAGAATTGTACAAAAATGCTTGTAAATCTGTCTCAGTTTTCACTTTATGTATAAATCCATGTCATGTTTTTGTGATTGACAAGATGTATCTTGAGAAATTATGCAAATTGTGCTGTATAAAGGCTGTTACTTCAGTCTGACAAATAAATATTTAAAATATCTGCTTTGGTTTATTTTCTCTAATCAGCATAAAAATCTGTTTTGCTGATTCAAATTTCCCATTTGTTGACTACAATATTTTTATCATAATGCTGCACACACTACCTGTATTCATCTGCTGTTCCTATTTTAGCACCAGCTCACCTCCCAGGGTAGCTGCACCTCCACTAGTGTCCCACATTTCATTTTTAAACAAGGAATGGTTAATTCTTCCAATCCTTTCTGCAAACATGTCAGAACCAGAATGGCATATCAGAACCACATGCAGCTTTTTGATATCTTCACCCAGATTCACCTGTGGCTTCCTGTACAGAGAACAAATAAATGTACTGATATCAGCACAGTTACAGGAATATACAGAGTTTTGCCTCCTCACTAAGAAGAAAAGGTGAATTGAACACGTGGCCTAACTCTGCACATTTTAAGTACCCAGGTAGTAAGTATTAAAGGTAGTATTGGCTACCTCTTTCTGAGGAAACATTCATGGCTATGACCAATGCTTAACCCTACACTGTGGAAATGCTTAGAAAAACTTCACAAGACAGAAAGATAGTTGAAATTAGCTGCCATGGAAGCTGTAGGTTTAGTCGAATGTAGCTCCAGGAAACTGTAGATTACAGAAAGAAAATTCAAATATCCTTTCATACACACATAGAGAATGATTAAATAATATGCTTCTTTCTAAATAATAATGTTTAAAAAAGAATGTATGTTAGTTCAGTTAAAGCACTCAGCAAAGTGCAGAGAATTCATGAAATAATATTTTCTTACTGTTCTATTGCAGAGTTCAAGCTAGCAGTTATACATGGTATAGGATGGAAAATGGGGAATCAGGCAATTCATGGAATATTTTTTAAAATATAGGTTGAAATCAAAGCTCGTGTTGAGAGAAGTCACTGAAAAATATGGAGATTCATATTGGTCTTTAAAACAGTTCCTCCGTTCTCAAATACTGAAATCAAATATCACATTGATACTGAGTTCATAGCATGATAAATAACAGTCTCATGCTACAAACTGTAATAACTGAGAGGCCGGGCTGCCCCCTTGCAGCATTGCCCAGCATTGCAACTACATTTCACAGACTGATTTCGCATTGCTAGAACTGCTTGAAGAGATACTTGCAGCTTTTAATTTTTTATTTTTTAAATCAAAGTAAGTCTTACTTGTCTCCAACTTTTATAGTGCAGTCACGTATCAGAGACATCTGCATCTCTACTCAGTCCACTTTTATTTTCATTGTTCCTTCCCTTTAGGGCTTTGTTCTTAAGCTCTCTCTTTTAACAGATTTTACGGATTTGTTCACTCAGCACAATTTTGATTCGCATATATTAGTAACTCAAGCATGTCTAAGCATAAGAACTTGTTGACTTGTACTTACAAATTATTAAAACAGTCCTCAGAAACAAAGACTTCCAGGCACATTGTCCTGGCCAAGAATCCCGGCATACTTTGGGAGGTCTCTGCAAGACTTTTCTTTCCAGGGACCTAAGAACTTGAGGCCTAACAGTTCTTACTGCTCCCCAGCAATGCCAACTTGTGAAACTGTGTCCAACTCACCAGAACTCTGCAAATTCTTTAATTTTCTGCTTCCTTCGGGAGGCCAAACTCTCAGTGTCTCTAACAAGAACATGACAGCAAATATATTTTCATGGCCATCTGTAGATGTGAATTAGGAAATTCCTTCCTTCATTCCCTTTCCTGGGAGATTTTCCTGACAGCCTTATGCAGAAAGAGCACCATGAATTTCTTGTAACCCTGCTTTACAAGGACTCAAAGTTCCACAAAATGTAAGTCTATTCTACCAGCCATTTAAGATATTTATGAATTCGCATCATAAAATAACCGCAATAATGTAATAAAAAGTATTATCAGAGATTTCTCCAGATCTGTAACACCAAAATTTACCACTTTTAAGCAGAAAAATAAATCTAAACAACTAAATATACAGGGGTGGTTGGCTGATTTATCTATATCAGTAGCTAAAACAGTATGACAGTTTGCAGACTAGGACTAAGACACCGGAGGTCCAACAGAAGAAGGCCAATTTCTAGTTTGGAAAGGTTTACATTTGGACAGGCTGCTTGGACATTTTCCTGTGGTTATCATTTTAGAGTGGTTACTTCTCTGTCTCTTCTGAAGGATCTAGTATTGCTTGGTCCTACAGCAATCCACTTACTGTGTCAAGATTTTTAAGTGATATGTCAGATAAACTTTTTGTACACATGAAAAATACAAAATGAAATCTTTTTCAGCGTAGACTGTCAAATCTCAGAAAGTCCATGGTATCAGAATTTCAGTGTCCACAAATGTGTCCATAAAAAACAAAGGCACTGCCAGCAAAGTCGGGGCTCCAGAAAATACATGTATACTGGTCAATAGGGCTTTTACTGCTCAGAAAGGTCTTGACAGTCTGGAGAAATGGACAGTGTGAATAGCATGCCCTTATAAAGAAAGTTAACAGGATAATAGGATGTATAGGAAGTTAATAGGATGTATTATCATGAATGCAAACACCAGGTCCCAAAGGTGTTATTCAGCACCTGTGATAATTGACTGTATTACATGTAGATTTAGGCTTTCCAGCAGAAGATATTGGTGTCCCTGAGTAAGACCTATGGACTCTTCTTGAAAGTACACAGCAATAGGAGAAGAGTGGCCAAAAAACAAGTTGCCATGAGAAATTCTATTCAGGTGTTTGGAAAAAAAAATAATAATCACAGTGAGGGTAATCAAATGCTAGAAGAGGTTGTGAACAGAGGTAGTCCCTCTTTGGACATATTCAAAACAGGTAAACAAGTCCCTTAATACATGTGGACTTGCTTTGAGCAAGGGACAGGGAATTTGACTAGATGACCTGTCACTGTCCCTTTCAAACCAAACTACTCTCTATGGCTCCAGAGTTAACGTAATAGAAAGAAATTACATCTTTCTATTATCACTTAATTTTTCAATTATTTTAAGAGAAGGACAGTGTCTCTGGCTTCACAGATGTCAGACTCAACAATATACATTATATTTTAGTTAGATTAATCACCAGGGTTTATTTGTTTTTGTGAAATGAAGTGGTTTTGTACAAAGACAGTAAACATTGTCCCGTTTTTAGCAGCAGGGCAATTCTCTTGAGTGAAACTCAGTGTTGACCAATATAAATCTTTCATATCATACCGATCTACCTATCATATTCAGTCAGATATTATCATATCCCAGGGTGCATCAAGCACAGCATTACTAGCTGGTTGAGAGAAGTGCTTGTCCCACTCTATTCTGCAATTGTGCAGCCTCACCTCAAGTATTGTGTGCGGTCTGGGGCACCACAGTATAGGAAAGATATAAAACACGTCTAGAGAGCATCCTAAAGAAATCTGCAAAGATGCTAAAGGGTCCAGGGGGTGATATTTATGAGCAGTAGATGCAGTCACTTGGATTGTTCAGCCTAGAGAAGAGGAGACTAAGGGGAGGCCTCATGGTGGCCTACAGCTTCCTCATAAGGGCAGCGGAGGGGCATGAGCTGAGCTATGCTCTCTGGGGACAGCAACAGGACCCAAGAGAATGGCATAAAGCTGGGACAGGGGAGGGTCCGGCTGAGTGTTAGGAAAAGGTTCTACACCAAGAGGGTGGTCAGACACTGGAACAGTCTCCCTAGGAAAGTGGACATAGCACTGAGCCTGCCAGAATTCAAGAATTGTTTGGACAACACTCTCAGACATATTTTTGGGTGGTCCTTTGTGGAGCCAGGAGTTGGACTTAATGATCCTTGTGGATCTCTTCCAACCCAGGATATTCTATGATTCTATGATTCTATAAAGCCTATTTACTAAACTGCCTTTGCCAGCTGCAATACAAAAATGTACTCCAGTTTTAAAGTTAACTACTCTACCATTGGTCTTTCATTTTTCTGGTCAATTGGGAAAAGAACAGAAAGTAATGAGGTGAGACACAATCAGGAGAAAGATGTTTTACCTGACTCATGAAGACCAAAACTATATATGCTTTCCCACTGGCTGCAATGGTGGCCCAAATGTTCCATCTGTACTTGTAAATAAAGCAGTGACAGGAGTCACCCTTCTCCTTGTAAGCTAACCGTGATGAATTGAAAAACAAGTAACTCACAAAATCAGCTGTTGAGAGCAGTCTTTGACATCAGGTGTGTGTGTGCCACTTGATAGGTCAGACCTATGTAAGGGAATGTGATAGTAAAAAAATGATATGGACAGTTGCCAGCCCATAATCCAGCCTCTATCCTGTGGGGTTTATCTGATTTTAAAGACATAGCCAAATTCTATAGGTGGCATGGATCCACAAACAAGCAAAAGAAGGGAAAACAGCAAACTCAAAGGACCTGAATACTAATGGGCTGGGTGGTAGAATCACTAGCCTGCATAGTTCTGGGAAATGTACCTCTTGGATATCTGGCTGCTCGGTGTCTCAGCTTCAAAAGGATTATTTACACAAAAATATTTTAACAAGAGGGACATCAGAAAAAAAAAAAAAAAAAAGCAACAACAACAACAAACAGAACGTCTATTCATATTCAGTAGGAAAGAAGAGACCTTCAGAAATTAGGTTTCATTTCACGAAGAATTTAGTTGCTGAAATATTTGTGCCTCAAAACTAATTTACTTTGTTTTGTGCCAGAATAGGGTCAGGCTTCAGTGCAGGACTTTAGCAGGGAAAAGATGCACAGATCCTTGTTGCTGCATGGCACTACATTTCTACTCTTTTTACACCTCTTTCTAGCACAAGAAGCTCTATAACAAACAAACAAACAAACAAACAAACAAAAAGACAGAGGAACAAGACAATCACCTATAAGTGGGATGCAAAAGTCAAGTAGACAAAGAAGGTCTGAAATACTGTGTTGAAAGTGGAAAAGGACTAGTCCAGGACCTAAAATGCCCATTGTCCTCTTTCTATGAGAGGAGGTACAACACTTCAGCAGTGACAGTAACACAGCTACTGGCATGATGTTCAGTACTCCTGACTTTTTTAAAATGTGGTCTGTCCACTGGATCATGATTCTACCTGCTCTTATTCACAGGAAGTCCTTGATTAATTTTTCTAATTAACTGCTGGAAATACTATAATTCATTCTTAAGTTAATTTCTGAGTTTATTACATCAAAATTTTCTTGAGAATAAAAAAAAAAAAAAAAAAAGTGGTGGTTTGATTTAATAATTTGGGTCACCAATTCATCATATGAACATGAAAAATTCTATTAAATTCAGGATTTAAGGGATTCACAGAGGATTTGGAACAAACACTCACTGCTAATCCTGTAAGTAGGAGCAACATCTACCACATCTCCCACTCAGTATCAGAAAATGACAGAGTACTGCTAATGCACAAAGATGTAAAGTTCTTCTCCAAATAACTCTCCAGAGTTAAACACTGATTTTTTATGAAGTATAGCTAAAACAAATGCTATAAATATAAAGCAGGAAAGAATAAAATACCATCCATGAGATGTTTTAATACTCTCTTCAAGCAACAAATACTGTGGAGATAAAGGTGGTAGAGAACTGTTTCCATATCTAATCCAAAATCAATTTTCTGAGACTTAAATTTTCATACTGCCATTCCAAATTATAGAGGAAACCAAATTTGATAGTTTTAGACTTTATTATGCTCCTAAAACATGTCATTTGAAAACAAGTCCTAGTACGCTTAGAAATGGCTGCACAGTTTTGAATATATAAGAGAAGCGCTGATTTTTAGCCAGTTGCATTTGAAGACTTACCAAGAAAATCCAAGTGGTTATAAAAGTATGCAAACTTTTTTTTTTTTCCATGCTTTCTACAGAAACTAGGGAAGTGCTATTCCTTCTCTTCTGCAGATGGAGAAATTGAGGCATAGGAAAGCCGTAAGTCTCTTTTCAAGGCTCTTCACTGTTTCGTGACTTTCTCATATTTCTTCTGCAAATTATGGGCCTTACTCAGTCCTCTCCTCAAAGGGGAAATGAAATAATAGAAAACCTAATTTCAACACTATATTCTGAAAGTCAAATTAATAAAAACTGGAATATTTGCTTGTTTCTAATGAGAGGAGGACAGAAAGGAAACTCCAACGAAGCACTCACATTGATAGAAAGTGCCTGGAGCTTGCATGCTGTCTTTGAAGCAGAGTCAGGCTGAAAACATCTGGGTAACTGCTCAGACCCCTTTTCAAGTCTCCACTCTAATTGACAATGGTAATAACAGGTTCATTTTGGTCAATGGCTTTGAGAATTCAGACGAGCTTTTACAACCTGGAGGCATTTCATTCCTGCTTCATCCTGGGCATTCAGAAGTTGGAATGAAAAGAAAACCTAGCTAAAGCTAAGTTTTATTCTGAGAGTATTATATTCTGTTCTTAATCTCGTCCAGCATGACTTAAGGGCATGGTAGAATCTTTTTTTTTTTTTTTTTTTTTTTTTTTTTTTTTTTTTAATATATTATAGCTAGAGTGACACAGGCATGCAAAGTTTTGAAAAGCTTTCTTACCAGAGTTCACTTGATGTCATCTTAGTTCAGGGAGTATTGGTGGGTTTTGCACTGTCGCTCCACAAAGAGTTTTTTTCCCTCAATTTCTGGATATGTCAGACACAGGCTGGAACTCCTCACCTGGTTCATACCTGGTCTCCCACATGCATATGATGATGGTCCCTCACCTCTTTAGCTTACATAACTTTATATTTTGGCACACGAGAACAACACAGACACAGAGGCCTAAATAGAAGGCATTTAAATTCAGGTAAGATAAATTCCACTTTGGAAGTTGTAACTATTATCACAGAACTGCAAGCCAAAGGAACATTGCAATCTTAGGAGCAGCAGTTCTTCATGGTAAGCAGACAAGAGCAAGGAGATTTAATATGAATAAATCCTGTGCACAGTATGAAATCCTTTGTTCATGACAGATTGACTAATTGTTATTATATGATATGCATCATGCTTATTCAGGAAAAGAATCCAGAACTCCAGACTTTTTTATTTAACATTTACTCACAAAGAATGGATCCATCTAAGCTGTTCAGGACATTAAGGTAATATCAAGCTACCTGAAATGAGTCTCTATTTTGTTGTTTTACTCAAAGTACAAGCTCTTTTTGATAAGTACTGTATATGTTTTCAATTATTTTTAACACATTTCAAGTCACATAGTATAGTAACGAGGAAAAAAAAAAAAAAGCACACTATGCATTCTAAAAGCTCAGAAACACAAAAATAATTTGTCATTAAAAAAAAAAAAGTTGACTTGATCTTCATCAATGATATAGACGATGGCATTGAGAGCACCCTCAGCAAGTTTGCAGATGACACCAAGCTGAGTAGTGCAGTTGATACCAAAGGAGGAGACGCTATTCAAATAGAGATTATCCTGGATGTTATTGAAAGACATTTAAAGAACAAAACAATTATCAAGCATAGTCAACAAGAATTTATTAAGGGTAAGTCCTGCCTTAGTAATTTGAGCTCCTTCTAGGATAGGTTCACCTGCTTGGTGGATGAAGCATGGTGATGGTTGTAATCTTTCTGGATTTCATGAAGGCCTTTGTTACTATCTCTCACAGCAACCTGGACAAATTGTCCAACTGTGAGATGAACATGCTCACACTACCCACAGTGATGAACTGACTGAATGGCAGAGCTCAAAGGGCCACAGTGAATGGTCTACATCTGGCTGGCAGCCAGTCACAGCATAAGCAGCCAAGCAAAAGAGGACATTATCCTGCTATATTTAGCTCTGGTGCTGCATCACCTTGAACATTATAGTCAGTTCTGGGCACCCTAATATAAAAATGATATTCAGGTATTTGAATGCATCCAGGGGAAGGCAACAAAGCTAATAAAAGGGTTGGAAGGCATGTTCTATGAGGAGAAGCCGAAGGCACTTAGGTTGTCTAGTTTGAAGAAGAGAAGGCTGAGAGGTGACCTCATATCACTCCACTTCCTGAAGAGGGGAAATACAGAATGAGGTGATGGTCTCTTCTGGTAACCAATGATAGGACACAGGGGAATGGCACAAAGCTGTGCCAGCACAGGTTCAGACTGGACATTAGAAAAAAAATCTTTACTGTTAAGGTCAAAAACAAGAACAGGCTTCCCAGAGAGGTGGTTGCTATGCCATGCCTGTCAGTGTTCAAGAGACATTTGGATAATGCCATTAATAGTATGCTTTAACTTTTATCCCTGAAGAAGTCTAGCAGTTGGTCTAGATGATCTCTGCAGGTCCCTTCCAACTGAAGTGTTGCATTGCATTGCATTGCATTACATTCCATTCTGTTCCATTCTGTTTCTTTCTGTTCCATTCTCATTAACCTTAGTCTCCACAACTTGTTATAATCTACACAAAGAGTGAACGTTTGAGGGCTCAGTAAAACAATATGCCCATATAGAAACTCCATATTCAATATTACCATAAGCTCTCCAAGGCAAGGTTTAATTGCATAATATAATCAGTTAAATTATGATGTAGTTCTTAGCCAAAAAAATAAAAAATATGATCATAGTGTTAATGAAGGAGCAATGTGGCAATATTCTGAAGTTTGATGTCTGTGAAAAAAAAAAAAAAAAGTGTTTCCTTGTAGTACAGAGTTATCTTAACTTTTCATAGGCAAGTCTTTTAGCATGTCCAAAATAGAAGAAATAAGTCATTGTAAAACTTGTTCTCTCTCTATATATACATATTTAAAGTAATTAATGTCTGGAAAAAGACCATTAAGAGGTTAAAGGGTTTAACTGATACCTTCAGTTCTATATTTTAGTTGCTGAATGAATGCTACTATATCAAGTGAAAATAATTCAACAGTACATTTTATTTTATTTTATTTTATTATTTTATTTTATTTTATTTTATTTTATTTTATTTTATTTTATTTTATTTTATTTTATTTTATTTTATTTTATTTTGTAAAGCTCTTAAAAACACTCCTGCTATACCAGCATGAAGTAACAAGCAGCAAAGTTTTTTTGCCAGGGTGACCTGCCTGCTTTTAAAATAGGTTGCATCCAAGTTTACTGACTCTGGGCTGTCATACTAGTCACATTACCACATAGCAAGGTTGGAGAGAAGAACATATACACATGCATTGCCCACACACCTGCTTAAAATTCTCATTTACTTAACCTAGTTACATAGCAAAAGAGAACACACTAGAGATAACAGTTGAGCTGCAGCAGCAAAATATGTTGAATGGCAAATAGTTGCTCTTCCAGCAGAGGAGGTGGAGGGCCTGATGCACATACCCAACAGCACTGCCCAGGTGCTGCATCCTTCTCCAGGGAGGCAGGGCTGGAGCAATCCTATGCTCTCTCTTCTGCCTCTGCCCCTGTTCCTCTAGGGACTGTGACTTCCCTTTATCGATTCTTGTTACATTTTTTTTTTGTTTTCATGTTCTATGGAAGTCTTAAATGTGATGAATTTTGTGTTCTCTGTTGTCTCTGCTGTGCCTAAAGAAGGTTGTATCCAGCTCTCAGGACTGCTGTGCTTCAGTGAGCAGCGGTACAGAAGCTCTGATTCATGCCCTTAGGACCTCTGATATCACAACACACTTGTACTCTTTAGGCCTCTGCTTACAGACAGGAAAAAAGGCAATATCAGTGACATGTTTGTTTGCCTTGGAATTAAATCTAGTCAGTAATTACAAGTCTCTTGTGGATTCATACCTTTTTCCAATCATACAACAATCTAATCTTTATTTCAGTGTCTGCAATATATTTTATCTACAAGCATACAGAAGCACATCCTAAAGCCCAGTCATGCTCTGAATGGAACACATGAAGAACTATCAAATTATAATTTATGTAAAATTCTAAAACAAAATATCTTCCTTCCTTCCTACATTCCTTCCTTCCTTCCTTCCTTTGTTTCCTTCCTTCCTTCCTTGGAAGGAAACTTAACTGGAATCTAGCTATTTTTAAGAGAAAATTTCAAGAATTCATTAAATGCAAAAGTCCACAAGTCCCCCACAACTCTAGCCCAACTGACCTCATGTGTCAGGAAGTCATCCAAAAAAATACTTTCAAAAGTGACATGCTTGTGACTCCATAGATATTCCAGTTTTATTTGTGTGTATTCACACTGTTGTGTTGGTACCTTCACAAGAAAACAAATGAAGACACAACATGGGCTTTTCAAAATACTTCAATAGTTTGTAAGCACTGATTTGTGAAGAACATACTTTTCACATATTTACAGATGAAAGTAAAAGTGGGTGAGAGTGGAAACTTCAGGTCATATGCAGAAGTTGGTGCTTTCATTCTGATAACCAGAAAAGTAATAATAATATTTAAAAGCTATTTTTGTTTGTAGAAAAGAGATGAATTATTACCAAGATTCCTTTGCATTCTGAATTTTATTATTACATTAAAATGATATTTTGAGATCTTTGATATATTTTAAGGAAGTCTTGGAAAAACTTGTTTCAAACTTCAAAAGAATATGAAGAAAGCTGACTAGGCAACAGCCTAAAGATATGAGAATAAGGAATAAATTAGCGAATAAACTCTTTGAGGAGCAAACCCTAGGGGTCACATAAATCTGGAGCACTCCCCACAAATATATGGTACATTTTTTATTTAGAAAACATCACTTGAAGAAGAAGCAAATACGACTGAATCTAATGGTGACATATTATGGTGATAAATTTAGAAAACTAAAAAGCTCTATCTTAAATAATTATCTAGAAATAATAATTATTAAATATTTTGGGGGGGAAAAATGTCTTATGCAGATACTACTTTTAAACTCTGCTTATTTTAAATGTTGTTTGTTATTTATAATAAAGAGCAGATATAATCTTTTATTAGGATTCCTGAATATCAGAAGTTTTAAAGCTTCATGTTGGAATTTTGTCATTTAAAGCCTGTTGATTTTAACATAGGCAGCAGATGGCAGCAGGGAAAGCAGAATTACCCTCAGGAGTTACTCATCATGCATTCAATCAAAGTGCACATATATAGCAGGTTTGTAACTTCCAATAGAGTTTAGGAAGAGAAGCAGCTCTATCTGGTGAGTCTAGATCTTAGTTTTAAAGTAAGAGCTAAACAAAATGTAAATATATGTATATTTGTTTCAATAGAAATGCAATCAATACATGAGTTTCTTGAATGTATATGTGATGTCCTGCACTAGCCCTTAATGTTTAATTTTCCGTGTTGGTGGCATTGTGGGGAGCAGCTGAGGCTGTTCAGTATTTCAGGCATGTGGAGCATGCAGGGGTCTCCTTTAAAGATACGGCTGTGCAGCTATAATTAATGACAGGAGAAAAAAAAAATCCTGCTGAAAAATCACTAGTAATGTTTTGGAAAGGAAACGTCTGTATGCAAAGTACCATTTTTAGGTGGCTGGTAAGAGGCTTTCAGAAATCTGAGGAAAATATGCCTGCCTTTAACACTACAATATTAACAACTTCTTAATGCCCTCTCTCACACAGCTTTGCAAATCATCGGGGGGGGGGGGGGGGAGTAATAATTTCTATTCTGATACCTTGCAGTGTAGGTGTACTAAAGAATTGTCTGAGGACTTCTTTTCTAGATCAGGAAGTTCTTTCATCTAGGGTGTTTACCAGGAAGAAAGTGTGCACTAAGGCACTATTTCTTATTCAGAGTATGGCCAGAGGAATTAAAACTTAAAGTTGTCTCCAACTTAATTGTCTCCAGCCAATTTACCAGCCTAGAAGTAAGCTTGTCTTCTGTCAGGTGTTAGTGAAACTACTGAAAATTTAAACATCTTCCTAGAAGCCCAACTAAAAAGGAGAAAGAGTGTGTTAATCCAAGAGTACTTACAGTGTATCACATTGAGCTCTTCCTTTACTAGTTCTGCAGTGAAGGGGCAACTCAAATAGGTGAGTTGTAACCCTCATACCGCATAAAATCCAAAAAGGTAACAAGCAATCTTCCAATAGTTTTCTTTTAACTTGTTATTAAAACTATCCTATATCTCCTTTCTGTTTAGCTTTAACAAAACTGAAGATGTTGGTGCAATTGTAGCATATTACAGGTAACAGACAATTAGAATGCAAGTGTCCTATTATTAAAAGGTTATCTACTTCTTCTATCAAGATAACTTCATTCATATGAAGATGTAAATTCCTACATAACCAAAATGACAGGGCATCCAACTATTTTTTTAGGAAACTTTTGTTTAATCTCAATACTTGTCTGGTGATCTGCAGTTTTATTTTGCATTATATCATTTCTACAGCTCCAAAAAGCAGTAAAACTATGTTAAAATAGGCTATTGGTGGCTACAATGTAACAAAACATTGCCAGTAACTTCTACATCCAAAAATCATTAATCAGACACCAGAAAATTAACAGCTTTTAGGTATTTATGTATGTTTTTTTTCTTTCACCTGTAATACTTCCCCCAGAAATATAAGCAGTTAAATTACTTCAAAAAAATTTTTTAATAAAAACTGGCAGAATCATAACACTGAAGAATTAATAGGATTATAGAATAATTCTGCTGGAGAAGACCTCAACAGGTCATCTACCATGATTTGATGATGCTGTTGAGCCTAAAGCATGAAGCAAAACACAAAATTTTGCAGGAAAAATCATGATATTCTGTTCACATGCCAAAACACTTTCTAATCCCACAGATGATTTTCTGTACCTACTTATCAGTTGTGGATTAGACTCTCCCATCTTCTCATGAAGGGAGACAGAAAAATTCACAAAGTGAAGATGAGATCAGTCTCATTTCACAATAAAGTTCCACTGTAACATTTTATGTGCTACAAGCAATAACATGCATCTCTCTGCCCACATACTAAAGTACAACTAATTGCTGAGCCTTTTCAAAAATGTATTAGTATTTCTGTCTCTAGTTTTTCATCTGGAAATAGCATGGGCCTCCTCCCCAACCAGCTATCACAAGCAGTTGAAGATTATGGTGATTGAAATGATCTGGAGACTGAAACTATGGAGAAAGCACGTAAATATCTTGTATTTGATTTACAATATATTGATTCTAAGCAAGCATTCTATCTTGCCAGAAGATGGTGCCATAACTCCAGAAAATGTGGATTGTGTATTAGTCAACAAGAAAGCAGAAAAGCAGAACATGCAAATTCTTTTTTAAAATAGTTACGTAGCATTTTTTTTTAAATGAAGAGGAAATACACCCACACAGTATTGAGCCTGAATTTATTTTTTTATCTTAGCATTTTAGAGACTTTGTAAATTTCTCTTTAATCCTCACCCCCAGGAAACTACTCATGAATAATTGTCATAATCCCAAATTTGATTGTCTTGACTTGGTCTGTTGTGAACTTGGCTTTGTTTAATTTTTAATTCATATTGGAATTAATAATCTTCTACAGACAGAAGATTGATCCAAAAACCTGTCAGTTCTTATGAACTAATAATGAAAGAAACAGATATTTTGGATTGCATAAAACATGATTGATTTCAGGATCAATTTGGGTCTGCAAAACTCTAAGACACTGCTTTGGAAAGCTTCGACCTGCTTCAGAAACTCTTCTCATGTAAAGCTGGCCATGAAAAGAAAAATAAATGAAGCTGGCTTAAGAAAATCTTGTACTGAGTTAGAGTAACCTCTGTTCTACACCTTTCCTTGTGTTTTTCATTTTATTGTTTGTTTTGGAATATGTTACCTTAAACACTTCTTACTTACCCATATCTTTCAGAACTTCAGCTGACATAAATCAAGTATAAACTAGCCAAAGATATGGCCTCTTGCATCTCTTTTAGACAGAGACCTGACATAAAAGAGAAAAAGAGGGAGGGAGAGAGAGGAAGAAATTTAATTTACATTGAATTCTGTTAGTTCCTTAATTTAGTGGAGTGGTAAATCTTTGTTTTGTCAGAAAACAAGTGTCTGAACTTTTTTGGATTTGACACAGGTTCTTCAATGAGAATGAGGAGATTTCTAGGATAAGTTCTTTGGTCATGAATGGATCTTGCTAAACTGAACAAACTACTTTCCTTAAACTAAGAGACCTAGCTTGGCCACCAAATCTGTTTTAAACTCAACAACAGGAGCTGTTGAACTTTCCTGTTCAACAGCTCCTGAAGTGCTGGAGCACTTCAGTGAGTCAGTCCTGGATATC
This sequence comes from Aythya marila, assembly GCF_965140915.1. NCBI lineage: Eukaryota > Metazoa > Chordata > Aves > Anseriformes > Anatidae > Aythya > Aythya marila. The sequence goes on along the minus strand of NC_139042.1, from coordinate 197,445,086 downwards.
CATTTTGTTCATGTGGATGGCTGGAGTCCCACCTGAGGTCAGGTCAAAAGGCTCAGCTGCCTTTTTCACAGGTGCCAGAGGGATCCTTTTAAGACACATCTTGGGATGTCTACACTAACTGATGTCAGTTTGATAACATGCATAGGACACCAAGATGGATACAGCATGGTCTATACCTATAAACTCAAAAAAATAATCAAGAATCTGTATCTTCTTTCCTTTAGAAATGACCCCATGTTCTCTGTCAGGGTTAAGGGTGAAGTGAAAACACCCAGGTGTGGGACTCTGTGTAATGTCGGTAAGAAAGGGTCAACAACAAACAAAATGATAACTGCATTAATATGACAATAAGAAAAAGGATATAGATAACAAATTTTACATCCTTTCTGATGCTGCATACCCTGTATTCATGCATCATCAGTCACATCCCAGATGGATTTTTCTCATGGTGCACAGTAGAGAAAATCCCACCCATGGAGAGAAGCTCTCCTTGGTCATTTCACCTATTACATATTTTCCTTACAAGAAAACAACTCTATTCTTAAAGGATGTTCACTTGCAAACTTCTTGCTGCACTGTCAGGTAAGGCAAGGTAAAGCTCCTACCAAGTGGGAGCTGCCCACATGCTCTACTGTATTAATGTGCTGGCCTAGGTGATTCTGCATCCCTGACAGCCATGCTGGACCCACAGCACAGGCCTACAGATACTCAAGCTGTTATGTGGATCCCTAACTTCTAAATGTGCTATGGTTTCTCAATCGATACATCCTACGTGGATTCTAGAGTGGGAAAGAAGAAATAATCAACATATTCTTTCTGACAAAGGATTCCAGATGCTGACATCTCACTACCCACCACCAGTATGAAACAACCAATATTAGGAGCCAGAGGAGTAGAGGAAAGATGAGCATAACACCAGCTAGAAACTGTGTGTATTGTCATCTTAATTATTTTATTACTAGTACTGAGACTTCTTTTGTGTCCTAAATATATTCTATTTCTGCAACAGTTACATCTGGCTAATAATAAATAAACTGAGATCAGATTAGCAACAAATTCCTGGTTTTGTGAAAGTATAAGGTATGTTTCCTCTATGCCCATAAATAAGATTTTGAGCATAACACCATCTACATTTGAATTATAGGTGGACACCCATGGATCTTGATTCATGTGTAAGCGAATAAGCATCCAGATTCTTCTTTGTTCCAAGCATTGCAATTCTCTCATGTTCCTGTACCTGTAATGGTGAAGGTCCAGAAGTCTCTTAAACCTTGTAGTCTCCCACAGGCAATGCTATGATGCTCATCATTCTTGTTTTCTTTCAGATTTCCAAGTCCTGTAGCAAGAGATTGAATAGGACTTCCATTTACATGATACAGTGTTTCTGTACTTCTCTGTGTCTATCAGTGTTATCCTATGCCACTTTTGTGTGTACTGGAGAATGAATGCCTAGGAGTTAGCTAGAGGGAATAAGCTCTGGAGACAAAGTGCTGTATCAGTCATACTCATTGAACAGCGTATACAGCATAACAATTCAATTTGTTTTTGGATGGATGAGCATTTCAAAACGTTTGTAAAATGCTATGTAACAAAGATTAATACTTTTAAAAAAAAAAAAAAATTCTACTTCTGATCTCAAAGTCTTTATTTTCAAAGGAAACAGACAAACTGTATTTTCAGTGATCTTGGAGCTAAGATTCATAATTCAACTGGATACACACAAAAAAATAGTGGTATTGCTTTTAGAATGTATTTTTATCTTCTTCCACTTCACTAAATTGTTATAAGAAGTATGTCTCTTATCCAGAAGATAACAACCTTATCATATTTATTCCTTTACCTTCCATTTTGTATTCCCTGCCCTTTCCTACTGATAATATATGATTTACTCCACAAGCACAAAATTCCTTTTCTCTCAGAGATGACCTTACCAGTATAGGTCTAGCTAGGTCTTAAACAAATGTTTTTGGATTCTGTTTATTTTTAAAATGTGCCAAGCCTTCCTTAAGCTTAAAGAAGACATTGATGCTCTAACATTTGCCTAACTTTTCCAGCTGAACAAAATTCACATAAAAACTTGTTTTTTAATAAATGACAGCAAAAGAAAGCTATTTTCGATGTATTATATTATCTCATATTGAAAACAAGCTTTCATTGAAATAGCTTATTGTTGTGCTTCAGCATCTAAGCTGAAGGTTTCTTACCATTCTATTTCTGTAAAAAAAAAAAAAAAAAAAAAAAGGCATGTTATATTTACTGAATCGTGATTGAGTCGCTTTGAGATCATGACTCATTCACACCTGATAATTTGATGTCTCAACTTTAAACCTCTTCCACACCAAACTTACTTGTTACGTATCAATTTTGGTTTGGTTGCTAAGCCTATTTCTAGTGTTACACCACTTCTAGTGAGCTGTCCTTCAGAAGTGTGATGCAATATTTTCTGAACATATGAAATATCGTCCATCACAGCAGTGTCTGGTACAGAATATTCATCTAAATTTGGTGCTTGATTTCTGACATGCACTTCTTAGTTCATTCTCACCTCTCTTTCATGTAGAAAAAAATCTGTTAAGTAGGAAATTATTTCCATTCCAAAGACAACAAAATTTATATTTCTCATGAAAACAAATAGATTATTTATGGTAAAATAGTCAATCTGTGCTTATCTTCCTATCCTTCACACATACCACGGCCCCAAGCCTAGGCTGATAACAGAGGCATTAAAAGTACTGGTGTAACTGGTGTAAATTCATAGTTACCCTAACACAAATAGCAACTGCTGTATTATTGCTCACTGAACCATTGCAGTCCTGAGAGCTGGATACAACCTTCTTTAGGCACAACAGAGAACACACAATTCATTACATTTAAGATGTCCACAGAACATGAAAGCAGAAAAAATAAAACAAGAATGGATAAGGGGAAATCACAGTCCCTACAGGAACAAGGGCAGAGGCAGAAGAGAGAGCATAGGATTGCTCCAGCCCTGCCTCCCTGGAGAAGGATGCAGCACCTGGGCTGTGCTGTTGGGTATGCGCAGCAGGTCCTCTAACTCCTCTAGCAGAGGAAGAGCAACTATTTGCCATTCAACATATTTTACTGCTGCAACTCAGCTGTCATGTCTAATGTGTTCTCTTTTGCTATGTAACTAGGTTAAGTAAACGAGAATTTTAAGCAGGTGTGTGGGCAATGTATGTGTATATGTTCTTTTCTCCAACCTCTCTATGTAGTAAGGTGACTGGTACTGCAGCCCAGAGTCAGTAAACTTGGATGCAGTAGTTCTTTCTATCCTTATAGAAAAAAGGTGTAGAAGCAACAACAGGTTCATGGATAGCTATTTTTTCTACTGAATGTGGCAGGTAGCTTTTTTTTTTTTTTTCCTCGGTCTCTCTTTTTGCACCTATACACATACAGCTATATAGCTGTATGTACTTTATAGCACTTTTGCACTTCATGAGCCATGTATCCTTTCAAGTATTTTTCTTTTCTTCTAAAAGAAAAGGTTTCACATTTTGTGGATCTACTTGGAGACACTACTTTCTATTTTTAACGCAATAACACCCCAAAGTTTTTCACCATAAACATGTTATGGAATTTCTAATAACTTTCAGTTTCATCCAGAGCATCTTGTGATACAGACGTAAACAGGTTTCTGAAGAAAGCTGAATTAAATGTTAAATGAAGTGACACTGTGTTTGGAAATTCATCTGCTGTCTCAATCATTGATTGTCTTTATAGATAAGATTTTTACACCTGTAACTTTAAATCAGAAATTATATATAATGAATTAGGTAAACAAAAACAGAAGTAACACATGCAAATGTGGGTATTGTAAACATCCAGCTTTCATTTCATAGTCTGTCTTGGAAAAATTACTTATTATTACTTATTACTTAAAAATTACTGGTTAATTACTAATTAACCGGTCTGTTAAGTTATAAGGTTATGTTTTATAGTTTCAAGCCATACCAGTTATCACTTTACATAAATATGTATAATCTTACAGGTTTGAAAAGAGGATTAAACTTGGACTTTATGCTTGAATTCTTCAGGCTATGATATCTGAAGTGAAGCAAGAAGTTACATTCACACTGGCATTTTTTTGCAAGAGCTGTATTTACCTGGCCATAGTACAATTAATTATTCTTTCAGAAAATAGTGCCAGATATCAACGGGAAGGGTCCTACTGATTTCCATGAAAACCGGCGAAATGGAAGATAGAAATGTGGGATCAACAAAGCTATGGCAACTGATAAATCAATTTGTCACCTAATGGGATTATAATTGCAGATAGATCAAAGAGTTGGAGCAATATAATGGCTTTTAACCCTGCCAAATATCTCATTTAAGATTTACTTTTTTCCCAGAAGGAAAGAGAAGAAGTAATTTAGCAAATTACAACTTGTAAATGGCTTAACTGTTCTAAGACATAAAGTGGAATAAGAAGGTGATACACTGGGAAATCATGTGGAGAATAAAAGGATACAAGCAATTCCTGGTGTGTTTAATGAGCTCAGTCTACTGCAGCAGTAATATATATGACCTTCCAATAATTTTGCATCCATACATCTCTTTCTCCAGTTTGAAATATGTTCCTAATTCATTTTTGAGACAATATAATTTAATCATTTTTATTTCAGACAAAGAACCCTTTTCTATGCACTTATTTGCTAAGAACTGTAATTATGGGACTCTAGACTTCTAGGCTGTTTTTTGTTCATGCACTGTCATTGTGTGCACTAGATGGCACTCAGTGCTTACTACTCAATGAATTTGTCCTGTCCAGAAGAGAAATTATAGTGGCCAGTGAAACAATTGCTGAGCTCCCTGTTACCTCAAACTTGAATTGTTGAAGCTGATAAAGACAGTAATAGAAATTGATAATGTTCCAATTTGAAAACTATGCTAAGGAGCATGGAATATAAGGAGGCGATCGACGACAGCCAAGATGGCTTCACTAAGGGAAGATTGTGCATGACAAATCTGGTAGCCTTCTACAACAGGGTTACAGTATTGGTGGATAGGGGAAGAGCAAACAACATCATCTACTGGGACTTGTGCAAAGTATTTAACACTGTCCCCCATTATATCTTTGTCTAAATTGAAAGGTAATGGAGAGACACAGATTTGATGGATGGTCCACATTAAGTGGGCAAGAAATTAGCTGGCTGGTTGCACTCAAAGAGTTGTGGTCAATGGCTCATTGTCCATGTGTGGACAAGAACAAGTGGTGTACTTCAGGGGTCAGTATTGGGACTGGCACTGTTTAACATCTTTACTGGTGACATGGAGATGGTGAAACTGAGTGCAATCTCAGCATGTTTCTCAGTAAAGCTGTGAGGTGCAGTTGACATGCTGGAGGGGAGAGATGTCATCCAGAGGCACCTGGACAAGCCTGAGAGATGGGCCTGTGTGAACCTCATGAAGTTCAACAAGGCCAAGTGCAAGGTCCTACATCTGTTCTGGGGCAATCCCAAGCACAAATACAGAGTAGGTGGAATAAGGATTGAGAGCAGCCCTGAGGAGAAGAACCTGGTGGAGCTGGTTGACGAGAAACTCAGCATGAGCTGACAATGTGCACTTGCAGCCCAGAAAGTCTACTGTAACCTGGATTGCATCAAATAAAAGCGTGGCCAGCAAGTCAAGGGAGGTGATTCTCCCCCTCGTGATACCCTACCTGGAGTACTGCACCCAGCTCTCGGGACCCCAGCATAAGAAGGACATGGACATATTAGAATGAGTCCAAAGGAGAAAAGGAGAATCACAAAGGTGATCGAGGGGCTGGAGCACCTCTCCTACGAAGAAAACCTGAGGGAGCTGGGGTTGTTCAGCCTGAAGGAGGACTACAGGAATGCTGTGGAGGGACTCTTTTTCAGGGTGTGTAGTGATAGGTCAAGGAGTAATGTTTTTAAACTTAAAGAGAGTACATTTATGTTAGATATTAGCAAGAAATTATTTACTCTGAGTGTAGTGAGGCACTGAAACAGGTTGCCTGGAGAAGCTTTGAATGTCCCATCTCTGAAAGTGTTGAAGGCCAGGCTGGATGGGGCTTTGCGCAACCTAATCTACTGGAATGTGTCCCTGCCCATAACAGCAGAACTAGACGATCATTAACGAACTTTCTAATCCAAACTATTCTATGATTCTATAGTTATGCCTCTAGCAGAATGAAATGGTGAGAAAAACTTCCAAACATGCAGTTAACATTCAACATACTTAATACAGCAAATCAAAAAAGTCAATATCCTTCTCAGATGTTTGCAGAGTCCCCTTTAAATATTTTGTTCATAATAAAGATGGTAATATTGCTCTTGGAGTTATACAAATCTATCTATCATTCCTTGAAGTTGTATTTATTTATTGAGTGTTTCAGGAAATCTTAGAAGACATTAAGTTCAGATGACCTTGGTAAATAGAGAAATCAGAAGTCAAATAATAAGAAAAAATACAAATTCCCTAAGCTTCTCTTGAAATATGTGGAACCCAGAACTTGTATGAAAATTCTGGGAACAAAATTTTAATTATAACTTCTATGGGATGGGGAAAAATGGAAAGACAAAAGAAGTGTGAAGAAAACCATATTTTCATGCAGTGTTTCCTTCTTAGACGTTTAAACAGAAAGGGAAGAGTTGAACAGGCTTCCGTGCAGAAATTGCAGAAATACCCAGATAGCGATGTTCTGAAGAAAAATAGATAAACTTTGGCATATATGTATTTCAATATAAGATTCTATCTTTGTTTGTAATCAATCTAATCAGGTCACTATTCACCATAAGGCAGGAATATGCAGAGTTAATGGAAGCATCTACTGTGCTTCTTTCTACCATTTTCTGTTGGATTATATGTTTTTCCTTTCACACATAATAATGTTCTTTTCCAACCATAGTCTAGCCTGGGGATGAAGCCAAGTCCAGTTCCTATTATCTCCCATATTGAGATAAAGTCACATAAGGAGTAAATCTCTATGATATTTTTCAAGGTTGATGAAAAGTCACATAAGAGCAGCAAAATTATCCTAAAATACCAAGCAGCTGTGGTACTGGCAGGGTTTTAGAAGCTGGTATCATATCAGAGCATTCTTCTTGGCTCCTCTGCCTGTGTTTCAGAAAACCAGAGAGACTTTGGCACCCATCTAAGTTTTAGCTATGAGTGCTCTCTTCAATCACCATAAGTTATCACAAACCACTATGTCCTATGTGCCTGCTAGACTTCAGCCAAAGTCAGAGATAACTTTCACAACAGGCACAGTGAAGTCTGAATCTTTTCACAGTGAACTCCTGAGATAGGATCAAAGAGAGTCTAGCCTGTGCTGCACAGCTGTGAGAATACTGTGCATCATTTTGAAAGGAAACTGAACAATGACCGTTCAAGTTATCAATTCCTTTTAAAAATTGTCTTCCATTGCAGTGAATTTTTTTTACTACTGTAGACCTGAGATTGCTACTGACTTCAAAAAATCTGGAAGCTTACAACTCCCAAGATCTGTAATAGAGAAAGAATAATCAGTGATTCTAATGTTATTTATTAATATCATGTACCAAATGTGCTGATGCAGGATTTTTTCAGTGATATTAATTATCAGTGAGTGCAGAAGGAGTATATTACAGTTACTGCAGTTGAAAGTTTAAGCCAGCATTTTAGAGGTAGAACTGAACAGAAGCTTTCTCAGGGCTAAGAATTTGAAAGTTTACAAACACACACCCACACACACACAAAATAAAAAAGTAGTAAGTTGGATAAAATGACCAAGTACGTAAAGGTTGCTGCTTTAAAGCATACATGCCCCCACAATAAGCATAAAGATAAATTTGACAAACATAGTTACCAGTATCAGTATCATACACTACAGACTGTGACTGTACTACAGAGAAATGTTCAGCTTGTCCCTTAAATTTGGAGTTCACAGTATACAGTCTTACAATTTAGTTATGTGAAGTACAGCAAACATCTGTTCATTTTAAAAATAATTTTAGAATTTAATTCTGTTAAATAAATTCAATGATAACCTCAAGGTGTTTTTTGTTTGTTTGTTTGTTTTTGGGTGGGGGAGGGAAGGGTTATGGTTACTTGCTGAAAACATTTCAGAAAGTCTGATTTATTGTCCTTTTGAACCTAAGAATTTCTGAAAATTTTACTACATCAGCTAACAGGTATACTGCTGGGAATCTTTTCATCAAGTAGCTATAACAAGTTTTGTGTCATATTTTTCACTTTAGTTAACTTTTTTTTTTTTTTTTTCAATAGAAGTCTACAAGAGTGATAGAGAAAACTTTTGACTTTTTATTACGAAAAGGAGAGAAAGCTTTTCCCGATAGGATATGTGTCCTTTATTTAAGCTGAACAGCCAATAGCAAACCAAACTGTCTTTTACAAGGAACTCCACAGTTTTTCATTGTTAAGGAACAAGTCTAAGTGCAGGGCCCTGTCTGCACATGTGGAATATTCCTGAACAGTTATTAGTATAAATTCTGGCTTCAATTCTAGCTTAAAAGTATTTTATTACTACTGGAGTCTACTGGAGTCTTAATGTGATTTGGGCTAGAAGCTCTACATAAACACACTACACAAACACTAGTTTTCATTAAAAAAAAAAAAAAAAAAGAAATGAATTCAAGAGACTAAAAATTTAGTTTAGCTGTTACAGACAGTAGAAGATTCCAAACAACTTTTTTTTTTATTTATCATAACTAGAAACCTACTATTTAATACTTTCTGTTGCATTAAATCCATAGAATAGCCCTTCCATTTAGGTATTTTAGATTATCTTCAGGCTTCTAGTGCTAACTTCCAGTTATACTAGGCAGTCCTATACTAAAGGAACACCATAAATGTCTTAGGGTATATAAAGATATATGAAGTGTTAATTACCAACCATGTAGGTTTGTGTAAACACAAATTGCAAGTCTTGCTGATACGGCCACCTCAAAGTAATCAAAAATAACAACAGAGCAATAGAACACTAGAAATAATGTAATCAATATAAAAGAACAACTTACCATCCTTTTTACAGTGAGATCATAGCTTCTCCTTAAGCTAGTGTATGTCAGAAAGACACCTAGCCACAAATGACAATCTTTTCATTATTAAAGATTCCCTGTGCTTAAGTATATTCACTTTAACTTTTAATCTGAATTTGTATTATTCCTCCAACTTGCCTCTGAGTCTTCTGCATATCTGAAGTGAAAAATACCAAGTCAACTCTCTCGGTTACTTTCATTATACAATGCTTCATGAAAATTTATCTAGTTGGTACCACATACGATCCATAGGCAACCAGTGAAGAGAAACAGATGCTTGTGAATATCTATGGGTGGGATTTTTTTCTATAAATTCAGTAATTTTAAAGAAGTGAGAAAGATGCAATAGAGTAGGTGTCAGGTACCAGTAGAGGGCAGCAGTTCCCTGGACCAGGGTCCTGGTGCAGGACCTGGAGGGCTCCCTGGGATTGCTGGGCAGGGCCTGGCAGCCAGGGCCCTTCCACAACCAAGGCTGAGGGTAGCTGGGGCAGCTGTGGCAGTCCAGGGCACCAGGCATCTCTGGGGATGGGGACAGACTAAGTCTGGCCTGTAACATCAGCCCAGGGTGTGGAGATCACACCCACGCCCAGGGAAGAAAACAAGCTGCTCAGGGCCATTATAGACTATTATGGCCCTCACAACCCTGTAGAGGAGACAGAAGAAGGTTTTCTGAGGAAAGGGCATATTGCTAAAACAAATTCAAATAAATTAGGGTTTAGGCTTGGATGAAATTTACTGAAGAGTCCTAATAAATGTCAGAGGCAATCATAAACAATAAAGGCATCTAGAATCACAGAATTCACAGAATTTTCTAGGTTGGAAGAGACCTCAAGGTCATCGAGTCCAACCTCCAACCTAACGCTAATAGCCCTCCACTAAACCATATCCCTAAGCTCTACATCTAAACGTCTTTTGAAGACTTCCAAGGATGGTGACTCCACCACTTCCCTGGGCAGCCTGTTCCAATGCCTCACAACCCTTTCAGTGAAGAAGTTCTTCCTAACATCTAGCTTAAAACTCCCCTGGCTCAACTTAAACCCATTCCCCCTCGTCCTGTCACCAGGCACGTGGGAGAACAGGCCAACCCCCACCTCGCTACAGCCTCCCTTGAGGTACCTAAAAAGAGCGATAAGGTCGCCCCTGAGCCTCCTCTTCTCCAGGCTGAACAAGCCCAGCTCCCTCAGCCGCTCCTCGTAGGACTTGTTCTCCAGGCCCCTCACCAGCTTCGTCGCCCTTCTCTGCACCCGCTCAAGCACCTCGATGTCCTTCTTGTAGCGAGGGGCCCAAAACTGAACACACTACTCGAGGTGCGGCCTCACCAGAGCTGAGTACAGGGGGACGATCACCTCCCTAGCCCTGCTGGTCACGCTGTTCCTAATACAAGCCAGGATGCCGTTGGCCTTCTTGGCCGCCTGAGCACACTGCTGGCTCATATTCAGCCGACTGTCCACCATCACTCCCAGGTCCTTCTCTGCCTGGCAGCTTTCCAACCATTCCTCTCCCAGCCTGTAGCTCTGCTTGGGGTTATTGCGCCCCAGGTGCAGGACCCGGCACTTGGCCTTGTTAAACTTCATGCAGTTGACCTCAGCCCATCGGTCGAGCCTATCCAGATCCTCCTGCAGAGCTTTCCTACCCTCAAGCAGATCGACACACGCACCTAACTTGGTGTCATCTGCAAACTTACTGAGGGTGCACTCGATGCCCTCGTCCAGATCATCGATGAAGATATTAAAGAGGACCGGCCCCAGCACCGAGCCCTGGGGGACGCCACTAGTGACTGGCCTCCAACTGGACTTGGCTCCATTCACCACGACTCTTTGGGCCCGGCTATCCAGCCAGTTTCTAACCCAACGAAGCGTGCGCCAGTCCAAGCCAAGAGCAGCCAGTTTCTTGAGGAGAATGCTGTGGGAGACGGTGTCAAAAGCCTTGCTGAAGTCAAGGTAGACCACATCCACAGCCTTTCCCTCATCCACCCAGCGCGTCACTCTGTCATAGAAGGAGATCAGGTTCGTCAGGCATGACCTGCCTTTCATAAAGCCATGCTGATTGGGCCTGATCGCCTGCTTCCCCTTCAAGTGCTGCATGATGACTCTCAGGAGGATCTGCTCCATGAGCTTTCCTGGCACTGAGGTCAAACTGACAGGCCTGTAGTTTCCTGGGTCAGCCCTCCGGCCCTTCTTGTAGATGGGCGTCACGTTTGCTAGCCGCCAGTCGATTGGGACCTCCCCCGATAGCCAGGACTGTTGATAAATGATGGACAGTGGCTTGGCCAGCTCCTCTGCCAGTTCCCTCAGTACCCTTGGGTGGATCCCATCTGGCCCCATCGACTTGTGCACATCTAAGTGCCGTAGTAGGTCACCAACCAGTTCTTCATGGATAATGAGGGCCACATCCTGCTCCCCATCCCCTTCCACCAGCTCAGGGTACTGGGTATCCAGAGAACATCCGGTATTGCCGCTAAAGACTGAGGCAAAGAAGGCATTGAGCACCTCCGCCTTTTCCTCATCTCTTGTAACTAAGTTTCCCCCCGCATCCAGTAAAGGATGGAGATTCTCCTTAGTCCTCCTTTTTGTGTTGATGTATTTATAGAAACGTTTTTTGTTATCTTTAACGGCAGTAGCCAGATTGAGCTCCAGATGAGCTTTAGCCTTCCTAATTTTGTCCCTGCACAGCCTCGCTACTTCTTTAAAGTCCTCCTTAGTGGCCTGCCCACTTTTCCAAAGCTTATAAACCCTCTTTTTCCTCCTAAGATCAAGCCACAATTCTCTGTTGAGCCAGGCGAAGTTCTAAGTTCTCTGAATCACGAATCATGAGTGGAACATAGTTAAGCACCAAAAAAAACCTGCCTAAGGACACAGGAAGAATTGCCTGTACTAAATCTTCGGGCTCTTTGCAAAGCAGAAAATGTTTAACCATTAACCTTTGATTTGACTTCTTTCCTTTGAGTCAATGTGAAACGAGTTTGCATTTTTCCAGTATTTCAATTTTTACCATAAAGCAATGTTTCACACTGCCACACTTAACATACTTTTCTTCTTTAAGCACTTGGCTGCTCCCTGCTCATTTAGCAAACTGATTTACAACCTCTGATCATTCTGGGTAGACAAGTAAAGGTAATTAAGAAAAACAGATCTGTTATCAATAGTCTTAAATTTATTTTAGAAGTGACTACTCCTATATGAGAAAAAATTTAGTGAGCTGCAAGCTGAAAAAAAAAAAAAGTGGAAGATAATGTAATTAAAATACTCAATATAATTAAAATACTCAATTAGGAAAAAAAAATCCTAAAAACAGTGACTAATGTGTTGGGAGAGGCTTACAACACAGTCAAGCCTTTGAAAAAACACGTATCAATTAAACACTTGAGTTCACAATTAAACTTCATCAATACATAGGCATAACAACTTTATAGAAACATGTTTATTTGATTCAGATTGTGATTTTCACTTAATATCTGTCTCTATGATTATGCCTCTCACTGCCAAACAAAGCAAAGCAAAACAAAACAAAAACAACAACAACAACAAAGTTGTTATAAGCTTATTTGTTCCAGGAAAACAATTCTCAAGGTCTGAAGTACTGTAATTATATCAGCATTTTTGCTTGATGGATTTTTTGCAAATGAAGAGGTCTTTCCTCATTTGCCTGTCTTTGAAAGTACTGAATGTCTGATAGTTTCTAATGAAATCCATAAAATATTGGTTGTTCACTAAGTTAAGGAAATAAGTTTACTGTTTTAGTTAAATTTGCTAAATCTACATTTTAAAGTCAGGTTACATATATGTATAGCAAAAATTAATAGGATTCAGCACAGTTCTAGCCTACTTTTTAATTAGTGGCATATTTTACTTTAAGCAATTCTTCATTTTTAAAAATCTAATTTTACAATATTCATATTCAGCACAAGTTCAATACACTAAAATGTTACATTTTTCAAGACAAAGCAGTTGCTGTAGTTCCCTCAAAGTTATTGTTGTATTCAATCATATTTATGAAGATATGGTACACTTATGAAATATAATGAAAACAAAGAAGCTGTTAACAAGAAAGCAAAATAGCTCACTAGCATGACAGTTTCATTACTGCCCTACACAAATTTCACAGTTGTAATAAGATATGTAGTAAATGTAAGTTATTTTGAGACTGAAAGAACAGCAGGCTTAAGTTCTGTGTAGCTCTGCAATTTTTAATTTTTATGAATCATAATATCTTAACATGAAATTTGCATAAAACTAATTCTAAAATGAAAGGAAGGAATTGTAGGGCTAGTTCATCTAAATTAGGCATCCTAAATGCCTGATTCTTAAGATTATAATTACTATTCTAAAATAAGTTCTGTAGGAAAAGAGGACATATTTTTGAAGCTCGTAGAGAGATCTGGTCTGTTTAAGTTTAGGCATTTAAGTGAGGTAAACTGGCTTCAATCCTAATCAGTTAAGCAACATAATGAGGGATGTTACTGTCGTGGAGATGACAATGGCCTGTTCTAGTTAATCACAGTATTTTTAGAAAAACAGGCCGAGTCAAGCAGTCCATTTAAGACCATCCTTACCTAAATAATGCAGAATGTATATATGAATATATGTATATGAACATGTATATTAATATATATGAACTTACCTCATACAAATTTCATTAAAATATATATGCATTTTTATATATATTTTATATATATAGGTAGGTTCCTAGGAACCTCAGAATATGGAGAATCCACAGCCTTTAATTGAAACCATTCCATTGCTTAATTATCTGACTATTAAGATATGATAAGGCTATAAATATATATGTATATCTATATATTAAGTATATGTGTGTATATATATGTGCTTATATATCTCTAGCAAAAGTAAATCCTTTACATTTTGCTTTATCTGTTATGTATATATCCTGTGATACTAAGCAGGATGTGCCTGCTCCTGATTACAGAGATCATAGATAGTATTTGGGCATCATCTTCTTACAGAAGTTGTTTGACTAGAAAGCATTTTGTTTCCTTTCAGGCAAGATTCAGCTGATTACTGAGTATCATGCTAATAAGACATAAGCTCCACATATGAATTTAGAAGGACCTCTAGATTCACCGGTTTAGAAGTAGCTTCACCTCTACCTCAATTTTCTGTTGTAAGTTATGGTTACTATGTTAAGCTGAGTTGCTATGTGTGGAGATGTGTTTAGATTTCAGTCCCAGAACCTGAGAAAGGTTCTAAAAGAGCCATCTGTTTCTTTCTGCTGGAAACTACATGTACAGTGACTGGGTCATTTTCAGAGTTACTTCCAGTGTTTCTAGCCACAAGACCAACAGCTTCAGGACTCCAACGCTACATTTATATCAGTAAATTAAATGTCTCCTACTACTCATTGTTACATTTTTAGACTAGTCATTGTCATGGTTTAGATAAGACTCTTCTGAACTATCCTGTGTCATACTTCAGGATTTTACAAGCCTAACCCTGATGACAGCGTCCTGGACTTGGACTCCTAGCAGATAAATTCATACACCCCCCAGGTTCTTTTCTCTATACATAAAAGTTGTATCTATATAAAAAAAAAATAATAATAATAATAAAAATCACATATTCTTCCTGCATCACAAGTCTTTCAATATAAATGGGGCACTACTCTCTTATTTGACACATATATAGAAAGACTGATATCCATTCCTGACTGAAAAAAGGAAGCCCTATGAGTATCCACCATGTTATTTTTCAAGGTACAAAGCTATCAAATAGCTTTGATATCAAATCAAATGATGGGGATTCAATATTCTTCTGTGGGGATATCTTAGTACTTGTAGCTTGTGTTAAAAAATAATGTCCAAAGATAATGAATGCTTCATTATGGATGATTAATTCGTCTTAAACACATAAAAGGAAGACAGGCTTCTCCACCGTGGGAAAAAAATAAAAATAAATAAATAAATAAATAAATGAAGTGGAGAAGTTTTTAAAGGAGAACTTTAGAAAGAAACAGCTTTGGGGAAAAAAAGTCCCATTACACTACAGTATCCCTTGTGATTTCTGAGCATGAAACCAATGGGACTCTGTTCAGTATTATCCTTCTTTTCTCATTAAATTTGATTTTTCATTATGTTTTTTCCTTGTTCTTTTGTTGAGGGAATTATTTGGAGTTACACATTGCTTGCAGCTACAGCAACAAGAAGATATTTGCCTTAAGAATACAAAGCCTCCAAAACGTATCAGTATGCAAGTTTTTCACAAGCTCTTGTGAACTGAAACCACTAAATATTTGACTATGCCATACTTACTGTTGTGACACCAGCATCATGTAAGATGATGACAAGTTGAGTTTAGGTTACATATTAGGAAAAAATTCTTCACTGATAGTGTTGTGAAGACTTGGAACAGGTTGTCCAGGGAAGTGGTTGAGTCCCTGGAGGTCTTCAAAAACATATAGATGTGGTGCTTAGGAGCATGGTTTAATGGTGTACTTGGCAGTGCTCAGTTAAAAGTTGGACTAGATAATCTTAAAGATCTTTTCCAACCTAAGTGAATCTATGATTCCAAGTTTCAGATTTATCAGACAGGGACCCAGCAGCAAGCATTTCTCATATTTAAGACCAACTTCTAAGAATTCACCCAAAAATCTGCAGCACATCCTGAGTTTAGTGTTGCAACATTAGTCTAACATTTAGTTTCTAGCACCAACATCACCTACTTTAAAGATGGGCATGTCTGTAACTGAAAAGCATCCCTTTAGCCATATTTCCATAGCAATACTAATTACTTTCAGGTACTTTGAGGACAAGGGGCACAAAGAATATCTGCTTATTAAAAAACAGGCCACTTCTGAATGAAAAATATAACTAATCACTTGCCCATGGTGATGAATATCCAATCAGGTACATTCATCACTTTCTATTTTACTTTCCTGTTAAACTGAAATATAATACTCTTATTTAGAGACCTAAAGAATAGGTTTCCATTAGCAGTTCAGTATAAACTATGCACTTATTATGACTAAATACAGAATGCTCCTGAAAGTGCTCACAGCTTCAAACACACCTGCAACATAACTCCATTGACTGCAGGGAACTCAGTATATACACTGAGAATGAATATGATCCCAGGACTTTAAAGCTTGAAGAAAAAAATTCAGGCAACCAAGGGAAATCAAGACTATTCAATGAATTCCTGATGCATATGTATCCTTTTATTGGTTATTTTCCTCCAGGTTTATCACGGATTCGTAATTTTTTGTAAGAAAAAAAAGTGTGTAAGATTTATTTATTTTTTAAAGACAAAGAAGGAGCTATACCACCAAGGATTATAAAATTATCATATATATTAATCTGCTGTAGAGACAGAAATTTCTGCCAAGTTTATAAGATGATTAAGTAGTAGTTCTCTCTACACACAGTGAATTTGAAATATTTTAGTCTTCAGTGATTATGAGCATCCCAGATGTAAGATGTTCTGCCACATTCACATACCTCTCTCATCTCTCCTTTCAGGCCTGTATTCTTGAGGGATGTTATGAAATAACAGAAACCTATCAACAAGTCCTACTGGTGGCAGCCAAAAATCTGTTCCTGACAGTTGCTATGACCAACTAATCAATCTCAAATTTAGGTCAGCTACTTTCTTACCAGCTACACCAGTACAGTAATATAACACAAAAGACAGCATAGAAAATCATGATATCTGACTCATAGATTTAAAACTACTAATATTGTTAAAATTGTTTTTGGCAACATTGCAGATATTATAGATTAATCTACTTAATAAAATACAGCAATGAACTGCATCTTTATGTGACAACACTTTACTCGTTATAAGTACAGTCTTGTACTTATTTGTGTCCAGAGTAGATCTCTTTTCCTGGGAATTCTACTGAAAATGCAGTACTCCCTAAATCTTTGTTTTTTGCATCACCCATACAACTTGGCTCACATAAGTTTTATCACTTTAGTGATTTTTCTGACGTTCCCATCTTATTCTCCCTGTCTACCCGGTACAGTATTTGTGAATGAGGGAAGACTGAGATAGAAATCTTTTTCTATGTTTCTACCTAAATGCATTAAAAGAGTGCCTGTTAGCAAATGTGTCTACTCTACATTTGAATTTCCTGAGCAGCGCATATATAACAGCATGAAGTAGCCCAGATCTAACTTTGAGGAATATTTTGATACTTCAGCAGAAGGCAAGTTTCAGGAATTATATTAATAATAATTCCTATTTTTAAATTAAATTCAGTGTAATTTTGATTTTGCAAAAGAAATATGAGAATAAAACCTTATGTATGTTAAAAGAAGTATAAAAATATATGAAATACATGATAGGCCTATTGGCTATTCAGTCTTTGCTGTCTGAAAACATGATGTAGATGTGTGCCAGTCTGTACAAAAGGATCAGGAATAGGAAGTAGAACTATTATACAATACATGGCTTAAATATTTTAAGTCATTCACCTTACAAAAAGGAAAATGAAAATTTCAAAGCTATCTAAGAATTTGAGACTTACTATTTTTTTTTTCTGTAGTTATATGCTCTCAGTGGTAGAGACCAATAAAGCAAAAGTCTCTTATAAAATTAAACTATCGTATTTGAGACCCATAAGCCTTTTTTATCTTTCTGTAAATTAGTATAAGAAAAAGCTGGGATGCAGATAGGACTGAGGAAGCTAAATCATGCACTGAAATTTCCTCTTATTTTCACTGACTGTAGAAGGAGTTAAGGCGTACATGCCTACATTTCACAAGAGCTCATCCTGATGTTAGATGACAGAACTACAACCTTGACAGTGCATCCCTACTGGGTCCTACAATGAGCCATAGGAAGATATTACTTGACATAAGCCAGGTCACTAGAAAACTAGTATCACTATATGAGGCGTATTTAAGAAGCAGAGGGATTGAAAAAACTTAGAAAAGACTTTAAAAACCTTAAGAATTATTGTAAATAAAATAGGTCTGATTAACCAATCATCTTTTTTACAATTGCAAAGTTGTAAAAGTCACAGGATTATTTATTATTAATTAAATACAGTTTCAAAGTTTGTAGCTTTTGAAGTGGAAATTGCAGAATTACTGGTTTTTAGCTGAACTAACATAAAGTCTTTAAAATTTTAAACAGAAGTGAGATGTGTAAACTGGGGAATTAAAACCTGACATCAGCAGAAAGGAGAGAATCACAGTATCAAAAGAGAATGTACCTCAACAAAACTTCTTCATGAATGTTATCAAGATAACAAATTAATCATATTATCCAAGGACATTACCTATAGATAGGATTAGCCAAAGCAAGGGTTGGGTTATAAAATCATAATTGAATTTGTTCTTTTGTCAGACAAGAAATTTATTCCTGAGCTGGAACTCAAACTGCTTCATGAAAATCAACAAAACAAACATGTAATAATACTCAAAACCAATAGGAATTGTAACCTTGATTATTCTGTAATTGCTATACAACTCTTCTAAACTAAGGCTACAGTGATGTTATCATTTCATAGTCCTTATTTCCTCCCCATTAGTATTCCAATTAACAATATCAGTTTGATTAACTAAGAGGATGCTGGGTTGAATATTGTTAAAATTGATTTTTGCAACTGGTTGCAGATATTATTGATTAATCTACCTAATAAAATGTAGCAATGAAAGCAGCTTCTTCATGTGACAAGAGTTATCATAGATAAATAGATGCTACAAATCATATGCAAACTTCTAGGATTGTCTTTATCATCAGCCCATCTCATGTCTTTTAGAGACAGAATGTCTGCATTCCTGAATTCACAGCGCATACACTGACCAAGAATCTTCGCTAAAAATAAGGGATAAAATAAACATTGGTCCTTTAACATGTATTGCTGTACATGTTACACAGAAATGTACAACTAAGAACTGCTTTTACTGATATGCTAAAAGAAAAAAAAATCATTATAAGTGACTGAGGTTAAATTATGATTAGGGTATTTGTTCTATGTCCCAGGAAATATTTAGAAATTTAAAGCATCCTCTACAAAATGAGAAAGAGCTTGAAATAAAGAATTTGTGTCAGATCCAACAGACAAAGCTATTGTAGAAAAAACACAAACTGAAAAGGGTTGGAAATTAATGGTGTGCTTCTTGTATTTATAGGATTTTATCACTTAAGTAGTCTTTTTGTGTGTGTGTGTGTGTGTTTATTTGTTTGTTTTAACTAGCAGCCATATTTTACCTTGACACCTACACTCCTCAAATGCTGATACAAGAATTTTAAACCATTCACAATCCTAATTTAACTTAAAATAACAATAAGGGCAACTACCACACTAAATGTGATGGACTTGATTAATGTCATTGAATTAAAATGGACTCATGCCACAGAAGTTTAACTGAGTTTATATTGCATGGATGCATTTCTAACAGACACGAGAGCAGAAAGATGAGGGAGAAAGGGCTGATGGATTCTGTCTCAGAGACATAGATTTCAATGTCTACCCTGGAGAATCAATATTGGTGCCACTTTGGTGGCAAATGTATTTCTGTAATATACAAGTAATAAAAGGAATAGAAATGGCCTCCAGTTGTATACTGAAAAATGTAGTGTAATAATTGCTAAGCTATTATACCATGAATCAGTGTATTCCTCCATTAGATAAGCTTCTGAAACTTTAAGATTTGCCACCTTTATTTACCCCAATATTTTTCAGCCTCCTCTAGGAAGAATATGAATCCTAATGAAACACTTAGAAAAAAAAAAAAAAACAATGAATAAATCATTAAATTAATCCCCCTTGATAATGCATGCGCCAAAAACTTAATTCTTAATTTCCATTCACACACACACACACAAAAACAAATTTTCATTAAAAGTAAAATAGCAGATGTGAAGTATTTTTATTAAAACTGATGGCAGGCAATAAGTTTCTGAAAGCTTTTAATGCTATATGTGCTATCCAATATATGAGTAAAACATCTCCATGGGACTGAGCTGTGATGCTAGCTTAATAGTAACTGTTAGTGACTAAGATTTTATTTTCTCCATTATATTAAAATGTGAGAAAGAAAATAACAGCACTAACACAACTGCTCAGGCCTCACTAAAATGCTCTTTGTTCATGAAACCTACTGAATGTCATCAACTGTTATCCATCAGCAAATATAAAACAGAAAAGGAAAAATCTTAATTTTCAAATGATCTAAAGAATACAATAGAATAAACAATTCATTTTACTTTTTTTTTTTTTTTTTTTTGGGGGGGGGAAAGTTGTGCATTCATGTTCATCAGGCCATTTGCCGAGGCGATCGGCTCCGGGGCAGATGCGTTCTGCAGTGGAGCGGGGGATCAGGCCAGGCAGGGCTAATTTTTCCGGCATCGAGCCTACTTGAGGGAGCCGCCAGGACCCGGCAGCCCTCGTGAGGGAGGCTGACGAGGCGAAGGTGGAGCCAGCAGCGCCCCCTCCCCAGCCGTTTAAAAGCTGCCCCTAGGGAGTGCAAGCGACCAGGAGCGCAGCGACCAGGGCGGGCAAACAGGGCGTGGCGCGTCAGAAGGGAGTGGCGCGGCAGTTAGCGCGGCAGTTCGCGCAGGCGGGGCGCGCAGGAAGGGCAGAGCGCTCCCCCCGCCCATACGAACACCTCCTTAACGACAGCCGTAGCTAGGTGATAATGGTCTCCACCAGGCACGGTGCGCTCTCCAGGAAGTCGGTTCACACCCAGACCGACTACCTGTTAAAAAATGCAGCGGTTCAGGTCACCGGATGCAAGGAGTGTCTGAGCCTGTTGCTGCCATCGGCGGGAGGCAGAGAAACTGCGTGCGTGAGGTGCGAGCAGGTGGATGACCTGGTCCGCATGGTGGCAGAGCTCGAGGAGGAGGTGGAGAGGTTGAGGGCCATCAGGGAGTGTGAGCGAGAGATAGACTTGTGGAGTAACTCCCTGCAGGGCCCCAAGGAGAGGTACCGAGGTGAGACTCCTCAAATGGGGGTGGACCCCCTGCCCTGTAGCCGTCGGGCAGAGGGAGGGAATCTGGGAGTTGAGGAATGGAAACAGGTCCCTGCTCGACATCGCAGGCGATGCCCTCCCCTTCCGGCTCCACCTTACCAGGTGTCCTTACACAACAGGTTTGTGGCCCTGGAGCTCGAGAGACCTGTAGCTGAGGAAGAGATAGCAAGTGTTCCCAGGAGGATGCCTAGGGCGAGGAGGTCGACTCCACGCCTCAGGACTGCCTCCACCAAGAAAGACAGGAGGGTTATTGTTGTTGGAGACTCTATTCTTAGAGGAACAGAGGGCCCTATTTGTCGGCCTGACCCTACCCGTAGGGAAGTCTGCTGCCTCCCTGGGGCCAGGGTCAGGGACGTTGCCAGGAAGCTTCCCAACCTGGTACGCCCCTCTGACTATTATCCTCTTTTGATAGTCCAGGCGGGCAGTGACAACATTGAAGAGAGAAGCCTGAAGGCTATCAAACAAGACGTTAGGGGGCTGGGTCGGTTAGTGGATGGAGCGGGAGTGCAGGTAGTGTTTTCATCCATCCCTACGGTGGCAGGGAGGGGTACAGCGAGGACACGGAAAGCCCACCTGTTAAACACGTGGCTCCGGGGCTGGTGCCAACGCAGAAATGTTGGGTTTTTCGATCATGGGGCACTATACTCAGCACCTGGTTTGATGGCCTCAGACGGGTCCCTATCTTTTAGGGGAAAAAGGATCCTGGGCCAGGAGCTGGCAGGGCTCATTGAGAGGGCTTTAAACTAGGTAGGAAGGGGGATGGGGCTGAAGCAAGGATTGTTGGGGCTGTGCCAGGGGGAACGATGGCAAGGCTGGGGGATAAAGTAATGGCCCAGCTGAAGTGCATCTACACCAATGCACGCAGCATGGGTAACAAACAGGAGGAGCTGGAAGCCATCGTGCAGCAGGCAGGCTACGACTTGGTTACCATCACGGAGACGTGGTGGGACCAGTCTCATGACTGGAGTGCTGCAATGCCTGGCTATAAGCTCTTCAGAAGGGACAGGCAGCACAGAAGGGGTGGTGGTGTGGCTCTCTATATTAGAGAGTCTTTCAAGGTTGTAGAACTCGAGGCTGGGAATGACAAGGTCGAGTCCCTTTGGGTTAGGATCAGCAGGGACAACAAGGCTAGTGTCCTGGTCGGGGTCTGCTATAGACTGCCGAACCAGGATGAGGAGACTGATGAGGAGTTCTACAGGCAGCTGACAGAAGTTGCAAAATCTTCAGCTCTTGTACTCGTGGGGGACTTCAACTTCCCTGACATATCCTGGAAGCACAACACAGCCCTGAGAAAGCAGTCTAGGAGGTTTCTGGAGAGCGTGGAAGATAGCTTCCTGACGCAGCTGGTTAGTGAACCTACCAGGGGTGGTACCCCGTGTTGCCTTCAGGGGGCAGTGGCGACCTGGTTCAGGAACGGCACGGTGACCAACCCCAGGCCGCTCGGTCCATCGGCTCACAGACACCAATGTGGTGGATGGCAAATGGCGTTTATTGTCGAGTCACATGGCATTATATACCCGAGGCCCATAGCGTCACTTCCGCTTGCTTACATCACAGACCACACGCTACTGTCCATCAAGGGACGGGCTCCACCTTTCCGTACAGCGCGACATCTTCCGGCCGCCAGACCCTAACTACCCACAACCCCGCTAGACCTTCTCTTCACAAACAGAGAAGGACTGGTGGAGGATGTGATTGTCGGGAGCTGTCTTGGGCAGAGTGACCAAGAAATGGTGGAGTTCACTATTCCTGGCGAGGCCAGGAAGGGGACCAGTAAAACCGCTGTATTGGACTTTTGGAGGGCTGACTTTGAGCTGCTCAGGACACTAGTTGCTGGAGTCCCTTGGGAGGCGGTTCTGAAGGGCAGAGGGTTCCAGGAAGGCTGGGCGCTCTTCAAGAGGGAAATCTTAATGGCGCAGGAACGGTCTGTCCCCACGTGCCCAAAGACGAGCTGGCAGGGAAGAAGACCAGCCTGGCTCAACAGAGAATTGTGGCTTGATCTTAGGAGAAAAAAGAGGGTTTATAATCTTTGGAAAAGTGGGCAGGCCACTAGGGAGGACTATAAGGATGTAGTGAGGCTGTGCAGGGACAAAATTAGAAAGGCCAAAGCTCATCTGGAGCTCAATCTGGCTACTGCCATTAAAGATAACAAAAAACGTTTCTATAAATACATCAACACAAAAAGGAGGACTAAGGAGAATCTCCATCCTTTACTGGATGCGGGGGGAAACTTAGTTACAAGAGATGAGGAAAAGGCGGAGGTGCTCAATGCCTTCTTTGCCTCAGTCTTTAGCGGCAATACCGGTTGTTCTCTGGATACCCAGTACCCTGAGCTGGTGGAAGGGGATGGAGAGCAGAATGTGGCCTTACCTATCCATGAAGAACTGGTTGGTGACCTGCTACGGCACTTGGATGTGCACAAGTCGATGGGGCCAGATGGGATCCACCCAAGGGTACTGAGAGAACTGGCAGAGGAGCTGGCCAAGCCACTATCCATCATTTATCAGCAGTCCTGGCTATCGGGGGAGGTCCCAGTTGACTGGCGGCTAGCAAATGTGACGCCCATCTACAAGAAGGGCCAGAGGGCAGACCCGGGAAACTACAGGCCTGTCAGTTTGACCTCAGTGCCAGGGAAGCTCATGGAGCAGATCCTCCTGAGAGTCATCATGCAGCACTTGCAGGGCAACCAGGTGATCAGGCCCAGTCAGCATGGGTTTATGAAAGGCAGGTCCTGCTTGATGAACCTGATCTCCTTCTATGACAAAGTGATGCGCTGGGTGGATGAGGGAAAGGCTGTGGATGTGGTCTACCTTGACTTCAGCAAGGCTTTTGACACCGTCTCCCACAGCATTCTCCTCAAGAAACTGGCTGCCCTAGGCTTGGACTGGTGCACGCTTCGTTGGGTTAGAAACTGGCTGGATAGCCGGGCCCAAAGAGTCGTGGTGAATGGAGCCAAGTCCAGTTGGAGGCCAGTCACTAGTGGCGTCCCCCAGGGCTCGGTGCTGGGGCCGGTCCTCTTTCATATCTTCATTGATGATCTGGACGAGGGCATCGAGTGCACCCTCAGTAAGTTTGCAGATGACACCAAGCTATGCGCGTGTGTCGATCTGCTTGAGGGTAGGAAGGCTCTGCAGGAGGATCTGGATAGGCTGCACCGATGGGCTGAGGTCAACTGCATGAAGTTCAACAAGGCCAAGTGCCGGGTCCTGCACCTGGGGCGCAATAACCCCAAGCAGAGCTACAGGCTGGGAGATGAGTGGTTGGAGAGCTGCCAGTCAGAGAAGGACCTGGGAGTGATGGTGGATAGTCAGCTGAATAAGAGCCAGCAGTGTGCTCAGGTGGCCAAGAAGGCCAACAGCATCCTGGCTTGCATAAGAAACTGTGACCAGCAGGGCTAGGGAGGTGATCGTCCCCCTGTACTCAGCTCTGGTGAGGCCGCACCTCGAGTAGTGTGTTCAGTTTTGGGCCCCTCACTACAAGAAGGACATGGAGATGCTTGAGCGGGTACAGAGAAGGGCAACGAAGCTGGTGAGGGGCCTGGAGAAGAAGTCCTACGAGGAGCGGCTGAGGGAGCTGGGCTTGTTCAGCCTGGAGAAGAGGAGGCTCAGGGGCGACCTTATCGCTCTCTATAGGTACCTTAAAGGAGGCTGTAGCGAGGTGGGGGTTGGTCTGTTCTCCCACGTGCCTGGTGACAGGACGAGGGGGAATGGGCTAAAGTTGCGCCAGGGGAGTTTTAGGTTAGATGTTAGGAAGAACTTCTTTACCGAAAGAGTTGTTAGACACTGGAACAGGCTGCCCAGGGAAGTGGTGGAGTCACCATCCCTGGAAGTCTTTAAAAGATGTTTAGATGTAGAGCTTAGGGATATGGTTTAGTGGGGACTGTTAGCGTTAGATCAGAGGTTGGACTCGATGATCTTGAGGTCTCTTCCAACCTAGAAATTCTGTGATTCTGTGATTATTAAGCTTTCTCATTTGACAGATGCCCAATCCCCTCATTAAGAGAAGACTAATATTTACACTAACATATATAAACATATATGAATATATCAGTATCAAAGTCAAAAGTATAAACACCCAACAGAAGTGTGATTTTAATGCATTGAAAGTCGAGAACTATAAGCACTATTTGTATTACATTAAAAATAGATTTAAAATCTGTCTACATGTGTTTGTTATTCCTGCTTTCTTTCTCATAAGTAACACTGATATATTGTTCCCAATGTATTTTTCCATAAAAAATTCTTCACAGCACACACAGAAGTATGTTGTAGGCTCCACTGCTTCTGTAAGAAGAAATTAAAAAACTATATGTGTTTTTAAATATTAGAAATACCATGAGATCTGTGACATAATATCCCACAAAATATGAAAGCTCAATCTGAAGTTTCAAAATACAGTGAAAGACTTTCAACTTGAAGATTTGGAAAAAAATTTCTCCCCTTAATTTACATCGCTAGAAATTATTAATAGAAACACTTGATATCATACCAGATTTCTTTTGACATCAAATGTCTATGAATTGTCACACATGTAAATATGATAGAATGTTACAATTAATATTTGAATCAAAATATCATAATGGAATGAAACAAGGCAGGGAGACCAAAGCATTTTCCTCACCATTTCTTATGTTCTTTCCCTAAGCACCAGCTGCTGGTAGCATCTTGAGACAGGATAGTGGGTTTGATGGACCTGTTGTCTGACAGAATATGCCTGCTCATGTTCTTATGGTCTTATAACAGTACTCTGCTTTTTACCATCAGTTAAACTTTAAATGTAAAAGCAAAGATATAAGGAAGTTAACTAAAACACTGCTTACAATGGAAGCAAGACAAAAGCGGAAAGCATATGCCCAAAGCAACTGAATGGATTGTGGCAGCAATAAAAGTGTAGTGTCACTGTAACACACCATGAAGTGATGCACAGGAGGCTTCCTGGCTCCAGAAAATAGTTCTATGTTTTGGGGCACCCACCTGAAAAAGCAATAAGGGCATAAAATATCTTTCTGGAAGTGATAGACTTTCCATTGAATAGAGTTTGAACACGGTGAGCTCCATAATGTTTGGATTCCAAATGTAATGTTTCTTTCCTGCTTCTTCTCTTTTTTACTAGCCCAAATGACCCCTTTCGGTTCATAGTTACATTAATGTGCCTCCTTTTCCATTTGTGCCTGCTGCACTTAATGTTACACCCGACTGAAACGTGTGTGTAGGATGACACTTCTGGGCACGATGCTACTTGGGAAGTGATATTTCAGAACATACTATTCAATTTCTTCAGGCAGTATTTTAGGAGACAGAAGGTAAAATCCAAATATAAAAAATGTACTTACTTGTCAGCTTAACAAAATTCCAAAAATAATTCATTTGAATTTGCAAAGAATTGAGATAGATAAAAACAGATTATGAAAACACAAATGAAGAAAACATACAGAAAAATGCTAAATAAAAATCTATGCAAAATACAAACTTAGTTAAAATAAATAATACACACAAACACACACCAAAAAAAAAAAAATTACCAACGTTATGTAAGAACCTGAAAGTCTCATTTGAATTTCATCATATTTAGATGCAGGTCATATATATGTAAAATGAAAGATTAATGCCACAGAAAATTTTAAAAACGTTTAAGTGTTGAAACAGCCCTCAAAACCTTCCCTGACCCTGTAACACCTATGTTTTTACCAACATGTTCAGTACTTGATTTCAAATTCCTCCCATCTCACAATGGAGGAAAACAACTCTGCCCACTTTGAACTTAATTTAACTGCCAGCATACTGTCTGTTCTGGATGTGACCTCCTAAGCAGAAGGCTCTATATGTACTTAAGCAGTACCACTTCACTTTGAACATTGCTAAGACGGCATGGGGAGGAACAGACCTCCACTTTCTATCCAAAGATATAGCAGATATGTTAGAAAACCAAGTATGAAATTTAAGCATTTACAAGACTGGGTGGAACATAAACATCTTAATTAGACTTCATACTTCTTGCTAAGTTTCTTATTGCAGGGTAATAAGATCAAGATGACAGAGTTGGCTAATGGTAGTTATTAAAGAAATTCAAATTCCTTATTTCCACTTCATTAACTCTCTATCAAAGCATATTGCATCTTCTTTGGGAGAATAATGACATCAGGGGGATCAGACCTTCCAGAGGCAGAACTTTCCAGCACTTCAGCAAGGTGCTCCACACTTCACACTTTGATGAGCAGATCAGCATGGAGAATCATAGAGTAAACACAAAATACAAGCCAGTTCATTCTTTCCTATCCAGAAATAAGACATCCTAATGAATCACCCATGTTTGAAATGAGGGTTTGATGGAATGAAATACAAAATATAAACAGAGATGTATTCAGAACACCATGTCTGTGGCAAATTAAATCCTTACAGCTTTATTCCATAATGGTAATAAAATTAAAAAAATTAAAAAAAAAAAAAAATGAAGAATCTGTAGATGCATGTTTTAAGTTATTCCCTTAAGCCTACTCAGATCTGCTGTATGACAAATGTGGGAGGTTGAGTGTTGAGTGAGAGTAGCTTATATGCCAAGGAATGGAGGGAAACAAAAAAAATGACAACGAATACATTTAATAATAGATTCTTATAGTTTCTCTTCTCTATGTATAGTGGTCCCATTTTTACATCTTCACATCATAGACAAACAGGCATTATTGGAACTAAAAGAGCCTGCTGATAATTGTTTAGTTTGCCTTTTTTCATCTTTTCTGATGACCTTATCTTTTTAAATCATACTTTGTAGAGTAAACCAGAACATTTTACTGATCATGATATTTTTAAAGTGCTTGTCACCTTGATTTCACAACAGAATAAATTCAAGAACAGTAGTGTAACACATCATTAAGTAGGTTAATTTTGCTGCCTACATGATGCAGACCTAATCCTGTATTTGTCTAAGTACCTTAAATTTGCAAGGTACAATAAAATATTTCGATGACTAATACATTTTATTTTTTAAAATAGTGTTCATCTTCATTGAATATTTGTATTCACAGAATGATTCAAATAAGAATGAAATATATACTTTCATAGACTGTTCCACAGGTCTTCAAAAAGTGCTTGGGAAAGGACATGCAAGTAATAAGCCAGCAGTAGTAAACAATGTGACATCTGAGGGATGTTA
Source organism: Aythya marila (assembly GCF_965140915.1). NCBI lineage: Eukaryota > Metazoa > Chordata > Aves > Anseriformes > Anatidae > Aythya > Aythya marila. Next base: position 197,416,982 of record NC_139042.1, on the reverse strand, counting down.
TATTTGTCAGCCTAGTATCTAACTTCTTTGACTACTGTTCAATGAGGATAACACACAGACCTTTTCATACCACAAAACACTAATTAGCTGCCATAAGTCTTCTTTGTGCTACTAGTTATGAATATGAATGTAATTCATATTCTTATTCATTTTTCTAAGTGACAGCTTTAGAATTCTTCCCATTTTGCATGTAGACACATCACATGTGAATGTGCTAAATGAAGTCAATAAGCCAAGGTAAAATGATTTCTACATTTACAGTGAAGGTAAAAGGGAGACACAGGTCACCACTACTGAACTAGTAAGTACACTCCATGTTCTGGGAGGTAACATTCCCACTATTTAACTGTTACACTCTCTTTACATCCCTTTGTTCATTACATAAAGAGTAAGCTACCTTTCTGATCCTCTCTTAATACAGTCACCCTCTTGGTTTTTTTTTCTAATATTGTCCCAGCTCTACATAGTCCTCTCTACTTCAGGGATACAGATTATATGTGCCTTTCTCTACTTTGGACAATCACACATATTCGCTTTTCAGTTTAAAATCAGGAACCAAGCAACTAATTCTTCGCTGCTTTTCTTCAGTAGGGTCTTTCCTAGACACAAGAATAATATGTCTAACATTTTATTTTACTCTTAGGGTAGAATTCTTCTGATCAACATAAGAAATCAAGAGGTTAGTCTAATTACCGATAGCTTACTACACAGACAATATGTGCTTATCAATGGCAGGTCACTGACTTGCCCTAAAAAGCATTCTTTGGGTGAAATAAGTCTTCCACTGCATTCTCTTCAGTGATTGTTAAAAAAGTTTCAGGTAACTAACCGAGCTATAACATGTAACTTTCAGATGCCTAAAATGGGAGAAATTGATTCTATTCAGGCTGTCTGAATGTATATTTCTGTGAAAGGTAGCACCAGAAAAATGAAATTTAATTTTTATTTCAGCCGTGCTCATGAGTCACAGGTGCCATTGAACAAATCAGTCCCTCTTACTTTTTCTCATATATTCTGTTGAAGACAAATCCATTTAAAGACCAAGGCTTAAATTGGCATGATAATCTGCAGCTCCCTCTATAGGAAAATTTATCTACAGAAGAATAAGATATGGACAGCATTTCCACAAATGAGGGACATGACTCCATAACTAGGAAGACAAGCACTAATGGACTGGGAGAGCTTACATTTTATTGCAGAGTAGGCCTGCAGTTGTCAGAATTGTCTGTTCTCTCATCTAGTAAAAGGATATTAGATGGTAGATAGTTATATCCAATGATTCAAGGCTGAGTCAGGATTCAGAAGAGGTAAGTTCAGATCAAAAAGGAGAGAATTTTGGTGTTACAGTACAATGTGTATCTGACAAAATCCAGAAAATACAGTAAGGAATGAAATCTAACGAGTCTTTCCTGCAAAGTATTACCAAACCAAATAGCATCAAGCAAATCCAGGAAAGAGCTAAACTAAGCATAAAAAAAAAAAAAAAAAAAAAAAGAAACACAAGAGGAAGCTGCAGCCAGCTATGAAACAAACGACTATATGTGATCTCGGATGTGTTTCTTGGGAAAGAAACTCTCACTGGGCAATCCAAAGTTATTTTCATCTGGGTTTAGCTGAACAGCTGGCTTGAAAGGAAACTGCTTACAGTCAGGATGCCAGATATATTCCTTGTTTGCTCAACGGGATTGACCAACAAGTCAATGATCCTTTTACAGTAAATACTTCTGGGCTACTTAATAGAGTGTGTACTCTTGGTCAGCCAAAAACACCATCTGTGATTCCAAGGTGAACTAGGCTCCTAAAGGGAAGGGTATTTTGGGTATGCTTAGATAAGACAATGAAACAGGTTGTAACAGAATGGTAAGAATCACTTTTCTTGAAGATTCTCCAAATTAGATGCTTTGTTCTTCTGTGATGAGAGCATAATTCTGGATATGATAACACAGTGGAAATTCTCCCTGAAATGTATTTCTAACAAAACATAAAAAATTTTACATGAGTAATACTTCTGGAAAATATCACCCAACAATATGGTCAACAGTTTGGTTTAATCTCCTACTCTATGTAGGCATGGAAGTTCTTTAAAATCTTTCCAATACCTATGAAAGCAGCAGCCAAAAGAGCTGCCCCATTACGTTGGTGTCAAGAACTGAATTACATCTAGCTGCAAATGCTGAGGTATAAAATGTACCTGTGCCTTATTTTGTGTTTCATTTAAATCTCTAATGAAAATGAGGACTTTCCCTTTAAAAACTCATAAACAATAAACAAGACAAAGAGATACGACTCTGGCAAAACAGTTTTTAAAATTCCGTGTACTGAAGTACAGAAAGAAAGGTAGAGAGAACTTTGAGCATCTGCTCATAATATCACATTCAGAATACAGTGTAATGCTCCTACTCATACACTGACTAAACTTACAGAAGTCAACAGCATTACTCATATAATTACTCACCTCTATATGACTAGGACTATGTAAATCTATACTAGACAATGAGGAGCAATGGTGTAACTCTACTGTTTCACATGTTTTTTGGTGAAATGTCATCCCTTTTCCTGGGGAAATTTAGCCCCTGCTTCTCCTCCACCCTCACTCCCCTTAAATAAAATAAAAATAAATAAATAAATAAAGTCTGGTGCCCATTGAAAAAATTAAAGCTGGATTAAAGAATCAGAAGGCCCTACTCACTCTGCACATTTCTCATGCCATTCCACCTCCCTCTTCCTACTTCTCCTCCCAGGCTTCCTGAGCTTTCTGTTGCTACAACGGGTCATGTTTCTGCTTAGAGTGTCTGTACCTAGCTGCCAGCACTCATCCCCCTTATAGGGAGTATTGATAATGTCAAGGAATCAAGGGACAGCTGAGATGAGGTCAAGTAGGAGATAGAAATACCAGTTTGTTGAGTACAAAGAATTGCCCTCTGTCCCTTTGGCCAGTGGAAATAAATAAATAAATAAATAAATAAATAAATAAATAAATAAATGTTTCCGAGTCTGAGGTAGGTGCACATACTAGAAAAAATAACCACACTTTATTATTTACAATACTAAAACCATCAGGGTCTGAAGCAAAGTGCTCAGAGTCATGTTAAGATTTATAGAAATAAGATTGTTTTTCTAAATGTCTTTGTTTAGATAATACTTGACAGGATCAGCTGGAAACAGCAAAATTGCCGTGCAGAAATGGGTATACTTTTGAGATGCACAGTTAACCTCAAAGAGGAGGAAACAGTTTGTGCTGCCTTTGTTTACTAGGTTCCCTGAGAAGCAAAAATTGGCACAGGAAAGACACATTGCTCTGATCATTTTAATTAAAGCCTGTAATGCATCAGTGAATATCTAAAAACAAATGTCACTCTCATCAGCTTGTTTCTCACTCCTCTTTCTCCCAAAACATACACGGTATATGGGATGAAGAGAGCTGAAGGCCTAAGCATAAACATAACCATAAAGCAGCTATGGGGCCATTTTCAGCATTTTTAATGGGTCAAAGCATATCCAGGAACTCCTCTGTCAGGTATTCTTGGCAACAGAAATTATTAGGTTCAATCTGTCTGGGAGTCCCTTCAAAAATAAATAAAATGGATCTTTCCCAGAGACAGTCTCTTTATCCCTGTCTCTTGGTGATTGACATAAAATTTCCTCAAATAAATGACTAATCAAATTTGTACACAGAAACTCCTGTTTGGCAAAACATTTGATAAAGACCAGATATATCTAGATGTAATAAAAAACGTCATGATCACAAGCAGCTGGAGTGAATGCCAAGAGCTGTAGCAGAACCTCAAGCTTTATGCCAGATTAGACAGAAGTAATTGCCTTTCAGGAGAAAGAGAAATAATTCTCTTCTCAAGAGTAATTCTCTTTCCTCTCATTTCCTATATTTCTCCCCATCTTCACCACTTACTTAGGCCCCTTACAGTCTAAGGCATGCTCCCCTTTTCCTAGTGGCAGTCTGTCTGCTTGTCCAACCAAAAATGTACATTTTATCCATTATCTGGGTGTTGCAGACACTATTTTATACTGCAGACTACCTCAACTTCTGTGTACAAGCATACAGGTCAGCTCCTGAAAGTTCCTGTCTATAGTGCACCTACATGTACACTAACCTGTCTTTCACATCAGGGTTTATTCAGTAGATGGTATTGATGGTTTGCTCTGGGCTGGGAATAAGGAACAAATGAACTGGAAACTTACTTACAGGAAAAATCTTGTAAGTAGGAAAGAAAACAAGAACAGGAATTCTTCTTCCTTGATCATCTCAATTCTGACACAACTAAGACCAGAGGAAAATTATTATAAAATAAAAATAAAATTAATAATAATTATAATAATAATAAGCTGAGAAAGTTTGTTGATGTGGAACTGGAAAACTGACAATTTTTTCCTTCTTAAAGCAAATTAAAGCTACTCGTGACAATAAAATAATCTCAACTCTCTCTGAAATCATGAGTGGCCAAAATAAACAAATATATAGATAAACAAATAATAATAATAATATATTATAATAATCCAGAACTCTTTACACAGGGGCTGAAACTCTGAACGTCAATATCAATGTATAAACTTCTACCTTGACCTACAGCTCTTAAAGAATAGCTGGATGAACTGTAGAGTAAAAAATAAATTTGTTTAATAATGAAGTAAACATATAAAAGAGATGGAAGAAAAATCTTTTCTCCCAAAAGCCAAAATGTACAAGTTTAAGGGATTAGAACTGGTATTTATGTATAAACATTGCAACAAAACTTCAGTAAATATTGTGGAGCTAACAGTTTGGGAACACTGAAGTGAAAAAACTGCTTCATTATGGCCCACAGTTATCCATGTAGCTGAATTGCAAATATCCAAAGAAAGGGGCGTCTTGCTTCTTTTATTACTATAACTGGGTGATACCTTTCCTCATGTTACAAATTATTGGTGAACATCAGTATACTTACATTAAATGCAAATACTAATACAGAAACCATTAAAAAGGGCAGGTTTAGTGCAAGTGAATTTAATTGTAAAAGTGAGAAAGCTGGAAAAGTAAGTATCCCTTCATATTTATCGAGATCCCTAGTACTCGTATAATTTTGTATTGTCCAATTTATCATACTGCTATGGGCTACAGACCTCAAGCAAAGTCAAATGATATTAATGGGACCTTTTCAAGACTGCCAGCTGTACCTGGAAGGCTAAAGGAATATGCATCTTATCAGATGCTTTTTCTTTGTTTCTTTTTTGATATCTTGTTGATATTGCCTTGGATCAGAGGCAAGATAAAGTGAACTCCTCGGTCTCTCTTGTCCTCTGTCTGTGATCCTGTCAGAAGTGAAGAGGAGAATGATTTCAGTGTCATCTTTTTGAGATGCTGAGATTTCCCAGCACTATACGTATCATTGTTATTCTGAAACCAGTATTAAACCATAATATGATAAAGATGTGGATATAGAAAAGTTGTTGTAAGACACTGATTTTAATTGCTTATGACTTTGTTAGCCATTAAGTATTCGTTCTAGTATTTTTCATTCTTTGAGTCTCTGCAGAGCAAGTATTTCAGCAAAAACAGCCCAATCTTTCCACAGATGGGAATAGAAGTTATTCTGTCCAAACAAAAAGCGTGTAAATTTTTGAAAATACAAGTACCTCTGCAGTCTGGGAAAACAAACAAACAAGCAAACAAACAAAAACCCACTTGACAAAGAATTTATTCTTTCCACATAAATGTTTTAGAATCCCATGAGATTTTCCCCAAATGTATTTTAAGATCTTTTCCTGTGGGGAATTTTGCAGAACATCATATCCACACTAAACATCTTCCATTCCAGGACAGCCAGGAATTCCTCCTCAGGCATTCAAGAATTGTTCCATCATTTTTCTTTTTTCTTACCTCCCCCTCTCTCCCCCCAACAATTATTCCTTAGGAAATAAAGAATTTGCTTGTCACTGAGTGCAGGAAATGAGAGAAATGAGGTTGTGGGGACTATGACAGTCCTAAGGGGCTTATATATTGTATTTCTTATGCAAAGGGATCTACCAAAGGTTGCATAGATAACGTTAATGTCAGCATCTGACTACATAACCGTAACATTCTGTTAATTACATGTAATTTCATGTAAATCAGAAATACAAAGAACTTCTATCTAATGTCCCCCTTTTTCAGCTCAGGCTGTTCCTATTGTGTATTTGTGTTTGTTTTAATCTTATTTTAGAAGAATGAATATTCAACTATTTCTCCTTGGAAACATTGTCATTTACTAAAAAAAAAATTAGGGCATTATTTCTCCACTTACTGTGAATATTCAAATTTTCTTTTTCCTTTCTTTATTTTATACATATATATATATATATATATATATATTTTTTTTTTTTTACGTCCTTGTGAATATAGAATATAGATCTAGTCAATTTTTCTGTGCCTTTCTCTTTGCAGAGCACTCAAGCTAGAAAGGTCATAGAGCTTCTGTTGGGATAGGCACAATATAAAACAAAAAGCAGTGACCTCTGCATGAGGAACACCCAGGAAGAAAGTTCCACGGCAGTTTGTAGGGATGGTTTCTATTTGTGGGGACAAAGCAGGAGAGAGCTGCAGAACTGGTCATTGTATAAACTCTTTGTTCATGCAGCCTCCCAGTATTGGTGGACCACAGCGATATACTAGCTGCTAGATGTAGTGAATATTATAGTCTGAAAGCCACCAAGCACAACAGCTGTCAAGTCTAATGCAGCCAGCATACTGCTGGAAAGCAGGCACTTGCATAATAGTTTGCTCAGCTCCCAATCCAGTTTACTTTGATGCATCTTTGTGTGCATCAAATAATGTTTTATATTCTTTCATTCCCGATCATTTTATTAAATTCCATGTTACAAGTTTGACCAAACCTTCTTATGTTTCACTAGGTCTTATTTATGTTTTCTTCCAAAAAATAAATGTATTGTAAAGTTGGTTTATTTGCAAGGCAATGTTTAACAAAACAGTATGAGATGTATCTGATTAAAAACCCAGCCAACAATAAAGTGATTATCTTTCTGCACAGTGTGTGGTGCCATATGGTGACTGAGCAAGTGGGAAGAATAGATGCTTAATATGCAGCTCCAGTGATTTACTGTTACTGACTTCCTGTAGAAAATGACTGTTTCTTTCATAAAGACCTAATTAGTTCAAAAAGTATACGTTTGCAGTAAAATTTATATTGATAAAGTTGCCAATGCAATTTTCAAATATATTAATGATCTACAAAAAGCTCAATTGGCAGGTGTATTTTGAGCTACCTGTCTCAATCTGCCCTGCTGACCCTGATCAGGAGAGCTGCTTGAAATAACCAGCTGTTTTACTGTTGTGTTTCTTTTTTTAATAATTTATTATGTTTATAAACTGTATATAATTGCATCAAATTAGGTAATAAATATCTGAGCATACTAAGCAACAACTGTATTTTCAGCTTTTTTTTTTTTTTCTGCTGATAAACTGAAGATTTTGTAAAAATAAAAAAAAATAAATCCATTCTTTCCTAAAATCAAGCGATGCTCTCTCCCTACGACAGCATAAAAACACAAGACACCAACCTGAAATACACACAAAGAACTAAGGCAGAAATCACATCTTTATCAAAAGTTGCATTTAATGGACTTTATAGAACTACAGCAGTTTTCTCTTTCATTAGATCTATGCAAAACACCTCCTTTCTTACTGTAGTATAAATTCAAAATAATGCTACCGAATTCTGTGATGAGAATAATTCTGGAAAATAGGTGCTTTAAGAATGAAATCTATATCCTATTAAAACCACTGGGAGGCTATCCACTCACTTGAGTCTCTATTTCCATAATTACAAATAGACACATCTTGTGTATAAGATTTTAGATAATTTCTAATATATGTAAAATGCTATCCCATGGGGTATCACAGTAAGTGTTTCCATTATTTTTGTATTTCAGTCATTTCATTTTTTGCATACATATACAGTTTAATCCCTCCTTTTTACCTCTCGAATGTAATATTGTATAAATGAATTCCTTTCAGTCATTCAGTCTCATATTAAAGAAATGTGGAATCCCACACAGGCCTGTAGTGTCTCCAGACATATTCTTCATTTCCCTCTGAAGCTAACAAGCATAACTGTCTTATCTCCATCCTCCTCATTACTATGGCTTCATTTCTGCTTTTTCCTTTCTCATAGTTATTATTAATTGGTAATATATAAAAAAATATATATAAATAAGATTCTTCAAATTCTTTTTCCCCTGGTCTTAATTGTTTCAGAGGCTCATCACCTTGATAGAATGAAACTATATTCTTCCCTTGTCTTTGTTCTCCATCCTTACTTTTATTCTCAAAAGAAAAATAAAAAAAAAAAAAAAACACAAAAAACTTTTTTTTTTTTTTCACGAGGTCACATAGTCTAATTATTTTCCATGTTTTGTGCATATTTTATTTTGGTGGACCTATGTGGTGTCTCTGTTTCCCATATTTACTTGTAAACTCTTTTGTGTGGGGTTAAGGCATAGCGTCTGTACATGTTCTAATTTGTGTGCATGACAGTAACTGATAAAGATTCAGTATTGCTTTAGCATTAGTGTTAAACAGTGTTTAAAAGTAGTTTTACTGAAAATAGCAGTTGTATTGAAATTTGAATTTAATTCAAATTTAAGCCCAGTGGTCGGTGGAATGAAGACTGTGGATATTGTAATTGCTCATTCAACACCACAGCTTTTCAAATGAAGGATAGTAACCGAGAGACCTTTCTGTTAGCTAAAAAAATAAAAGATCTGGTGATTATTCTCTTTCACAAGCACATGTGCATATTTTTAAGACTTAATGGGAAAAGAAATTCATTAACAGGATAACTTATATCATATTTATCTGTTTGTTGTTTTTTTTTTGGGGGGGGTTGTTTTTTTTTTTAGCAGGTTACAGCTAAAAATAATAGTAAAATGCATATAATAATTTGCAAAACAAATTATTTTCCATCTAGCTTAAACAGTAAATTGTAAGTATTCACACTCATGTTGAGTAGAATACTGAACTGTATTCAATCTAGTAATCTGAATTTGGCCTTGTCCCTAGAAAATGATCATCTGTTAGCTTTACTTCATATGTAGCATAGTAAAATGAGTGATGTTATGAAAGTAATGTTATCGTGTAGATGTCCCTGTGAATTCTATAAAATAAAGAGATAAAAGAATATAAAATTGAGGGAAATTTTCAAAAGTGTTTTTATTTCCTTCCTTTAATTTCCTTTAAAAATGGAGAAAATCACAAAACAGACTATGATCTCAGATTGTATGGGTGACAATTGGTATATGAAGCTACAGGACATAAAAGAACAGTAAACATGAAACTGTTAGTTTAGAAGATTAAAGGATATTCCTTCCTCCTCTAGAATATCCTTTCTTCCCTGGAAAGTTTTGTGAAACGTGAAAGGGGCAGACAAGGAAGTGGTGAGGTCAGTTTTCATTTCAGTTTTATGTACAGTCAGAAAAAGTTAAATAGGTGTGTTATGTAGGTTATATGTTATATGTTATACAAAATGTGCAGTCTTTTATTTTTTATTGGAGATTGAGAAACAGAGAGGATAGAGGACAGGACATGAGAGTGAACACTGTAAGCCTCGTAAAGTGACAGAGTAATTTAGGTCAGGAGAAACATCTGAAGAGCATCTACATGTATTCCAAGTGCTTGCATAAACACAGCTTACCTCAAGGTAGATGGGAATGCTTTGTCTTGCTGAGTTTTGAATATCTCCATGGAAATCTCACACTTTAAACAGTTTTAATTTCTGTCCACCTTTATGTCCACCTTACACAATCTAAGCTTATGGCTGTGGAATTTAAAATATCTAAGGAAAAAAAAAAAAAAGAACGAGGGAGTTTAGTTAACTTACCCACTCCCAAATCCGTGTTAAAACTCTCAGTGTAGACATTTATGTTAGGTTAAAACCTAACTTCACTTAGGTTTTTAATACTACTTTCCACCTACTTTGCTAAATTAGTATGAAGAAGAGGAGTATATTATATCTTCTCATATATTTAATGCTTCCTGAGAATGGATCCACACCCGCATTGGAAACATAGCTAATGCAAAGGATACTTATACATCACAGCCTTTACTTACATGACATTTTTCTTTCTGAAGGTTTTTTACTGATCTGAACATAGAAATTGTAGCATATGGTTTTTTTCTGAGGCTTGGAAAAAAACTGTCATACATGACTGCATTACATGAATTGTTTACAACTGCCTGTTGCACCTAATGTTTATATAATATAGAGTGTTAAATTAAAATTGCCTGTACACATACAAAAAATATAAAAGGCAACATGGATTTACGTGGACATAAGACTACCATGCTTCATTTAAACCTTAAAATCTAACACAATTTAACAGAAAAATAAAATAAAATAAAATAAAATAAAATAAAATAAAATAAAATAAAATAAAATAAAATAAAATAAAATAAAATAAAATAAAAAATAATAAATCCAAAGCAGTATGAAATAAGAAGCAAAGATGTATTTATTCAACTCTAATTTATGTGACATTTTTACATAGTTGTCTTCAGATTTCTTAAAATGTATCTTAACCAAGAGACTAGTACTGATTTTTTCATAATGGGATTTTTAATAATAATAACTATTTTATTCTTTATTTTTACATCTAATCTCATAGTCCTTGTTATTAAGAAAATGAATTAAGTGTTAGTTACATTTGAGAAGAAGAAGTGACGTTATGTAGAGGTGTGCAAATTTTGGTAGGAACTTTAAAATAATTTTGAACTATAGACTTGCAGAAAATCAGAAACTGTAATATAAAATCAGCACTTGCCTGTCATTCACAAAGATGAAAATGCAAAATAGACAGTCTCATTTCAGCACTGCTCAATAATAAATCAACAGGGCAGACATGACTCAGAGTCTGCTCATAAATTAGTTGTTTGACAAGGAACAAAGAATCACAAGGAAAGGAAAGGCAGAAAAGAAAAAAGGAGAGAAGAAAAAATGGACCTCATGTGACTTTCTGCTCTATTATTCTTAGACAATTACATGAAATATTAAATAGTGCAATTACTGGCAAAAAAAATAGCATTAAACAAACATGCTATAATGGATTATGTTATTGCAATCAATACTAGATCAGCTATAAATTGATGTAAGTTCATTGCTGTTGTGACTTTATTCTATGAGATACAAAACTGGACCCAGAGACATAATTCCCCCATTGCACTTACTGCCAATTATACTGAGAACTGAGCTAGGTATTCTTTATTGCTACTGATAGCAATAACAGAAAGGAAAAAAATAATCCTTGCATTAAGGATATACATGGACCAAAGTTACTTGCAATAGAAATCTCACATTACATCTACAGTCAACATGCCCAGGTTTGTCCATTTACATTTGAGGAAACTGGTGTTTCATTTAGAGATAACAATTAAGAGGTTACACTACACAGTACAAACCCAGACCCGTCACATTGAAGTTAGAGTTGACTGTGGTGTTGGATGGAAGATGGCAGTATGCTCTCCTCTGCCTGCTTCAGTACCGGTAGGAAATAGCCTTAATCCTTAACTCATTCAGATTTTTTCTGTCCCATTTTATGCAGTTTAAGATAAAGAAGAAAGGAATCAATCCTCTATTATCAATGGAAAAATTGTTCCTGAAGCTCCTTCCACATTAAGATATTTTTCAACATTTCCAGGAATTAATGTCTCTAAATGCAGAAAACAAACAAAAAGGCAAAAAAACGGACCTGAATAGTGTTGCATATATGTATATAGAAAGATCACAGAATCACAGAATCACAGAATTGAAGGGACCTTGAAAGATCATCAGGTCCAACCCCCCTGCCAAAGCAGGTTCCTCAGAGCAGGCTGCCCAGGTAGGCGTCCAGACAGGCCTTGAATATCTCCAGAGAAGGAGACTCCACAACCTCCCTAGGCAGCCTGTTCCAATGCTTGTCACCCTCACTGTGAAGAAGTTATTTCGCATGTCAGTGCGGAACTTCCTGTGCTCTAGCTTGCAGCCATTGCCCCTTGTCCTATCCCCACAAACCATTGAGAAGAGGTTGGCTACATCCTTCTGTCCCCCACCCCTCAGATATTTATATACACAGAGGAGATCCCCTCTCAGTCTTCTCTTCTCCAGGCTGAACAGACCCAGGTCTCTCAGCCATTCTTCACAGGGAAGATGCTCCAGGCCCCGTATCATCTTTGTGGCCCTCAGCTGGACTCTTTCCAGGAGATCCCTGTCTTTCTTGTACCGGGGAGCCCAGAACTGGACACAGTACTCCAGGTGAGGCATGACCAGGGCAGAGTAGAGGGGGAGGATCACTTCCCTTGACCTGCTGGCCACGCTCCTTTTAATGCATGCCAGGATCCCATTAGCCCTCTTGGCCACAAGGGCACAGTGCTGGCTCATGGTCAACCTGTCATCCACCAGGACCCCCAGGTCCTTCTCCTCAGAGCTCCTTTCCAGCAGGTCATCCCCCAGCCTGTACTGATACTTCAGGCTGTTCCTTCCCAGGTGCAGGACTCTACACTTGCTCTTATTAAATCTCATTTGCTCTTATTAAATCTCATCTTATTAAATCTCAAGATATACTTTAAGATCTGTAAATTTATTTATTTTTTTGAGGAATGAAATGGTGTCATAGTTATAAATGCCATACAATAATTTTAGGTAAACTGAATCCTTGTATTCTGCTTAGATATGAAATCATGTAGTTTAATTAAGTATGAAGGTAAAGTCATTTAAAGTCTCCATTAAAGTCATAAGTGAGGATGTTGCAGATCTGATTTATTAAAAAAAAAAAAAACACAAACAACAACAATAATCTCTTGAAATCTCTTCTATGCATAAGGATAAGATCTAATCTCTTATAAATTCAAAATTCTAACAGAAATAAATTTTAATCAGTGAAACAAAGATAAAAAATCTGTCATATCAATGTGCATAATGCTAGACTGAAAATAAAATAAAGCAGGAATTAATATCATGATTTCTGTGATTGGTATTGGCATTCAGCATTTGCTAGTTTAGCAGCAAGATAGCACTTCCAGCTAGTACCAAAGCCTACAAAGCTGCACTGTACAGGATGGGGCTGAGTTGAAATTTAAATAGACAGTAAGAATAAAGAATCTTTTTAGAACCTTGCCTGAATCTTAAACACATTTGCAGTGTCATACTAGGGAAAACTGTGAAGAAGGCTAAACAAGTGTGAGTTCCAGTAGTATAAAATCCAAACTGGTAATCAGTTTTTCAAATGTGTCAAACTGAAGTAATGTTAGGAGGGTATATGGGGTGGCATCAACACTACTGTTAAGAAATAAGCATGTCCTGACTTTATGTTCCCACCTTGTGATCAAAAAATTGTGACAACTGAAGTGTTAAAAATGTAATGAGAGAGAGATGAAAGTGAAAAAGGGATTTTTGAAGTGTAATAGGCTCAGTTAAGAATTGAAAAGTATGAGAATGGCTACAAAAATTAAATAATTTAAGTTTACTGTAGCAATGCTGATACTAACTGCTTTGTTAAACCTCTGAGTACGCCCATGAAAAACAAAACATTTTAAATTTAGATTTAGTTGGGACCTCATTAAATTATTATGCACCAGGATCTGTCATTTGTGAAGTGTTTCATTTAGCATTATATTTCTTAATCCAGCACAAGCACACGGGACTGATCTAGTCAGCATGCTGAGTGCAGACCTGTCAGGATCAGTGGATCATAATATGGCCAGCCATATTATACTGATACAATCTGATGGTAACTGGAGACAATGTTTAAAGCATCTGGGTGGGGGATATAACAGGTCCACACCCCCTCTTAGCACATGCTCAAAGATATTTTATTTTCAGTGTGGGATCTAATAGGTGTGACATATTTCTGCCCATTCTTTTTGCATATCAACATATTTCTATGAATCAGTGGAGCTCGTTCTGTTAGACTTACTCAAAGGTGATATATTTCAAAACAGGTCTGCAGCTCTGTGGCTTCCAATATCCAGAATTTATGGGTAGAAGCAAAACCCATTTTATTTTTCTAAAAGAGCCTTAACGTTAAGTGCCAGAAGGGTGAAAGGGCCTGCAGGCACAAGCAGCTGAAGTTGTCCTTACGATGTGTGGTCACTAACGCACAAATAGTCCACAGGTATCAACTATGACGCGTGGAGAAGAGTCAGAGTACAGACTGTTCATATGTCCACTCCCTGATCCCAGTGCTCTAAACACGATCAAGAGATAGAAAAATTTTCCATTCTCTTTAAGGAATTATTAACCTTTTAGTTGCAATCCAGACATATCCCTGTGCATAATTCCTACTGAAATGAGAATCTGAGGCACAAAAAAAGCAGAGCAGGAGGAGCAACCCTTATCCCAGAGTATATCCCATGTAACTGGAATTTGCATTGGAACATAACACACAAGGTGAAAAAGCAGCGAAGGGAAGTTTACAGTATGAATATCTATCTTCAAGGAGCTTCTAAACTGATATTTGTGCTGTTTAGTTAAACAAAATTTCTTAAAGGACAAGAGTAGTTCAGGAGGCATTTTTGGTGAAAATCTTGCTTTTCTCAATTCTCCTATCACTGTCTGCTTTCTCCAGCTTTTCATCCAGAAACCAGACCTCATAATTTGCCCATATCCATGGCTATCACCTGTCTTTCCCCAGATGCCTTTCCACCATCTATCATATGAGTTGTTTTCTTTTATAGTCTAAATGTAACTTGCTAAAAATAAACAACATCTAATAGCCCAACCTAGAAGAAGACAAACAGAAACAACAACAACAAAAAAACAAACCAAACAAAAAAAAAAAAGTAAGATGCAATGAAATTATATATTTTGGCAATATAATAGGCATAAAAAGACAGCACCTCAGCTTGTTGCCAGTAAAATGCTATTTTTGCTGGGTAGAGGAGTAATGATTGCATTGGTAAACTCAGTTGTGTCTGTGAGGGGTTGCAAGAACTTTAATGTTCTAGGTGGTTAGCATGGTGAGTTGACAGGAAAAGCAAATGAATGAGCAGCCAGTACTATTATACTTAAATATCAAGGCCAAAAAATACATAACTCCTGTACTTGCAGTTGTTCAGCTGAACTGCATGGATATAGTGAAACATTGTAGTGTCTGGATTGGGACAGCTGGTTAGTCTGTCGAGTACCCTGATGCTAACACGAATCAAACTGGTTAGTCTGCCCAGGTGAATTAGCAGGGAAGCATGTGTGTGCTGGGAAACCCAGCACAAGTAGAAAATTCTGAGTGCTGGGAAACCCAGCACAAATCTGGAAGTGACAGCAAATAGCTGGACATTGTTACAGGAACAGGCTCAGACAACTGTTGGGAACAGGAGAGCCTTAGATAAAAATTAGATGTATTATTTCCTTTGTCTGTGGTTTGCTGTTGTCCCGTAAGAATTTTCACAGTTAGGATCAGAGCATGAAAAATGGGATGGTGCTTGTCAATACAGAGTAGTTATGAACAAAACTAAATATTATTTATGCATTTTTTATGTTGTAAAGAAGAAATAGCAGAAAGCATTAGTTTATTTAATTATGGATAATATCTTTAGTATTAGTTTGTGAATTACAATAAATTCAAAGCAATGCATTAAACCCCTTGAAAAGTGAAACTTTGTTGTTGTTGTTTGTTTGTTTGTTTTTTTCACATGGCATATTTACCTTAAGACTTCATTTTGCTGTTTTCTATATTAGCATATTAGTTCCTTACATCTTAATTGTCTTACTCCACTTCTAGAAAATAAAAAAAAAAAAAGTTTAAATATCTGACACAGACTTTTGCTTATTCTTATCACTACGATTGATTTCTGTTGTCCAGATGACATCTTCTAATCAAGGGGAGCTGACTTAATAACATTGCTTAAGTTTCCATACTTTATTTTACTCTCTTTTTTATTTTTTTTTCAGTTTTCAAAATAAAAAGAGTTATCAAGCTACTGCTTTAAGATATCAAGGCTGTCACACTGAATGCTAGGTTTATTCTTTTGTTTATTTCCCAGGTGGATTTCAGAGTGGCAGGGATGAAAAGACACTTTTTTGAAATGGTGAGACCTTTGTCTCACCTCCATAATACAATGAAGGTTTTCCAAACTAGAAAAAACAACTTTGGAAGGGGTAGAAATAAAAGAAATAAAAACACTAACTCAACAGCTGACAGCAGGGTGAAGAAATTCTTCATGTCAAATTAAACTTCCTTTTTGATAGGTAATGGCATTAAAGAATTGTTAGTTATATTCTTATACTAGCTTGGAAAATATGATGTTATTTCTTTACAGACAGCAGCTGGGAAAACATGACAGTCCATTTCAAACACTTTTTTTTATCAAAGATTATTTTTACTGAAATGCAACTTTGCTAATTACAGTACCTTAATAGAGAACTGTAGCACTGTTAGAACAATTTAGTTCAAGATAAAATTATTTCCTCAGAAATTAGTGGGACTAGGTTTAATGATCATTCCATCAAAGGTTTTTTAGTCATGATCCATGTTTAAAATAGTGCATGCTGTAATGAGATTTCACAGCTGTGGATGCTTGCATAGATACTACCTAGAGTTACTGGGTACAGATTCATTTGGTTTGAATTCCATACAAGTCCATGTTCCTGTGGTCAAGATGTCTCTAAAAACCAGGAGGGAATATTACTCTCAATGACTTACTTGGTCATTAATATCTGTCTTTACTACTTTACTAATACCTACTACTGTGAGCAGCATCAAATAAATGCATTCAAAAGGAGGAACGTTAGTATTTTTATGCAGGACCAAAGTCTGAATTTTTTTCTATATGTTATTAATCCATACTGAAACATATTGATAGGGGTTTCCTTTTTGCTGTGCTTTCCCACCTCAGGTGCTCATTAGCAAGTGATTTGTACAGTATAACTCAGACCTCCTGTATCAAGAGTCTTTGTCTAACCTTTTGTACTCATGTAATACTCTTATGTATTATGTACTCTTACGTGTTATGTTCGGACATAGTGCTTATAGTATTTCCTTCCTTTCATCTTTATATAACTGGATTCAATATCCAAAAGAAGAGAAACTGTTTCTGTTAAAGTTCTATTCAACACTTTAACAGAGGTGAATCAAACACAGGTTTTGATCTTTGTCTGGTTATGCTGCAGTTCAGGACGTTAATCAGCATGTACAACATACTATAAATCAGAATAGGAGAGGCAACAAACATATCTTGCCCTGCATTATAAAGGCTAGAGTTAGCTGAGGAGTTAAGATTTCTATGCCTCAAAATTGCTATGTACCAGCATCTTGTTTAGGCCTATTGATATATGCATTGACAATATCTAGAAGAAATAATGGACTCCATTAGCTTCAAGGGAGAGCTTTCTTTCCAACTTCCATTTGACTTCTATCTCTGTTGTTGATTCTACAGTATATGCGTAATCTTCCATAGTAAATTAACAATGAGGACATGACTATTATATCTATTTTGAGATACATGTTAAAGTCCCATGATAGCACCATTTGACAGTTTTTAAGGGTTAATCACTAAATAAGATTACTTTTTTTATTCCTTCAGTTGAACGCTGGCAGATTTAAAAAATAATAATTAAAAAAAAAAGAAAGGAAAGGAAAGGAAAGGAAAGGAAAGGAAAGGAAAGGAAAGGAAAGGAAAGGAAAGGAAAGGAAAGGAAAGGAAAGGAAAGGAAAGGAAAGGAAAGGAAAGGAAAGGAAAGGAAAGGAAAGGAAAGGAAAGGAAAGGAAAGGAAAAATGAGAATACATTTTAAGTCAGAGAGTAAAAGCCCATGAATATCATAATCCCACAGGAAAATGCAATGAAAAATGAGCTGTGAATTTTCTCCAAGCACCATCCCCAACCCACCTCTCTCTCCCACCCTCTTCTGATTTTAGGGGAAATGAATAAGAGATCTCAAGAGGGGAAGGAAAATTAATTGTTGGCAGTAATTATTCATCACCCTACAGAATTCACAGAGGAAATGTACTGCATGCAGATTTCTTAAAAAGTTGTTATTTTGAAAATTAATTATAATGAATACTGTTTCCTATTATAATGTAAATAAAAAACAAGGTTTTCCTCACTTATATGTCTGATGGGCTATTCTCTCCTCAGAGAAGATACTATTCTCACTGGACAAGTTCCCAAATCAATAGCTTAGATGTGACCTACCTGAAACTAGAGAAGTTTAGATCCTGATATTAACTTTCTAATTAACTTTCACCTTTATAAAACTGGGTTAACACTTGAAATACCTACTAACTATTGAGGAGATTTATATCTAGAGTTTAACTGTGCACTCCATGTCTACTTCATAGAATCATAGAATCATTGAATCATTCATGCTGGAAAAGACCTCTAAGATCATCTAGTCTATAACCCAGTAATGACAAATCCACCACTAAACCATGCTTCCTACAGGTTTGCACACCTGATTCTGAGGTATTGTGGTTTAACCCAGCAGGCAGCTAAGCATCGCAGAGGCATTTGCTCATTCCCCCCAACCTACAGTGGGATAGGTGAGACAATAGGAAAAAGTCATGGGTTGAGATAAAGAGAGTTTCATATAACAGAAAAGGAAGGGAAATAAATAATAATAACAATAACAATAAATTGAATCTACAAAACAAGTAATATACAAAACAAGTAATATATAGTGCAATTGCTCACCACCCATTGACCAATGCCCAGTCACCAGGCAATTTCCCCAGTTCTATTGTTCAGCATGATACCATATGCTATGGATATCCCTTTGGTCAGTCTGGGTCAGCTGTCCTGGTTTTGTCCCTTCCCAGGTTTTTATGCATCCCCAGCCTCCTCGCTGGCAGGGCAGCAGGAGAAGCTGAAAAGTTCTTGCCTTTGTCTAAGCACTGCTCAGCAACAATTAAAACAGTGGGGTGACATCAACATTATTTTTCTACTCAATCCCAAACATGGAACTATACAAACCACCATGAATAAAATTAACCCTATCTCAGCTGAAACCAAAACAGATATATGGATCAGAATTGCTGCAGGATTTACTTTGTTCCTCTGGTGAAGAATATTGACTGGACTCACTAGATTATGGGCAGTGTTCTGCTTAAACATTTTTATACTAAAAAAAATAAATAAAAATCTATTAGCATAGGTATGGCTAGATTTTCACCACTTATTTTCATTTTTCCGGACACTATTTGTAAGACCTGCTTCTACTACAGGAAAGAGATGTTAGGAAACGATTTAATCCTAGCACAGCACAATGTTAGACTCATACTTCTCAGTCACAGGTGAAGCATAGAGATGATACATACAGAGGCTAGGAAGGGGGAATAGCATTACCCTAGAGCTGACATAAAATACTAATTAATGACAAGGTAAAATAAAAAGTTTGTGAAATGAAAACAAGCTATCCTCAATCCAGTCCCATCATACTAGCCTGGAAGTGTGATTTACACTTTTGCTAGAGAAAATAATAATAATAATAATAATAATAATAATAATAATAATAATAATAATAATAATAATAATAATAATAATAATAATAATAATAATAATAATAAATAATTCTTAATTGTGGGGAAGCTTGGGAGAAGGTGATGGTGCAATGCTGGAACTTCAACGAGGTTCTTTGCTAGCTTGCCCTCCAATGCTCTTCTTTCATCACTACAGAAAGGATGCAAGTACCAGATTCCTTTTGAAGCAATGAAAGGTTAAACTTTTAGATGAGGTATTTGGAGTTATATTTCAAGACTAAAATAGTATACAAAGCATTAGCAAAGGCAGAGATTTATTGTGTGAAAAGTACAATCTCTTGTATTAGTAAGTCTTCAGAAAACCTGAGCCATGTTTCTAACAAAAGTAAAAAAAAAAAAAACAAGTGTCAGGGACGGCAATGGGAAGATTTCCTATTCTTGATGAACACATGGTGTATATGATTTGCCTGTGTTTGAGAGTTATCAGTTTGCATTTTCTGTGCCTTGGAAACAGATCACAGCTTGAAATGCCATTTTAGCCTAAGAAAGGAAAGCAGGCTTCTTCACAGCACCACATATACATGAATTGTGCTATTCTTTTTATTCATAGAATTAATTGCTTTTTAATTTCTCTTTTGCTTTGTTTCATGAAAAATGGTTGTACTGAGTGTAAAAAGCCTCGTTTTTCTACCTACTGCAGGCAGAAGAAGTACGTAAAGTTCTCTCTCACATCTCTGAATCTGATCAGTTGACTCAGATACAGCTAGTACGAGCAGCTCCATTCCTTCTTTTTATTTATATTTTATTTTATTTTGTGAGCCATGACTGACCTAATATCATCACCTCTGTCTAGAAAGGGTTCATAACTACAAATTTTAAATGGAAAGAAAAATTTTCTCCAGTTCAGAATTAGGTATTCTGAGGGACAGACCTTCAGTATTACCTTTTTACTCAGCTTTCTTTGTGGCTAACTGTCTCCTCACTCACAGGAATATTTCTGTAAAACTCTAAGCACCAAATTCATGTGGAATGTACATAACCCTTGAATGCTAAATATTCACGAAGGAAAGTACACTAAAGAAACTGTATTGGAACAATAAGTCTAAATCTCTTCTGAAATTTAGCTCTTTCGTTCTCTTTAGTTTATTTCTTGCCCCCTGCAGTCAAGTTGTAAGTGTGCCAAGAGAGGAACACAAACCAACCTATACATCTTAACCAGGGTACATGGTGATGAGGGGACAGCCTCATGGGGATGAGGGGACAGCCTAAGAAAGGAATAAGCAGATTTTAAGGAATAATTAAATGAATCACAAATACTTTACAAGGCAGACTTTCCTTTTTTTTCTTCATCACTAAATCCCTTTTCTGTGATAATTATACAATCCTATGCAAAATCAAGACTTGGACGCAATAAAGAGAGAACAAAAAATCCAAAACAAATTAACACTGGACTTTGAGTTGGAAATGAGTAAAACCTTCAGAAATCCA
The DNA here is from genome assembly GCF_965140915.1 of Aythya marila. Classification (NCBI taxonomy): domain Eukaryota; kingdom Metazoa; phylum Chordata; class Aves; order Anseriformes; family Anatidae; genus Aythya; species Aythya marila. Next base: position 197,396,065 of record NC_139042.1, on the reverse strand, counting down.
TGGCCTGATCTAAAGTCCAAGTAATTTTGGACAGAGCCATTTCCAGAAGGAAATGTTTTAATCTCTAATTTATCATGTGATGTTTAATTGTTAATATGAAATATAAGTAGTAGCACTAAAGAGCACACCTTGACTTAGTTGAACTGTACCAAAATTTTTCTGTTTCATTTCTTTCTTTTTCTTTGCCTATTTACCATTATTTTGTGAATAGTTTAGACATTTGCTATGTTGAGACCTCCAGTGCACTACAGCTAACAATATTTGCTGCGTAAGCAGAACAGTTACTCATATTTAAAGAAAAACATATGATTTCTGCTGTTTCTATCAAATAAGTGTGTTTTATAGATCTGCTACTTTGACTTAAATATTCAACTATGAGTTGTGCTCTTTCCTTACTATAATAATATTTCATGTATCAACATAAAATAACCAGACAACAAGTTGCAATGATTTAAAGTGCTTTTTGCACTAGCTATTCTATAAAATTTTAATGAGTACACACACAGTGATAGACATTAATGTATTCCATAGAAGGCAGACAAATCTGCAGATATTTTACAGGACTCCTAGCAGTAAATACAGAGTTTATTAAAAACAATATTTTACTAGGGCCTGTGAAACTAAACAGCTCCTACACCTTGCAAATATGTTGTTGGCTAACAGTTTTTAGAAGTTAATTTTAAAAAGGAACATAGGGAAGATCACAATTTAAATTCCATTAAAAGTCTTTCATTTATTAGCATTTACAAATGAAGAAAAAGCATAGCTGAAAGAGTTGTGTACAACATTGATGTACACTACGGACCTCAGGAAATATGTACATGTATAAAAAGCTTTATCTGATTGGGAGCCACATGGCCAGACAAGAGAAGAAGTTTGCAGAATGGAGATGAAAGCCATTCACCCTTGCATGATGGGAATGGCATTAGCACATATACAAGACTGGCTTTTGACATGAACTTAAAAGACTCCCCTGTGAACTTACACAGCAGATCTGCACCAATTCAGCCCCACCACTGAATCTGCATGTAAGCTACTTCAAAGTTACAGATTTGCCAACACGGTTACATCTGTTACATCTACAACACAGTTACAATTTCTACTGTGAGGGTGGTCACACACTGGAGCAGGCTTCCTAGCAAGGTGGTTGCTGTCCCATGCTTGTCAGTGTTCAAGAGGCATTTGGATAATGCCCTTACTAACAGGCTTTCACTTTTGGGTAGCCCTGAAGTGGCTGGACAGTTGGATGAGATGATCTTTATAGGTCCCTTCCAACAGTGCTATTCTGTTTTTAAAAAATGCAGAAGTTAGAAGTTACGGTAAAACATATACATATATATAAAAATAGTAATAAGAAAATCTGAATCTGAGAAAATATTTGTTTCTAAATCTTTTTAATTTCTTAATCAGTAGATAATTATGCATCTTTAAAATAAACCTGTTTTGTTTGGTAAGATGCACAAAAAAATTGGAATACAACTTGTTCTTTGCTCAGAAATGTTAATTTCTTAATTCTTATCATGAACAACATTGGCAAAGGACCAGGAGGTATTAATTCTAATTTTGAAAGAAAATGACATAAAATTGTTTGATCTTTAATGTACACTGCAGTAGAAAGAACACATCTGGATAGAGTATTCTTGGTTAAAGCAAAATTGAAAACTCATTGTGGAGGCATAATTTGAATTAGACAAAAATACAAAGAAAAATGAATGAATTAGATTATTCAGGGCAAAGAACTCAGGTCCCAATTCTCTAGTCATCAGCTGTGCTCTGATCGGGACAAAAAAGAAAAAAAAGCTGATTTATTTCATCTTTGCTACTTCATATTGTCATGTTTAGCAGGAAACCAGTGCAGTCACTAAAACAAGGTAGGTCAATCGTGACAAATTGCATTTAAATAAGCTCAAAGAGTGTTCTATTGACCAGCAATCACTAGAAAGTCAACACCTTGTGTCACACCTCCTTTTGCCCAGATACAACTCAGGTGCTAGAATTTAATCTGGATTTGGTATTGTTATAGTATTATTTTGACCATAACGTCTGGATTTTGGGATACGTTGTTCACGGTCCTTCATTAGTACTTGTCTGAAATAGAATCATTTGAATTTTTCCACTAAGCCTCTTTCTAAAACTTCTTCTTGGGGATGCTGTTTTGCCTTTATTAATACCAAAATCATAGAATGATTTGTGTTGTAAGGGACCTTAAAGATCACCCAGTTCCAACCTCCCTGCCATGGGCAGGGACACCTCCCACTAGACCAGGCTGCCCAAAGCCCCATCCAGCCTGGCCTTGAACATCTCCAGGGATGGGGCATCCACAGCTTCTCTGGGCAACCTGTGTCAGTGCCTCACCAGACTCAGAACAAAGAATTTATTTCTTATATCTAATCCAAATCTACTCTTTTTTAGTTTAAAGCCATTCCACTATTTCCTATATCCTATATATCACTACATGCCCTAACGAAGAGTCCCTCACCATTTCTCCTGTATACCCCCTTTTGATACTGTAAAGTCACTATAAGGTCTCCCCAGCCTTCTAATCAAGTCAAAGCCTTCAAATCAAGTCAGACCAATTCCAGCTTTCCAAAGATATTCATGTAGGTAAACAAAGGCATTTGCATGCACACTGCAAATATGAAGATGAGTATAATTCTGTGTGAGGAGTTTTCCTTTTTACTGTATGTATGATATGAAGACAGAGACAGACAATAACTGGTCTCATTCATGTTAGTTCAAACAGACAAGAAATAAAAATATTTAAGTTCATGATCCTATGCAAAATTTTCTCTTCTGACCCAAAACCCTCACAATCAGAAAGAATCTTTTCAATGATTTTGAGGGAATATAGAGTAGATACTTATCAGTTATTTTTTAGTCTTCTTACATCTCTTTTCTAGTAGAAAGAGATGAGCTATGACACTTACTGCCTGAGCTGTGATGAAATATCTAGAAGAAGGGGATATTTGTCATGCTTCCAAAATGGCTTCTTACAGAACTGTAAACGACTTTCTTCTTTGGTTATTGATCTGCTTTAAATTAACATTTTTTGTAATGTACTCATGGTGGGAAATGTAAAATCTAATTACCCTGGCTTTGGCAAAGTATTTCTGGTGCAGAGGCAGCTTCAGTCCTAAATTCTGTAATATTCTGGGCCAAGTCACAAGTGGTTTACCCATAATATATTTTTGGCATTGTTTGTTTCTTCTGAAAGTGTCTCAGTTTCAGAAAACTGGACTATCTTGAAAGTGATGTCAGAAAATATGATGTCAGTCCATTGGGGATCCTTGATTAACCCACAGCTATGCCTCAGCTCTCATCGCACCTATATCACAGAATTTTAATTTTGTATGATAATTATTCATATGTATGCACATCACATATGCATATATAGAAATATGTAGAGAAATATATCATAACTGCACCCAAAGAATTTTGGAGCATTTTTCTTTTTATAAACTTCTGAATAGGTATCAAGAATAACCACACACAGTCTCTGTGCTGGGATGACTTCAAATCATCTTCCGTTTCCTGAATTATCCAGTGTACTGACTGCACTCCTTCTGCTATAAAGAGAAAAACAAAACAAAACAAAATAAAGAAACTAATGAAAAAACACAGATAGTTGTATTCACTAAACAACAAAACACTTCTTTGTGAAAATACATGGACAAAACAAATAATGACTTCTACACTTCTGGGGATTTTCTATATGCAGACAGTACATCTGAAGTGGCTACAGCCTGATCAATGTTTATAGATACTCCTTTGATAAATTAGTTCTTTTTTTTTTTTTTATTATTCCCTTAAGTATACATTCCAAGAACTACATGGAATTCTTCCACACTAGCAGCTCATTAATGCAAAGCAACAAGACATTGTTTTTTAATTCACACTGCCTAAAACACCAAATGCTTCACAAATGGACAGCATAGTACTCCTTGCAGGGCAAAGTCATTTAGTTCCACTGAGCTCCTGATATATTGGTAATGTCAGGCTGTCATGTCATAGAACCTTCTCTTGTGTGGAATGGCTTCCAGCAAGCATTTCTATTGCTCTTGGTCAAAGCCTGTGCAGCAATCTGCCATGAATAGCTTCATGTATCCTGCACATTTGTTTCCTGAATTATAGGCTATGCACTGGCCAGCTTCAGATTTCATTTTTCTAAATTTTGTTGATCAAGGTGGAATTGCCATAACTGTGGGCATTGTTATATAGCCCCTATAAATATGTTGAAGACTTATGATTCAAAATTATTATATTTATTGACATATTTTTATTCACGACATTTACAATATAGTGCTTACATCCCTCTGATCTTCCATAACAATTTCAATATGCAAAACATTGCAACACCAGTTTATTTCTGAGTACATTGCCTTGGGTGTCTCATTTGAAAATCAGCATCCGAAATATTGAGAATGTGCAGAGAGATGCTCTGGAAGAGTGCTCATTAGAGCACATCTGCTTTCCTTCTGAGGAGGGCAGTGGTCTCCTGCCAGTTGCTTCGTATTTGTTGACAGAAGAGTGTTCTGTTTCTCAGCACTTCAGGAATACAAAACAAACAGTTCAACACATTGATGTCAGTAAGATTCTTTCAACTCTGGAAGCACAAGGAAAAGATTTTTTTTTTTGGGGGGGGGGGGGGGTGTGAAATAAGGAGTCAGTAGAAAAATTGGTCTCTCCAGTTTATGACTTTTTGCAAGAAAGAGCAATTGTGTTATGAAAATCAGGTTAGTTCTGCATGCTTTTTATGACACTGTTCCATTACTCTTCATAACCTAGGTCCCTCTTTCTATAACAATATTTAATGAGGGTTGCTGTATGAAGTTCTTGAACACAGTATGAGAGGAACACAGTGGAAAACTGCATAAATACTACTTTTTACAAGACTCTTCAATGGGTTCCTTGTCAGTTCTCATCAACACCCACTTAAAGATTAAATAACATCAACAAAGTCTTGTTTTCATTAATCAACATGCATGATTCATCGTGAAAGAATAATATGAAACAATATGTTCCAGTAATAACAGTGTAATGCAAGACCAAACTTTTATAATCCACAAACACTCTTTTTCCTTAAGGATTATAAAACAAAACACATACTTGCAAGCAAGCAACCAAGGAAACAATGAAAACACATAGTACTGGCAATAAATGCAATTTCCAGTACATACTTTTACAATATATTGAAATTGCAATGACATTGGATGCAGGCTTCTTGCATGGAAAAAAAAAATCATACTAGAAGGACGAAGCTCAATGAAATCTACATAGAACTCAACCTATTTTTAGGAATCTAAACTTAGACAAACAGGACCTCATACTTTCATAGGCACCTACTTCTCTTTATTGATGCTAAAAGAAAATTTAGGATGTTATTTGTATCCAAAATAAAACATACGCACTAATCAAATGTGTAGGATAATGTCACTGTATTATGTAGTTTCATGCTTCATGAAGTACTAACTTCTAGATTCTGTTATTGCTGGCTTATGCCTCAGTTTTCCTATGTTCTAATTTTGATGCTTAAGAAACTGTTTACATAAAGGATCACGGAGAAAGAGTGTGGATTTTACAGAGAAAAAAAAAATGTTGCTAAGATGATTCTGGTGTCATTAGCACTGCAGATAGATTTTCTTTTATTCAAGTAAATGCTAGGAAAAATCTAGTCTCAATTAGATAATGAGACCAAGCTTGAAGGAAATGGGAAAATCAATTCCTCTAGATTAAATCACATTACCCTATATACTTCTGTTACTGTATACATATACAGTGTAAAATTATAAAGAAAAAATCAGAAAAAATAGGAAACAACATGTCTGTATATTCCTGTAATAGGTGCAATAAAACACATTTACAGTAACTTGTCAATTCTAAGCCATACTGTTGTAAACTGAAAAGCTCTGATGAACTCACTGTCATAAATGCCCATTTACCTTCACCAGAGGTCTTGAGTGTGGTGCTTACATTGTAAATATCGTGCCTATTTTCACTCTAGCTGCAGGGAAGATTGCATACTCTGATGCTTCTATGAGTATTACTACTTTCTTTACAACCCAGAAATTTCAGATGAGAGGAATCCTAGATTTCCTGAAACAATATGTATTTTGAAAAGATACTCTTTTTGCCTAACCTTATATGTGAAATTTCAGAATTAATTTTTTTATTTTTTTTTCAGTTCCATAGGTGCCACGTTCTCACAGTACAGACAATAACCTTGTCTGATGTGCTGCTAGCTGAAACAGTTGGGCTTCAGGAACACGGCTCAGCATCATTATCCCACATATTCACATTACTGTCCTTTATCCTGTCTTATTTTTTCACATAAAGGATCCATGTTGTGCAAATGTAAGGATTAACTTAGAAACAAACAGTGAAATAGATTTATTTTTTTTTCTGAATGTTCTGAATAAGTAAGTCTGGATTTAAACTCAGTCAAATACAACAGAATAGCTGAGGCTCAACTCTCTTTAACTTTCTAAAACTGGAAAACATGCACCAAATAGCCAGGAGCCAAAACAGCATCACTATCTCCATCCCTTAACTCTAAAGCACTCTCTCCTCAGTGCCACTGATCCTTCCCTCTGGTATCTGGAAGTTGTGCTGGCTGTTTTTGCAGTGTATGGCTCAGGCCATAGAAAAGAAAGCTAAAAGCTGTCTTATTTATATAGGTCAGCTCTATGGGTACAGACTCTTCAGATTATATCATATGAATAAACACAATCAAAACAGTGGGATCTCTGAGATATATTTCAGGAAAGGCCTTGTATTGCTCTGCACATAGTGAGAAATGATGTCATTCTGCAGGGTGGCCATCATAGTTTGTATATGGGCAGAGATTAAAAATTTTAAGTTTGTCCAACTTCTCTGCTTATTCATGTGCAAATTCAGTGTGCTGCTGGAGATGAATAACCTCTAAAGTAGTAATCTGCAGGTCTAGAATCCTGGGCACTGGAATATTTTTTAGCATTTTAACCTTCATCTGATATATCATATGTCAGTTACTGTCAAAAACCAACATTATTTCCATAGCTCCATGGCACTTCACAGACAAACAAAAAAAGACAGGTTCCTACCCTAAGGATCTTCCTTCTAAATTTAGCACAATAAGCAACAGATGTCAATAAGGAAAAGACAGAGTGACATATGATTAGTTAGAGGTTGGAATACTGGAATGAGTACAACAGTGGCTGTAATAGTCTGGGTATTTACTGACCATTAAATTCTCATGATTAGGCATTAAAAGCATAATTTTTGGTGACTTCTTGCAGATGTATAATGGTTATGATAATATAAATACAGAAAAAAATTGCCACGAGCAAGTAGTTTGGATTTACATGACACTACATTTTCCATAGTAAATTGTCCAGAGTAAATCTTAACCTCTGCAAAGAGATTTAGTATTCATTGTAAGTAACCCACCAAATTTTCTACAGGTTAAAAACCTGCACATGGACAACTAATGCTGAGTAGTTAAAAGCCTTAATATTCTCACATTATCTTCCTCATTACAGTTTGAATATCTGTGCTCTAAATAAGCAATTCCAGGCATTTTAATTTGTGAAGTTTAATAAATCTAACGTTTCTGTCCTAATAGTTTTCATTCTAATTCTAGAGCAAATTAATTTTAGCCTTATTCACACTTCTTTTCATGCTTGCCCTCTACATTTATTTTTGTTATTTTTTATTGGCAGAGATCCTAAGAAAGTGTCAATTCAAAAACTTTGTTCTGAAAAAAAAAAAAAAAAGACATGAAAAACAGAAGGATTTTGGTTGGTTGGTTATTCTTAAATTTATGTTTGCAGCTCTTTTCAAGAGGAACATTCAGGCAATTTGGTGAAAGGAAAACATTATGTTTTTCATTACAATAAATATTAATCACAGAATCACAGAACTGTAGGGGTTGGAAGGGACCTCGAAAGATCATCGGGTCCAAACCCCTGCCAAAGCAGGTTCCTCAGAGCAGGTTGCCCAGGTAGGCGTCCAGACAGGCCTTGAGTATCTCCAGAGAAGGAGACTCCACAGCCTCCCTAGGCAGTGTGTTCCAATGCTCCGTCACCCTCAAGTAATGAGAAAACTTGTCATAAACAGTAGTCAAAAACAACAGGCAGGAGCAAGTATTTTTTCTTTTTTGCTGTTGGTGGTGGTGGTTGGTTGTTTTGTTTGTTTGTTTGTTTTTATGAAAGAGATGGGCTCAGAATTTCTATTGAGGAATTTCATCCTCTTTGCTAAAGAATAATTCAACAGATTGGGTGATGTTTTTGCCGCTACAGTCATTCATGGCTGTAGTGTCATTTTTTCTTCTCAATTTTTTGATATTAGAGTTTTGAAACACTGATTTTGTGTTATTAGAATTATTTAGTGGTGTGACCTGTTTGCACAAACTCTGTGGAAGCTCTCCCTCAGTCAAAATAGAAGACCAGGGAACACTGCATAATGGGACTAATTTCATTTCAGAGTTCATGTTGACGTTTTGTCTACTCTAGAAAAAAAAAAAAGTCTAGAAAACTTGCAGATGAGTTTTAATGAAGATTGCTACAGCTGCAACACAAATTTTTAAATCCTAGGCTATTAGAATCCAGGGAAAACTTTACTTCAAGATTCTCTCAAAAGACTGATTACTTAATTCAGGAAGTTTCAAAACCATCTAAGTACAGTCTTAATGCTTGGAAATGCTCACAACAAAAAAACAGCAGTTCCTATCTTCTATCAATAACTTAGCCACTAAAATCAGAATAATACAAATACAAAGGCACAGTAAATTCTGTGTCAAACTTGAAATTTAACATTTGCTTCTCAAATCTACATCTTCTCTAAAGAAATCAAGGAGCAAACATTTCAGCAAACATCTTCCTTCAAAGCACTATAACATGCAAGTTCTCCCATTAACAAGAGACCAGTTTAAATCTACCCCTTATTGATAAATGACTAAAAGCCTGATTCAAAGCCCATGAAAATAAATGGCAGTTTTTCTGTTGACTTCAAAGGGTTTTAACTTAGGACTAAAGATCAAAAGCTTCAGACATCTGTTGGTGTCTGTTCAGAGGCCAAGATGAAATTAATTATTGTTGTTGGCCTGTGTCTTGATGCTGGATTTGGTGAAGGCAGAAATATGACGCAAAGACCTCCCAGTGCCAGTACAGAGGAGAATATACAGGGAGAAGAACCACAGTTTACACAGCTCAAGAAGGGAAAGCTCCACATTTCCATCTTCCCCTTACAACCTAGTGTCCTAGAATGTGAGGGTGGTGATTTAACTCAAATACCATAACACACTACTATAGTATTGTAGGATCACAGAACAGTTCGTGTTGGAAGGGACCTTTAAAAATTTACCCTGCACAAGCTAGCAGGTTCCCCCAGGCTACTGACATTATCAGAGAGGAACCAACAATTTACCCTTCTTTCGTATTTCAAATACACACATGAATTATTACATGCCTAAGCTAGTATGTAATTCATATCAGATAGTTATTTCTTGGTGAGTCTAACTATGTTCAGGTAATGTTTTCAGGTAATGTTTTCACAATTCCCCTCTTGCAGGTAACGTTTTGAGACATGGATTCATTTATTGAAAGCATCCTTAATTTTGGAAGACTTTTTTTTTTTGTTTGTTTTTTGTTTGTTTTTTTCCTGCAGGCTACCAGCTTAATCTCAGCAACTTCTCCATTTTGTACCTTAGTTACTCTTCTAGTTAGAATAAACTAATTATATAAGAATAACTGAGAATTTAAGACACAGAAGTGCTAGGACCCTGCCAAGTAGGTAGATGTATCTACAGTGACCCACTGTATAAATCCTTAGAGGAAGATGTGAAGGAAGGATCCACTTCAGAATGCAAAGTAGCAGTGTAGAGGTGCAAATAGTAAAGCTGTACCAATGCAGAAACGGATACAAAAACAACCATTAACATCTCATCATCCGTATATTATCTAGACAGTAAAATTTATTTCATAATAGCAGATTCTGTAAAATAAAATTTATCATTCAAATATTTTATATGCATGAACCTAGCTACTAGGTATGTAGAATTGGGAGAATATTTAATAGTTCCTAAAATATTTGCAGCAGTAAAGATTTCAATTTCTACAAGGGTGTGGGATTGCAACAGTGGGAAATCAACCAGTTAGTGAATACCAAGCAACATGAGAAGCGTTTCCAATAATAAACACAATTAGCAATGTAGATGAGAAATCTATCTGATTTATGGGCTGCATATGCAATTATAACACATTCATAAAATGTTACCCACAGAGCAATCCAATACATTTGTTTATCCGTGCTCCCAAATTAAGAAAGTAATGTTGTCAACCAACCAATTGTGGGCATTACAGATTCAAGATTAATTACCATCTGCATGGGACAGATGTTAAATCTTCAATTTCACAGCAAGGCATCTATAGCTTATTTCCCATGGAGTGCTTCTTTCTCTGATCAATAAATGTATCAGCCGAGCTGTTCATCTTGCCACAGAGGTCAGAGGAATGACAGAGTTACATCTGTTTTTGTGTCAAATAAGAACTGAGGAAATGAATCCTATCCAAGCAGATAAACAGCCCTGCTACAATTGTCCTTCAGTCTTCTACACAGCTACTGATGATGATTAAGTTTTAAGCATTTGAGAATCTGATAGAGTTAGCACATTGAAAAAAAAAAAAAAAAACATGGGGGAAAAAGAAAAAGCAATCACTGTTTTGCAGATTCTCAAACTAGAATTTGTGTCCAATTTTTACGTGGGCTGAGACTGATTCCCCACTGCACCTTCAGCAGATTCAATGGTGCTTGTACATATCGCAGTAAATTTTGGTTAACCACATGCCCTCAAAAGCTGTATTCTTCTTTCTTATTGTTATTTCACTGTAAGTAAGAAAGTCAATGGTCTGATTAGTTGTCATGTTAGTAACCAGAGAGTGTTGTATTTGACAAAACCAAGCAAACAAACAGATAACATGTTAAAAGTACCTTCATTTCACAAAAGAAAGTAGAGTAAAATATTCAGTTTAGGACTAAATCCAGGATATTGCAAGACAGCAATACTGTTTTGCCTAAACATACAGGTCTCTGATTTTTGATACTTCCCTACTTTGCTTGAAGGTCTATGCAACCTCAGAAACCTCAGTTCATGTAATCTCAGTCACCCATGACTGTTCTGAATTGCTTGCTCTGTGAAGATGCAGAGCATCTAATGCAATCCTGCTTAGATAGACTGCCGTTTCTGTTCTGCTTAGGTTCTCTGGAGATGTCCAAAGAAACAGAAAGAGTCAAGGCTACAATTACCTTCATGTTATGAAGCGGCAGCTTTGCTTAACTCTCACATATTTGCCGGGTTTGATTCCTGATTGAGGAAATGACCTTTTATATCCCCATCCTACAGGAGTGCACTAAGCACCATGGAGAAACCTGAGTAAAAATACCTTCCTGCCTCGAGGTGAAGGTCAGTCACTGTGCAGTCAGGAGAGCAAAAATCAGGGAGAGAGCAAGAGGCCTGACACAACCATGAAGAAGAGACATCTGGTCCCTGCCCTGGGGGGTCATTTTAACAAATCTAGCAATGATGTAGTACAACACACATATTGCAGGAAGTTGGGCTTGAAACTTTACACTTCACACAATACACACTGGGGGAGTGCTTTCACCAGGATAATCCACGGGTAGATTCTTCTTTTATACTCTGAGCTCAGCCCCTGTGGATGTGTAGAACAGTTTCACTCCCCAGGTGAGTGATTTGGCTTCTGGGCAGTTATGTAAAGACAAAACAAGACTGGCATGCACCATACCATTAAACGTACTCTTTGTAACTGTGATCTATGTTTTCTCCCAACGGGATGGAGATGACAGACATTTCTGCATGGTTTCCTAAACTGCCAGAAACCAATTAAATTGGATATCCTTGTGAAAAGGGAGAGAGGTAGTAAATTAAGAGGACTGGATATCATGCAGAGACAGCTGAGTAAGGCATCCAAACGTTTGTATTTCATTAGGCTGAGTGAGTATTCCTCCCTGAGTCTGTATCTCACATTTCTATGAGGCATCACCTATGTTAGGCCTTAGAAAACTGAAAAATAACAATAATAAAAAGTCATCTTCTACCTGAGAATCTAGATTCAATTAAAATAATATGTATGACATATAGCATTTGATTAAACAAAGATTGCAAACAAATGCTATGTCACTCTGCATAAATGCAGAATTAAGGTTGCACAACTAAATTTTATTAAGAATGTTGATCCTTCATCATTTTATCTACATAGAATACTGGCATACCTGCTAGACTAGAAAATATTTTCCTTTTTTTATAAGCGGAGATCTAAAGATGACTGTAGATTCAGTAATTTGCCTAAGATTTCATTTCCTTACATATGTGCTAACTCTCCTAAGTTAACCACAAGTGAATTAACTTCCAGATTCCTTTTTATTTTTAAAAGATGTTTCAGATATACTACAATGATGATTGTCATCAAAGGTTTATTCTGTACTGAAAGCAGACGTGCTGCTCTCTCTTGAGATGTTGTTTCACGGACATTGTGTCCAGGACTTTATGAGAATCTGGTTTATGATAGATAACTTTATCTAATTTCATTGACACTGCTCTCTATAAAGCTAGGTACATGGCTGTGCTGCTAGAGATTCATGTAAGAGGAACTCATTGACTTTGAACCCTTGTTCTTTCAGTTATATCAATTTCGGTACAAAAAGGATAAACAACTCTCTGAATCACTTTCTACAATATGTAGAAACCTTTGTAGAAAAATTTGATTTATGTTCTCAGTCATGAACTATGGGAAAGGCAGCATTGTCCACATAAATACAGTTTCCACTAAAAACAAGTTATTCTAGTTGTTATTGTCACAGTGACATTTAAGACAAAAGTTAATGCTGCCATAAAAGATCTGGGGAGAGATAGTAAGAATTTCTGTTGTTTCTTGACGTTAAAAGTTAAGTGTAAGAAAGAAGCAGGCAGTGGAACTCATCTAAGATAGGCCTGAGCAAGGCCAAGGACTGACCGAGACAAGACGACCAGCTGACAGACGTACAGAACTCCTGCATGAAGCCAGGAGCTGTGATAATGGGAATTCATATGCCGAACGAAGAGCAGTTTGGAGCTGCACATGGGAAACAGAGGTTTCCTTGAGGGGTTTTGTTTTTCCAGAGAACACCATATAATTTCCTTGGCACCAGTCTCCAGATGGTGTTTGCACTCATCATTTGTAATTGTGAGCAGAAAATGGTTTTAGCAGCCTGATATGCAAGGTACCTTTCTACCTCATGGAATTGGCAATGTTGATTATTTTTTTCTAAGCTTTTAAGTCTAGAATTTGTATTGTGAGCATCTGCACTTCTCCAGTTTAAGATGTACCATTTGGCAGAAAAGAATTAAGAATGCAGTGAGAAAAGAGAGACACAGAAGAGGAACAGGATTCTGCAGATAAATTATACTGACTTATGAGAAAAGTGGTTTGGTGTTTTAAAAACACTGAGTAAAAGAGAAAGGAAGACAGAGCATGGAATGTACTATGGCAACACCCATCTGACCTTTGAAAGAAAATAAGAGAAAAAGTAATCAGGGAGAGGAAAAACTAGTAGATAGGTAATGACAAGTAACTAGGATAATTGACAATAATTTATTTCAGTATGCACTTTAGCTCTAAACCGCTGGAGGGAAGGGATGCCATTCAGAGGGAACAGGACAGGCCTGTGAGGTGGGCCTGTGCAAACCTCATAAGGTTCAACAAGGCCAAGTGCAAGGTCCTGCACCTGGGACAGAGCATCCCCAGGCACAAATCCTGTCTGGGTGGAGAATGGATTGAGAGCAGCCCTGAGGAGGACCTGGGGGTGTTGATTGATGAGAAGCTCAACATGAGCCGGCAATGTGTGCTTGAAGCCCAGAAAGCCGACCGCATCCTGGGCTTCATCAAAAGCAGTGTGGCCAGCAGGGTGAGGGAAGGGATTGTCTGCCTCTGCTCTGCTTTCATAAGACCCTAGGTGGAGCCCTGTGTTCAGCTCTGGGGCCCCAGCACAAGAAGGACATGGACATATTGGAATGAGTTCAGAGGAGCGCCACAAAGATGATATCAACGAGCTGCAGCACCTCTCCTATGAGGAAAGGCCAAGAGAGTTGGGGTTGTTCAGCTGTAGAAGAGAAGGCTCCAGTGAGATCTTAATGCAGTCTTCCAATACCTAAAGGAGGACTACACAAAAGCTGGGGAGGGAGTGTAGTGATAGGACAGTATCAGGGTGTGTAGTGATAGGATAATTGGATGGCTTTAAACTAAAAAAGGGTAGATTTATATTAGACATTAGGAAGAAGTTCTTTACTCTGAGGCTGGTGAGGCACTGGCACAGGCTTCTCAGAGAAGCCGTGGATGTCCTATTCCTTGGCAGTGCCTAAGGTCAGGCTGGATGGGGCTTTGGGAAATGTGATCTGGTGGGAGGTGTCCGTGCCCATGGCAGGGAGCTTGTAACTAGATGGTCTTTAAGGTCCCTTCCAGCCCAAACCATATAATTCTCTGATATGTTTCTGTGTATTCAGAGCATGGTCTTGTTGATTTTGATTTTCTAAATTTCTCTTTGATGTTGTGATAAAACTTATCAGGCATGAAGCTCTTATATTGATTTATTAAAACTAAGCTCTTAAAGGACACTTCACACAGTGAAGCCAACCAAATCTAAAAGACCTGTCTCACTGGAAATTCAGTTGTTTTGATGTCTGCATTCTTGAGTGAAATACACTGAAATAGCATGTGAGAAATAACCATGGTGCACAATATTGGCACAGCCAGAGCTATGGACCAGAGGAATGTGGTCCAGCCCACAGCATATACTGGAAAACAAGAAGAAGGACTAAGAACCACCGTTGCTGTTTTCTGTTTAATATTTTCAAATATTTTCTTAAAGAGTAATAATAATAAACAGTGTGGTTTACTCTAAATCTTGGTTTTATAGAAGCACAAGTGAGATGATTCTCTCTTTGTATGATTCTTCTTTTGTGATATCTGTTCTTCAAGTCTATTTTTTCTCTATTTCTGAAAGATTGCAGTGAATCATCAGTCTTAATCAGGGAATAAATAGGCTTACCCTCTGTAGAGGATGATCAAGCTCCAGAACATTTAAATAAAGTGGACAGACAGGAAGTACCTACAAAATGCTGAGAGAGCTGGCTGATGTTATTGAGAGGCTACTCTTTACAATCACTGAAAGGTTATGGCAATCAGGGAAGGTTTCTGAGGACTGTGAAATAGCAAATGTCACTGTCATCTTCAACACAGGCAAGGAGGATCCAGGAAACAAGAGATCGGTCAACCACATCTTGTTTCCAGAAAGGTGATGCTACCAGTTCTCCTGGAAACCATTTCCGAACATATGAAGGACAAGAGGGAGTTGTCAGCATGAATTCAGAAAGAGAAAATCATGCCTGGCCAACCTAATAGCCTTCTTCAAGGAAATAACTAGGGCACTGAAAGAGGGGAGGATACGGGATGATTCTGTCTTGATTTTAGTATGGCTTTCAACACTATCTCCCATAACATCCTCAGACAAAATGATTAAGTATGGACTAGACAAGTGGACAGTGACATAGACTGAAAGATGGATGAACTGCTGGTCGCAGAGGATAGTAATCAGCAACCTGAAGTCCAGGCAGAGGCCAGTCACTGGAGAAGCACCCCAGAAATTGACCTCAGGCTATTCAATACATTCATTAGTGGCCTGGACGATTGAACAGAGTGCAGCCTCAGCAAGTTTGAAGACAGTGCAAAATTAGGAAGAATGGTTGATACACTATACCATTGTGCTGCCATCCAGAACAACCTCTGAAAGATGAAAAAATGAGCCAACAAGAACTGTGTGAAGCTCAACAAAGTGAAATGTCAAGGCCTGTGCTTGGGCAGGAATAACCCTTTGTACTATCACAGGCTGTGGGTCAGCCAGCTAGAAAGCAGCTGTACAGAAAATGCTCTGGTGGGGTCCCAATGGACACCAAGTTGAACACAAGCAAACAACATGCCTTCACAGCAAAGAAGGCCAACAACCTCTTGGGCTGCATTATCAAGTTGAGGGAGATGATCATCTGTGCTCAGCACTGGTGAGATACACTTGTAGTTCTGGGTCCACTTCAGGGCTGAGAGACATGAACATGAGAGACTGAGAGACGAGAGAATGAATGAGAGAACAAGAGATGGCTGAGAGACAGGGCTGAGAGACCTGTACATACTGAAGCAAGTCCAGTCAAAACTGGATTAAGGGTTTGGAGCACCTGACATATGAGGAGAGTCTAAGAGACACAGAGTTTCTCAGCCTGGAGAAGAGAGAACTCAGAAGGTATCTTATCAGTGTGTATAAATACCTGATAGGATGGTGTTAGAAGATGGAAGCAGGTTTTTTTTTCCTGTGATGACAGGTATCAGGACATGGGCACAAGCTGAAAGAAATGAGGCCTCTCTGAACATCCAGAGGCACCTTTTTTTTACTGTGAGGGTGACCAAGCAGTGGAACAGGTTGCTTGGAGAGGTCGAGGAATCTCCATTCTTGGAGATATTCAAAAGCTGTCTGGATTTGGTCTGGGACAAGTGACTCTAGGTAGCCCTGCTTGAATGGAACAGTGGGCTGAACAAGATGACATCCAAAGGTCCCTTTCTACCTCAGCCACTCTGTGATTCTATGATAAATTCAACTGTAAAAGCTATTATTATTCAGAAATATTTAGAAGTATATATTCATCAGCTAGACCTTTTTCTAATGCATTATATCTCTAGGGCTATATGAGTAGCACCAAGATTCTGTTTTTCTTCTCTGGATGGAAGATTACTTCTCTTATATCTGCTAATAACTGTTCCTGTTTCTGTGGTCTCTGCTTACATTTCCCCACAGTCAGCGATATTTCTCTTTTTGCTGCTGTGTTTTGCCTCAAATGTGTTTAATAAATGACTCATAACATTAATCTGCCTTGTATTTTAATAAAGGACTATGCTGCAATAGAATATCAGGTGGATAGTTTATACCACGTAATGAGACAGCAAAGATACTGAAGCAGCAAAAGTGTAATTTCAAAATGACATGTTTTTGCAAAGTGTATAAACATCAGACACATACCAATAATCTTCGGTAATGAAATCCTACAGATACCTTGTCAGTCCTCACCAGTGCAATAACATTGCAGCCCACAAAGGGGCACCCAGATGCTATGTTTAAAACCATATTTCTCCAGCGCTTTCTCGTGTGTATTTCCAGAGGTTTAAACTTCAGAAGTTTCCAGACAAAAGTTTTCCCTCACCATGACACCACTTCCAAACAACAGTGAAATCTCAGCCTATAAAAAGCCTTTAAAATCAATGGAGTTCATTTGAATATATATATCTAATTAATCTCTCTTTATTTATCACCATGACAACTATGATACAAGAGTAATTTAGGGATATTGCTTCTTTACAAAACCACTGATATGCCTTAGGCTAATGAAACTGGGGCCAACAACAACATTAAAAAACAGTCTTAGAGAAAAACTGCCAAGTGCTTATTTGGCCAGAATATTTATTATAAAAATAACATTACACATGCTCAAATTCTTATCAGTCAGATGTTTCTTGAATGTGTTCCAGTTGTGTTTGGCTATGCCCTTCCCTTTTCTATTAAAGTATATCCATGCAGATATTGTAATATTGCCCCTTTCCATTGCTGGCAGCTCAGATATGACTCAGCTTTTCCAACAATCCCCCTGCATTCCCACTTTGCCTGATATAGTGCACTTAACATTTGTATGACAGTCATTTTTCCAGTAAAATCTATTTAATAATGTGACCCAGGGGAAAAACAGGAAAAGGATTGGACCAGTGCTAAGGCAACTGTAATGTCAATATTATATACAGCTGGTAAGAAACCTGAAATGAAAGGTTTTTATAACAGTTGTACAACATTAAAAATAAATAAATAAATAAATAATCTGCCTAATTAATATATTGCTGTGATTTCTGCAGAGTACATTTGCCAGACCACTGCTTTAATTGGATAATGTTCTCTGAGAAAGCAGAGATTTGATTGCTGTATTTCTGAGAAGGGAAAACAATAAATCAAGAAATCAGACTAACTCAGCTAATGCATGTAACTGCTTTACTGAGAAACAACTGACTGGTAACCATATGCAAGCATACAAATAATCCTACATTCTAACTGAGAGAGAACATTCTACTTCATGGAAAAAATGCCTGCTTATCAAGAATTAACCTTTTGCTGCTACATTATGATTGGAAAGTGGACTTTAAGCAATGGCATTAACTTCTGTGGCTACAAATCCAGCCTGTTAATTTTAAATCTACCATTTTCTTCAGAACAAAGCTTAATACTGTACAATGACAGTATCTGATAATGTGCACTTACACAGTTACACAGGTTTCACATCACATTAGAAAGTAGAAATCATCACATTTCCAATATAAATCACCCATTACAGCAAATAAATGGCAATAGCTTGGGCTCAAGCTGTTTTTCTGGAGAATGGTAGTCATATGTAAATAGTGAGATTTATGGGATTTTATTTGGATTTATGTGTTACTGTCTGCTGCTGGAAGGCCAAGCAAACAATACACAGCTATTATCTGAGAAATATGAAATAAAACTGATCAATTTTCTCTCTTTGTTTGCAAAGTAAAATTGCACAGTAAAGTGATACGGATTCCAGCTATAGATGATGAGTCCTCTCATTCTCCTGTGCTTTTGCAGACTATAGTAACAAAGATTGTAGCATCATATGTGACCAGCAGCATGCTGGAAATGTCTTTGGCAAAAGGGGGCTATTTGCCACCACCTGAACTTGTATTAAACCATTTAGCATATGCTTGCTTAAAAACTAGCTGCAGAGTGAGATATGAAGTGTCATGAGATGCAGCTGTAAGATAATACTACGCAGTCAAGCACATTTCTATCTTGATGTGTCTGGTACAAGAGAAAGATTTATTATCCCTTATCCATTTACTGCACATCTCAGCCAGAGTTGTAATTGGCTAGGATGGTTAAGATTTGATTTAAGGCAATGATTCTATCAGCTTGGTTTTTGCTAATAGGGCATAAGTGTTCCATACAGCATTATATCTTCCTGCATTATAGCCTGCCCTAGGTTAATTGTGTGCTGCAGTCTAATCTATTCCTGCCTTTACATCATTTGCTGTAAGAGAATATAGATTCATGTACTTGATCACTCCTCAGTGTTACACAAGAGAAGAATGATATTTCTTGGGGGTTACCCAAAATATCAACATTTTCAAATCAATAGCAATTGTTAAGAGGATTGTAGATTCCATTTTGGCTCATTAGGACATTTGATGGATTACAATGATCAAAGATAAATATCCTTTGGCATCGGCTATGGTCTCTTATTCTATTCTTGTTATAGTCTAATACAGAAAAACCAAAGAATTAGATGACAAATGAACATTCGTGAAGTGAGTAATTAGAATTATGGTTTATGGCCAATAGTAGTTAAATGGCTTCTTTTTTATTAGAAATATGGTTTATGGCCAATACTAGTTAAATGACTTCATTTTTAAACATATAAGATGAATCATATCAGCAGAATGGAGTGTAATGAAAGTAATGAATGCCTAAGTCTCTTATGGAAATGAACAATGTCAGTTTCAAACAGAATTCTAATTACATAATTGTGTATGAGGTCTTTTTCTTGCTTGTTTTTCTCAGCTCAGACCTGTGAACAGTTTTAGATTATATTCTTAACAGCTTTTGCTTTTTTTTCCTAAGAGACTAGATGGCATAGGAAGAGCTGTGTGGGGTGTTTCACCTCTAGCATATTATGGAAGGGATTTGGATCGTCCCCAGGTTGGTAGCCGTCATATATTAATAATATTGTCATTTTTTCAATTGGTTTCCTAGATCATTTTTTTCTAGTGGGCCATTGTGTGTACAACAGAACTACCAACAAGATTGGCACCTTTGCTGGAAGCATGGAAATTCCTCTAAGCTGATAGCCAAGGCATGTTGGGGTGGACAAGATAGTATTAAGCTCAATGACTTTCTGGCAAATAGGGAAGTAGAAATCTCCAGTTCTATTTAGTGCTGTATTTTTCAAATGCAGAATAAATAAATAAATAAATAGATAGATAGATAGATAGATAAATAAATGAACTAGACACATTAGAGATTAGAATTTGCAGCTCACTCCTACATCCTCTGTTTCAAGAATCCCAAAGTGATTTCAAGTTAGAACTATAGCCTGCTTTGCAGGAGCTTTGGTTTGTCCACAGTTTTACTGACATTAGTGTCTAAAAATGATGCCATGAACTAAGTCCAAAACTCTTTTTGTGATGAAAATTTCTTATTTGGTTTGTGACAAACTAATCACTTGCTCAGAATATCGTGTATACCATGGTGTGTTCTGGCTTCCCATCTCCTAAGTAAAAAGTTGTCTGTAATTTTCCTGAGCTTCCCTCTAGCCCAAATATCCAGGTTTCCAAAGCAATGGGAGAAAAGCCCCATGGCAATACAACTGAGGGCAGCACAGAAGTTCTCCCAGGTCCCTCAGTTTAGAGCTAGCCACAGAGCTTCAGATTCTCATGACTGCAATGGAGAAAAGAGCTCTTTACTATTATTCTGTTGTAAAGCTTATGAAGCGTTGATAATTTGGAAGTGGATTCAGTCTATCTGATACATTAAAAAAGAACTCAGAGTGTCCTATAACATTTTAGGAGGTGGTGTTACCAATGCCAAAGACAATACAAATGTTTTGGCTTCGACATGGATTTTGCTACATACACAACACACTATCATGTTTGCAAAAGGAATGCCCACATGTTAGGTTCGTCTGCAATATTTTGGAGTCACTGACTTCCAGGTTTCACCCATCACAACTGTTCATTTCAGTAGAAATGTAATCTATACAAAGCGCTTACCTAACACGTTCACCTGAGCTCCTTCCCATAGCCCTTCTTTCTGCACATTACCTTTAACAGTAAAAAGTTGATGTAACAATCTGAAGCAGTGCATAGAACAACTTAGTCAAGGAAGAGCTAGATTACTGGTGTCCCAAGAGAAAAGTGAGTGCACAGGTATTCAGAAAAAAAAAATAATGGCCTAAGAATTGCAAATTTTTGAGGAAGCCTTGAAGGTTGTTTATAAAAGTTTTGTAACAGTTCAGTGCTTTCCTTGACCACCCTTCATCAGGATTGCGGCTGCTGTGATGTTTCAGACTTTAAAAGAATGTGGGAGTGCTTATTCTTTCCACTTTTTTGTTCTTCCAACAAAAGCTATAATATAAAAGAGGTCCACATGGCTATGAGTGAATGGAAACATTAGGCCTTATATGGTTCTAAGAAGAAGCAACATTTAAAGCTGCTTATCTTCAGACAATGATAATTTCATAAATAAATAAATAAATAAATAAATCCCTAGCTAGGAGGTCTCTTGCAACTCCTATTTTAATTCTTCTCATAGAAAATAAACTTTCAAAGTCTTTCTGCTGTTAAGGCAGACAACAGTAGCAGGGCTACTATGAGTTGGAAGACAAAAGGGGTCCAAAGGGAGAGCTAGAGAAAAAACAAACAAACAAACAAACAAACAAACAAAAACAGTCAAAGTTAACGTGGAATAGTGCATTTCTAATAATGTCTTTACCAAGCATCACTGATAAACCATTTTTTCAACCTCTGTGAAATACTCTTCACAAGGGACTGTTGGATTGTACACAGCAAAACAGACAAACAATTTTAAGGCAGATTGTTTAAAAAGAAATTAATAACACATTTTAAAGGACCACACTATGACACTGTGGGGAATGTTCCAAGGGAACAATGGGCTTTTGACATTCAGGGAACACAACTTTGGCCCTCACAGAGTGTTAAGTGGAAGCAAGAATAACCCATATGCTTTTAGTTGCAATATTTTGTTTTTAAGCCTGACCAGGTTTCCATTGTTAGGCTATGAAACAAACCGCTCTATTAAGATGGGACTTTTCTAGTTACTAGGCTGACATTTAAGCCAGGTCTGCAACTCGGACAATTTTTTATTAATTCCTTCAATATGCAGGGTTAGAAGTGCCTATTAATATTAAGATATTATAATATTCTGTAGGTATTCTTTCAAGTTGGAAGTATAATTGGAAGAAATTATAATTCTCTTTTTAGAGAATTTTAAGTGGCCAAAGAGAATTCAGTTACTAGCTATTATTAACTTATTGCTTAACGTGTCCTTCAAAGTCATATGTGGCTGAGCAGTCATTGAATAAACAGTTGAGATTTTTAGAACAAGAGTTTTTTATTCTTTAGAATTGGAAGCCTGTGCTGCTTTTTTTATAGTTTTCTGCGTCTCAGAATCTTTTGTACAATTTCTGAAGTTTTAATACATACATTCCATATACTATATTCTGAAACTCAGTCTCTAAGCAAAAAAGAATTTAAGTGATGATTATTTTTGCAGACCAAATTTAGAATGAAAGATCCTGAGAAGATGCACACAATGTTTATAAATGACTGACATGAAGTTATTCAAATTACTGTACTGATAGAATTTAAAATAAAACAAAGCAAAATTCCAAATATTCAGATTTTTCATGCATTACATCAGAAAATAAAGCAAGAGGAGATATGGGACAGAAGGAATAGTCTTTTTATGTCAAAACTTCAAATTTATGGTCAAAATTTCAAATCAAACCTTGTAGTTACTGTCTATGTCTGCCCCAGTGCTGGGGCAGAAAGTATGGATAGATCCCTTTTCCCGTAACTTAACATGGGCTCATTTTGATTCATTCATTGCACCCCATAAAATGATTTATTGTCTCTTAGTGTGTGTATGATGTATTGTTATTTCATCAAGCTTTTGATGCAGCCCATCATTCAACATGTTCCAGGCAGCAGAAGCTTCAGTATATGCACAAGCATTGTTTACAGTGGTTCTGCATCATATTTAATGTAGCAGGTATATTGGTTATTCAGGTAAATCTGTTATCTAAGTTGCATTCATTTTTCTCCTTTCCTTTTCTCTCTTCATCAGAAAGTTAAAAATTGGTTTTGATGCAGAGCATTAACTCAAGGGAACTGATTTGAGGACCACAAACGAAACCTGTCATCCCCCACCTGCAGCTTCATCAAATGTGAGGTGGTTTAATTTGCTAAGTTTCCTAGATATGTCAGGAACAGCTGTTACTCATTTACAGCATGTAAAGGGGCTTCAATCAATCCAGCATACACTCAGTGCTAACACCAAAGGCAAGAAAAGACTGAACTCATGAGGTCCTTATTTATTAGTTTTAGGTTAATAAGTTTTTGAAAAATAATATCTGGCTGCTGTAGTTGGAAAGGTTGGCAGGATTAGATATAAGTATGGTAAGGACTGTACAATAAATATTTGGTCGAGAAGGAAAGTCAACAAAGATGTGCCTACTGAAAGATAAATGCTACAATGGTAAATGTCAAATATTGGGACAATACTAAGAAAGAGATTTAATATCAGATGTCTGTAGGAGGAAAGCCAGATAATGAAAGCATTGAGATTACGCAGAGGATTCTTCTTCACATTATAATTTAAGAGGGATGGAAAGTATCAAGAATGTTAATACAAACAAAATTTAGAATCAGAAAGAACTGCAACTTTGTTCAGCAATATAAAAGTTTTTTTTCAGTAATATAAAATTTTTTTTTCATCAGTCCTGACAGCTAAAAAGAAGACGATTGAAAGGGCCAGCTAAATCTGGCAAATCAGTTGATGGTTACAGGACTGGTGCCACAGGCTACTTAGACCACTGGAGGGGCTTTGAGAAACCTGGTCTGCTGGGGGCTGATGAGGTCCACCTTTTAGAGAAGAGGAAGAACATCTTGGGTCATAGGCTTGCCAAGCTGGTGAAGAGGGCTTTAAACTAGGGCTGTTGGGGGAGGGGAACCTCAATCCATCCTGCTCCTCCTAGTCTGATACCAGTATCAGTGATAGATGTCCAGAACCTGGAGAAAGGTGCTGGCACATGAAGAGCAGCACAAAGGAATTCCAGCCAGTTAGCCAGCCTCACTGGGGACCCAACTTAAATGTCTCTATGCTAATACATGTAGATTGGGGAATAAACAAAAGGAGCTAAGAGATGCCTGCATGCCTGCAGGGTTATGAGACCTCATTGGCATAACGGAGACATGGTGGGATGGCTCCCATGACTGGAGCATTGGAATGGAAGAATACAGGCTCTTTAGGAAGGACAGGCAGGGGAAACAAGGAGATGACATTGCCCTCTGTGTC
This sequence comes from Aythya marila, assembly GCF_965140915.1. Taxonomy (NCBI): domain Eukaryota; kingdom Metazoa; phylum Chordata; class Aves; order Anseriformes; family Anatidae; genus Aythya; species Aythya marila. The sequence goes on along the minus strand of NC_139042.1, from coordinate 197,371,846 downwards.
AATGAGCAGCTGAAGGGCATGGAACTTTGCCTGAGGATGGATGAGGAGCTGGCAGAGAGCTGGTGGGTCAGGATTAGAGATTGGGCAGGAACAGATGACATTATAGTGGTGGTCTGTAGCAGACCACCACTATAATGTCAGGAAGACCAGCATATGATCAGGAAGACCAAGCATATGAGGCCTTCAATAGACAGACAGAAGCAGCCTCATGTTCACAAGCCCTGGTCCTCATCAGGGACTTCAACCACACTGATATCTGTTGGAGTGACAGCACAGCAGGACATAGGCAATCCATGAGATTCCTGGAATGCATTGGTGATAACTTCTTTCTCCAAGTGATAGAGGAACCAACAAAAAGAGGGGCTGTGCTGGATCTCATTCTCTCCAACAGGTGGGGAATGTGAAGCTCAAGGGCAGCCTTGGTGAAGTCATCATGAAATGGTGCAATTTTGGATTCAGGGGACGGTAAGGGGCACAGCAAGCTTGCTACCCTGGCCTTTGGGAGAGCAAAGGGATCTTCAGGGATCTGCTTGGTAGAGTACCATGGGACGATGCCCTGGAGTGAAGAGGGACCCAAAAAGCTGGTTAACATTCAAAGATCACCTCCTCCAGCCTTAGAAGTGATGCACCCTGACAAAGAGGAAGTCAGGCAAAAGTGCCAGGAGGCCTGCATGGATGAACAAGGAGCTCTTGTCCAAACTCACACAGAAAAAGAAGGCCTAAAGAGAGTGGAAGATTCTATGATAAAATTGTTAGTGAGCTTTAATACTAAGTAATGTCTCTGACATGGACCTGAAGGATGAATAACAAGCAATGAACCTCGTGAAAATTTTACTGTTTTTTGGGGGAGGAAAGTTTCAATACAATTCTCTTTTTCTCTATTTCTATGAATACTTCCGTTTTCAATAGAAAACATCAACTTGAGAGCTGCATGATTGGACAAACCAGAAAGGTTAGACTTTGTGTGTGTGTGTGTGTCTGAGATCTTATTGAGCTTCAGGTTAAAATAGAAGCTTGTCTAAGTCAGCCATGATCTAATTATGATCTGATAGTTGGATGCAGGGCACTTCCATTATCCAAAAAAAAAAGAGCCATATGTATCTGGCTGGATGCTTGTAAGGAGGTAATAGATTATTTACACAAGTGATTGCAGTGGTCAGGGCATCAAAGGCTAATCATAACAGGATGACTGTGTGCCAACAAAATGCTAACGAGAAGCTGTTCTCATAAGCAGTAATCTGACTTGCAGCAGTCATGGAGAGGGCACCACATAATAGCACATGCAGGTGGGACACATCCAAGTCTGACCTAGTAGGTTATTTGGCTGAATGCATGAATTTAGAATATGATAACTTTGGTAAAGTTGGGCCATCAGTGTGTGCTAGATATCTGGATAAAATAATTGACCAATTTAGAAACATCTAATATTGTGGGGTTTTTTGTTTGTTTGGTTGTTTTTTTATGTATTCTGCCAATGATGGAAGGTAATAATTAAGTGGGGATATCATTAAATGTATGTAGAAGAGCAGACATGACTTTTCAACCATAAACTGATGCGGAAAGATTTAAACTAAAATGTTTGAAGGAGTGAAAGAGTTATTATTTGTTTGGAATGCTAGGAGAGACAGAGCATAGAAAGCTAGAAAAATACTAGTGGATGGATAATGAACTTTTCCAGGTATTTTCCATGGTATTTGCAGACTAAGCACTTTTTCCAGGTCACCCTCTGAAAGTATAGTCATGTTTCTGACTATCTTCTACTTCTAACAAAAGAAGTATGAATAAAATATATAAACATCTTTTCACCCATTCTGAGGCAGTTAAGTCTTTTTCATTCTAGTCTGAGAGATTCTCTGCCCATTAATTTAGGGGAAATAAGTCCTTCCAGTGCTGTATTTCAGTCATCTTATCATAACTGTTGACGCTACTCTGGATTAACTCCAAGACTGCCCAGTTCACATGCTACAATATCTGCTGATAGTCTGGCTTTCTGCAGTAGCTTTTAAGTGTGTGTTTCTGTTTGTTGTTGTTGTTGTTTTTTGTTTGTTTGTTTTTCTTTAGTCTATCTTTAAAGACCATTTCCTTTTTTTTTTTTTTTACCTACAGATTTCTTCCCAAGCACCTTCAAACGTCTGACTCTTATCCACAGACTTTCAAGGAATGGAGTCTTTGGTTAAGAGGAGTTCAAAATAACAATACACTCTTATAAATAAACCTTCAGTTAATCATCTGTTTTCAGTCATATGAGCAGGAGAAGCTGGAGAATAAAGTGCACTTTCAGACCTGGAATTTTCATATCTCAAAGGCCCAGTTCATCCTGCAATGTTTTATACCTAAAATGAAAGGGCTTGTTGAACTTAAGTTTTAACCTTTGGATGAGAATCAGAGTCACTTCCTCAGAATTTTTGGAGACAATAAGCTTATTATTTCCTTTGAGAATAAAACATTTTAGAAACTTTGTTATTTGAAAACTTATATTAAGGAAAGTTAGCAGTAACAAAGTTGTCCTAGAGAGGAGTTTCACAACACTGCACAACCTCTAAACAGATTTTAACTTCCCAAATCCAATACATCAAAAACAATTCATAAGAAAAATAGTCTTGTGCCTCAGAGCTTTCAATATGACTTATGGCAGGGCTCATTTCTGGGAGGACAGGTTTTGGCAGTGTAAATTAGGGCTGTTCACATTAAATTGTGGTACGGGTCAGTCCTATTTCTATAGCTCCCATAACTGTGGAAAGATGAGCCCTTCTTTTTATTCTGTTTTCTTTTCATGCATAATAGAGAATCACACCTGCTCCTTTCAACTCTAGGTATTTTTACTTGAAGGGTGTCCACAACTGTGCACTTCTCTGAGTACGTCTGAGCTGATATAGGGGCCCCATATTAATGCTTTGTAATGCTTTGTTCACCACTGACAATCCTCTCTCAAAGTCAGATAACATATTTTTTATTTTATTTTTTATTTTTTTTACTTTTCAGAGCTCAGGGCTTAATATACATGCAACCAGACCGCCTACCATAAAGACTAGGTCTGGAAAAAAATGTTAAAGCTGTCTGTCCAGGTACTGAAAGCTTTGTGCAGGTATGCCCCAGTAAACTGCTAAATAAAAGGCAGGTTGTTTATTACTATTTTTATTTTTATTTTTATTTTTATTTTTATTTTTATTTTTATTTTTATTTTTATTTTTATTTTTATTTTTATTTTTATTTTTAATTTTAATTTTTATTTTTTGTTTGTTTTCTTGTTTTCCTAAACTTGCTTTCACAGCAAATAGGAAAATATAACAGAATAGGTCAAGTACTGTGTGTTCTCCTTCTGCATACACTAGTTAGTTTTTTTCCTGATTTCATTTGTGGTCAATGCAATGATTGTATGAGTCAATTAGACCTGTTTTGGGAAGGTATAGTAGACAAGAATAATTTCTCTGTATTATGTGTCACATGCTTTTGCTGTAGTGTCCCATTCCCAAAGCAGATACGGCAATACTTATCTCCTTTGCAGGAACATTTTGAGATAAGACCAATTAATATTGTGAAAGTATCTTAAATTTACAGAACAAATCTTCTCTTTCATAATGTTATTATTCTCTAAAAGCCTTCTATTCCTTAGAAAACAAGTTGTCTTCTTAACTTTGCCAGTTGTATCCTTCTATTCTTTACTCTTACCACCATGAATACACATCACACAGACATTAGCATTAGGCTAGTGGGTTGACTTGATGATATCTTTAGAGTTTTTTCCAAATTAAATGATCTTACTCTTCTAAAAACCTCACTGGTAGGCAGAAACAATTATCATTTTTAAGTGCTAAAATCTGTCAGTGTGCATATGGTGGGATCAGTAGATAACTCAGGTTGGAAGAGGGTCACAGTGTCCAGCCCCTGTGTGTGGATGTTGAATGCAACCTTGGCCCTCAAGAGGTCCAGCCTGGTTGTGGAGCTCAGGGCAGTGCAGAGCCACACCACTGAGTGCACCCTGTCCATTTAGCTATGGGGAAGGGCCCTGACAGACTGCAGGGCCATCAGGGTCCACCCCAGACTAGGGAGCTGCCCTGAACTGAGGCCCTCAGCCTGCAGCTAAGCTACAGTCCCGTTGCATGGCACCTGATCAAATATAGGCCATATATTAATGCCCTGCCTGTGAGCTAATGTCCCAGCCTGGCTTTGTGGAGGTGCTCCATGCTTTGTGTGCTGTGGCTGTCCCAGCCTGCCCTGCTTCTTGGGTGGAAGGGACAGGCCATGGCTGACAAGCCCTGGCTGTGGAGACCCTGCTCTCCCCAGCCCTTCAAAGCAGGGCCAGCTGTGAAAAAACAACTGATTGCTCTAGACTTAACCTACAGAGATCTTGAAAACCTCCAAGGATGGAGACTGCACAACATCTCTGGGTAGCCTGTGCAACTGCTCCAATGTCTTCACCTGGAAAAAGTTTCTGTATCACTGTTACTACAACTTATGCCTGTTGTGAAGATAGCAGTTATGTCTTAATGCTAAGCTACCTATAGGTACAGGATGGTTGAAGCCATTTCTTGCCCAAGCTGAAAGAAAACTGTCCCTCACAGGACAGATGCTCCAGCCATCTCAGTGTCCCTGTGCTATCCTTGCTCCAGTTTGTCCATGTCTTTCTTAACTGGGGAGGTCCCAAACTGGATGCAGTATCTAGGTGTGGTCCAACAAGAGGCGAATAATCACTTTCTGTGATCTATAGTCATGCTGCTTTTCAAACAGCACAACATGCTGTTGGCCTTCTCTGCTGCCAGGGCTCACTAATGGTTCCTGTGCAGTTTGCTATCCGCCAAGACTCCCACGGTCTTCTCCACAGAGCTTCTCCCAGCAGTTCCTAGCAGTTCCCAGCCTGAGTCACTCCAAAAAGTTCTTCTTTCCCATGTGCATCTTCAGATCCCTCTGGATGGCACTACTGTTCTCAAGTGTACCTACTGGTGTATCCTCTCCCCTCCCTCCCAGTTTAGCATCACCTGAAAACTTGTTGAGTGTACTCCATTGCCTCCTCCAGGTTGTTGATAATGTCAAACACGGCTCTTCCCAGGCTAGCCCCTTCTGGTACCCCACTTCTTTACCAGCATCCAGGTAAAGAAGGACCCATTAGTAACTATAATAATCAAATTATTATAGACCAATAATCTAAACAATTTTTACTTACTCATCCAGATGTTAATATCTTACTCTGAAAGTTAGTATACTGGTGTCAAAAGCCTTGCTAAAGTCTAGCTTAATGACATGCACTGCTATCTCATCATCCACAGATCTGGTCATTTCATTGTAGAAGTCAATCAGGTTGATCACACTTGATTAACTTTTGGTAAATTTGTGCTGACTTTTCTTAATCACTTGTGTTCTCATGTGCCCAGAAACATGGGCCAAGAGAACTCACTCCATGAGCACTACACAGTTACTCTCAGCTGGCTTGGCCCTCTAGCCTTGTAGTCACTGCAACCTATTGAGTTAAAGTCTGCAACTTGCCACCTCTGTTCAAATCCACCTAGGAAGAAACAAGCAACCCTTTTTATTCCATACTTTTAGGTTTGCAAAATTATTCTTTAGCCAATTAAAAATGGAAGATCTCTAAATCATAATCCTGGTCTTCTTCTGTTTGACATTCAAATTCTTAAATACAAACGTGAAAGTAGAAAATCCTCCAACTCAGACGTCTTTAGAGTCAAGTGTTCTGAGATCTGACCCTGTTCAGAATGTCAAAATTCATTATTGAATTTTGTACTTGTACAAAATTTGTGCTTTGCAATTTGTACTTTATGCACAGGCATGCAGAAATAGATATTTGAAGACCTGAGGAAGGATTTTAGTTATAAAGGATCATGCAAAGACCTCGTGAAATCTTCCAGCATTTCACATAGTAAGAAGCTAGAAATAGTAATTTGAAAATCTGGAAGAAAAAAAAAAAAAAAAAAGCCCTCCCACAATCTCTCATTATCTTTTGATATTCACTGGGAAAAGAAAAGCTTTGTCAAACCTAATGTGTTGGCTCTGTATTACTTGTGGAAAAATACAATCCCCCACAACAAGAAGTGTGCGTTGCTGTTTAACAGAAGAATCTCTAAGAGTTCATTGCCTAGTCCAGCTTTCATTGAAGTCCCTGAGGAAATTCCTATTAGTAAGCAGGATCATTCATTCATTCTTTTTTTTTTAACTTTTTTTTTTTTTTTAACAGATTAGTGGGTGTTTACAAGAAGACCTTTTAGGCACCAATTAATCTGTATTCATATAGAAAATGCAGAGCTTAAAAATCTCTGACATTTTCTTCTATTGGTAATTCAGAATTTTGCCTTGGAAAGCAACAGGACTGACAGCATCCATCTTTTCTGGATATTAAACTTAGTGTTTATTTGTTTAAAATGTGTTTTTACTCATAGAATTCTGAACATGAAATGAGTATAAACCCTATAAAATATATTGTTAATATTGTACACAGACTATTCCAGAGCTTTTGCTCCTGCTCACAGCTTTGCTGAGAACCCTCAAAAAGAAATTTAGCAAGACTGTTCAACTTCACAGTTACAGTTCCAAATCATGTGGGCAGAAGAGAAACAGTCAAGAATCATATGAGTTATATACTGCAGCTACTTCTCAGGAAATGTTGAGTAACAACAGAGGCAGACAAAGAAGAAATTCACAAAATAAAAGTAGTCAAAACTCAACTGCTGCAGCTACATGACCTACAAAAAGGACACAGATTTTTCTTTCCTAGCTCCTTGCCCATTCATACAGTTGCTTGCCTACAGACTGCCTACTCTATGCAGAAGAGTATGCCAGCATTGTTAGGAACAATGTGTTTTGTATACTCCAGAGGATGTGTCCTAGTTTCTTGTACTGCTGGATTTGCAAGATCGTTGTCTGCATGATACATGGGTTTGGTGTTGAGATCAGCCCAGATGCCATCTTTAGGACAGTACAGAAAAACACCATGCACCTTTCTGTAGCCTGGAGGCTCAAGGGAAAATAAACTGTTGAGCAACATTCCTCTTACTGTAGAAAAAAAAAAAAATCAAAAATAGGAAAGAGGCAGAAATCTTCCTTTCATACAATACCTACAACCAGTGGGCAATGTTTATTATTTAAAACAAAACCACAAACAATCCACCTATGTCAAAGAACTTTCTTCCCAGAAGATGAGAAATAATTACTTAGACTGGGCAGGGGAGCAGAAAAACTTTATGAGTGCCTTCTATTCCTGTCTTTTATCGGTGTTTAGTAAATCTAATCCTACTCACTGATCCTCATGTGCGAGTTATTGAACTGAGAACCTTCTCATCTATAATGTATCGGTATGCTGTTCCTTTCTGTTTGATATAGATTTTTAAAGCAAATGCAAAAGTAACAGTTGTAGGGAGTATTGTTAACTACTGCTAAACTTAGCCTGCTTTTGAAAGAGGCAGAACTCCAATGCAGAATGCGGTGGCTCATCACATGAACCTTAACAATCTAGGTAAGAGGTAAAGGAAAAATGATATTGGGATAAAGAAAACCTCATTAAATGGGAGTAGAAAGGACTTACAACTAGTAGCTTTATGATGGAAGGACTGTTATATGAAAGGAAAGTATAAGAGCATGGCTTATTTAGCATAATAAAGACTGAGAGGAATTTTGATTGTTTTCTAAAAAATACATAGGCCTAGTGAGGGAAGTGAAAAAAGGAGAGCAAATATCAAAGGAGAAGGTGTATACATTCTAATCAATTCCAATACAGGACTAAACATATACCAAGAATACTTTAAGAATAAAAATTCTTATAGTTATAATGGCAAAGTCCTGAAAACATCAAAGAGACTAAAAAAATCAAGTCTTTATAAGATAGAGCTTGTGGATGGTTTGAAACTTAGGAACCTTAGGAGGACTATATAATCCAAAATATTCCTTTAGTCCCTCTTGGTATGACCCACAGAGTTCTAGAGGCAGAAAAAGTTTGACATACAAATTACTAAAGGAACCTGACACTGTAGGTCCCAGCTCCAAAGAATGAAACTTGAATGAAACCTTACCAACCATTTAATCTAAATTTTCATCAGTACAATTCCTCAAGAAATAAAAGATCTGTTTCTGAGAACACCTGGAACACACTACTTAGGCAAATGAAGTAAAGCAAGGGGTAAGATTAAAAAATCCATTTAAGAGTTGTGATATTTCCTTCCTCAGTACCCTGGAGTTGGGTCATTGTTAAAGACGCAGGAGCAACAGAGTTCCTAAGCAGCAATTTTGAGTATATAAGGGAAGATGTTTTTAAACAAAAGTTAATATTGTAGGCTACCTGAAGAATTCAGAATATCAAAAACATATTGGAGTGTCCAATGTAAGTCACTTTTGACCTCCAAGTGCCTCAGAAACATCTGATATCTTTATGATTCTTAAACTTCAATGAGTTGTAAATTAAAAATCATGCTAGATCACCTGCAGATCATCTGTATTTTTCATTGACATCTGTTTTCTCTATCATGCATTAAAAATGTCACATGCAGCAGGCAGACAAGGAGGTAGTGTTTCCTCTTGAGCCAGGATATTCAGCTTGGGTGTTCGCACTCTGGCTTAATTTCCCAGTTCTACAGGTATCTTACATTTGAATGTCCAATGTCCTTAGCAGGGAGTCAACATCTTCAGGATGAATACCTAAATATTAATTAGGTCAGAGAAAGTGTGTATAACTACAACATAGTGCTTGGAACACCACTGTGGCAAGGGACATGCCTATTTTCTAACCAGGACTACAGCCTGAGACTGTGACTGACAGCAATAAGTAGAAATTCCTGACTTTTCTTTTTCTTACACACAAGATAAAGGTAGCTCACACCACATCATTACATCTTTAGCAACCATCCCTGTACATTTTCTTAGCCTAGAGAAACTGTGAGATAACTGGAATTAATTAAAGAGGGCTTACACTTTTGGTTAGCTCCTAACTGGAAATATCTCACCTCTACAGCAGAGAGCAGAACCATAGGACAAGGAGAAGCATAGAATCTGGACAGTGCACAACATGGATCAGAAGATAGTATACCGTTTGTTCAAGTGCTTACACTATGTCACTTGTATTGTTACTACAGTCATTTATCCTTATCTTTCATTTGCCAACTTCTAGCTATTACATATTAGAAATATATGAAGGGCTCTGGGAGACAGGTGCACTTGGGCTTACTTCACTCACATCTAATGCATCTTTACGGAGGGCATTAAAGTTGAAGAGGTCAAACAATATGAAATGATAATGCTTTTTGTACTACACCACTTATACCAACAGTTCTCTTTTCTGTTGTGCTCTTAATTAATATGTTAGGATAAGAGGGGCTCTCCTCAGACACTACCAACTATATGCTAATAAAAGAAGAAAATATATGACGGCCTACTTGATATACATGAACCCTATTGCTTAGTGTTGCTAAGCAATACCCTAGGAATGTGGATATTCACCATTTCTCTCTTCTTTCTTTCTTTTTTTTTTTTTTTTTTTTTTCCCACTAAGGAGTTGCATTTGATTATGTAAGGGAAGAACGTAATTTCCATACCAGGTAGCCTCTGTCTGCTGCTTTCACAGCCTTAAGTAGAAAGTTCTCCAGGCAAAGGGGTTGCAACAAAGGAGAGATTTTTTGACTGTGCCCTTCCACTACAGTTTAAATAACATGAACGGAGGGATGTTTGAATGGACATCAGTGTCACAGGTGGCAGTTGTCTGATTTATTCCCTCTCAGAAGAATGTACTGGCATCTGCATGGATAGCAACACCTTGCCAGCTGGCCAGGAGGTGACATCAGCTGCTGTTTCAGACAGATGAATTGCACAGTGTGCACAGCTGCCGGCCAAAGCACAGATTTTCCAGGAGGAGTAGAGGGAAAAAGCATTTCAAACATTTCCAACAGTAGTTTTTACTTAATATTTGTTCACAGAATTAACTTTACTGGACCAGGTTATCACCAAAATCAACTTTCTGACACTACAGGAAGTTTCTTGGTTTGCGTACCATAAAGCACAGCAATTCACACAGGAACTTGCATTCTCTCTGATGTTGAGTGTAGTGTGTTTTTCTCAGAGTGGCCATAACACTGCATGGGCAATACGATTTTAATTAATCTCTTTTTTTTTATAACTGTAGATCACTCAGCCAAAATAAATACCCTTACCTTTAGGCAGCTAAACTAAATAGCCAGGTTTTAAAGCCTATTTAAATGTGCTGAGAACTCATAACTCTAATTGATAGTCATCTGCTCATGAAAGCATGTGACAAGGCCTCAGCTGGCTTTCAGGGACAAAGCTGTGTTACCACCATCAGAGCTCACACATGAGTACCAGCTGAGGAGCTGGCAATGCTGATGTACTGGTTCTTAATGCATTCCATAAAAGAGCCCCAAACAAGATTTGGGACTCCACTTTCTGACACTTTGAGGATCTTTGCAATTTAGTCATGAAGTGAGACTGAGTATTCCTAATTTATTTGTGGAAGGAAAATGCACATCCCAGTGTATAGGTAATAGATATAGATATAGATATAGATATAGATATAGATATAGATATAGATATAGATATAGATATAGATAGATATAGATATAGATATAGATATAGATATAGACAGATATAGGAATGATACTTAGCTGAGGTTGAATCAAGCTGAATCACTCGGAAAGGATAGATATTGGATGAAAGTATCACACCAGGTTTGTAAAGCAGCCAAGTTAGAACTATAAAAATGGCCTTCTGATAATGTGAGCAGTGGTAGCATTTTAAAAGAGCCTGGGAAATGTTAATATAATTGCATCTATTCACTAGTAGAATATACTTCTTTTTTTTTTTCCAGAAATGAATTATCAGTGATTTTTTTTTTCATGTTTATAGTCTTATTAATTATCTCCTCAGATTTCCAGTTCATTCTGCCCATAGAAACTATGTAATTTGGTGTAGTCTTTTACAATGCTGATCACATTGTTTGAATATAAGAAAAACTATCCCTGTTTTTATTTTAAAGAAAGACATGTCTGCAGATGTGAGTACTCATTGCTCATTCTCTTCACACCTCATGCCCTTTAGATCACATATTTAATATATTCCACCTGAGTGAATTAAAAGCAGAATCAAAGACAGTGAATGGTTGTTTCTGGCTCATCTGGATATATCTGGCACTTCCTAAGTAAGGTACCTGGATTCCTGGATTCTCCAGAGACAGGGTATATTATTTTCCATCCTTTCTAACAATGGCTCCATATGGGTGATGCTCATAGGCATAAAACCAATGTAAGGGTTGGACAGCATTCCAAGTTGTATAGTTTACTCTAAGTGTTGTCTTTTTTTTTAGAAAATTTGGATCCTCTCTTTTTATGGTATAGAAGCAAAGGAGCTGCTGGCTTTTGTCTCTGATGTCTTAGGTAAAAGAGGAAATGAAGCAATAGATTATTGTTATATCTGCATCAATGAAGAGGAAATAGCCCTGACATACACATGGTGTGACTTAGAACGTATAAATTAGGTCTTCTGCAGTTATAGTGATTTAAGTTTTTTTCCCAATACTCATTCTTATTGTACCTTTCTTGAGAAGGACAGTTCTTTGGGCAACTCAAATGGCCTGAGTTAGTATATCTTTGGCTTAGTCTGACTCATCACCAAATATATTAACTAGAGTGAACTTTTCATTGAAAATGATCAGCATTCATGGAAATAACAAATGTGACTTTGCACTGAAAATTCAAGTGAACAGCTGGGGCAGTACTGTCTTAAATCAGCACAGTTAGATCTACAAGGTTATACTACTCAAGCGCAGAGCTGAAATTCCCATAATACAACCACCTATTTATTGCTCACCCCTATTAGAACTGGGATATGTTCAGTCTAATTGGAATTGTAGAGGCTACCTACAAAAAATAAAAATAAAAATAAAATAAAAAAGGTCTTCTATACATGTTAGTGTTCACTACTTTCAAAACTGTGTTTTCTCGCTTTAGTTAAACACATAAATCTGTGTTATGCTTCACAGATGGACACTAGCAACATGAATCTCTGACATTTTCCTCTTCATGTAAAATATGGATGTCAGGTTCCGTGATGCAAAGTAGCAAAACACTAAGTGCAGAAGTTAATCTCATTGGGATTCCTGAAGGAATTTTACTCGTCCTAGCAAGTACACTTTAAACTGATTATGTAGCTGTCAATTACTTTGCTGTTCTGTGTACTGAGTTTACTTGAACTGTATTCTTTATTACAACTAAAATAAACCACTGCACTGGATTGTTTTTTCTCTGCTAAATAAATGAATATTGAATATGCATAAGTAATCTTAAGTACTGGATCTTTTTGCTCAGTTTTGTCAGTGACATGTCTGGTAAATGTCCACAGTTCAAAGTTGACAACAATGGTACACCTATAATTCTTCTTTGAGGAGTGAGGATTGTGACTTCGTATAAACCTGGCTTTATGAATTATGGGATGCAATACTCATTGTGTATACATTACAGGATTGCATGATATTAAAAGCCTTGGTCTTCATGACAATACCAGTAGAAGATGCTGGTTGAAGAAAAAAAGTCTGTGAAGAAGATGATTTAAATAAATATCACAATAGTTCCAAGTCTTGTTTATTTAGCAAAAGTTTTGAATACATTGGAAATATCAAAACTACTCTTTTTCTTCCTTATCTAATTAGACAGCAAGTATTCTCAGACAGAGATTGACTTTTTGCAACATGGATGTAAGCACCAAGACTCACTGGACACTCACAGACGATGAATCTTATCTACACAAATAGATTTCGTGGCCCCTTGTCTCCCTTTATGAAAGATTGTCACTCTAAAATGTAATCCCTCTAGTCACAATAGCTGACTATATTCTACCCTCAACATTTGTTTCTCCCATTTGATTGCAAAGAAAGCCTCAAGTGACCAGGTCACACACAGATACATACTATATAGGTGACACTAATGTTAACTTTGTAGGCAATAATGAACTTTGTTGGGGCAGTCTTTCTCTGGAAGCCAGGTACTTTAGTTTGTTTCGTGTTCTTGGTGTTTGTAACACCACTAATAAGGTAATGCAGTTTCTAGACCAGGTTGATTTAAATCAGTTCAAAAGTGGATCTCCAATGAGCTCATTTTTATAGTGTCTGATAGACATGTATACATAAGCACACTGTATCTCTGTGTGTACTTGGTTAGCACTACTGCTATACAAGCAAGAAATAGCTATCATTTCACAGTAGGATCATTTGTCAGTCTCACCCACTTCTTTGTCTTTGAACTTTAGTTCTTCCTTCTACTTCAACTCTGTTTTCCCTTTCACAACCACAGGTTCTCCAAAAAAGAAAATGTAACCTTACTAAAAAAAAAATCAAACTAAGACCAAATATACACACACATTATGGTCAGTAAAGGAAGGACCAGATGAGGAATTTTAGAAGAGAGCCACTCGGATTATTTTTAAGCTAACCACAGATGTTTACACTTCAATACATAAAATGCTTAATTCTAGTCATAGTATTATATGAACTGGTCACTCTGAGTATGATCAGGTAGTGCCACTCTCAACAGTAGATTCATCTCAACAGCTGATATCTGCCAAATGACACAACTGTAATTGTAGGCAGTTTTAAATTAATGTTTTTTACTCAGCATCAGAGCTCTTTTTAATCTTTTTATATGCTCTCCCAGTTCCCCTCTGAGATTAGAATTGCTATTATTCTGCCCATTTCTGGCATGCCAGCATGAGCAGAGATTACAGTTTGCACTATATAATTCCTGCCTTGGAGGAGATGCTCCTTGTTCTGTTACTTCTATGCCCTCTTGCCTCAGTTTTCACCATAAAGGATAACAAAGGACTGTAACACTCAGATTTTAAACCTAAGACTTCCTTCTGTAAGCACACTACTAATCAGAAAATTTCATATTCTGTTTCACTCCCATCCCTTTTGGACATCCAATCACTATCTGACTGCAGATAAAGATATCTTAAATGAAGTCTTTGTATAGATAACCCCGATGTGGGAGGTACCTGAATGCTCTAGCTTCATGTATTTGTATCAGCCAACATACCTATTCAGCAGTGTCTGTATTACAGAGTATGCTGAGAAGCTGAACACTAACACCTAGGCTCAGTACACAGAACACTCTTTTTCAGTGTTTCTCATACCTGGCACTGCTAGATCACACTCACCTTTCCAGTCTGCTACAGGTTGCTAGTCAGTAGGCCTTCCATGTTATCCTTTATTTAGTAGTCCAGTAGTTCAAATATTGGTTTTAGCAAACACCACACTGAACTTTCTGGTGAACTTTTTGTCTTCCCTTTTGAAGAAACAATTTTATTTTTTTTTTTAAGGAATTTTAGATCCTGGCAAAGCATTATCAAAAAGTAGAAAATTTGCTATTAAGAAAATGTGTCCTTTATTTTTTTTCAAGCACTCTACTGTTTATTAGAATTCAGGTTTTTAATTAAACATTATATTAGGAAAATAGCAGCTGCAATTTATTCAGCAGGTTCATTTAGACCAAATTTAAAACAACAACAAAAATTAAGATAAATTTTCTTTAAGAATAATGAATTTAAGCCACAACTATCCTTTCAAACTGGCCCTATAAGTTAAGGACCTCTATTCCTGGATTTCATTAATCAAATAAAACCATTTCAGAAAGAGTAAGCGCAATCATTCTGTATTACTAACTGTATTAATAAAGATGAAGGCTCAACTTATCTTCAAATGATCATCCCCCATAGGCATCCTTGTTACAGTGTCTATAACAACCTTTTAAGACTTAGAAAGACATGACGCAAAGTGAGCATTTTTTTTTTGAAAGCATAAGCAGCAAGGCTTCCAGTCTCTCAGTTGTTCATCAACACTTCAATGTATCTTGGAGGTCTCTCCTATATCAAAACAATGCTAATGGTTCACCTACTGCAACCAGCATGGAAGTATGTGGTAAAATGAAGTAAACTAAGGAGACAAGTAAATCTTTTCTTGATGTGTGGTGGGTGTAAAGCTTCCAGTGAGCAGTGAACTCAATATTTTTTCAGTGCCTGATCCAGCACTCCCTTGTGATGAGTCTTTTGACTCATTTTAGGGGCAGGTATCAAAATGAGTGATTCGTGTTTTCTTGATTTCATCCCTCCCTCTCACTGTTGCTGTGCTATTGCACTGTTGCACAGCAGTTTTTACTGTCTTAAATTTCAATTCCTACAACTACTGATGTCAGCAGTCTGATTTTCAGTAGAAAATATGAATGTATCATGCAGTGTTTATATATATATTCCATGAAGCTACATTAAAGTAAAATCTCTGTGCTACCTACAAATGTGTCAAGTTATGTATATTTATTTTTCTAGCACTAGCAGAATTAAATTAGTAGACAACTTCATGCTTCTCTCTGTTAACAGCTCAGACTTGTAATAAAATAGGAATTTGATACAATAGCATTATTATTTACATCTAACTTTTCTGGGGACTCTTACCTATTTTCTCCCAAACATCAGACCAATCCAAATTGAACTAGCAGAATACTGCAATGGTCATTAACACCAAGCAATTCAAACAGCAGTGGTCACTAACACCAAGCAGGAAGCATAGTCTGCTCTTATGCTTCTCCACTGACAGAAAATTTTGTCAAAATGGTGAGTGAGTGGGTCTGTTTATCAACAAAGACTATATTTCAAGATGCAAATAGCATAAATAACAAAACGATAATGAAATTCACTATCAAAGAATATCACTATCAAAGAATATGGAGAAAAAAAAAAAGTTTGTTTGAATAGTGGTATTTTCAATGCTTTCAGAAACTAAATACACTATTTTAAAATTGTCTTACTCTATTTTCAAATTGTCACAAGCCAAAACACTGTATAGCCTAATGGCTTGACTCTGCAAATACTGCTTTAAATAAGTTTCCTTATAACACTTTCATGAATACATTCAAACAGCTCTGAGCATGAACTGAAGTTAAAAACTGATTAAAGTTTTTGATTAATAACAGGTATTTGATTAATACTTGAACTTACACAAGTAGGGAGTATCTTCAAGGAAAGTTTTGTGTCTGGTAAAAATCTGAAGGCTTTGATGCCCATTAGGTATGTCCTCTAAGTAAATTCAAACCAATATATATATTTTTAATGATAAGATATCCTTGTATTTCTTCTGTATATAAGAATGTCTTCTATATATATATACAATTTTAGTAATCTTTTCTTTCAAGAAAAGAACTTAGTTGTTCTAGAAAAAAAATAATTTTTCTACAATACAAGTTGCTGTGATTTGATTATTCTACTAGAGAAGACAAATGTGTTTGACACGTGCTAGGCAAAGCTTTGGATAGTGCATTCATGCATAGAAAATGGACATATCCCTTGAGAACAAATGCATCATTCCGCTCCTTTCTTGTTAAGAAAAAAGGAATACATTTTGCTGTGGCCTAATTAACAGAAAAAACAGCAGCAGTTACAGGAGTAGAACGTTTCAGCACCTGTTCAGCTTGGGGAGACTGGTGAGAAAGAGTTCATGCTTGTTAAATTTTTAGGAGACAGCAAAAGAAAAAAAGAACCTGATCCAAAGTCAGAATCATTGGTAAGACTAACAATGACTTTATCAGGCTTTAGAACAGGCTCTAGGAAAATGAATCAAGGAAGCACAAATCTGAACAGGGCATGCAGTGCTTCACAGCAGCATTCAAGTCTGAAAGTAATACATGCGGATACTTAATTTAGAAATGAACATTTCTCTTCAGATGTGCAGAAAAACTTATTTTGGTATCATGTTACTGTTTCTTCACCCACCTGTAAAAAAGAAATTATTCAACTTATTAAGGATGAGATGGGATGAAAATATCTGCATATTCTTTTTGACTGGAAATGTTTCAGGAATAAATGAATGTCACATTACATTATCTGTGTATACTGTTAAAAATACCTTTAAAATTTGCATTTGCAAGCTCATGTTTTCATACAGGTTAGAATGGAAAAGTGTCCATGCAATGGCAGACACAGTAGCAGACAAATACTTTTTTTGTTAAATGTTGTTTTATGGGTAAATAATATATGCAGAAAGGAAAATTTCTATTACAACTTAGATATATTTAATGCATTTTTTTTCTCATTTATCCTGTATCAGAATACTTCCCAGCTGGAGTTTTCAGTTTTAAGTGCGTATTTTCATGCAACGGTTTAATTCTGAGCATGCAAGAAAATTCAGAATAAGAAAACCTAAGAGGTCCACAGAGTATAAAATTAAGTAGCTAAGAAACAGGAGCAAATTTTAGAATTTCACATTTGGACTAACCTGTCATTACAATCTAGAGTTTATGGTTGATAGCAGATTCCTATTCCATCATTCTTGAATCTTAGAAAAACAACTTTCCTCTAAAAGATATCTTACAAGGTCTGTTTTACTCCCCTAAAGCAAACAGACTCTTGCTACCCAAATTCTTATTCTTTAATCAGATGCACTTTTGAATACTATCTATTTTACACTCCAACAATATATATAAATATTGTTTATGTACATTTTGCAAACAAAATATTTTTGCAAAAGAAAATACTGCAGAAAGTCAGGCTACAGCTGTTACATCTTTGCATATGATGCACTTCTGAATAGTTAACTTGATACTCATCTTTTGGTGACAGAAATCAACTACTCTTTTCAATGGTTTTAATTTGCTTGAGTAGTTCATTTAACTGCAAGAAAGTAAACAAAAAAATGCATATGTTTTATTTTCCAAGCACCATGGCAATAAAAATAATTGTAGATACATTTT